>NC_080838.1:55971838-56684338 GCF_030435755.1 Ochotona princeps
GTGAGATAACCTGACATAAATGATAGAAATCTCAAATGTTTTTTTAAGATTTACTTATTTTTACTGGAAATAAATACAAAGAGGAGGAGAGACAGAGGAAGATCTTCCCTCTGCTGATTCACTCTCCAAGTGGCCACAATGGCTGCAGCTGAGCAAATCTGAAGCCAAGAACCATGAGCTTCTTCTGGTCTCTCATGCAGGTGCAGGGTCCCAAGCCCTTGGGCCATCCTCCACTGCTTTCCCAGGTCATAAGCAGGGAGCTTACCAGGATGCAGAGGCTGCTGGGATTAGAATCAGTCTCCCTGTGGGATCCCAGCACATGCAAGGCAAGGACTTTGGCTGCTAGGTACTGTGCCGGGCCCAGTCTCAAAGGTTTTGTCTACCTAGTGGTGTAGGATACTCTATTAGGTTTGCACAATTAGGTTTTTCACAAAGAACACTCATTTGCTGAGCATTAATCTTATATTTGTTTCACTAGATTGTAATGACATTCTGAATATAAGAAAGATTTACTCATGCGGCTATATGTATTTCTCTTCTCTTTTATGCATTCTTTCATTGAAAGAAGAAATGAGGGACATGTCCCCATCCACAGTAGGTAGCACATCCCATCTTAATATCCCTTTGAAATGTTGTGCTCTGAACCACAGCAGCAGCAGCAGCAATTTGGCTTCCTCAATGCATGGTTACAGCCCCTACTACTTGAAAAGCAATCAACTGTTTTCACCCAATTCTAAAAGTATATGAAATATTTAGCAACTGAAATATTTAGCTCTGAAAAGAGCCACTGTTCATAATAACCACAGTTCCCACGAGAGAGGCAAACCTTACTGTATGCCTCATTGCTGAAGAATTTCAATAGCGTAAGAGCACTATCAATCAAACCACCTGCAACAGGGGTTGAGTGTTAAGGCAGCACCATAAGCAACACATACACATATATTATTAGGGTCACTAGAAACAGAATTCCCTGTTTGGCAAAGGGGCTACAAACTGACTTTAGGATGTAGCATCTAGTTACAAACTGAAAGTATGAAAATCCTCAAAATGTTTTCTCCCTTTCTAGGTTATTTCCAAACCAAATGATTCTAGGTAGCCATCATCAAATTTGTAGAAAATGTAAATGTAAAAAAATATTTTGTAACTGTTTTTCCAGGAATTTCATATATTGATTCTCTGAAAGAAAATAGAAAAGCATGTCTTTCGCCAT
This sequence comes from Ochotona princeps, assembly GCF_030435755.1. Classification (NCBI taxonomy): domain Eukaryota; kingdom Metazoa; phylum Chordata; class Mammalia; order Lagomorpha; family Ochotonidae; genus Ochotona; species Ochotona princeps. The sequence goes on from NC_080838.1 coordinate 55,973,049, forward strand.
TTCTCCACTACCAGTTTAGGAATAAAGTGAAAATCCAGCATTAAAGCAGTTAATGATGTTTGTATTTATTTAAGTATTACCAAGTTTTCACTTACCTAAAACAATAAGTCATTGCTTGATAATAATTAGAACTGTGCCAAGTAGACTCTTCTTTATCTGCTCTGGAACTAAAAACAGAGATATTCAATCACTCATGTAACTTATTCCAGGGATAAGAGGCAGGGCAGACAGTTGTTCTGCCATTTATAATGCAAACTTCAATACAAAACCCAATTTCCCCTTTCATGGCATAGACAACAGTATTATTCCCTTCATGTTCACATGTACATGCAGGGCATACAAACCAGCACTCAGCCCATCAGAGCACGCAAGGCACAAGTCACAGCATCTAATAAAAAAACTGCAAGCAAACCTTTAGCTACCGGACTGGAAAATACGAGTCAAGTGCTTCTTTGAACCATTCCAACCTAGTGCTAGGTCAGCAAAGTTATTGCTTGCACTTTAAAAAATAATAATGAGTTCTGTTTTATTCATTAGTATTCCCAAGGTGCTGCATAAACAGGAATACTGACACTGGCCTTTATTGAGTGTTTACTGAGTATTTACTGGGTAGGAGAAACCAAGAGATACACTTTACTGCCATTGCCTTTTCTAATCCTTACTACAACACTGTGAGGCTGATGACCATATCAAGCAAAAACAAGTTTAGCTGATTTTCGTGAGGTGACATAGCTAGAAACTGGTGCAAGTGCAGTGTTCAAGCTTTTCAACAGAGCCTCTTCTGTCTCATAAAGCTATTCGGATTAGGCAGGAAAGGTTTAAGTTCTCACTGGAAGAAAGGGATTCTGCTTTACACATTCTGTTCCAGTACCTCGAGTCTCCAGCATTTAGATTAAACCCAATAGTATCAGAAAGCAAGTCCTGGTTAAAATTCAAAAAGACTTCTATTTGTACCAATGAACCTCTGCTCTGAGACCAGCCAAATACTTCAGGTAAGGAGGTGCATCTGGAGAGTGCCAACTTCTGGAAATGGACATTAACAGAGAATAAACCTGAACAGAGACCCTGCGTTTTTGGGGTTGCCTAAAGTCAGTGGCTGGAAGCAAAAGAAGACAGAGGACAGAGGAAATGAGAAATGCAAAAGGAAACCCTGCATGTGAACACTGCAGTAAGAAGGGAGTGTAAAAATCAACCTCAGACTTTTGCTTGGAGTAAAAGCTGCAAGTAAGTCAAAGCATGGCTCCACCACTTGGTACCTTGTAACAAAAGACTTTGGCAGAGAATTCCAACCCACTTTCCATTCTCATACAAAATTCATACTTGTTAATAAAATCCACTTGGAAATATCAAAAATCTTATCCAAGGAAGAAAACACAGCATTTGATAATTACTATATTGAGTTCATTCAAAAATCTTTTGTAAATTATTGCAACATAATTGAAAATTAACAGCTTGTGTGTTTTCATAAAGCAAAATGTGAAAATGTCAGGTGAAAGCAACCCTTGTCATTTTCAACTCCTTTGACTTCCAGGAGAGTATATTTCTCACATGAAAGCAAGTAATGATCATTGTTCACATGGCACTATCAGTTTATTAACCATGGTTCATTAACATGTTTTTGCAAATTGGCTTTCTAGATAACATGACTTTTTTTTTCCACGAGTGTTGCTATTAGATGATGCAAGATAACAAAACCTGTGGAAATTCTCCGTGGCGCAGTTGTTTATATGGAAGCCGATTGCTAACTCAACGTTTCTTTCTCCTAACTTTGACATGAGAAACTATTACCTGGCCCCTGACATCAGCTTTTTTAATTCCCACACATCAATGACACTGATCTTTTTCTCGGAATTATTGCTGCTCATGCCCATTATTAACCAGTGCATTGTGATAGCACTAGATACTGTAATCAAGTTGCATTCATCAGAAAAACACTTTCCTCGGTTCTGTGAGGCAGTCAAGTGAATCATGAAACCTGAAATCCATGAAAAACCCTGGTGTTGTCTAGGCAGCTGGTTGGAAGTGGCCCAGGGACCCGTGAACTTGCAACCTGGTGGGTGTTTGAATACGACACAGTTGTGTGGGAATTGCTCCTTCTGAACTTGTAGTTCAGCAAATCCTTTACAGTTGCTGTTGGAAGTTGGGCACACTTGGCCATCAGGAGGACTCTTTCCTTAATTTGTTGAACTGACAGTTTGATCTGTCAGTAACACCAACCCCTTAGTTTGTTTAGAGTTTTCCTTTCCTCTGGTTGTGAGTTTCTTTAGAGTCTAGAAGAAACTTTGTTCAGATCTATTTCCAAAACCTTTAACATTTTTCGTACTATTATATTGCAGGCATACTAAATATTTATACCCAAGAGTACCATCTATATAAACACGTGATTGTTGATTTATATAGCTGCTTTCATACCAAATGGAAGAAAATAATCACAACCTTCCTTGTGTGGTCACCTTTTTTCATGCATACTGTTTCAAGTTACTGTCTAATTTTTTTTTTTTACATTCAGTCTGAAGATTCCATTTAGTTCATGCTGAGGTTCAGGTTTGTTTAAAAAAAATTACCTCCATTTTTCTTTATGGAAATATCTTAAAATTCTGTTTTATTTGTCAAAGAGATGTTTAAAGGACATAGAATTTTTGATGGACTGTCATTTTCTTTCAATATTTTGAAGATGTCATCCCACTATAGTCTGCTTTGTGGGATATATTTTTTAAAGATTTATTTATTTCACTTGAAAGTCAGAGAGAGATAAGAAACAGAGCAATCTTCATCTGCTGCTTCACTCTACACATAAATTCAGAGTGGAGGCAGTCTGAGGCTGGGAGTCAGGAGATTATTCTGGATCTCCTACATGGGTGCAGGGTCCCAAAGACACAGACCATTCTCCACTGCCTAGGCCGTAAACAGAAAGCTAGATCAGAAGTGGAACATCCAGGACATTAATCAACACCCAAATGGGGTGCCAGTGTTGCAGTGGATTAGCATGCTACACCACCATGCTGATCTCCTCAGTGATTTAAGATCAGTCAGTATTTACTCTCATTGGAGATTCTTTCTACATAATAATACCCTTCCCTATTACTGTCTCAAGATTCTTTCTTCGTCACTGACTTTGGACACTTTGTCACCTTGTCTATAGCATTCCATGATGTGGTTTTCCCAACTTTGAAAGTTTAATGAGATTTCTGACAGATTAAGGGTTTTTTTAAAAATCAAATTCTGGAAACTTTTAGCTTTAATGTCTTCAATATTTTTCCCCTTGCCCTTTCTTCTTTTCCTCCTCTTTCTTCCATTTACATACATGTTGATGTGCTCAACAGTGTTGCATGGCTTTCTGCAAATATTTCTCATGTAACTATTTTTTCTAACCTTAGAATGGATCCTTTCCACTGATTTTCTTCAACGTCAACCATTTTCCTGCCAGAGAATGCCTGCTGTTCAGTGCATCTCACGAATCTTGCATTTCTATTATACTTGTCAACATCACGATTTCTATTTGCTTATGATTACCTTAATCTGTATTTTTGTTGATATTTTCTATTTTGTGGGACATTTGGTCATACTTTCCTTTAAATCGGTAACCAGAGCCCTTTAGTTATTGTAACATGACAATAGCTGATTTAAAGTCACTAATTTATATATTTATTATGTATTAAAAGACCCCTTCAGGGGATCTTCTCTTGGATATTTTTTCTCCTGTGGGTTTGGCAACTTTCCCTTTTCTTGATAAGTCTTACAATTTTTGATAGAAAAGGTACATGAAGATGAAAAAAGCCAGATAATACATTGTAATATTGCCTGTATCTAATCCAACATTCACAAAGATTGCTTTTTATTAAATCATTGTTGTTGTTCTTATTTTCCTTATTGCTGCTGGTTTAATGACTACCCTAGACTAATTTTGTAGGTTTTGTGTTTCGTGTATCACTGAATTCTCTGATAGTGCTAATTTCCTCCAGTTCTGACTTTTGTTTTTGAGACTATCTTTTGGATAACTCTCGTACTGGGCAGTCAATAATCAATCAGAAATTGTTCTTAAATGCTTTGCTTCTTCTGTCCTTTTCAAAGTGATTTATGTGGGAATGGTATAGTTTCAAATGTAGTCAAAACATATCATGTATGAGGGGGGTTGTTATTTTTCTAGCCGCTTCAGCTTATTGTCAATATTGCTTCATTATTACCTCCTGACTTAAAATTATGTCATATCGAATGAAAAATGTGTATCTTTACCCTGAGTACTCTCAACCATGGTGCAGGAAAAACCTTTCTTTTATCACTGTTGTGAAAACCAGATAGCTATGCTGATTTTTTTTTAAAAAAAAAAGAATAACGTTTGGATTGATTCAAAATACATAAATAGTAATCTGTAAGAATTTAGAATAGAACATATGAACTGGTAAGGAGTACGGAATAAAAACAATAATTCGGTCTAACAATTGGCTTAAGAATTAATTATATTGCTGGGCCCGGCATGGTAGCCTAGTGGCTAAAGTCCTTGCCTTGCTTTATGGCCTGGTTGCCATATGGGCACCAGTTTGTATTCTGGCTGATCCAGTTCCCTTTCAGCTCCCTGCTTGTGGCCTGAAAAAACAGTAGAGGATGGCCTAAAACCTTGGGACCCTGTATCCATATGGGAGACCTGGAAGAAGTTCCTGGCTCCTGTCTTTAGATCTGCTCAGAGATGGCCATTGAGGCTACTTGGGGAGTGAACCAGCAGATGGAAAATCTTTCTCTCTGTGTCTCCTTCTCTCTGTGTATCTGACTTTCCAATAAAAAATCTAAATCTTTAAAGAAAGAATTAGTATATTGTGAAGAATTACCTCAAAGATACAGCAGAATAACCCACTTGCCTTGAAGTTGAGAAGATTGTCATCCCAGATCTCATTCTTCCGGGAGTTGTAGACATGAGTGTTGGTTCTGATGCAAAGTGAAAGATATCTGGGAGGTTTGCGTTCTGATGTAACTGGCTAAGTCATCACCTGTGACACCAGCATTCCATATGGGCACCAATTTCTGTTCCAGATGCTTCACTTCCACTTTAGCTCCCTGTTAACATCCTGGAAAAAGCAGCAGAATGTAGTTCAAGTCCTTGAACCCCACCCAGCCACACATAAAACATCTGGCTGAAGCTTCTGGCTTCAGCCTGGTCCAGCCCCAGCTACTGCAATCATTGAGGGAGGGAAGCAGCCGATGAGAAGATCTCTTTCTCTTCTCTCTCTCTCTCTCTCTCTCTCTCTCTCTCTCTCTCTCTCTGTCTGTCTCTCTGTGTGTGTGTTTGCATTCCTCTGTGTGTGTAACTCTTTCAAATAAATAAATAAAGCTTAACAATTTTTACCTAGGGAATATTACCTTCAATAGAAGCCCCTGACATAAACACCTTTTATCCATATGAACAAAAAAACTGCATTTATACCCCAACTCCTGCACTGTGAGCATTTAGGCCAATCTTGTCTCCAAAATATGCCATACATGTCTCTTTTTTTCATGTAGACATTTTGTGTTAAAATGATAGAGCCTAAGTAATTCACCACCATATGTAGGATTGCTTCCTTGTATCTTTAAACTTTTTGACCCAATTGCTTGCTTTTATTTATTTTTTATTTTATTATTTTTAAGGATTTATTTATTTATTGGAAAGTCAGATTTACAGAGAAAAGGAGAGACAGAAAGATATTCAATCTGCTGGTTCACTCCCCAAGCAGCCGCAGTAGTCAGAGCTAAGCTGATCCAAAGCCAGCAGTCAAGAGCTTCTTTCAGGTCTCCTACTTGGGTGCAAGGTTCCAAGGCTTTGGGCTATCCTTTACTGCTTTCCCAGGCCACAAGCAGCTGGATGCAAAGTGGATCAGCTGTGACATGAACCAGTCCTCTTGTAGGATCCCAATGGATGCCAGACCAGGACTTTAGCCACTAGGTTACCACACCAGGCTCATTTTTATTTTTTAAATTGCATACATTCTATATTTGATCTGTTGCTTTCCATCAGTGAGAGAGTTCAGTTAAAGTTGTCCACCTGTGCTCCTGATATCTTGATAGACTAGGCTTGGAATTGACTCACTGACTCAGAATAAAATAATATAAAGGTCTGTGGAATGTCTGTTATTACAGAGTACATTTACTACTTTTTTCTCCCTGCACATATTATATTTATTCCTGATTATACAAAGATATATTTTTTAAAGTTTTTTTTAAGGGACAGGTACTGTGGCATAGCATTTTAAACCTCTGATTGAGGCACTGACATATGTGCGGATTCAAATTATGGTTACACCACTTCCTTTCCAACTCCTTGATGTGTTCACCTGTGAAAACAGTGGGGGATGGCCAAGTCCTTGGCTTCTGCTCCCACGTGGGAGATGTGGAAGAAGCTCCTGGCTCCTGGCTTCAGAGTGAATCACTGCATGAAGATCCCTTTCTGTCTCTCCTTTTCCTATAAATATGCCTATCAAATAAAAATAGATAATGCTTTAAGAATGAAAGAAATATTTATTTATTTGAAAGCATTACACAAGGGGAGCGAGGAAGTGAGGGATGGAGAGAGGGAGAGAGAAAGAGAGAGACCTTCCAACTGTTGCTTTACTCTCCAAGTGGCTGCAATGGCCAATGCTGAACCAGGCTAAAGCCAGGAGCCTTACCTGGGTCTCCCATGTGCTTGACAGGGGCCCAAGTACTAGGGTCATCTTCCAATACTTATCCTAGACCATTGTCATGGAACTGGATCAAAACAGGTGCCCATAGCTGATGCCAAATCTCAGACAGTGGCTTTACCCTTTATACCACAATGGTGGCCCCCATACAAAAATATTAAAATATTTTTATGTAAGTCATAATACTCAGAAATGGAACACATGAGAAAAAGTACAATTAAGCAAGTACAATTAAGTAACTAAGAAAATAAGACTAGGGAAGTCATTTGACACAAGAGGTTAAGCCACTACTTGGGAAGTGTACATCCCATACTGGAGCATCTGTTTGAGTTCAGATTATTCTAACCCAACTTCCTGCTAACTTCTTGGGAAACAGCAGAAAATGGCCTCAATACTCGGGTTCCTGACACTCTTGTGGGAGACTTTGGTGGAGCTGCTGGCTCCTGGATCTAACCTGGCCTAGCCCTGGTTATTGAATACATTTCAGGAGTGAACCACTAGATGGAAGATCTCTCTCTTTCTCTCCCTTTCTTTCTCCCATGCCTCCTCTCAGTTCTTGTCTTCCCTTGTGTTTCTGTCATTGCCTTTCAAATAAACATATCACTAAAAAAGAAAAAGAAAATACGCATTAAACTAATAAAAACTTAAGCATAGGACAGCTAGAAAGCAGACAGTGATAACACTCTGTGCTGGTAGGGCATGGATAAAAGGAGGAATGTGAGTTATTTCAGGCCTCCTGGAAAGACACCTGTCACTGCCCTCTAGAAATGAAACCAGGCATATGCCTTTAAATCCAGCTGTGGTTCTTCTTGAAATGTATCCCATGAAAATAAAAACATCAGTAAGCAAGGTTATATAGAAAGGGATGATTGTTCCAGGTTTTATGATAGTAAATACCTGAAAGAAAAATGATGTTGACAGAAAATGACGGACTACATTATTATATATTCCTATCACGATGGCGATTGTGCCACCATGAAAGCGAATGAACTAGTGTCCCATCAGCTGTTTAAAAAAATCAGATGTGGAAACATAATCCTAACCCTGTAAACCAGTGATTAAATAAAACCTCAAGGACATGTTGGATTTTATGAGCATGGAGATGTACATTGAAAAGTACACATGAAGTTTATCATGTGTTTACTCTGGAAAAAGGAGACAAAAGTAGGAAAAGAAGAGGAAAATTCAGTGGGGAAAAATGAATAGTGGTAATACTATTTACATTTGTAAGATTATTTAAAATTTGTAAGATTACTTAATTTTGTTTTATATATATATATCCGCGTGTATGAAGAAATGCACTAAAAATAATCAAGTGTTAAAAAATGGCTTTCTCTTAAAAGTGATTTCAGAAGATTTTTACCATTTTCAGACAGTATTTTGCACTTGGCTTTGAAAATACAAACTGTACATACAATGTGAGAGTACTTCCCTTGTGAAGAGGAAATACCACTGATAATCATGACAATCATTTTCTCTGTCCATCAGGGTTCTCCAGAAAATCCATGGAAAAAGTGGACTTGAATGGTAATGCAGGTTTTTCCACAACCATTTTGGATATGGCTTGTTTTTTATACATATATAGTACTCTAAAGCCCTTATTAAAAAAATTATTGACAAATGCTAACTGGCATGCTGTGCTTTGTATCCTGGCATGCGCTCATCCCACACACTGGTTGTCTGGACAACTATACTGATTCATTTCCAGCCCTCTGTTCTGAGTACAAATCTGTTATGCTGAATCTCTAACTCTCTAATCCTGGTTTTAGTATCTATACTATAATTTCCAGTACACTATTTCCCTTCTCATCCCAGATAAAATTTCACATGATAATTTACCCTCAAATTGTCCTTGAATCAATTTTGTCATAATAAATGTAGTTATTTCACTCCTTAATGCTGTCTACCAATTCATGATAGACTCTTATTTGTTTGCTCTTGACATAGATTTTCCTTTGGACATTAACCTGAGACAGGGCGTGTCTATAAATGAAAACACATGGGAAATGAATGCAAGATCTGAGAATTAATGAGTCAGAGAAAGAGAAAGCTTAGTGGGAGTATAAATGAGGACATTCCAAAAAGTTTATGGTAAACAGAATTAAAAGATGTTATTCTGATGAGAAATTTTTGAAATCTATGTATGATTTTTTTAATAGCACACACTTTTCCATTAACTATTTGAAGTATTCTTTTATATGTACACAAATAATTCATTGGAAATGGCATACAGGGTGCAGAGTAGGACAGATAGCATTTCTAAAGAGCAGTGAAAAGGGAATTCATTCTGACAAGACAGTAGTTAGGACAGTACCTGAAGTGTCAACACCCTTTATTAGCTTGCCCATTGTTGAGTGCCAGTTATTCCACTTCCAGTTTTGCATCCTGCTAATGGGCAACCCGAAGGCAGCATATTCTGCCTTAAGTACTTGGTTCCATGCCACCCATAAAGGATACCTGGATTTTACTCCTGTCTATTGATTTCAACCTGGCCCAGATCACCTGTTGATGCAGGAATTTGGGGAATGAACCAGCTGATGCAGATCTCTCTCTCACACTGTTTTTCTGCCTCTCAAATAAATGGAAATAAAACCAAATAAATAAGTAAAGGACAGCAATGTTTAGAAAAAAATATTTTTCACAATTAAAATTACCCTCAAATAAAGACTGATTTGTTTAGGATAGTAGGATGCTCACTCTGAAAGAAAATGTTCAGAGATTGGTGTTGTGGCATAGGAGGCAAAGCCATCCATATGTGAGTGCCCATTAGTGCCCCAGCTGCTCCACCTCTAATCCAGTTTTTCGAAAATGGCCTGGAAAGGCAGTGAAGGATGGTCTAAACACATAGGTCATTTCACCCATGTGAAAGATTCCAGTGCAGCCCTTGGCTACTTGCTTCAGCCTGGAGGAGTGCTGTGAGAGTCATGGCCATTTGAGTATGGTGTGGGTGTGTACCAGTGGGTGGAAGATCTCTCTCTTTCTCTCTTTTACTCTCCTTATCCCTGCAAATTTGACTTTCAACTAAACAATTTTTTTTAGGGATGAAAGAAAATGTTCCAAGAATGTCATAGTTTCCTTATCAGACAGTAAAAATTGAAGTAGATATTGGATCAGATTACCTTTTATCTTCCTTTCATCTTGGAAACCCTATGATCGCTAATGTTTAATGCATATGTGAACTCATTTCAAAATATGGTTGAATTAACTTGTCATTTTCACAAACAATGCAGTTTGAATAAAATATTCAGTTGAGTTACAGCACTCTGCCCTTCTCCTTTGTGGCTCATTCTCCAAATACACTCATAGCAAAGTTGCTACAGAAATGTTTTTCAGGGGGAGGGGAGCTCATTCTCTGTGACTATCATATTACTCCACGCTGTTCACTTTTGAAAATCCACCTGCAATGTTCATTTCAGGAAGCATGTATTTATAACTGCAAAAAAAAAAAAAAAAAAAAAACCCTGCAGCTTTTAATTCTTTATTCCTCCTTATCTCCCATGCCTAAACTCTGAGCTCAAAATCTTAGCCATAAAGCCAACTGTTCATACTCCTAATTCTTCTCTTCTGGAAACTTTCCTTGTGCTTTGAAGAAGTCAAAGGCAACTCCTAAAGCAAAAACAATATTGAGCAAAATATACAATCTTCCAAAATTTCTTCCAAATTTTTCCTTTTTAGTGTCTTTTAAAGAAAAGATAATGGTGGGATGTGAAGTTGGCTTGACCCATTGCTAGAACCGCTTCTGCTCCCAATTGCAGCTTCCAGTTAATCCATGCACTGAGAGCCATTGATGACTATTCAAGTTGTTACACGCCTGCCACCCCACTGTTGGAAACCTGGGTTGAGCAAATATCTCCCAACACTGGCAGCCCAGGCCCCCCCCAAATTATCTTTCTCCATTTTAATTTCAATCTCTCTTATCTCCACAGTTGTGATATCTTTGCCTGAGTAAGGTGTTGGATAGAAAGGAGAAAATGACTGCCAATACCCCTACCCCCTTCCTGTATTTTCCATGGAATGTTGTCTAAGTCAGTCTGAGTTTGTACAACAAATCGTCATTCTCTCCCTCTCTCTCTCTCGCTCTCTCTCTCCCTGGCCCCCATTTTTTCTCCCTAGATATTTCTAATTTCTCTTTGTTTCTTTTCCAGTTACTGTGGATTCTAATGAGAGCCTAAATCTTCCAAAAGGAATTTTGGAATTTTCTATTACGTTTGTTCCTATTGATTCAGTATTTCATGGGAGTTTTTCTAATTCATCATGTATTTTTATTATTTTATTAAATTTATTATTAATTTACATTGTAGCCAATGCCAAAACTATGTTTCAACAAATAAAAAGAGACCATAATGCAGCAGGAAAACAGACAAAAACTAAGAAAAAATTTTAAAAAAGGAAAGAAATGTCTGTGTGTGTGAGTTTTACTGCAAATACTTGGCTTTGTCAAACTTTGTTTTAATCTTTGTCAAATTGTTATGAATCCTGTACTACTTTATGGATTTTGTGCATGTTTTACAATGTATATTATGTGAATGAAACTGAACATCTTTTATTTGTTTTAAATCTGTCACCATGAATACATGACAGTTTCCTTAGAAATTTTCAATGCTTTTGCTCCTTTGTAGTAATCTGAGTATTTTTATGTTGTTTATTAGCAATTCTTCAGTAGCTTTTCCTTATTATCTAAATGATGTCTGTATTGGAACAGCTATGTGTGTTAGTTTGGTGTTATTATTATGTATCAACTCCTTTATCTCAGTACATTCATAATGTTAATTTCCCAGTTTCCACATAACCCAAATTTAGATATGACCTTTTTAACTCCCTAATACTGAGTTGCATTGCTGAACACAATCTTGTGTTTCATTTTGTTCTCTATTTATTTTAGGTAGTACATTTCCAGTGTTAGAAGTGTTAATAGATTAGAAACAAACATACAAAAATGTACAAAATGCTGTCATCAAGTGAGAAAAAACATATCTTGGGAGATCGTATCCTAAAGGTCTAAGTCTAAAGAAAGAAACAAAGAGTTGAGAATGTTCTAGATGCCATAGAAATAAATGTTTACATTAGACCCTCCAGCTAAAATATTACCCAAGGAGGGGAGGTACAAAATAATTTATATGAAAGATAGCTTGTTCATGCGATTATGAGTGTGGTAAGTGTGCACAAGTGTGACTGGCTTTTTAGGAACAGGGAATTCTTGGGGCCAGCACTGCTGCATACCAAGTGGAACTGCTGACGGCAGTACCAGCATCCCATACAACTGCTGGCTCAAGTCCCAGCTGCTTCACTCCTGATCCATCTTCCTGCTGATGCACCTGGGAAAGCAGGGGATGATGGTCCAAGTGCTAGGGTCCCTGTGTCTGTGTAGGAGACCAGGAAGAAGCTCATGGATCCTGATTTGGATATACTCAGCTCTGGCTGATGTCACTTGGGGAGTGATCCAGTGGTTGGAAGATCTCTATATTGTAACTTGTCCTTTCAAAGCAATAAATCTTTTTTTTAAACAATAGAAAATTCTGTCCCAAATCCATCACTGAAAATTGTCTTTTGTTGAAGATGAAGAACTTAGAACTTTGTGTGCTTAGTGCATATTACTTGCACATAAGCAACCACTTCTTACTAAAATTTATTATCCTTAGCTCTTATAAAATAGTTAGCCTATGGAACTGTATTATGAAAAGTAAAAAAATTAAACTTACATGTATTTTTATTTAGGTTTAAATTATTACCCAATTATTTGTGTTTCTAAGGAAAAGTATGTAACATGAAAGGCAATTTCCAAAGTTGAAACCATGAAATAGATACAATTTTCTATTAATCGTGGCTCTTCTTTTCCCTCATAACAATTCAAGAAGAGATATATACATATGTGAGGAAAGGAATCTAATTTAAAGACAAGAAACCAGGAGCAATTATGTACTATTCTGGGAACACTATGTTACTAACAATTTAATTTAATCATTTCAAAATGTCTTTTTAAAATTTCTGCATGCCTTATGTCCTTCATAAATCTTTTCAGTTAATTTAAAATAGCTCAGAATTTTGAATAGTGCATGGGACAGTCTTTTCTAGGCGTTATTGAAAGCAATTACTAGACAGTATCCTCCTGTGCAGGCTTTAAGAAACAAACAAGAGGGAACTTGATGTTTGGTCTAGTGGTTGAGAAGTGGGTACAAGCAGCTGCGCCCTTACTGGAGCGAATTGCAGGGTCTGGTTCCCAGCTCCAATTCCCATTCCTGATTTCAACCTCCAGCTAACACATAGCAGATGATGGCTCAGTGACTTGTGCTGCTGCTACCCAGTTGGCACACATGAACAAGCACCCAAGTCCTGGCTCCAGCCAGGCCCAGACCTGGCTGTTACAGGCGCTAAGGAAATAAACTTGTGGATGTAGATCTGACTGTCTGTCAGTCTGTCACTCTCTCTCTCTATTTCTCTTTCTCCCTCTCAAAAATATCCAGGAAATCCCTAAATGATATTTTTTTGAAAATAAAGAATCATTTTAAAATAAAGAGTAGCAAGAGGAAGGAAATCAAGCAACACTTCACTGAAAATAATCTAGGATATTAGAAGATACCTACTGGTGATGGGAAGTAGTGCCACATTCCTGTGTGGCGCAAGGTTTGTGTCTCAATCATTCCGTAGAGCTTTCCTGGTGGAGATAGCCAGATGCCTTCTTACCACCTCATTTCAAGAGGTGCAACAGGCAAAGACGTGAATAAGAAAAAAGTACACTTTTATTTCTAGATATGAACTTGTCCCAAATCTTTAAGCATTTGTGTCTAAAAAGTTGTAGAGGCTGTGAATACACAACAGATGCTTCTTGAACATGAAGAACTCGCTGCCTTTTTGAGGGGATACTAGTTTTTCTCAAAAAAAGGATAGATGGATGCAGTAATTCCATAAAGCAATGTTATCAATGTTATTAATGTTATTATACTTTATCATGGTGAATCTCATGTTGGGAATACAAGGACAAATAACATATATCACATATACAATATATACATATATGTACATGTATATATATATTATATATTATATATATGCTATATTAAGTTAAACCTTCCATGATAACACAAGTCACTTAAAAATTGGTCAGATTCCCAGACGTAAGACATTTGCTTTCACTGCAGTGGAAGTACGGCATATGCTTGAAAGCAATCCGTGAATTTGAAGTGTAGGTGCAACACCTAGCTATGTAACCTTGGTCAAACTGCTTGCCTTCCCAAATTACATAATGTTCCCACATTTACACAGTGGGGCAGAGGAGTTAGCAACCTTTAAGAACACTTCTAAGGAGTCAGTACTCCGTAACTCCTGTGGTCAAATGGACAAGAGTAAGAAGCAGTAGAATATTTTACCTCTTTATTAAAAGAAAGAACTTTTACCCTACAATAGTTTTATTTAGACCAGCAAGTGTGAAAATGTTCCTATTTATCTACTTTGATAGGTTGCCAGATGGTGTCTAAGCATTCATTTCCTTTGCAGTTTAACACAAGTGAAATGAGTTTGCTGTTCACCTCTTGAAACCTATGAAGCTTAAAGATCAATCATTTAGAATGTGAAGATTCAATGAAGGCATTATGTTCTTTGACTTGTAAATGTTAAAACCACCTAAGCATCTTTAATTTTATTGGGGATGACATATAGCACCTTTAATATTAGATATTAAATATTCATGTTAATGTGTAATAAATATGCATGCTGAACCCTAACACACCTGATACTGCAAATGGTCATTTATTTTGTCGTTTATGTTCCACTATCAGACTTGATAGGATAATGTTTATAATTTATTAAGCAATATGTCAAAAGAACTGTCTAAATCCATACTATTTTCATATTTGCAGCAATGAATGTTGCCAGGCTGTGATGGAGTATAAATTATTTCTCAATTTAAATGTGAAGCTATTGCAATGAAATGCCCCATGGCCAAGAAAGTGATTAGCATACACTGCAGAGTAGGTTTGTCACACATATAGACATAGAAGTGCACAATTATAATACTTAGCCTTACAGAACAAAAAAAAAGAAATAAAAAATAAACATTAGACAGTTCTCTGATTTATAGCCAGCATAGCTGGGGTGAATGAGCATCTTAGCAATGAGATGCACAGGAAAGATTAGCTCTCTTATTGCAAGCTGAACACTTCTCCCTTTTCTACAAGGGATCCCAGTTCAAAGCCAGGTCAGCTAGGCAAACCTAAATGTGAAAGGAATTAGCAAACGGAGAACTTTTGCAAAAAGCTGTTGTTTCAAATGAATGACTATGTGACTAATGAAAATGAAGCCTCCATTAATTCTATTTAACTGTGAATCACAAGATGTAAGTCATAAGGGAAGACATTTGATTTAATACTTTCAGAGTTGTAAGAAAGAAAGAGAGGGAGAGAATATGTGTAATTACAGTACAAATCAATATTCAGATCATGGTAAAAGGAATTGGTTTATCAGGTCTCAACAATAGTATTATTGGCACTACTTCATTATGTAATAAACTGAGATATAGAGCACACAATGGTGACACCCAACACTATAAGAGATGATGACATTCTTTGTATAACAATTCAGAATCTGGTACTGCAAAGGTTTGAAATTCTGGTTTCAAGCCTGAACCACAACCATTCAGGAATGCCACATTGTAGGAATTGTTGCACATATGAGGAATCTTAACAGACTTCAAGGAAATGCAAGTTGCAAAAACTATGCAAAGAATTCAAGTAACTTTGGCCCAAACTGCACTGATCGCTTAATTCCATTTTCCATGTACTTTTCTACAAAGCATGTGTATAAAGTCCTTGAGAGTGTGTACTCAAAATTTCATCAATTCATTAAGAAAGTTTCCAAACTGTGAATATTCAATAAATCACTCAATTTCAAATCTGAGTCTTCGACTAGTGTATTCCCCAAAGAAAGCAAAGGTAATGCCAGAACTGACCCCTGTGTATGCTATCTTAGTGCGAGGTCCAGCTCAGTCCATCACCCACATCAGCGCACGCACACACACACACACACACACACACACCAGTGGTTGCAGTTGCTGGGTCAGTTCTATCTCCAGCCTTATCTCTTACACTACCAATGGATCCTGCAGCCCGGCTCAACCCTGCCCACCACACACTTGGCCCAGTCAGAGCAACCCTCAATATTTCCAAACAAACCCACTGCATCCCTTGTTCCTGTGCATGGCAGTATGTGCAGCAGTCTGATCCAGTCAGTCCTGTATCCCATTCAGCTCTCATACACATCAATTAGCACTGGATCTTTGCTCAACCCAACTGAACCCACCATCCAGCCATACTCATGCTGGCAGCTGCCACCACCTGTCCATTCAGGCTTGCCTCCAGCCCTGGTTCTCATGCTCACCAGTGGGAGATTCAGCCCATCAGTGGTGTGCCCACCATTTCCCTGCTCAGCCCACCCCCAGCTCCAGATCTTGCACTTTCCAGATGATTCTGTGATCTAGCCTCATAGGACTTGCCCCCAGTCCCAGCACCTGCTAGCTGATGCTGCAGCAGAACCGAATCAGCCTGTACTCACTCAGGCTCATGCATACACCAATGGGTATGGTCGCTTAACCCAGCCTGGCCCTCTCTCTCTAACCCATTTCACATGCAGGCCAACAGGTGTTTTAGTTCTGCCTAGTCTGGTCTGCCCCTAGTCCCAGCTCTCAAGCTTACCAGTAAGAGTAGTGGCCCAGCAAAGGAGTTCTCATGGCCCCCCTACCAGGCTCACATCGCCCCCTCCCCAGGTATTACATGTGCTGGTGGATTCTGTGGCTCATTCTGGCATGTTTTCAGTGAGTGCTGCAGCCTAGCTGAGTCCAGCCTGCCTGCAGTTCACATTGATGGATCCTTCAACCTAGCCCAACTTGGACTGCCCCCATTCACAACACTAATGTGAACTGGATGGTGTTGCGGTCCAACCTGACCTGTTCATAACATCCCATCCTGGTTCTTACATCTGCCAGAGAGTGCTATGAACTGGTCCAGCCTGGCCCACCCTCAAACCTGACCCACATATATGCCAGCAAGTATTGTAACCTGGCATGATGTGGACTGCCCTCCACCTTGGTTCTTGCACTCATCTGTAGAGACTGTATCCTGACAGAGGAATTTCCCAAACTCTTATCAGATCTTCTCCCAGTGGCAGATCTCTCACATGTTGGTAAGTTATTGGTCCAGCCTGACCTGGCCCACCTCCTGTCTTGGCAGGTACAGTGATCTTGCCTGACTACCTCATACCCACTCAGGTTCTGACTTTTGGATGCTACAGTCCAACCACACTGGTCCACTCCCAGATCAACTCTCATGTGGATGATAAGACCTATCCCAGCCCAACCTACAGCTACCCTGGCTCTTGTGAACACCAGTGGGTGCTGGAGCCTAGCCCAGGTTGGCACATTCCAGACCCAGTTCTCACCCATGCCAAGGGATGCTGCAGCCATGTCCAGCCCAGTTCACTGCCTCCATCCCAGCTCTCGCACCCACTAGCAGGAACTATAGCCCAGCTGTGGCATCCCCTTAGCTCCCTGACCATGCCTGCTCTCAGCCACAGGTCTTGCACATACCAGTGGTTGCTCTACCCAGCCCAGAATAACCCATCCCTTGTCTTAATCTTCGCCATCAGATGCTGTAACTCTTGCTGATGTATGCTGCAGCCTAAGCCTGCCCAGCCTCCCCCATCCATGGCTTTCATACAAACAAGTAGGTGTGATAGCCTCGCTTAGCCTAGCCTGGCATGGCCCAAAGCCCATCCTGAGTCCTGCGTATGCCAGTGTGCTATAGTTTGGCCCACAGAGCCAACCCACACACTTGCTGACAAGTGAAGCAGCCCTGTCTATCCTGACCAATAGCCAGCTCTGACTTACATGCTCACAAGTAAGAACAATGGCCCACCAGGGGAGTTCCACAAGTTCCCCCACCAAGCCCACTCCCAGACCTATTGGGTGGTAGGCCCTTACTTGGTTCAGCCTGTTCCCAAGGCTCAGACTTTGTGTGTGCTTGTGAATGTTGTGACTCAGCCTGCGCAATACCAATTCTTGGGTGCACCTGCAGATGCTGTACCCTTGACCAGCCAGGCCTGTTCCCAGCCCCAACACCCACGAGAATTTAGTGAGTTCCACGGTCATGCCTAGTTCAGCCAATCACCACCCCTAGCCCTCAAACAAAATAGTTTGTATGGAAGTTCTACAAATCCCCCACAGAACCTACTCCCAGACTCAGTTATCTCACATGCTGGTTAGTGTAATAGCCTAGCCTGACATGATCTATTCCCTTCCTCTACACTCATGGGTGGATACTGTGGTCAAGCCCAACCAAGCCCCCCTTCCATGGTTTTCATGCATACTAGTAGATGGTGGTAGATGGTGGTAGATAGCAACAAGCCCATTTCAGGTCTCCCACATAGGCAGGTATGTTGGTATGACCCAGAAAGGCCCTCTGATTTTCCTCCTCCAAACTACCTGGTCTCAGTTTTCTCATTTAAATGCAAATGCAGCAGCCTGGTTGGTGAAAGTCCCTCAGAAGTCACTCCTCACCTGTTACATTTTCTCTTAGCAGCCCTTCCTCCCACACATCTCCAGACCCTCTTCCCTGAGCAATCCACAGTTCCACATTTCTACAAGTTCTCAGATCCCCAAACCCCATCCTCATGCAGTGTGTTGTGCCACCCTGGGTCCCTGCCCACCTGCCCAAGGGCCCACACGTACTTGCATGTGGGTCTCTAGATCCCATTGTTGGCTTGCTGGCATCTGCCCCTTTCCCCCCTGAGCACATCTTTAAAAAAAAATAGAATAGGTAACTATACTGGCACACTAGTATAGTTAATGTAAATTTCACATTAACAAGGCCCATAATGCCTGCCAGCTATTGTACGTAACCCTTGCCTATGTACAATGCAACCTAAATAGTTGCTTATAGCTAGGTACATATTTTTCATATTCATCATTGCATCAGGAAAAATCATCTAATAGCTGCTAGCCTCCATTTCTTATCTTCAGAAGGGGAATCTTCACATCTACCTGTCAGAGTTAGACAGGGGATGAAAAACAGTGTTGGTAAAGTATTTGAATACTGCTTGCATGAAGTTCAATAGATTTGAGCAAATTAAATGGCAGAGTGTAAGCAATTCCCTTAGCAAAAAAAAAAAAGTTTACTCAGATTGCCAGTGACCAAGTTACACTTGTCAATTGAGTACTTATGTCTTGCCATGAGTGGGAGCTTAGGTTTAGGGTTCTGGAGTTCATGAGAGTGTGTACTTGCTCACAAGACCTCTGGATACAAACACTTCCTACCTCTACACTTTGTGATATCATGTTACTAACATGAAATTGACCCCCAAGCAGAGAATTTTCACCATGGAAACTGGAAAATTTGTTTATGGGAAAGCCAGTCATTAAATTACCATTGACAAACAGCTAATGTAGACCTATGGCCATAGACCAATCGCACAGGCAGCGCCTAAAATGAATGTGATGCTGAGATCATCTTTCTCAAAAAGCCACTTAGATTTCAAGTCACAGGTTTTCCATTTAGAGCTCATATTGTTTCCAAATCTACTTATTCACCTTAAGGCAACTTTCAAACTGGTTGATTTTTATTCCCTATGTCACTAGACGCCTTTTTCAAAATATTAAAGTTTTCTGACCATTGCCTTTCCCTATATTTCTTGAAGGCAGAGTAAAAGGCTTTCAGAAAAATCAGAGCATTGATTTTTTTTTCATTTTCTTTGATGTTGGCAACCCAGTGAAGCTTCCCCCCTAGGCAGAATTAATCTCCCAGTCCTCTGAGTTCCCTAGCATTTTGTTCAAACTATTAATATTGCACTTATCACTTCGTGTTACTGTCAGGATTTTCCTGCCTCTTTTCTTGGTGGCATCACGGGTATCCCCAAGGCTTCCCGCTCACCTTCCTCCACTTTGTGCCTATCATGTGAGGCAGCTCATCACAGGCCTTCAATAGCGCTGAGCTGAGTTGACTCAGTGGAATCCAGACATAGCCATCTTGCTTTGACTGATATTCCTAAAATCAAAGACAGCCTCATTTTGGAAAGCCATACATTGCTTTTGTAGATTGCAAAAATATTTAAACTGTTCTTTTATGATGACATCCTAAGCAGATGCTAAGCACAGTGAAGAAGGAAAAATTAGTGCTGAGATTTTTGTTCAGGAATCATTCTCGTCTGAGCTACTGGGAAATGTGAGGGCTGTTATACAACAGTGAAATAGCCTGTAGGTGAACTATGTGATTATTCAATGAAGTTACCAAAATACTTCATCCAACCCAGCAGTTCTCAACTCCTTTTGTACTAATTATTCTTTTAAAAAATATTATCTAAGGCCTCCCTTTTTTATTGTGGAATTAAATTTGTAGAGTATGACCTACTTAAGCAGGTGTTTTACTACTTTGAGACCATGCCCTAATTGTGACCTACAGAAGAAATGAAAAATGAGACACTTCTTTGTACCTTGATTTGAATGCTAGAAGGCAAATAAGCAGTAGGGTGCATACCTGTACAAAGCCTCACACAATCGGTCAACCATAGTACACACAGAGATAAGTGGCTAACACCAGAAGCTCAGGTACCATAGTGTTCTCATTAGTCACAAAAGTTTCAAAATGAGCAAAATATTGACAGCGTTTAGAAGAGCAACAAGGTACCTTAGATTCATGAGGCAGTCAAATTCCCAACAATCGAAGTGGGTACTAAGGCTACATAAATACTTCAGGCTGTTAGGAGAAGGCTCACAGGCTTACAGAGTAAACAAACACCTGGGAGGAGATGGAAGACAAGCTCAATATGGGTCAAATTCATCATGTCTATGTCTCTCATACCAGATATCAATTGACCAAATGCTTAGAACTACCCACCCCAACTCCTACTCTGTAACAGCCCAAATTGTCTCTGTTTTTCAAACAGCCCCAAATGTTTTAGAACTTCTGTCTGAAGACCATCTGTGACCTTTTCGTAAAATGTAGTTAATCAGGCCTGGCGCAATGGCGTAGTGGTTAAAATCCTTGCCTTGCACATGCCAGGATCCCATATGGGTACTGGTTCTAATCCTGGCGGCCCTGCTTCCCATCCAGCTCCCTGCTTGTGGCCTGGGAAAGCAGTGGAGGACGGCGCAAAGCCTTGGGATGCTGCACCCATGTGGGAGACCTGGAGGAGCTCCTGGCTCCTGGCTTCGGATTGGCTCAGCTCCAGCCGTTGTGGCCCCTTGGGGAGTGAGCCATCGAAAGGAAGATCTTCCTCTCTGTCTCTCCTCCTCTCTGTATATCTGCCTTTCCAGTAAAAATAAATAAATCTTTTTTTAAAAACGTAGTTAATCATACCAGTTTCACACAGCTGGAATGAAAACTAAATGACCAATAAGTATCTGGGGCCAAGGTTGAAGGTATCCAGTAGGATGTTTTTAGGGACTCCCATATCCCATTCCTGAGTGGTTCCCATCCTGGCTACTCTGCTTCTAGTGTCGCTTCCTACACATGCTGGGATGCAGGAGATGATGACCCATGCACTTGGATCCCTGTCATTCATGTGGAGACCCAGTTGAGGTCTAGGCTCCTGGTTTTGTCCTGGTCCAAGTCTGGCCATTGTGAGCGTTCTGAAGAATGAGCCAGAAGTTGGAACATCTTCTTGTCTCCTTCCCTCTCTTTCTGTCTGGTGTCCTGCTATTTGAGTAAATAAAATCAAATAAATAAAAATTGAAATGCTCTGAATCCCTGACACATCATAACATATCAAAGAAATAAAGTAAGAATGTTGCTTTGTAGCTAATTTGGAGCTTCTTGACATTTCCAGGACCCTGGGACCCATTATTTGTTTCAGTAATACCTTTAGAATTAGAAGATGGCGTCCATGTCTAGAGTGAGTCTTGCCCATCGGGTGAATTGTTTCCTACTATTTTGTTTTACTTTGCTGTTTAATAAGTGCCTGAATCAGAACTGTGACATAATAGCTGGCTGGTACTGCCATCTAGTGACGAGATGAATCAATTTGCCAGTTCACGGAATTTAGTTATCCAGATACTTAGACAAATCAAGTGCTTAAACCCAGTTTTATGAAACGGGCCACATGAAATACTTTTTGTGAAAAAGTTTATGTTAAAAATTATGTTAGTGATAGCATAATGGTCACGTTGGTACTTTATTCCATGCTTTACAGCCTAATAATATTAATTATTAATTTTGCAAAGTGTTTCAACTCATTCTGAAAAATGCTTGTCTTTTAAAAAATATTTTTTTTCATCATAAAGAGAGCTAGGCAGAGATCTCCCATCCACTAGTTCACTCCCCAGATGTATGCAACAGCCAACGCAGGGCCAGGACTAAGGGCAGCAGCCTTGAACTCAGCCTAAGGATCCCAGGTGAGTAGTGAGAATCTGTAGGCTGACAATAGCAATGCTGCCAGGACGCAGACCTGGGCACCCCCAAATGAGATGTGGGTGCTTCCAATGTTGGCCTAACTAACCATTCTGTAGAATGTCTACTGCAGACACTTAATCTTGACATCAATCCTACATCAACCCACATTCATCACGCTTGTTTGCTGCATCAAGAGAGGAAAGTACCATAACAAACAGATTTATTCTGGATATATTCAGCTTGACTAGTTTATCTTTACTCAGGCATCCAAACATCCGACCTCCCTGAATGTCCAGCCAGTTGAGATTCAAGCAAACGGCCAGCTCTTCTTAACTGACTTCCTGGATGGGTTCACTTTTTGCTCAAGGAACATCATCAGCAGAAACTAGCAAAAACTCCAAAAAAATACGTATTTTATTTTTATTGGAAAGGCAAATTTACAAAACTATAGAGATACAGAGATACAGAGATGAAGATCTTTCATTGTTGATTCACTCCCCAAGGGGCTGCAAAGGCCTGAGCTGTGTCGGTCTGAAGCCAGTAGTCCAAAGCCTCCTCTAGGTCTCCCACACAGGTGCAGGGTCCCAAGGCTTTGGGCCATTCTTGACTGCTTTTCCAGGATACAGGAAGGGAGCTGGATGAGAAGTGGAGCCGCAAGATTAGAACAGGTGCCCATATGGGATCCCGGCACATTGAGGGCAAGGACCTTAGCGGTAGGCCACTGTGCTGGGCCCTGAAAAGGACTTTGAGCTTTGTGCTCTGAGTATCATCTGTAGATGATTTGTGCAGTAATGCTAAGATTCAGCATGTGTCATGAGCACTGCATTCTGCATGCTGTTTAAGCCAGGTGGCTTAGGGGGCCAGCAGATCTTCATTTGCCCCCTGAACAGCAGACATCTGTAGACTATTTTTAACTCACATTTAACTCACACATTTTACTCTCCTTCTAGCACACTTGTGACCCAACAAATTTAAAAGCATAGAGTATGATTTTCTGCCATAACCATCAGCTTTCTTAAAGGCAGCATTGTGTCATTTTCGGCATTCTAAAAATGTAAACTGTATCAGACACTAACTTCCTAGATCCCCCACAAGTCTGAAGGATTGTGCATTGTTTCTTATCCTAATTCACTGCAGAAAGTCAGATCCCTCTTCCTTGCTCTATTGGCACCATTTCTTGCTTGCTGGAACCATTTGTCATGATGGTAATTAATTTCAATTAAGCATCTGTAAGCCTGCTAGAATGACAATGGCATTAATTAACATTAATTAACATAGCTCCTGTTAGGCTTCTGACTACTCCAGGGCCTAGCACAACGACTTCTTGCACAGCAGACCTTCAAAAGTAAAATTGTTAAGTAAAAATTAAGTGAATATACATCTTAAGATTTGCTTTAAACTTCTAATTTTTCCCCGGACCTTAGCTCTGTTAATGTAGCTATCTTATGAAAGGATTATTATACCATGTCTTAATTAATTATTCTCTTTAATTGCTTAAATTCCTCATTGGTAAAGAATATTACAGCAAAAGGGATAATGCCTTGTCCTCTTTGGCTAATTGTGCTTGGTGTCTCTTGTATAGCTTATCTCTGAGGCCAGAAATCAAGAACAGTAATGACAGAAGGATCAGACCACCAGTTCTTAAAGATCTATGTTAGAGACCTTTTGCATACACTCATGTCTTTACCCATCTACTTCCAACAATACCTTTTTGAGGAATATTCTCTAAGGGGTCTAATATATTTCTGTTTTACAGTCTAAGATCAAAAATAAAACTGGAAAGAGAAAAAAACAATTTCTTCTAAACAACCTGCTATTTTTGTACTTTTAATCTAAATCTTGCACTGTAAAGCAGTGATAAATTCATTTACATGCTGGCAATTAGTTGAAAAGGAAAGCTGATCACGTGGCCTTCCCAGATAATAATCTGCAAGAAAGCACACTTATCCCATCAGTGTAATCTTGTTCATTGTAATGATGATGTTAACTTTGGGCTGTGGAATTCTTTGATTTACAGCTGATTGCCAGCTCTAAGGCCAACTGCTGCACATTCTCTCATCTGCATTCATAGATAAAATTATTCGAACCCTCTCTCAAAATCAAGGCTATAGATTTAAAATACAGAAAAAAATAGCTTTGAGAGATTTTTTTTTCTAAAAGTCTAATCAAAAAACATAACATCTGCTTTGCCCTTCTAGAGCTACTCTTCATTTTTGTCCCCTTCCCTCTGCCCTGCACCTGGTAGCACCTGGTATTTTCCAAATTTTCCAAAAAGGGCCCAAAAGTTTAATGATTTTCCCTTTCAGTTGCTTTGCAAGGGAGGTTACTTCATTGCACTCTTTCAAAACATTCCTTCCAGGACCTTGATGAAAATCAACTTTCTTGCATGGTCCATCTACTTCTGTCCTTGATCAGTGGATTCATACATAAAGTAACCATGGATCAGGAAGAGAAACTAAACTGCCAATAGCAAGAGGTTCCCTCAGTCCCTTGCCAGACAAGAAGCCATCCCCAGGGTGGCCAAGAAGTTGAGATGGGGGTCTTGTGGTCAGCATAAGAAGAGTCGTTTTTTCTGCACAGGAATGGATATGTCTTCTGCACACAAATTCTCCTAGTTTGCTCCCACTGTCCCTGCCACTACTGATAGTTGGGAGAATTTCGTAGAGGAAGCACAGCAGTGTGGTTTGCATGCAGAGTACTCGGATCTAACTACATTTACCACCACCCAAAGCAGATGGTTTGAAGGAACACAGGATGGGATCAGCTGCAGTGCCAGGTGGGGCACAACATACTGTACAGTTGTGCAGGATGTGGCAGGTGTCTTAAATAAGAAATAAACACATGGTGACTTCTCCATAACCATAATGTTGTGTCTGGTAGCCAAGGATTGGAATTAGAATTAGATAAGTCACTGCACAGACTTATCCCTGTAGATTCTAATTCAGTAGAATCTTTGCTTCTTATTCTCAGAAACCAATACTCAGTGTCTTTGGTTCTCAAAGAATGCTCCCACCAGCAAATGCAAATGCATTTTTTGTTGCAATGGGAGCTGGACAAGTCCTAATATCTATACCGTTGAATTTATGGCAGACTTTAGGGGTGAGAATGTCATCACTGTCTTGCCCCAGATAATCAACTCTAACTATCAATGGTGAAATTGATCCAATGCTGCATATGATGAATTAGGACAATTATCTCTGGAGCCCAGAAGATTAATCAAAATGCCACAGAATACTTTTGGATCTAATAATAATGATCAGTGAGAATCTGTGTCAATAGTTAATGAAAGACCACCAAGAATTTGCATCTTGTAGACAAGATGGCTTGGGCAGCAAGTCATAACTCTTCAAAGGAGTGTTGAATTACAATGGACGTGATTAACAACTTGATCAGCTTTAGAAATGAAAAATACTAAAAGCAATTTTGTTTGAATTGCCTCTTATTGCATATATTTTTCTATTTTACTTCTTTATGAAGAATGCTGCTTTTAACAAGCATAATTTACTTAAGTTGGTTTTATTTGAGTAGTAGAATAATGATGAGATTTTTTTCTTTTGTTCATCAAGAATGAATGCTGTTGGAAAGAAGGTGATGCTAGTTGCTCTATTTTTCCAGAGCTTTGTTCATTCTCCACCATCCTCTGCCCCACAACATGCTATGTTATGACTCTCTGTGTAAGCTTGTTTCTTTATAAGTTGACTCAAATAAGTTGGAACAATGTGAGGTATTTACAAGTATGGAAGAAGAGAATGATATTTAATCACTCCTTCTGCACCAGACCTTGGTGTCTATAACTCTCTTTACTCACCATGACTATTGTTGGGTAAATTCTTTGCATGGCCATTCCATGCACTCAATTTTCTCAAATGACAAAAAAAAAAACTGTAATTGAATTATTGCTAGAATCTTTCCCCCAACTTGAATGTCACAGTATATTTGATGATATCCATCAAATTTGTTAAGAGTTTAAATGTGTTAATTATAGAAGGTGATCAAATTTTATGTACTTCATGTACGTAAAAAGATTCAAGAACAGAATGATGCTTCAACCTTCTCCTCCTTCCCATTTACGCTCCAACTTTCCTTTTTTCTTCCTTTCCTACTTTTTCTTTTAATTTCTACAATGATGTAGTTTCAGGTTATTTTATATTTACAAGCTTAGCCTTCCACCAAATAAGAAATTCAACAAGTTGTAAGTATAAAAACCACTGTTCTCCAAGAGTATAGACAATTGCTGTAAACAATAATCAAACCTCAAATGTCAATTTTGCTCATAGAAATTATTTTTTATACTGAGATTCATTTTACTTAGAGATGCAGAGTAAAAGAGCAAAAGATGCATAAAGATTTTTTTTTTAATTTTTAAAAATGTATATATTTGGGAGGCAAAGATAGAGAAAGATGAAGAGATCCCACAAGTAGCAATCCCTTTCCCAATATTTGAAGTGCTCATGGCTACACTGAAGCCAAAGCTTGGAGATAAGAACTCAGGTTTCCCACATGGATGGCAAGGGCCAAACTACTTGAGAAATCATCCACTGCCTCCTGAGGTCTGTATTACTACGAAGCTGACTCAGAAGTAAAGAATATGAAACTCAAACCAGGTCTGCCAACATGGCATGGCAGACATTCCAAGTGGTTTTTTAACCACTTCCATTTATGACTTTTATTTTCAATATATACTTACTTTGGAAGGCAACTCTAAGAATGTGTTTTATGCTAAATCCCATTTATCTATTTTTATCACACACTAGTAGTTACCACCTAATGGAGAACAGATTTCTTTATCAGAACTGCCACCAATCAAGCACTAGGGTCATTGCAAGCCCAATGATCAGGGGCTGCAGATTCCATTTCTGATCAGGGCTCTCTTCTTGTTCTCATATGACTTTTCACCGCTTAAGCACATGAAGAGGGAGAGAGTTTTATGGTGTCTCTTCCTCTTTTCACAAATATTCAATCTTACTGGATTAGGAATGCATGCTTTTATCTCATTTGGTGCTTATTGTCTCACTAAAAACGTTGTCTCTAAAATCAATTGTATTGGGGATTAAGGTTTAAACCTATAAATTTTGGAACTTCATATTCTGTATGCAGTCCTTCCTTTGATTTTCCCAAGACTTATGTCCTTCTTGCATGAAAAATATTTGTCCCATCCCAACAACCCCAGAAGGCTTAACCTATTCTAACTTCAAATACAAAGCCAGTGTCTCCTCTAAATTTCAACCAAATGAGCTGTCTCAGACTCTTGTCTCTTTTAGAAACAAAGTTATTCACTAAATATGAACCTGAGAAAACAGACAAATTATGCAGTACCAAAATATAATGATGTGACAGACTAGAATACCCATTCCCATATGATTAAAGAGAAAGAAGAATGGGATTATAGTTTCAAGCAATTCACAAACCCAGCAAAGTAATATCTATTAGTTCTCATAATTCTCTTTGGCTTGATGCCTGCCCTCAAGTTACTGGGTGTAGTTTCATTTGCAGGGTCCTGGGGAGTGATTTTGTCTCCTCAACTGATTGGTTTCCGAGCTGGTCTGCTGAAACCAGGAAGGTGATCCCATCTTCTGAAACAGCACCCTGAAATCCTGACTATAAATATGATCAAGTGTTGAGTACATTTGTGTAAATATACTGAAGTCCAGGAGGGTATGGAAGAGGGAGCTTGGAGGAGCGTGATTTTAAAAAGATAGAAAACCAAGAGCTATTGTTGCAACCATGTTCTTGAACCTACATTTAATTTGGACCATGATCATACTGAGAGGAAGGGGAATGGAACTGTTTTGAGTACAAAGGGGACATGACACTACTTTGTCATTGAATATTGAGGTCTTTTGGTCTCAGTCTCATTTGATCACTCTAGTACATTCTTTATAATTTTGGAAATGTTAAAATTACTTGATGTTAGAACTGTATTTTCTTTCTTTATTGCTTTTCAATAAACAATAGAGGTTCCTCCCTCCCACTCCACTTCTTCCCTTTCTATTTTCTCCTCCCAAAATTTTCCTCCATATTATTATAGTAGTGTAGTCCCTTAGTAGTTACAAGTGTTCTAAGATAAATAATTATTTTTTGATTCTTCAATAGTGTTACATAGTCCACATCACAGTGTATGGCAGACACAGTGTGCTGTAGACCAAAAATTTGTGTTGTGTAGGATGCAGTTTCTATACTAAGAATTGAAGTCTCCAACCAAATTTCTATTTTATATGTCCATATGGATGATTATTATCAAGGATGACTTTATCCTTCACCCACGACCTGTACAAAATTCACCATAAGAAGTAGCTTATGTGATCAACAGAAGAACCATGTAGAATTTAAGCTGAGTTCTCAACAATATATGTATCATGTCCCATCTTGGAATATAAAGAGGTCATGACAATTTTTAAAACATTCTTTCAGTCATTTATTTGAATTTTCTCTAACATTTGAATCCTGTATTTAATCTCATTCAAGCAGGCTCCTAGGTCCAGATCCATCCAAAATATCAACTTTATTAATGTTGAGGTCAGAACTCGATTCAAAAAGTTGATAGTGCTCTTAGGCAATTACTAGAAAAAGAAACCAACGCTCTTTAGAATTCACCTTCAGTGAATGTTTTAGAGATTGCTAATTTATTATTTAATAAATATAGAAGCTCTGTTTGGAATGAAGAAAAAGTTCAGGAAAGGAATAGTGATGATGGCTGTATAACATCGAACTGTACATAATGCCACTGAAATGTACATTTTAAAATGATTAAATGATACATTTCATACTATCTGGATGTAAATATAGGAAACTCAGAAAAAAGCTGGTCAGTAATGATTGTTCATTTGTAAAAAGAAATGAGACCAATCAACAAATATTGAAAAGAAATAATTTCTGAGGCATAATACTAAGAAAAAATAATCAGAGAATTTAAAAACAGAAATATTTATTATATTTATTAATTAAAAGACAGAAATATTTAAGATTTATTGGATGAGGAACAAAATCAGAGTCAAAACTGTTGGTTAAATAATCATTTCAATATTTATAATCATGTGGAAATTAACATTCGAATAAAAAAAGCACTGGTGCTGGAAAGAAAATAGAGAAATGCCTTAAATATTGGCTTCTTTGATATAAAGAAGAAATGGAAATGCAATGATAATTTCATATGTTTGGTCTGATTGGCTAAAAGCCAATTATTAATCCTTTAAAGGTTATACATAAGCAATAAAGTTTTTCTACATCTATAGATTAATTCTTCAAACATTTATTGAGCACCTGTGTTATATTGCCTACTGTTAAGCTATAATCAGGGGTAAAGGAGGCATTGTCTGGTTGTGGAGACAAAGGACTAGAAAACTACCATAATATGAAATAATAACCATCCTTAAGGTAC
Organism: Ochotona princeps; assembly: GCF_030435755.1. NCBI lineage: Eukaryota > Metazoa > Chordata > Mammalia > Lagomorpha > Ochotonidae > Ochotona > Ochotona princeps. The sequence continues at coordinate 56,002,442 of NC_080838.1, forward strand.
AGAGAGAACACCGTGTCAGGAATACAAACTGTGCAGAAGGATAAAAAGAACCAGTGGGGAGGTACAATCTCCACACAGTTCTGAGGGTAACCAGCCAGGCAAGGGCAAGAACCCAAGGCAGAAGACATGGAGGACTGTCTCTTCAGGAACAGTGAGAACATTTGAGTGTCTGGAGAACAATGCACGTATCCCAGTGTATAAGAGTTGAGGGGAACCTATCATCCCCCAGTTATCCTAAACTCATACATCATATTGTAGCCATAAACATCTGCTACTCCTGTTAAGTGGATAATTTTGTTTTAGGCATTAGCATCCTGAGCACACTCATGATTTATGATTTTGATCGTTTTGTTTTCCGTTCCCATCCCAACTGCTTGCATAAGTAGCTTACTTTGTTTTTCTTCCCAAAAGTCTTGAATTTCCATCTTGCAAAGCTAGGACAATACATCAGGTAAACATATGTGAGAATAATGATTTTGTCTTTGTGCTTCCAAGAAGACTGAGGAAGAGAGAGATTTCTGACGAGTGAGCACTTACTCAAAGAAACTCTCCAAAAATAGACACCTTTGGTACTAGTAAACACTTAGTAAGAGCCGACAGTGTGTTTTTCTAAACACAATGTATACAGGACTAAGCATTATCTAAATAATCAAATCAGTAGGCAGGTGAAGCGGCACTCAATAACTGAATCAACCTTGAGCGGAGGAGCACATTGTCTTTGAAAAGTTGCTATGAGCCAAGAAAAGCATCGATCACATCCAACACAAAAACATCAATATCCATAGTTTTCCTCTGTCTTTCCTCCCTCTCATCCTCTTCTCTTCTTTCTCCATGATCTGTACAGTATGCAGCATGGCTGACTTCCAGTAAAATTCAGTAAAGCGTTTCTCATCAAGACTTCTTTGTTTCAAATGCTATGGCTAATAGTCTAAATTTAATATGAATAATAGATAATTCTTGGGAACTTGTATATAGGCAAGTGCGTACTATACGCTGACTGTTGTTCTTTTATTACCAACTACACATCTTTTGGGTGGACACTACTGCTGCACCTACTCTTAAGAAAGATAAACTGGGCCATTGAAAGAATAAAGTCATGTTCAAGGTCATAGAATTAGTAAGTGACTGAGCTGGGCCTTGACCTGTATCAGCTAACATCAGCTAGGGCCTGAAATCTTAAACTAACAAGATGTAAAATCTTGGATAGCATCTGTTTCTTAGAGCCAACAAATGGGTCGGGCTATAATTTTATAATTGAACACTTTAATTAGTAAACAAGTAAGTGGTGATGGGATCATGTCAATCTATTACAGCAACAACATACTGGCTTCCCGGCTTGCCCACAGAGGTGCCTTACAATTCTATTCTTTGCCTCAGACCTTACACATACGTAATCCCTGAAGTCAGACTTCTTTCTCACAAAGATTGTACATAGGCTACATTTATAATTAGTCAAGGCTGAAGTATAATATTGTCTTTTAGAGACAGATAACTAGGAAATGAAATTTGCAAACAGTTTACCTACTTTTGCTTGAAGACACAATCCATTTCTATTTCATCCAAATTTTGTAAATCCACGCAAATCCAAATTTGAGAAACCTCGTATCTCCTTTACCTTTATGCTTATTGTAATGTCAGTATTTTTGGCTAATGATCCATGGACAATTACAATCATCACCCCCTAAATTATTTAGTTTGTGAAAATCTTGGGAAAACTGCATCTATTTACAAATAATAGACCTTGGTTTTTTTTCACTTGTCAGTATTTTCTCTTTTAAAAAATCTTTAATGCTTTTATGCTAGCTTGGTAGACACTAAAGTCTTTCAGCGTTTCAAAAATGCCACATGTCATGGTGACATTTTGTAAGTGGCACATTCACCCCCATGCCTATGTTTTAGCAAAATACCTCTTAGTACAGTTGGTGATTCTCACAAGTGCAGATTGGCAAAGGAATGCTGTCACCAAAGGTATTCATTACATTTCAAGAAGGCAATATTAAGTCAAAGAAAGGGGTTCAGTTTCATGACACTTTACACAAAGGAGAATGTCCTTGGAGATGGATGGCTGAGATCTGTAGATGTATGCTATAATTAAAATGGTAACCATAGGTTCATAAATTTCCACAGACATCACAAGATACAGTAATTGACTAGGTGGAATTTTGAATGAGCAAACTACTCTAATCAAAACAAGAAAGATTATAATTAAATATACTCATTAGTGAGGGTCACTGAGTGAGAATAAACAAATTCTGTCTGTGGCTGCTGTGCTTCCAATAATTAAAAACAAAGTTGTAGGGCCAGACGTGGTAACTTACCGGTTAAGGTCCTTGCTTTGCACACACTGGGAATCCATCTAACTCCCTGCTTGTGGTTTGGGAAAGCAGTTGAGAACAGCCGAAAGCTTTGGGACCCTGCAGCACCCACGTAGGAGACCCGGAAGAAGCTCTCTGCTCCTGGCTTCAAATTGGCTCAGTTCCAACTGTAGTGGTTCCTTGGAGAGTTGAGTGGTCCCTCTCTGTCTCTCCTCCTCTCTGTATATCTGACTTTCCAATAAAAATAAATAAATCTTTACCAAAAAAGTTGTAATATAACCATTTATACCCAAATGTTGCTTTTAGTGATTTACTAGTCAATCATCGTAAAGGCATATGGACAAGACGGACATGACCAAGTGGGTCACAGGCTGCTGAAATTCTTCCTTAGAAGGAGTAAACGGCAGAGAATGCAGTCAAGCATTGTGTAATGTTGCAACAATGGACCAAATATACTCCAGTGGTCTGCAAGAGTATAATGGAGCTGAAAATTTCCTGACGTAGTATTTTGTCTTTTTACTATCCAGTTTCTATGATATATACATATATTTAGATACACAAATATCCAGTCATGTGTTACAACTGGGCTATACCATGTAGGTTTGCATAAAATACATTATGATGTTTGCACTATGACAAAATTGCCAAACAGTGCATTTCTCAGAATGTGAAAGCATCATTAAGTAGTACATGAATTTCATATATAAATTCCAACACAGTAACTCCATTAGGTATATTGAATCAAATGAAAAATGCATGAACACCCTTCTTTGTGTCATCTTACCTGCTGTGTTTTTCTTTTCTCCCTATTAGTAAGAGAGTATGTTGGAAGAAAGCCAAAACGTTTGAAGCTGTTCACTGTGTTTAATCACAAACACTTCCGATTCCTAAGAACTCATTCTTAAGAGCCCTCTGCTGGACCAATAATGAAAATGCTCATTCAAAAAGAAGTGACAAATGTGCCTGGTTGCCAGAAGTGTTTATGTGGAAAAACTAAAGGAGATGGAGAGGAAGCGGAGGAAAACATACTCTCTATTTCAACACCACACGGTTACATTTCTCAGTCCACTAGAAAACTAGAGATGCTGATTCACTTTCTCGCTTCCTTAGAACAAGCAAGGTGCAGTTTAAAATGTCAATTCCCTCTCGTCTCATCACTTACTATGCTCAATCGTACTTCCGAATCAGAATATAAATTACATGAGACTGGAAATCTTATTTTGCTCACCACGGACCTATACATTCACTGTAAGTGCTTCTATCAGAAAACTGACCCATTCCATGCCTTTTGGGTCTCACCTTCCTTCCAGCCACAAGATTCCATCAGCTTGCAAGCATTGCCTTTTCTCCCATGTCTATTCTCAGTCCATCTTCCTTCTTTATTACTCTTCAAATGCTGACATCCTCCAGATTTATGACTTATTTTAATTCCCCGCTGGCTAACAAAATGACCCCAAGCAGCCCATGTACTTTATAGCTGTAACTGTTCTCATTCTACACTGTTTTGTCTACTGACAGCACTCTCTCGAACTTTGGGAGTATATGTGTGTACCTACGCACACAAACATGCAACAAATGCACTTATACATATATATGTCTGCTAGTTTTCCTTGTGAATACCCTATAACACTTTAAATTGAATGTATCTAGAAATGAACTCATCTAACCTGTTTTTCCAGTATTCCTACTTTGAAGATTAGTTCATTCATTCAAACTCATAAGACAGAAATCTAAATCTCTCTTGAGATTAATTCACCATTGCCCTCATCCAATCAGTCACAAAATTCAACCCATCCTATTTCCTAAATTTAATGTACTTTATCTTCTTGCAAAATGCCCACTCCTACTCTCTGCAGTTGAAAATCTACTATGACAAAATCAGAATTTGTTTATTTCACTCACATCTGTGCATCCTTGTTTGAATTCCTGACTGGTATTGCATCACCTCTAGCTGAAAGCTGAACTCTCTTAATAAAGCTTGCAAAGGTATATGAACTTTATCTGCTTTTCTTATTCTTTATCTTGTCTCACTTAAGCCTTTTGTATCAGTCACACAAAATTTCCATGCAAGTCACATTCTTTTAGACTTCTGTGTGCTTACACACCAAGTGTAATTTTTTTCTATAAAGCCATCTCTCATATATAGCCAACTATGTCATTTTTTTAGGAAGTAACTCAAAACTTAACTCCTCTTAAAAGCTTTCTCCAATTTTCTTCACGCCTACCACTATGCTTACTCCCTATCACTCTCTTCAGTTCTCCATCATTCAATGTCTCTTTTATGGTAACACTACAGTCAATGCACAGTATATTAACTATTGATTTTCTTACTAATCTTTTCAATAGTAAGTGCTTTAGAGGAGAAACTTCACTATATTTCTATTTTTGTGATACATTGGAGCATCCAAACACAATGCCTCTTCAGAAAAAAAATGACTTCTGAACAACAGAATCAATGAGAACAGAAGCCATTCATCGTGTGCCATTCTTCAAGAGTGCACTCCAAGGGAGGACATGAATTTCCACATGTTTCTGGAAAATGAAAGGGAAGTTTAGCAAAAATGAGACTTTTGTCAATACCCAGCTAAGAAATAACAGAAGTGATATTGCAAATATTTATTTCCAAGAATACAAGGTGTTCATCCTTCTTTAAGCCACATCACCTTCCACAAGGTCCAAATATATTGGATACTGAGAAAAGAGTCTGTATTGCAAGAGGGAACTGAGAAGATAAGATAAAATCTAAGCCAGAGCAACATAAATCTCATTGTTTCTATTACTATTCTGCTTCCTGTTGACTTGAGGGGGGAAAAGGGAAATTTATGCTTGTTTCCACAAATCACACTGAAAGCAGAATTGTCCTTTAAAATCTTATGAAATTCACCAAGACTTCATCTCTGAGTTATCTTCCCCAATTTTGAAGGATCAGTACATATGAACATGGCTTCACTATTTTGTCTTAGTTCTACTCTTAAGAATCTGACAATCTATAATAAATGGGTTTAACAACCCTGTAAAACATTGAAGAAAGCAGGATTACACACAGATACAAAGAAACTTTTTTCACGTAGGAAATGATCTGGGTAGAGCAACTGGTGCAGCAGCTGGAATGTCTCCAGAGCCACTTGCATCCCCAACCACAGTGCCTGGGTGCAGCTCCCAGATCTGTCTCCTTCCAGTTTCCTGCTAATGACTCACTGTTAGGCTTCAAGGTAATGGCTCAAGGAGTTGGGTCCATACCACCCACATGTGATACTCAGATTAAGTTCCTGCTTTGTGGCCAGGGCATAAATTCCATGGTTACCATGGCACAGCCCATGTGAACTGCAAACCATCACTTCTATGTCAGGTATCTTCAGGAGTCTGGCTGTATCTCAAAGTCGCTTTGGGTACCCAGAGGACCCTATCTGTGCTTCTCTATCTTAGGCTGACAACTACTTGTCCATGATACCCAGCACAGAATGCACTTGCCCTGTGAGAACTGGATACAGACCCTCACTGCATCCTACAACTCTGGGACTGTGACTGCTGGTTCTAGAAGTTCCAGAGACATCTGTACGCCCCTACCCGTCAGGGTCTGGGGAAGCTCCCTTCTGCATTTTTCTGCTCCAGACCTTGGCCTGCTAGTGCATGATTTCCCGTGTCACTGGTAATTACTATCTGAGACATGGGTCACTCTGTTAGTCCTACATCTTCGAGACTGCAGCTTCTGGAGCTACATGCTGCTAATTTGCCTAAGTTTATGCTGAGAGACCTGAATCAGGAGTCTGCTATATCCCAGAGTTTTTGGGTCCATGACTGTTTTGTAAGTTCCTGAGACATCTGTGACTTCAGTGGGATCTGGGGAAGACTCTATCTGCACCCACATATTCAGGCTCTCACCTCATATTGCACAAACAGTATAGAAGGTAAAAGACATTGGGAAGTTACTTGAAAGATCTTTCAGTTTGACAGAGATCAAACATTCAGATACAAGAAGAACCCAAGCCAGACTCCGCCAAGAAATTGTCAGTTAAGAACACTGGAAAACCCTGAAGAGAGTGAGAGAACATGTTTCAATAAAGAAAAATCTATTTGACTAATGGTTGACTCCTCAGCAGAGGTAATTTAGTAAGATCTTGAAACAAAAGAAAACTTCCATTCAAGAATACTACATAACAAACCTATCTTTTATAAATGAAGCAAAAGCAAAGAATTTTTCAGACAAGCAAAGAATAAAAGAATTTATCGCCACTGAAGGGAATCTTGCTTTGAAAGTCAAAGAATTAGGAGACAGTGCAATGGCTCAACTGGCTAATCCTCTACCTCCAAGCACCAGCATCCCATATGGGTGCCAGTTCTTGTCTTGCCTGTTCCACTTCCAATCCAGCTCCCTGCCTGTGACCTGGGAAAGCAGTAGAGGATGATTAAAGTTCTTGGAACCTTGCACCCATTTGGCTTCCTCATTGTGGCCATTTGGGGAGTTTACCAGCAGGTGGAAAATCTTTTTGTCTCTCCTTCCCTCTGCAAATCTAATTTTCCACTGAAAATAAATATTTTTTAAGTAAGAATCAAAATGCTATTGTGATAATCCATAAGAGTACAATGTTAACTAAGACAGCCTGACACACAAGAAGAGAGGAGAAGCTAACCCCACGACAAAAAGCTGCCAAAACCTGAAAATAAATGGTTAGAGGCAGAAAGAGAATATATATATATATAAAAGCTAACTAGACAAACCTTAACTAAACTAATAAGTAAATAGGGTAAATAATTTACATAAATAGAATTAGAAATGAAAAAAGTAGACATTATAACTAATAACGGAAAATACAAATGATCATAAAATGACACTATGGTAACAAATCAGCAAATCTGGTATGAATAAATTTCTGAGTTTGGAAAATTTAGCAAGATTAAATGAAGAAGAAATAAATCTAATAAGTAGTTAGATTGAAGTAGTAACTAAAATCCTCCCATCAAAGAAAGCTGCAAGACCTAATGTATTTATAAACATTGAAAAGGGTAGAATTTTTCCAAAATTTTCATGCAGATAGGATTATTCTGATACTAAAATCAAACAAAAGACACATCACAGTTAAAAAAAAAAAAAGGTACAAACCAATACCCTGGATGAACATAGCTGTAGAAAGTCTCCGCAAAGTATTAGCAAATCCAGCACTATATCAAAAAGATCCTGCATAAAAATCAAGTGGAAATTTTTCCTAGGGCTGCAAGGATGTATCAACTTTCACAGATTAATAAATATTATAAACTGAATAAATCACAAAAAACATATCATTTTTATTGATGCAGTAAGAAGTATTTGTAAGATTAAACAACCTTTATGATGAAAACTCAACAAAATATACAAGAACATACCTCAAAATCATACAGGCAGTACATGACAAACAGCCAATGTCATACTGAATAGGGAAACTAAAAGCATTTTCTGTTAGAGATTGGGAAGAAGACAAAGATATCAGTTTTTATCAGTTTAATTCAAATTAGAAAAAAATCTTTATTAGTAGTACTTTATTGGAAGTACTAACAAAACAATTACTGAGAAAGAAATAAAGGGCACTAAAACTGTAAAGGACATCAAAATATTTATTTTTACAGATTACATAATGTTATACATGTAAAAATATTCCACCATACTGTTGCAGGATGCAAAATCAGCATACAGAAGCCAACAGCATTTTTATATTTAAATTGAAAGCAAGGTAAAAATGTCAATCACAGGAGTTACAAAGAATAAATATTTAGAAATAAATTTAACCAAAGAAGTGAAAGATCTCTGCTATGAAAGTTACAAAATATTAATGAAAGAAACCAAATGCAAAAAAATGACGAAAAGATGCTTCTTGTTTGTTAATTGAAAGAATGAATATCATGAACATGTCATACTACCTAAAAAAAATCTGCATATCCCATGGATCCTCTAGTAAGTATCCAATGGCATTCATTATGGAAACAAAAAAAAGCAATCCTAACAATTACATGAACCCATGAAATGCCCAAACTAGCCAAAGCAATTCTGAAAAAATAATCGAACTAGAAGCACTATAGATTTATTGTTATTGTTATTGTTATTGTTATTATTGGAAAGGCAGATCAGATTCACAGACAGAAGGAGAGACAGAGAGAAAGATATTCCATTGCTGGTTTACTGCCCAAATGGCTGCACACTAGAACTGAGCCAATCCATAGCCAGGATCCAGGAGCTTCTTGCAGGTCTCCCATGCAGGTGCAGGATCCCAAGGCTTTCAGGCTGTTCTCTACTCCTTTCCCAGCCCATAAACAGGGGGTTGCATGGGAAGTGGAGTAACCATGACATAAACTAGCACCCAAATGGAATTCCCAACCCTTGCAAGCCGAGGATTTAATCATTGAGTCATCTTGCTGAGCCCTGGAAGCATTATAATAACTAATTTCAAAACTTATCATGAAATTATAACAATTAAAACAGCATTATAGTGGCATAAAAATCATCACATTGATCGGTAGAACAGAACAGAGAAACCAGAGAGCATGCACATATGTGTGTGTGTGTGTGTAATTGGCATACAGTCAGCTGATTTTACAAAAGTGCCAATGACCATATGTGGGATATTATTTAATATTTTAAAATGGTACTGACAAAACTGAATATACACATGCAGAAGAATGAAATTAAATCTCTGCTTCCATACACAAAAATCAACACCAAATGGAGTTGGAATGAGGAAATGGGAGCTACAGCCTGGCTGCCATCACATACTGGGTATACTCCATTTGTAGTAACAAATTACAGAGGTAGGTCCTGCTTACGTTCATCAGCTGTAGGCTGCTGAGGGAGAAGGGAACTTTCTTTTGGGTATCAAACCTGTTAGAATAGACACTCTACAACATACAACTGTACAGGACATGTGGTGAAGTGGCCAAGATGACACCTTGGAAACCTGCATTCCATTTATGAGTCTTTAGGTTCATGGACATGAACCCAATCTTGCTTCTTGCTAATGCACATCCTGACACGTAGTTGGTGATGGCTCTTTTTCGGTTTCCACCAACCATAATGTGGGAGACATTTGACCGACTTCCTGGCTCCTGGATACAGCCTGGCTCTGTCCTGACTACTGGAAATATTTGGGGAATGACCTAGATAATGGAAGATTCTCTATTCTCTCTTTCACTTGTTCACTAAAATAAATAAATAAAAATTTTAAAAGGAGATAAACATGGAATATTAACTCATGTGATATTGGACAAGTGTCTGAAACTAATAGTGATGACTAAGAGAGGATTTAAATAATTTATCCCAAATAATTCATCAGGTGACTGATTATTCTGTGATTTTAAGCTTAAATTTGGGGGGGGGGTCTAAATTTTTGTGCCCTTTTGTTTTGGAAGAATGTTACGTTCTCTCCACTAAAATATTTTTCCCTAAAATAAGTTATTGAGCTATTTATTGAAGAGATAGATGGAAATATCTCATCTACTGGTTCATTCACCAAATGTTAACAACCACTAGGGCTGCATTAAGACCAAGGTTTAGAGCTGGGACTGCAATCCATAGCTACTATATGGATGGCAGAAGCTCATTTACATGAGCCATAATTATTGTTTGCAGAATATTCGTTAGCAGAAAGCAGGAGTTAGGAGCCAGAGCACAGATCCCATCTTTGGTTTTCTGACATGAGCCATAAGCTATCTTAACTGACCCAACACCATTCCAGAAAATATTTTTCATTATAGAAGGTTCTGATTCATTAAGGTTCGCGATGTTCCTAAAAAAAGAGCGTGTCATCAGAAAGGTCTGTGTGCAACATATAGATCCCAGAAGCTGTGGAGTTAGAAAACACAAATTTGATCCTGCATTAATCCATTTCTCTTCTACTATACTATACCTAGTATACAAGACTTTTCCATCCCCTAGAGTGTGGTATAGAGTGTGTTGTAAGGCTATTTATATGGGGCCCGGCGGCGTGGCCTAGTGGCAAAGTCCTCACCTTGAAAGCCCCGGGATCCCATATGGGCACCGGTTCTCATCCCGGGAGCTCCACCTCCCATCCAGCTCCCTGCTTGTGACCTGGGAAAGCAGTCGAGGATGGCCCAATGCATTCGCTGTTCCTATCTTCTGATTTACGTGATTTTGTTCCTGGACAAAATGTTGCATTGCGACTACCTATCCGCATTTCATAATTCTTTGCCTCGAAATTAGTTGTTGTCATTTTGTTTCCCAGATATGTTGAAAACATCCCAGGTGTGTCCTTGATAAAGGAAATGACTGGCTTTGTTCACTAAATGTTAGTTTATTGTGAATGAAGAATCCAGGCTCTGTTTTCATCATCATTTGGTGAGTGAAATTTTGAAGGACCTTCTCCTCCGGTATTACATTATTGACACAAGTTTCTAAAATCAAGGCTAAACAGAAGGCTGTCTTAATTGATATGCAAGTATAAATAAAATCCTGAGGACAGTTGGTCTTGTGAAAGTGACATGCTGCTTATATAATTTCTAGAACCCCAAATTTACAGGTAAAATAATAGGATGCCTGGAGTGAACTCTTCCTTGACCACATAAACATGATCAGATTGACCTTGGTTGTATGGCTCAAGTTCTCTCACAGGAAGAGAATCTCTAAATGAGGATTTAGTACTTATCTCTCAGGGATTCCAAGGACTTTAGAAGATTATCAACATAAAGTAAATAAGCATACACACACACACATATCAGGAGATGTCATTTTTAAAAAGAATTTGTTTTATTGATTTGTAAAGCAGATACACAGAGGGAGCAAGAGTGGAAGAGAGGAAGAAAGGAAACTTTCATAAGCTGGTTCATCTCTCAAATGACCACAATATCTGGAAGCTGGGCCAGGCTGAGGCAAGGAGTCAAGAACTTCACCTGAGTCTTCCATATTGGTGGCAAGGACTCAAGCAGGTGGGCTATCTTCTGCTACTATCCCAGGCACATTATCAGCGAGGTTTTTGGACACAGAGCATTCAGGACTCAAACTGGCACTCATCTCAGATTCCAGTGTCACAAGCTGTGGACTAACCCACTGCACCACAGCACCAGGAGCAGGTAATCAGTCTTCTAAACAGAAAACTTCAACAGGATACGAGAATAGAGTGTGGTATAGGGTGTGTTGTAAGACTATTTATATGGGGCCCGGCGGCGTGGCCTAGTGGCAAAGTCCTTGCCTTGAAAGCCTCGGGATCCCATATGGGCGCCGGTTCTAATCCCGGCAGCTCCACTTCCCATCCAGCTCCCTGCTTGTGGCCTGGGAAAGCAGTTGAGGATGGCCCAATGCACTGGGACCCTGCACCCGCGTAGGAGACCCGGAAGAGGTTCCAGGTTCCCGGCTTCGGATCAGCGCAGCACCAGCCGTTGCGGCTCACTTGGGGAGTGAATCATCGGACGGAAGATCTTCCTCTCTGTCTCTCCTCTCTGTATATCTGACTTTGTAATAAACTGAATAAATCTTTAAAAAAAAAGACTATTTATATGAAAGAAGTCTCAGAAGTCTCCAGAGGAGGTGACATCTCAAGTATGGATTAAGTAAAAGGATGAAATCTTCCACTCCAAGCCAAAATTGCAACTGCAAAGGGCTGAGATAAAAACTTACTGGGCATAATTGCAAACTCTCCAGGAGGTAAAAGCACTGAGGGGCCAGAGAACAGAGGGCAGAGTGGTAAGAAGTGAAGCCAAAGAATTAAACAGAAGACAGATTACACTTAGGGACAAGTCTATAAAAGGACTTCGAGTGATGGATGAATTGAATCCAGAAAAATGACATGGCTTAACATGCTAAAGAGAATGATTAGGGAGCTTTTAGGATAGTCTACGTGAAAGATAGTGCTGTCTGGCCAGTGGTGATGGCACAGAATAAGAGGCTGGAGCACCTTGTGAAAAGTGCAGCAAAGGTTGCTTGTGTTGGACGTAGAATGTGAGTAACAGCTCAAGTGAATCTCTAAAATGGACTCACAGAAATTGAGTAAAGCTAGTGTCACTTTTTTGAAAGGGGATATAATACTTGGAAGGGCAGTTTGGGCGTAATTACAGGTGAGAATCAAGATTTGGGGATGTGTTAAGTTTTAAGTTTTTTCAGTTATACTAGTAAAATAGCCACAGCTTACTCTGATCCTAACTTTCTTCTGAAAAGATTTATTGTTTTTATTTGAAAGGCAGATTTAAAGAGAGGAGGAGAGAGGGAGGAAGAAAGAAAGAGAGGAGGAGAGAGGGAGGGAGAGAGAAAGAGAGGAGAGAGAGGGAGAGAGAGAGAGACACTGAGAGAAAGAGAGAGAGAGAGAGAGAGAGAGAGAGAGAAGAGAGAGGGAGATAAGAAGGAGAAATCTTTCATCTGCTGGTACACTCTCCAAAGAGCTGCGACTGCTGAAGCTGAGCTTATCTGAAACCAGGAGCCTCTTCTTCATCTCCGACGTGGGTGCAGGAGTCCAAGGACTTGAGTCGTCCTCTGCTGTTCTCCCAGGCCGTAAGCAGGGATCTGTATCTGAAGTGGAGCAGCTGGAACTAGAAGCGAAGTCCAGATGGGATGCTGGCATTGAAAGGCAGAGGATTAGCCTATTGAACAAACCTGCCAGCCCCAATATCCAACATATTTTAAAAGTTTCATTTGTTTATTTGAAAGGCTGAGTCAGAGAGAGGAAGAGACAGAAAGAAATATATCTTCTATCTGGTGGTTCACTACCTGATCATAATGGCTGGGGCTGGGCAAGGCCCAAGCTGGGAGTCAGGGCTTTCTTCCAGGCTCCCCACATGGGTGACAGGGGCCAAGCATGTGTACCATCTTGGCTTTTTTCTCACATGCACTGACAGGGAGCTGGATTCCAAGTTGAGTATCTGGGACTCCAGCTAGCACCCATATGAGAAACTGACTTTGCAGGTAATGGCTTAACCCATAATGCCACAATATCAGCCCCTGACTTAAAAATTTTTGAAAAACAAGGTTTCTCCATACCCAAAGACCTTTTGAAATCCTCAGCGACTGTGTAGGCCTCCAGGTATGGATTATCTTAAACATGGAAGTAGATTTAAGGAGGATGGGCTGTGAGTTTTTCTTTGGATGCCTCTTGCAACCACTCCACCTAACTTCCCGTGGACCCAACCTTTATTTCAGCTTTGCAGCAGCATCCAGACTTGTGCTGTTGCAACCTGACAGTGCTCCTACTCACCTACCCATGAATCCACCCTGGACATCCCAGAAGCCACCTTGGGAACCCACATGGGTTTGACACAGATACACCTGGCTGTAGATCAGCATTCTGATCTAGCAATGACCATGATAATGAATGTGTTCTTCAGTTTCATTGTTCCAGAAATGTCCTTTCACTTTGTGATGGCAGATGCAAGGGCTTCCTTAGTAAGCCATTCCTGTCGTACACAGGGAGTTACTGTAGTGTGTGTGGAACCTACTCCTCTTGTCTAGCCAGCAAGGTTGCAGGCACCTGCTTCTCACTAAATTAATTTTGCTTAAAATTTTTAATATGATTTTTTTTTGTATTTAACTTTCATTTCTGTAAGTAAGTTATTCCAATTGTAAGCAACTTCTAGGCATTTCCAAAGCTTTTCAGAAACACATATCATGAAAACCTACATGGATTTCAAATTCTGGCACCAAACCAAAATTTTACAAACCAAATCTTGACTGTTTTTCTGTGGGCTTTTTGAATAACCTTTTATTACTTGACCATATACTATGGAGAGCTTATCAGAACTCCTGATATTGGTATGACAGATCTTTCTCAATTATCCCCAAGCCAGGAATAAATCTGAAAAATGATGATTACTAATAGAGCTCAGGAAAATACACTCATACAAATACTATCACCAGCAAAGTTCCTGGCCTAAACCCATAGTCCATTCATTAGGGAAGTCTCATCAAGCAGATAAATATCAAAATAGAACACCTCAGACACTCAAGAATTCGAAATCCCTGAGTCTAAATTTCAACAGTCAAGCAAGTATCACACACAACAAGAAGAAAAGAACTGTATTCCTTGAGACTGTATTAAAGAGTTTAAAGCACAGTTTCGGGGTTGGCATTGTGGCACAAAATAAACTGTCACCTGTCACTCCAACATCATGTATCATAATGCTAGTTTGAGTTGACTGCGCCACTTGGCCCAGATGCCTGTTAATGTGCCTAGCATAATTATGTGCTTGGCTCCCTCAACACACATGGGAGACCCAGATGAAGTTCCTGGTTTCTGCCTGAACCAGTATTTTCCTTTGTAGCCATTCAAGGAGTGAGCCAGAGAATGGTAAATTAATTATCTCCCCATTGGGTAATTTGACCTTTCAAACAAATAAAACAAACATTATGCTTTAAAATGACAGGCTCCTCTAACAATCAAATGTTTCTGGGAAAAACTAAGAGTCTAATGACTTGTAAAAAATATCCTTGGACTTTTGGACAGTGTGCCTGGTGCCACTAGACCGAGCCACTGAGCCCAGAGGAAGGGACAGTCTGCCAGGCATAAGTTCACCTGCTTACATCAGGGTGGTTCAGGCACTAATGGTGCTGGGTGAAGCCCACGCACTTAAAGTTCTAGGCTTACAGGTGGTCTAGGGAATGGCACAGGTGGGAATGTGCAAGGACTTGAAGACTCACTTCCAGGTGAGAAATGAATTCTGTGGGAGTTGCATGGATAAAACCCCTGTGCCTGCAGATCAGAGTCTCCTCAGTGGTTAAGATAAAGCAGAGGATAGCATACCCAGATGCAAAAACAAGAAACAGCAGTCCATTGGGGACTGCAGAGATCATCCACTACTACAGCAGAGAAGGAAGAGCATATTGCTCAGGGAAGGGAGTGGGTGGATGTGTGAGAGGGAGGACCAGTGAAGGAGTGGGCTGGGTTAGGTCTTGGCTTCTGCTGAGCCACAGAAGAGCTGTGTATACATGTGGACTGGATGTGACTGGGCTGTCGCTCTGAAAAGCAAGAACCAGAATGAGTGTGAGCCAGTTGGGTAAGGCCACTGTTTCTGCTATGACAGCAGGTAGACTAAGTCAGCCTGGGCCAACAATCTACCAGTGTATTGGGAGCAGATCTGATAGAGGAGATTGGGGAACTCCTTTGTTGGGACCCAATTCCTGCAGGTGAGCTCAAGAACCTAGGCAAAGAGCAGCTCAAAGTAGGCCAGGTTATAGTACCCACTGGTGCACGTGTGGCTCAGGTCTGGGGGTGGGCCAGGCTGGGCCAGCTCATAACATCCACTGGCAAATCTGAGAATCAGGACAGGATGTGGGACAGGCTGGGTTCAGCCATAGCACCTGCCAGTAAAGATTAGGGCCAGGACTGGGAGTTGGCTGGGCTGGATTGAGTGGCAGCACTTACCAGCATGAGCTGGAACTGGGGGCAGATCAGACTAGGCCAGGCTGCAGCACCCACTGTCAAATGTTGTAAAGAGAAGGGCCATGCCAGACTGGGCCATAGCACCAGCATATGCAAAACTTTGCGGGAAGAGGGTGCAAGCATAGCAGGGGAACTGTGGGGACTCTCATGCTGGGTTGCTGCTCCTGCTGAACATGAGAGCTGGGACTGGGGTCAGAGCAGGCTTGATAGGATTACAGCACCTGTTGGCCTGCATGTGAACTGGGTTGGGGAGAGCTACGCTGGGCTAACTGACTGTATACACTGGTGTAGGCATAAGCCAGAATAAGGGCAAGCTGGTTGGCTTTGCCACAGCAACAGCTGGCAAATGCTAGGATAGGGGGCAGGTTCTGTTGAGCTAGACTACATAACCACCTGGAGAATGCAAGATCCAGATCTGGGAGTGGGCCCAGTATGGAAACTGGGCATCCATCTAATAGGCTCCAACTCCTACTGGTGAACATGAGAACCAGACAGGGGGCGAGTCTTGCTTGACAGGTGGTAGCACCCACTGGCATGCATATGGGCTGGACGGTGGAGTCAGTTAGAATGAGTTAGGCTTCAAGGTCCAAGTATTTACACAAGAGCTGAATGGAAGGTGGGACAGACTGAATCAGTCCACTGCACATTCTGGCAGACACAGAAACCAGAGCTGGGAGCAGCCTAGTGGGAGCTATTTAGTTATTCTAACTGGGCTGCAGTTCCTAATGGTGTCTGTCAGGGCCAACTCTGTGGAGGGCCAGGTTGGGCTGGTCCACAGCACTTACTGGTTTGCTTAAGAAACGGGGCTGGGGCCCGGCGCAGTAGCCTAGCTTCTAAAGTCCTCACCTTGCACATGCTGGGATCCCATATAGGCACCAGTTTTAATCCTGGCAGCCTCGCTTCCCATCCAGCTCCCTACATGTGACCTGGGAAAGCAGTCGAGGGTGGCCCAAAACCTTGGGACCCTGCACCCACGTGGAAAACCCAAAAGAGGCTCCTGGCCACTTGGGTGGTGCAGCCACTTGGGGAGTGAATCAACAGATGAAAAACTTCTTTGTCTCTTCTCCTGAATGTATATCTAACTTAAAGAAAGAAAGAAAGAAAGAAAGAAAGAAAGAAAGAAAGAGCGAGAGAGAGAGAGAGAAAGAAAGAAAGAAAGAAAGAAAGAAAGAAAGAAAGAAAGAAAGAAAGAAAGAAAGAAAGAAAGAAAGAAAGAAAGAGAGAGAAAGAAAAAGAAAGAAAGAAATGGGGCTGGAGATAAATCTGACATAGCAATTGCAATTACCTGTGTGGACATATGCTGATATGGGTGACAGAACAAACTGGACCTTGCATACAGATGAGCACACACAGAAGAGATAGGTCTTTCTTTGAGGGTCCCCCCCAACTAAACCACTGGACTTGTAACACCAGCCATGGGGATATTGGCAGGAACTGTAGTCTGACAATGGAGTGCATGCATCAAAACTGGACCCCTCAGTGGCTTTGACAGAGCAGTGGACAGCATACCCAGAGGCACATGAAGGACACGTCAGACCATTGCAGCCTGCAGTGGATACCTGGTACCATAGCAAAGGAAGGAGGGCAGAACAAATTGATCAACTACCTCAATGAAATAGGACATCAAATATCTGAGCAAATAGAAACTCAGAGGTGGACTGTGTCAACCAATGAACCTTGGAAGGATAACCTCATCCTTGCATCTGCGAGTTTGACAGCATTTCAGAACAATCGAAACCTCTTGAGCAGAACCCTTGGGGTATTGGGGTTCACATTGAGGACTTTGGGATGAAATAAGGTAACTGTTCCCCATCCCCAGGTGCTGAGGTGGTTGAGGGGCTGGGTGTGGCTTCTCCGCTTGTCTCTCTGTTTCCCCCAGATTTAGGAAGAAGGAAAAGAAAATGTGGCAGCCAAGGTCTCACCCATTTTCCCTTTCCCACCCTAATCAAATACATAAACTTCATTAAAAGTAAAACTTCTAAAAAATGTCCTCCACCTAAGCCTCCACCTGTGTTGCCAGTTTCCCATCTGGACACTAGTTTGCCTTTTGGCTGCTGCACTTCTTTTTTTTTTTTTTTAAGATTTATTTATTTTATTACAGCCAGATATACACAGAGGAGGAGAGACAGAGAGGAAGATCTTCCGTCCGATGATTCACTCCCCAAGTGAGCAGCAACGGGCTGATGCACCGATCCGAAGCCCGGAACCAGGAACCTCTTCCGGGTCTCCCACATGGGTGCAGGGTCCCAAAGCTTTGGGCCGTCCTCAACTGCTTTCCCAGGCCACAAGCAGGGAGCTGGATGGGAAGTGGAGCTGCCGGGATTAGAACCAGCGCCCATATGGGATCCCGGGGCTTTCAAGGCGAGGACTTTAGCCGCTAGGCCAGGCCACCGGGCCCATGGCTGCTGCACTTCTAAATCAGTCCCCTGCTGATGACCTTGGAAAGCAGCTCAGAATGACTCAAGTCCTTGAGCCTCTGTCTGCACATGGAAGACCCAGGCGATGGGTCTTTTGATGGAGCAAGGCTGTCTGGTTATATCAAGGACTATAGCATGATGATAAAATATTATGCTGTGCACATGCAAATACTACTAGTTTAAATGTTTGGTGTATTGCATAAAGAGTATCTGAATTCACAGTAGTGCTTCATCACTATGTGTGTCCTTTATCAGCTGATACTATGTAACTACTGTCGTGGAGAAATGGTCAGTAGATTTTTTTCTCATGTTAAGAGGGTCATAATGTTCAGAAATATTAAGTGTTCCTGTTCCAGAAGATGCAGTTTTGCAGAAATGCTACAAAAAATGCAAAACAGGTGCATTCACTGTGGAAGTAAGGGGAGAGGTTTACCTCCCTTTTACACACTTGCTATTGTAGCAACTTTCTCCTCTTTTGAACACTAGATGGGGCCTTTTGCCTCAAGCATGACTTTCTCAAAGACTTAGGATCCATCCCTTCCAGTTGTAAACACCAGGAGAGTTAATGTCTCCCACGCCCCAGCTCAGTGACAAGCTTTCCAGGGGACCTCTGCTCTCCTGGTGCCTTTTCTCAAGTAGTTAAAGTGCCTCTTGTTAGAAGGATGATTGTTTTCTCTTTTGGTTAAAGCCATTGGTCACCTCAGTTGCCAGGTCAACTGAGAATGAACTGTGTGATACACTGTGCTGCACAAGTCCTCTCACTTGAAAAGGACTAGTTATTGATTACCTTAAAGCACATATGTGGATGGGTTGTGTCCTTCCAGCTATGTAAACAGCCACCATTACTTCCTGCTTTTGCAAGCTCTTGGTGATTTGCCTGTGAGCTGTATCACATTCGGGTTTAATGCTCAGTCAGTTACATAACATTCCAATATGTTTTCTCCTGTACCTTTACTTGACACATTTTTCTGGGTTAAAACATCATTATGATTTTCAGTATGATTTTAATTTCCCCAACAGTAAAAGTTAAGTTGCCAAATGAATGGGTCAGCATGTATCAAGTCATCAATGAGATGAGCTACATAACTCCCCTTGTGAAATTTCCATCATGGCTCTATTGACTCTGAGGTGTCCTAAACAAAATTCAGACTGCATTATCACTAATCAGAGAACTGTAATGAATAGCTTCATGTCTGCTTGAGCAGTTCTTTTTTTTTAAAGATTTATATATTTTTGTTGGAAAGTCAGATATACAGAGAACAGGAGAGACAGAGAGGAAGATCTTCCATCTGCTGATTTGCTCCCCAAGTGGCCACAATGGTTGGCGCTAAGCTTATCTGAAACCAGAAACCAGAGCTTCTTCCATGTCTCCTACGCAGGTTGAGGGTCCCAAGGTCTTGGGCCATTCTTGACTGCTTTTCCAGGCCACAAGCGCCAGGGAAGGTGGGGGCTGGATGGGAAGCGATGCCACTAGGACATGAACCCCTAGGGATACCTGGCATCTGCAAGGCGAGGACATTAGCCTCTAGGCTACTGCACCAGGCCCTTGAGTACTTTTTAGTACCTTCAATCTCCTCTTTTGCTTATGGTAGGGCTGTTAAAATGTATTCTCATGAAATTATACTTTGATTTCTCCTTCATCTAACCACTGAAAACTAATCATTTACAGTTCTTTTGGGTTTATCCCAATGAAAACTGGACACTTGTTCTCAGAAGCTACCTTTACACCAATCTGTCCATTCTTATCTTTTTCTACAGGCCCCAGTTTTGGGGTTGGGAGGATAATTTGCACCTTCATGCATCAGAATTAACTTTAGGGTAGTTTTTCTCTTATTTCAGTTTGAGACTAATAATAACTTGCACACTGAACAGAATGCTAGATGCATGTTAGAATTTTCTTTCCCAAGGATACTAGAAGGTCCCAGATAATTCCATTCTGCCTTGGGCATTTTTTTTAACAACAATTCAGGAACACATTTCAATTGATAATTACCAACATGTCAGCTGATTTGGTCTCTTGAGTTTTAGCATCCTGTTTTCAAACTGTCAACAGAGCTCTTACGTCTCATGTTTGGAATGTCAGTAGCAGTGATAGAGTCTAGACTGCACAGCATATGGTAGTGATGTTCATTAGCAATGACCCTATACTTCTTTTCCAACCTTGATTCCTAGGCAAAAATAACATCCAGAATATTAGCTCATTTAATTGGACTGTCCAGTTAGAAATCAATCACTAAAGAAAGAAATAACTTGTGCTTTCAGAATTCACCGACTTCCAAGCCACTTCATCCTACAGAGGTTGAAGTGATGCCCAGGACTGCTTTTGTGTTCAAGAAACACCTTGTAGTTGTGGAAAAAAAAAAACCCAGCACATATTCTCATCACAGAAAACATCTGTCCTTTTGACTGCTGTTAGCAAAACTATAAATTAATAGCTTCGTGACAGATAGAATTCTCATTGTAAGACCCACATTAACCAAGATTCCTTTTTTGTTTTTCTCTAACCCATACCAAAAAAGAGACCATAAATGGATTATTACATTTTTAAGCTTTGTATCAATGATTGCTAGACTACCAATTGCTGCTCCATAGCACTTTGAAAAATACTTAGGTTCAAAAACTTTAGAATAAGCTGGTTTTTTGACCTACAAATTTCTAGTATTTATTCCAATAGTATTTATGTCCACACACCCTCGCAATGATCCTGCCCAGTCAATATTTGGATTGCTTGAACCATTTGCAATCCTCATGACCAAATTGTAGTAAGAAATTATTCATGTGAAGCAATTATAGGTGAAGAGATGATCCATAGTGGAAAATATTAGCAAATAATACATCTGATAAGGAGTGGATATCTGAAATGCATAAAAATCCAAGCAAGTCACAAATAAGTAATCCAAACTAAAACAAATGATTCAGCAATCATACTTGTGGCTATATAGATAAAGGCTACTATTTCACTATGTCAAAGATATCTGTTTAATTCAGTGGTATTTACAATAGCTAGGGAGTAGGAGCAATCTAATTTTTTATCAACAGATAAGTAGAATGTGATATTAATGTCCAATTAAATATTATTAAATCTTCAGAGGAGAAGTAGAGGCCCAGTGTTGTGGCATAGCAAGTTACGCCTCTGCCTGTTACACTGGCACCCTATATGGGCACTGGTTTAAGTTCTGACTGCTCCGCTTCCAATCCAGTTCACTGCTAATGTGCCTGTAAAAGCTGCAGAAAATGATTAAATTGCTTGAGCCCCTGCACCCACATAGGAGACTTGGGAAAAAACCTGTGAATCCTTTTTTCAGCCTGGTCTAGCCCCAATGTTTGCAGCCAACTGGGGAATGGACCTGCAGATGGAAGACTCTTTGTTCTCCTCTCTGTAACTCTGCCTTTCAAATAAATAACAAATAACAAATAAAGTCTTTAAAAAGAGAAAGAGGAGAGAGAAAGAGAGAATTGTCAGCTATGATCTGAATGTTTGTATCTCCCCTGAAATTAGTATGTTGAAAACTACCCCCACGCATGGTCATATCAAGAGGTGGGGCTCTGGTGAAATGATTATACCTGATCCATCACACTTTTGGTGGCCTCATGAAAGAAGGCTGATGGAATTAAATTGTCTCTGGCTGCCATGTGATGGAGTCATCTTGATCTTGGTTGGATTTCCTAGTCTGTGACACTGTGAGCAATACATTTCCTCTGCTCACAAATCACCCAGACTGAACTATTTTTTTATGGCGGTCCAAATGTACTAAGATACCCTATCATGTTCTATAAACATGAATGACTTTTTTTTTAAGATTTTTTATTATTATTGGAAAGGCAGATATACAGAGAGGAGGAGAGACAGAGAGGAAGATCTTCCATCTGATGTTTCACTCCCCAAGTGAGCCGCAACGGGCCGGTGCGTGCCAATCCGATGCCGGGAACCAGGAACCTCTTCCGGGTCTCCCACATGGGTGCAGGGTCCCAAAGCATTGGGCCGTCCTCGACTGCTTTCCCAGGCCACAAGCAGGGAGCTGGATGGGAAGTGGAGCTGCTGGGATTAGAACCGGCGCCCCTATGGGATCCCAGGGCTTTCAAGGTGAGGACTTTAGCCGCTAGGCCACGCAGACGGACCCCAAACATGAATGACTCTTAAGGATATTAGACAACATGAGATTTTAAAGAAAAAGGACTACTACTGGATTATTTATGTGTGACATCTAAAATTTTCAGACTCATCAGAGCAGTAAATAGAATGGTGGTTATCAGAAATGGGGGAGGCAGGAAAAGTGGGGGTTGCTGTTGAATCTATAAAACTTCAGTAACTAAGTTAAAAAAATTCTGCAGATCTTCTGGACCATATTTTGTTTATGCTCACCAATGATGCAATGTACACCTAAGCTTTCTTTTGAGAATGTAGACTGTATTTCTATGATAGGAGAAAAAGGAAGGCATTGTGCTTGTGTCCACTACAGTCAAAATGTGATTGCCACAATGATGAGTATCAGAAATGACATCTACTGTCATACATAATAAGTAGACACTAATAGTGAGCACCATCTCTACCCTCTAGCTATAGTTTGCAAATTATGGAAAATGAGAAGTAGAAAAATTGCAACTCTAATACTTCTTTTTGTATTTGTTGCAGTTGCTAATAATGCTTGTGGATTTTGCCAAGCTTAATGCTTGTAATACACTCATGCATAAGAGCAGTTTCTGACACAGTGGGCATATAAGAAATGGTACCTATCAAAATAAAGAAGTCATCATAACGTCATGGAAATGCATAATATGAAAAATTACACATGACTTTTCCTCACACTTTATTAAGTAAGTTTTTAAATAGGAAAAGTAGAAAACATTTGCAGTGACTCCACAAATGTACTTCATAGCCTCCCATCATCCTTGTTTTATAGATCTTCCTATCACCTCTCTTCAAAAAAGTTACAGAAATGTGCTGACCTATGAGAGACCTGTAGCTAAAATACAACAGTTTTGTAGCACTAAAAGCTGATCATCTTGTTGTATGACAAAAGTTCTAGGCCAACATTTAAGGATACATTTTCCTCAATTCAATATGTGAAATGATAGCAAATGTTTGTAAAAATATTAGAGGCAACAATACAAGTAAGAGCAAAATCACAAGAAAGCTTCCGAAAATACTTCGAGAAGTTCTTCCTGGGAGACAGTTTCAGCCTATGGAGCTGTGCTTATCAACGTACTGTTGCCATATAGTTCAGAAGCTGAAGATGAAAAAAATCTAAATCAGTCACAATTAGAGAAGTTCATTAACATTGTTAGTCAGATTAGATGTAACTTAGATAGGCAAATCCACACAAAATTTGACCCCCCCACAACCTCATTTGAAAATGAAAGCCTTCTTAGTCTTATTAGTGTAAAATATAATAATAGGAGCATTCTGCATGTCCCAGTGCTAAAAATAGTTCCATTTCAAACTTCAAATGTAACTATTACAAAAAAATCAAAATTTTACTAATTAAACTTTATTTAGTAACGTTTCAGATTTCTGTTGGTATTTTGGTATGTATCATGGTATATATCTTGATCAGCTGTCAGTAGCACTCAACTATTCAGCATTCAGCTAAACAGGTATCAGCTGTAATGATGGAAACCATCTTCCCTTTATTAACATGCTATGTTCTTTCTATCTTATAAAATTATATTTGATATTTAAAATGAATATAGTATTCCAGGAGAATTCCTTTTTTTGTGCAGAATCTCCAAATATTTTGGTAAACAAGTATTAATTTTTATCCTCACAATTTTCCCTTTGGAGTTAAAATAAGCTTACATCAAATTTTAAAGATAATCTTCAAGTTGACCTCAAGTTTGTATGAAACAATTTGTTTTTATTTAAAACTTTTTGCACCTTAACAAATTGAGGTTTTTCTAACCTTATATAGACCACACAATTTCTATTTATTTGTTTGTTTGTTTGTTTGTTTGTTTGTTTATCTTAGCAAAGGGAAGACTTATTAAGGCAGAAATCTCTAACCACAGCAGTCATGATGGGGTGGGACTGAAGGAGAGGAACACCTGAAAGTTTGTGAGGGTCAAGTTTTGTTTTATTTTATCATGTTTGAAGATTTATTTCTTTTTACTGGAAAGGCAGATTTACAGAGAGAAGGAGAGACGGAGAGAAAGATCTCTCATCCACTGTTTCATTCCCCAAGAGGCTACACTGGCCAGAGCTGAGCTGATCAAAATCCAGGAGTCAGGAGCTGTTACGTCCATAATTATGAGTTCCCCAAAGAATCACCAGGAGTCTGACACTGATGCAAGTACACAATGGTGATTTATTCAGACTCGGCATGTCCGAGCTTTGGTCCCAACCGTCACTGACACAACGCCTCTAGACTGAGACCCTGAGACAATGTCTCACAGGATTTTTTTTTACAATTTAGGACATTCCTCACATTTAAACACTTAACTTTGAAAAAGCACAATTTGGCAGGTTTCTATTGGTGCAGCAAACAAGTTTCAAACAAGCAAATCAGTGGGCTATGGGTAACGGCTGTGGGGGCACACTATGAGCAGGCAAGTCTTATCTAAAGGCACACTTGGGGTCTTTGGAGGAATGCTCTGTCATTGTGACTTGTCCTATGACATGTCATGCAGGCTGTCAGGCCTGCAAACTCACACAGTTTCTTAGCCAAACAAGCAAAGCAGAAGTTCCAAAACAGAAAATTTTGCAGTTATCAATGAGCAAATGGTTAGGATTCTGATTTTCAGGTTCTTCAGAGCTTCCCCAGACTCCCAGGCGGTGCAGGGTCCCAAGGCTTTGGGCCATTGTCGACTGATCTTCCAGGCTGCAAGCAGGGAGCTGGATGGGTCATGGATCAGACAGGACACAAACTGACACCCATATGGGATCCTAGACCTTGAAGGGGTAGGATTAGGTAATTGAGCCATTGTGTTGGATCCAATGGTTGAGGTTTTTGAACTCAATTTTAGCAAGGAAAAAATGGAATGGTAGCTAACAACCATCTAGGAAATGGGGACAAATCTCACCAAAGAGTAAAAATTAATAATTTTGTCTAATTTACTACAAAAAAAAAGTCATCAGTAGGGTGTGATTGGTATCTTCCTTCTATTCTCATGATGAGCTGAAAGTTCAGATGGGTTGAATCGGTGTCTCCTTTCTTTCTCAGAATAAAACTGGAAAACCAGAGGAGACACAAGCACTTAACATCCTCTGGAAGACATGTTTTTCCACGCTTTAATAGGGACCTTGCAGGAACACCTGTTAGCTGTCCTTCCACATTCTAATAGGGACCCCACTTAATTCCTATTAATTGCTATTCTCATGGTAAACTCAATGGAATTGGCATTTTGCCATTCAAAGGCAACTTCTAGGGAGAAGCAAAATCTTGGACATTTTTAAGAAACTTTTCATTTTCTTCATTCCTTCAGGGAACTGGACCCATCAGCCATATAACTGCTTACCATTCTTCACCTAGAAGAATGGACCCTAACTGTTATTAGGGACATGGGGTAATGACACCCTGGCTGTTTCAATGTGAGAAGGGGCATCACTGAGGGAAAGCTGCAGGGCATTTTTTGAGGGCCTATCTAAGGGTGCCTGGTAAAATGAAGATTTTCTTAGGGGGGTTGTCTGAAGAATTGCCAGGAGCTTGACCTCTTTCTGTTGTTAATGTTGGATAACACCAAGTGAGTAAGAAAGTTGAACATACGTGGTTGTAACAAGAATATAAAAAAGACCATATGTATTTATTCTAAGAAGCTAGCAGCCAAGATAGCCACTTCCAGTTTTTAAAAGATATTTGGCTGCATCATTCATGTGTGGGGGGTATGTATGTGTGGGGTATGTATGTGTTGTGTGTGTGTGTATGTGTGTCTGTATTCTTACATATTATTAATTCAGAGGTTAAGCCAAAATTAGATTTTGAATGTGCAGCTTTGCTAATTAGGTATTCAGGCATATACCAAGTATGGCCAGAAGAGACATAATAATGCAATAGCAAGTACCCATGGGAGAGATAGGATGTTTGTGTGATGGGCAGGATGCTGCTGCGGGAAGAGTGTGAACAATGAGCCCTGACTCCTGGCTTACGAAAAGCAGGTGCACATTTCGGCAGCAGCTTACATCTATTTTGAAGGCCATTATTAGAAACAGCTGGACAAATACTTCATAAGCCTCAGGAAACAAACTGGAAGAGAACACCAAATGGAAATAAATAATGTGAGAACAAGATGTATTTTATGAAGGTATGAACAGAGGGAAATGTTCTCATTTAAACAGGAAACAGAAAGAGGAAAGGGAAAGCTTATTGACCTAAAGCAAGACTTTGTTGTCTGAACTGAGAGTGGTACAAATGAAATGTGATGAACAGGTAGATAAGACTTCAAATGTATTCATTTTGTTTAATTTCATTTTAATAAATTACTTTTAATTAATAAACTTTATATATATTTATCATATATAACATGACAATGGTTTACTTAACACAGGCATCACCTCATTAATTTATCATTTCATGTGATAAGATATTTAAAATCTACGCAGCAATATTCTAGAATATCATATTACATTGCCATTGACTGTGCTCCTCATGGTGTATAATAGGTCACTAAAATACATTCCCTTAATTGAAATTTTTTATATTTTTTAAATGCTTACTTTTATTGGAAAGGCAGGTTTACAGAGAGAAGGAGAGATGAAGAGAAAGGTCTTTCTTCCATTGGTTCACTCCCCCTCAAGTGGCTGTAACAACTGTAGTTGAGCTGATCTGAAGGCACGAGCCAGGAGCTCCCACATGAGTGCAGAGTGCCTAAGCTTTGAGCCATCCTCTACTTCTTTCCCAGGACACAAGTAGGGAGCTGGATGGCAAGTGGAGCATCTGGGACACAAACTGATACCAACATATGCAAGGCGAGGATCTAGCTACTGAGCAATTGTGCTGGATCCAAATTATGTGTAATTTGACCATTATCTTACCAGTCATTTACCTTCCAAACCCTGTGACTGCTTCCATGAGTTCAATTCTTCCAGACTCCACACATAAGTGAGATCCTACAGTATTTGTTTTACTGTTTCCAGCTTATTTTGCTCAATATTATGTCCTCCATTTTGTTACGAATTTTAAGGGTGTTTGTTAGATTTTTAGTGGTGACTAGTGTTCCATTGCCTATACTAAGATAGTTCAAATATTTGAGAAAGTGAAATTGAAAGGTAATTTATTTTCCATGAACTTTATGAAGACTTCTCACATATATCATACTTTCTTCAATCACTGATGGATACTTAGGTTATTTCCACCTCTTGCTTATTGGGGATAAAGATAGGGTAGATTTATCTCTTTCACATGCTAATTTTGATTCTTTTGGACATATACAAGTAGCAGTCTCATTGGATGATATTTCCACTGTTGAGCAAACCATGGACTCTTTTCCGCGAAGACTGTACTAATGTATCTTCCTACCATCAGTATGCAGAGGTTCCTTTTCTTCATGTCCTGGCCAACACTTGTAATCATTTATTAACCATTTCTCATTTTGATAATACACTTCCTAGTGGTGTGAGGTGATAAATCACTATGATTTTAGCCTGATTTTCTTGATGGTTAGTAACGGTGAGAAGTTTTTCATTTATGGCCCGGCGACGTGGCCAGCGGCTAAAGTCCTCGCCTTGAACGCCCCGGGATCCCATATGGGCGCCGGTTCTAATCCCGGCAGTTCCACTTCCCATCCAGCTCCCTGCTTCTGGCATGGGAAAGCAGTCGAGGATGGCCCAAAGCTTTGGGACCCTACACCTGCGTAGGAGACCCGGAAGAGGTTCCTGGTTCCCGGCTTCGGATCGGCGCATCGGCCCGTTGCAGCTCACTTGAGTGAAACATCGGATGGAGGATCTTCCTCTCTGTCTCTCCTCCTCTCTGTATATCCGGCTTTCCAATTACAATAAATCTAAAAACAAAACAAAAGAAGTTTTTCATTTACTTTGTCATTTGCTCATCTCTTGAGAAGGGTACACTGATGCCTGCTTTGATGCTTACTCTTTATTTATCTGAAAGTCAGAGTGACAGGACAGGGAGAGATTCTCAAACCATTGATTTACTCCTGATATCACCACGATGGCAAGCACTGGGACAAGAACTTCCTCTGTGTTATCCCAGGTGAGTGTGCAGGCCCAAAGACTTGACCTATCTTTTACTGCTTTCCCATTAGAGGCAGCTGGATACCGACCAGTGCCCATATCAGGTGATTGTTCCGCAAACGGAGGCTTAACCTACTACACTGTTGGCCCCTCAAGTATGCCGTCTTGACTCCGTTTTCTTGAAACTCCCATAGGTGAATATTTGATTTCTTGATGCTGTCCTAAAAGTTCTGTAAGCTTTCTTCCTTTTTGTTTTTCTTTTCCCCACTGTGGCAGCTTAAGTGTTAACTATGAGGTTTACCTTCTCTGAACCACAAATCTGGTCACAGGAGAAGACATGCTGAGAGCAAATTCTCCTTTTCTGCAGAGAGTATTCAGATTATTGGGACAGCTGCAGATTGTGAAACAGACAAAATATGTTTTAACTTTCGTTGCTTCCAAATATTGGCATTTTTAAAATATATTTTTATTTTGAATTTTGAATTGTGAGGTACAATTTTGTGCAGGCTGCGATTTTCCCCCAAACTCCCACCCCCCGTCAGGTTTTTTCCCATTTTGTTACAGTAGTGTAGTCCTGCACCAACTTTTTAAGCCCCATCTCAATTCCTGCACCATACCTGCTTCTAC
The DNA here is from genome assembly GCF_030435755.1 of Ochotona princeps. Taxonomy (NCBI): domain Eukaryota; kingdom Metazoa; phylum Chordata; class Mammalia; order Lagomorpha; family Ochotonidae; genus Ochotona; species Ochotona princeps. The sequence goes on from NC_080838.1 coordinate 56,031,264, forward strand.
CACCACATTATTTAAAGAAAGACAAATGATCACAAGTGCACTTTAAATCAGTTAGAGATCCTAAAATGTGCGCATAAATGAGAAGACTACATAGCCAACTGATTCAGTTCAGGATAAGGTAACAATACTGGCTTCAAATCTAAAGCTAAATCATTCTGGACAGATGCCTTAGTGTCAGAATTTCTATTTTGAAGGATCCTAGGGATAGAAGAGCTCATGGCAAAGTCCAGTTTATGGCAGAGAAATATAGAACTGGCAGGTTTCGGCAGTCTCCTGAAGAATTCACGCATGACCTCATTGGAGAGACACACAACACTCAGTTGTTTCTTACTCATAGATCATCACCCGGAATGCTGTAAAAGAAGAGGAAAAGACGGATCACAATTAAATGAGAGCCCTTTGTCTGACCTTGATTTCCCATCTCATTCTGTGTCAAACTCCTCAGAAGAAAAAGAGCTGCAGGAAAATATTTAGGGGAGTCCATGCGTCAGAAATCACCACTTCCCAGGCCCAAGGTTTGTTTTTTTTTTTTTTTTTTTTGACTCAAAAGTCTTGGTGTTGATGAAAAAAGAGAAAGGTTTAACTTAGAAATAAACTGGACAGGCTAGTATGAAAGACAAACCATGTGTTTTCCTGAATAAGCGGCTAAGGAATAGAAAGGAACTGCCACAGAATATTTTAGGGAAGTGATATTAAAAAGGTTTCAAAAATTCTATGTGTATTTCATCAGACTTAAATGTTGCTTAATCTGGCTAATATTTTGTACTGAAATGATTTTGCCTAATCTTTCCCTAACATGGCACAAATTTCCAGAGGAAGTAAGATTGTTGATAAGGAAAGGACTCAGAAATAAAATTCTTGTATGAATATAATTCGGAGGAGTTTAGTTTGAATAATAATATGAAAATCAGTTAATAAGGGTCAGGTATTTCATTAGCTTATTTTGGGAATCCTTACATGTTTGTATGGTAAATGTTATTCACTCCTGGTTTTGTATGAAGATTGAGGTTCAGAGAAATCCTTATCTATCATCTAAAATAGTTATCCACCATCAGAACTTAGCAAAATCCTCAGGTCTTTGCTTCAGTCATTACGGATTGTGTGATGTCTGGCAGTGAGGAGTACAAGGACATTTTCACATTGAAAGCAAGAAATAAAGCAGCAGGTGGGAATACAGAGATGAGAGGGAATATAGATGTCAGCAAACAAAACAAAACAAAATGTTCTCCAAATCTAAATTCATGGGTATGGCAGACCTAAATCATTCAGCCAAAGTAGAGTTTATCCGTGGAAAATCTAAGTACTGACTTTAAGATGCCTCATTTTTGTGTGTTTTTACCTTTATCTACCTGCACTTGGCTGTGTGCAAAGGCCTCTTTTTTTGTTGTTTTGTTTTGATATATGTTTCTTTCTTTTTTTCTCTCTCTTTTTTTTAATTAATTATTTTGCATTATGTTACAGTTTCATAGGCTCTGGGAATCCCCCCCCCCACGCCCCTGCCCCCTGGTGGCTTCCTCCACCTTGATGCAATATTACAGTTCAAATTCAATCAAGATTCTTTCCTTGCAAACGTATACCAAGTATAAAGTCCAGCTATTTGTTGATGTTATGTCGGGCCTCTCTCTTTTAAAAAGGAAATGAATGAAACCAATATGTAACCAAAAAAACTGGTTACAAGAAAGGCCAATGGTTTCATTTCAGATAAGCTCATAATTTCCATGTTTGGAAAGAACTGAGCCAAGAAGCAGAATGGAAAATGACATGCATCCTCAGTGCTTCCTGTGATCTGGGTTCACCAAAAGGACTCTCTCAATGTCGTCAAATAGCAGGCATAACAATGTTCAAATAGGATACAAATATATTACTCAACAAATTATAAAGGCATTTCATGAAAAGGGTACTTTTTTAAAAAAAAATAAACTTTAATGTTTTTGAGCAACACTTTCGAAACATATGTAGCTTTTTTGTAAAACGCCTTTTTAAAACTTTTAAAGACCTCATGCATTGTGTGTAAAACTGTATTTAAAGAGTTTCAACGTATATTTTCTTTTACTAATGTAGACCCATGAAAACTTTCATGTTCCTTTTGTATAAATACAATATTTAAAAATGTAGGATTAACATTATTCTTTCTGTAATAGTCAACCTCTTTTGAAATAGCTGCATGCAAGCATAGAGCGCTAATTAAATTTGCTTAAGAGTGAATTCATTTCATCTTCAAAGCCCAGGAAGACTGTGTGCCCTCTGATGCATGCATATGAGTTCAAGTGTGCATTTGAGGATCAAATCAAGTGATTCAGCATGATATGTTTGGAGTTCAGTAGTTCCTGACTTACACTCATAGAACATAGATGCCACATCACAAATAGCTTTTGCTATTTCAGGCTTTATCCATTACCCGTTCACTAAGAACTGCTTCTAAAACAGAGACTCAAAAAACTCAAGAATACAAGATCAAGAAATCTTATCATAACAGCACCAAGAGTGTAAAATATAGTTGCCTTATTCCATTCCTTTTTTTTTCATATAAAACTTACCTGGACATTTAAAAATGATAGTGCACTTTTTTGTAACTTCTGTTCACCTAAAATAACTTGTTTTCTTATTTTTGATTCTTGAGAACATTAAGATCAGAGGAAGCCTAGATATAAATTTGAGGGACATAATTCACAGAACACTGGATGTGTATTGGGAGGGAAACTAACTTTTATACTAAAAAAAAATACTCTTTCTCAATTTATTTTACCAGATTCAGGTTAGAAAATATAGAGTTGGTTTAAAACACACTGAAAAAACACATATATGGTACCAAAAAAGTTGAGAAAATTCTTGTTGGGAAGAGAACAAGAAAAGCTTTTCCCAGCGTTTTTCACAATACTTTCCAGTGCAGAATTTGGAGTCAGCCAAACATTTTCACTTGATACAAGTCATGATTATATTAGCCATGAGCTCTTAGCTGACATAATAGTTCTTGTGTGCCTCAATTTCCCCAAGTATACAATGTGGAAAACAACAGCTACTTCATTGTCCCATCTAAGGATTCAATCAAGAAATAAAGTATCAGTTTAGAAAAACCCATTTTGCCTATGGCCTATGATGAACAAGTGCACAACACATGCTGGAAGGGTGACTGTTCTGTGTTATCTCCTGGTAGTTATATCGCTTTTCTCTCCTATTGCTTTTCTCTACTTTTGAACATGTGTGAATCTTCCATAGCAAAGCATTACTTAGGGTTAATAGTGTTGACGGCTACCCTCCAAGACCATCCCCTGTGATCCCCACCTCATGGTCATGACACTCAGAATGGCCACCTCTCATTTGATCTGTGTGAATAAAATCAAATTTGCTCTGTGTGAACAAGAAAGCATGGCAAAGGGGATGAGATGCCATTTTCCAGGTGACATTGTCATTGACTGCTGCTACCTTGGGCTCCGCACTCTTGTTTCACTCCCCCTGAGGGACATCATTACTGTGTCATAAAGGATCTTTGGTAGCCTGGGAGGATACCCAACTGACATGAATGTGAGCCTCCTGCTAACAGCCTACCTACTGCCATACGACATGGACCTCTAGCTTCAGCAGAGCCATGAGGTCTGCAACTGCGCTAGAGTCCTTCATCCAAACAACCAGCCAGATTTCTAACCCCCTAAGTACCTGAACTTCAGACACTGTGAGTGACAATGAATAGTCATCAAGTATTAAGTCTTGCAGTAATTTATTAACAGTTACTAACTACCCTCCACACACAATATTGAAATAAATATGAATAATCATGTAGGTAAAATAACTTTTTTTTTCTTTCCAGGTGGTTTGCATGCTTTCCTCTGGGAATTTTTTGGCATTCATGAACTACATTTATCCCTAAGGACATTCCATGCACAGCAACACTTCCAAAATGAAACATTTGATTGACATAAAGACTTTAGAATAATTTTTCCTTTTTTCATATCTATGAAGCAGGGATATTTTCTATCAGGGATTACATCAGGACTAATAAAAAAATTCAAGGTAATGTGAAGCTAATCATGAGAAAGCACAACCTAAGGTTAAAGTAATTCTATTCTCACTTTGGAATTTTGTGAAATACAGCACACAGCCATAATTTTATTGAGAAATAGACAGAGAGAGCAAACCCAAATTGAAAGCATTGAATTATTACTTTCCTGCTCTTGACAGCACAAGGAAATTGTTTGGCTTCCTGAAGCACCCTCAGGCCCTCTCCTCACTAAACTGTGCTATTACAAGACTGACTGAACATGGTGTTTTATACAGGAATATTTTACTAAAAATTGTCTAGAAGTCAGGTTTCTTTCTTTTTTTTTAACATCACTTACTTCCTTGGAGAAATAATAGAATTTTCAAAACTGTTGTGTGTGTGTGTGTGTGTGTGTGTGTGTGTGTGTGTGTGTTCCGCCCTTCATGTAATTTCAAACCAACCCCAGTTTCCTTTTAAAATAGACAATAGATAAGATGATTTGGGCTCTTCCATTTATTGTTACTTATTTTATCATTTCTATCTCCTTGAGAAATAGATGAAAGAACACAGTAATTTGGAATGAATCCTTATTTTAATTTTAAATTGTGGCACACCTATAGATGCAACCAGAATTTCAGAAGCAACCCTTGCTGGGTAAGCACACCAACTGTGGACTCCCATGAGCAGCCTCAGAGCCACCGCTGACATCTGTCCAAATGTCACCTGTCAAGGATCAGCGCAGGCACTGCCTTATTAAGTCTCTCCCAGAGTCTTTGTCTCCCCCACCTCACTTCCTTTGAGAATATATTTATCAAATCCTTCTTTTATTCTACCTTTTGATATGTTATTTGCATACAAGGGCATTTCAAAGTGTTCATGGACAATGTAAATCATTTTCAACTCCACTTTTCTATGAACTGTTTGAAGTTACCTGGTGTTTTTATTACACAAAGACTAGGACTACAATAATAAAGCAAAAAGAAAAAAAAAATCCTAAAGATATCCTCAAACTCCTGAAAAAGCAATCACTCTCCTTACCTACCCCATTTCAAAATTAGTCCTCACCTAACATCTATTAATAGTGAAATAGATCAGTTTCTAAATGGAAATTCTGATTAAAACGTATTATGCATCCTTCTGTAGGAAAGCATGCAAGTGAGTTGCATCAGATTTACAACATCCCTCTTTAGACACAGAACTCCCATCTTTGCACTTAAGCTGCCTAAACTCCCCAGTCCACCTGTCTCCATTCTTCTGTACCCTCCAGTTAGACATCTTCAAGAAGCTTGCACATCATCCTTAAGTTCTCTGAAAGCTCCTGTGACTGTCTTAGCTGAAGCAAACTGAAGGTTTGTTAAGTCCCAAGAAGATCATTTTTCCTACAGGTCTCCCACTTCCTGTAAGACACTAGAAAAGGTGAGGTCATCATTTTTATCATTCCCCAACACAGCTTCTAGATTAATGCCCCTCTCCTTAACCTCCCTTCTTCCTCTGACCCTCAAAAAAGGAAAGGACAAGCACCAAGTCTACTTGAAATGCATGTGATTGGCACATTTATTTTATGTTTTTTAAATATTTATTTATTGGGCCCGGCGGCCATGGCCTAGCGGCTTAAGTCCTCGCCTTGAAAGCCCCGGGATCCCATATGGGCGCCGGTTCTAATCCCGGCAGCTCCACTTCCCATCCAGCTCCCTGCTTGTGGCCTGGGAAAGCAGTCGAGGACAGCCCAATGCATTGGGACCCTGCACCAAAGTGGGAGACCCGGAAGATTTATTTATTTTTATTACAAAGTCAGATATACAGAGAGCAGCAGAGACAGAGAAGATCTTTCATCCAATGGTTCAGTCACCAAGTGGACGCAACGGCCATAACTGAGCCAAATGAAGCCAGGAGCTTCTTCCGGGTCTCCCACGCGGGTGCAGGGTCCCAAGGCTTTGGGCTGTCCTCGACTTCACTGCCTTCCCAGGTCACTTTCAGGGAGCTGGATGGGAAGCGGGGCTGTTGGGATTAGAACCAGCGACCATATGGGATCCCGGCACATTCAAAGTGTGGACTTTAACCACTACACTACTGAGCCACGCACATTGCCTTTTATTTCTTAAGCTATCTAACATTCACCCAGTCATTCTTTATATTCCTATACCATTTGTGTTATCTTTGTGAGTTTAACATCTCTATAGATGATTCATTGGATTTATAGTTCTGCTGGTCCTCTGTATTTTCACAGCCAATGTCTTGCACTTTGCTTCTGCCATTGATGTTCGTTGTTTTACCTTAGATCATAGGGTTCATACATTAACACCCATGGCCAAAACAAGCCCATTCTCTGTTTCTATATAACATGAAAACTAAATACAGATTTAAAATTTTAGATTGAACACAGTCAAATTTATTCCTTTGTATTCCCAATAGCAAAGTACTCCCGACAGAGGCCCCTATGACTTGTAAAACTAAAAATATAGTTCCTTTACATGAAGACTTGCTAATCTCTTCCCTAGATATTCTTCACACTGATAATGGCAACAACTCAAAAACACTCAAAAATCTTTAACTAGATTAAGCAAGCACAGAGAGGGAATAGAAAAGAATGAAGAGATAAATATGGATACATTATTGATGAAAAAGAAATAGGAGAGAAAGAGAGTACAAGGGAGAGATGGAGGAGAGAACTTTCTGGAGTAGCTGAAATATTCCAAAGAAAATCTAATGGAAATGTGATAGGTAATTTGTGCCAAATTATTGTCTCCTTTCCTTTATAAGTTGAATTCATTGCTCCGCACAGTGGACAACTTCTCTACCAGTAGATAGACATGGGGAAGGACAATTATGGATCTAATGTCTGCTTTGGTTTTGTTTTGTCCCAGTTTGATAACCCAGAGGGAAAAAATGACTGCTCTCTTCTTTCTAGGTCATACAGAATTTTATGAGAGCAAAAAAAAAAAAAAAAATTAGGGAAAGATTGCTTGTCCTGACTTAGTTACACACAGTTTGATTAATTGCTCTTGTTAACTGAATGAGGCACTGGGATGAGTTAGACCAGGCCACATAAGCGCCCTGTGACCTGGGGTGGAGTTTGAGTGGGCAGGAATCTTGTGGACATTTCTATAGTTAAGAAAACTATCAGAAGACATATTACAGTATGTGGTGCTCTTACCTGAGAAAGCAGGATAATGACTTGGTCTCCCAACCCGACTTCCCCCAAACTGGCACCAATTAAAAAAAAATCTGTCGCATTTTCTTTATGAAGACTAGGAGTTTTAAGTGAGTTTGAGTATTCAAGAGAAATTTACAAGTTACATAGAAACTTACATATTAACATCAATGAATTAGGGCCTGGCGCCATGGCCTAGCGGCTGAAGTCCTTGTCTTGAAAATGCCAGGATCCCATATGGGCATCGGTTCTAATCCCGGCAGCCCCATTTCCCATCCAGCTCCCTGCTTGTGGCCTGGGAAAGCAGTCGAGAACGGCCCAAAGCCTTGGGATCCTGCACCCATTGTGGGAGACCCGGAAGAAGATCTGGGCTCCTGGCTCCATTTGGCACATCACTAACCGTTGCAGTCACTTGGGGAGTGAACCATCAGACGGAAGAGAATTCTCTCTGTCTCTTCTCTTCTCTGTATATCTGACTTTGTAATAAAAATTTTAAAAATATCAATGAAACAGACATCACATGGCCAGGACCCAGGAGAGGAGGGGAGGGAGAGAGAGAGAAAAAAAAAACTGTGCTAACTTCTTAATGCTTTATGTAATGTAATGTGAATTCAGGTATAACTTGCTTTTACCAAAGATGGAATTCATTTGAGTGCTAATACAGTCTTTGAATTCTTTGTTGGCACAACTCACTTGGTCTTTGAAGACCACTTGGGTTGAGTCACTGGAGTCAGAATTGGACAACTATTTCAAAATATGAGGTAGAGATGGTACGTCTAATTTAAAATGAAGGTTACAAAGAAGCTAAAGAGTCTTTGGAGCCATGTGCTACTTCACTAGATAAATGTTATATGTTATATAAACATTGTAAATGTCATTCTAACTTTTAATTGAAATACTAAAAAAAAAAATCACATTTAATTTTACTGCTTTTTCTAATTAGCCCAAAGCCTTCCATAACAGATGACCTACATTTTCCACATTTTAAGTTGAGTATCAGCAAGAATTACAACTGCTGTCCTTTGAGATGAATCACTAAGCAGCCCATTTAATAGTCTTAATAGTTTAGTTAAGTAATCAACTCTTCAGATTTTTTTAGCTTTTTTTTTTCAATTTTGTTGGTATAGTTTTTTTTTAGATCAACGTATTTTAATTATGTTAGGTTTAGAAATGAGCCCGAAACTGGTAGCCATTTTCCACAGGCATTTATCTGTGAAGAATGCCTGGAACTATAGTATTAAAAGTCAGTAGAGGAGTTCGACCTTGGCAGCTCAGGTGACAGCAGCCCTTCATGGCGCTGGCAGCCTGCTTGCGGAGAGTACCCAAGCCCGGTGGCACCAAAGCCTGGGACTCGGCCCATAGGCACCATAGCCACATGGTGAGAGAGTCCTAGGCTTTGGGTGGCCAGTGCACCCATAAGGGCACCACGCTCTGCCTGCTGGCCGCATGGCGGCGAGCTCTAGAGTTTTAGGTTATGTGATTGCTGCCTAGGGACATCTATGGATAAGGTCAATGTGAGTGTAAGTGAGGGATGAAACCTGTGTGACTTCCAACAATGGGGTCATAGAACCTGCTGGCAAGCATGGGGACTGAGACCTAGTGGTTTGGAGGTGAGAGTCCATAAGATCTATTTGGGCCAGACTGATTTACCAGTCCACATGGGAGTCTTGTTAGCATAGAGCATCACTGACTGCCATATACCAGTCCACATGAAGGCTATGGCTGGGGGCCTGTCTGGCAGGGATAGGTACCATTACCTGATTGAGTGGTGGAACAGGACACAGGTCACACTTGGCAGGTCAAGACACTAACCAGCACGTGAGAGAACCAGGTCCAGGGGTAGATTCTGTGGGGGAAAGTGTGGGCCAAACTCTGTGGAAATACAAGTCCTGATGGTTAGCTCAAGAGTTGGGGTGGTGATAGGTTGAGCTAGGTGTGATCATGGACCTGGCCATCACTCACTTACGTGTAAAGGAACCTACAACAGTCTGGGTAGGTCAAGGCAGCAGCACCTGAATGTATATTCTAAAACAGGATGTGGGATGAGCCAAGCTGCAACTGGAATGGGGTGGACCGGGCAGGGCTGAGCAAACCTTAACTCATTAGGAAGAATAGAAATCAGGCTGGATCACAGGCCATGCCGAGCTAGGCTCTTACACCAACTGGTGCATGAGCCACGGATACTAGGCCACAGCATCAAAGGCAAAAGCTGAGACAGGTGAGGGGCTAAACCAACTGGGTCTGAGTAATCTAGGGCTGGAAATAGGCCCGGCTAGGGAGATATGAGAGTACACCCTTGCTGGGTGAGGACCGAGTATGAAGTGGGCAGGATCAGGCTAGACTGCAACACCCATTGGTTTGCGTGGAAGACAGGGCTGGAAACAGAACTGACCCAGCAATTGCAACCACCAGCATATGCATAAGCTGATTGGGGCGACAGACTGTGCCGGACTTTGTACTGGCAAGCACACACAAGATTCAGGTCTGGGATCACCTCAGAAGAAGTTTCTTTGGGAATCCCTCCAACGAAACTGCTGATCTCAGAACCCCAGCCATGAAGAGACTATATAAGCCAGTGGATTCTGAGAGATATCATCGTGTTTGGAATGGCAAGATGGACAGCAATTCAGAACTGATGAACTATCAAAACTGCATGAACAGGACGCTCGGAGCATGTCCCACGTTGGGGACGTGGAATGGGTGGGAGGCTGGGTGGTGTTTTTCCCTTTATCTCTCCCCTATGCCCGGATACAGAAAAGCAAGATAATAATATTAATATGGAAACAATGGTTTTATTCACTTTCCAGTAACCCTTGACCCTTTGTGCCCTAATCAAGTATGTAAAGATTATCAAAATAAAATAATTTTTAAAAAGTCAGTAGAGTTCTGGTCATCTATAGATTATGCTAAGAGAACCCAGAAAAATGCTGCCACTTCAGAACAAGGAGAAGGATTCTGGAGCTGCTATATCTACTACCACCATCTCACCTCCACCGCTTCCTCAGGAATCATAGAAGGAAAAAGAATGGGCACTTGTAAACAGCATCAGACAACTCCAATGACCAACTACCCCACCTTACTCCAGATGAATATCCATGGAACTGGCTCTCCTGCCTCCCAGTCAAGTGTCCCTGAAGGATTGCTGGATTTTGCATCACTGTGATCACCTTGCCATCCTTTCAACTCTATTAGATTATTGATTTAAGTTAAAGTTATAATTTGTAGCCTTTTTAGATATACTTTAGTTGTAGTTATGTTTTTCCATATTTTTGTTGTTATTTCTTCCAAAATTCATATTCCTTTACATAGCATCTTTCAACATAATTCCAAGTGGATACTAATTAAAATAATGATTAAAATTTACACCTACACATTTCTGGGATTGTATATTTCAAAGTTGAAGTTCCTCTTTAGAGTATATAAAAATCATAGCATATTTATATCTGATATGAGCATATTCCAAAGTTGTATATGTAACTCTATATGTATTTATCTAAAATGATTTGGAATTAGGTTAAATTGTTTTAATGTCAAATGTTTTGTCAAATGTTTTGAAATTAGGTCCTGCACTTTTGGACTGATTTATAGGAAAATTGGATGAATTGCTTTTTCAGGACATTTATCCTTTCTATATTTTAGTTTCCTTATCCATGCAGTAAGAACATCTACTTATCTTTTCCTCTAAGGGCCCTTTCTACATGAAAATTCTGCTATTCTGAGATCTTTCCCCTTCTTGTTCTCACTGCATTGAAATACAAGTACATTTATTCTCACAGACAACTTCATTTCTTATTGAATTGAATGGCTGTGTTCTTAGATCTGTTCTAAATTACTCTTAAAGATATATCAAAAGTTTTTGAGGCTTTCAAATCCTGATTGACTGAGACCTTTATATCCTAGCAATAGTTACTTGATACAGTCAGTGGATAAGGCAACAGCTCTTCTGTTGATGTGTGTAAGTGCCTGTGAGTTCAGTCAACCAAAAAATCCATTTGGTCAAACCTCCTTAGTGCTGGATAAGATCTCCTCCCAAGAGAATCCATCTTTTTTTTAAGGCAAGAGGAAATGCTAAGTAATCTTTTGGGAAGATCTTTGTGCAGTCTAAATGTCTTAACTGATACCTTGGCAAGCAGTGGAGGGATATATATATATATAGTAGATTTATGGTTTTTTCTTATGTAATTCCCTGGTTTTTCAAACAAAAGCAGGAATCAGTAAGGGAATGAACCAGGTATCAATGGACTAGTCAGAGATAAAAAATAAAGGAGGTATTTGTTCTGTATTTTAGAAAAAATCTGCATAGTAAAAGAAAAAAAGTATTTAACTTGGTGCACATATTAACCCAAAACCTTATACTTTTATGGCTTATGGAGATACAGGATAAAATTAGTTCTTGGGACTCATACTGTGGTATGGTAAGCTAAATTTCCACCTGTGGCAACAGCATTCCATATCAGCACTGATTTCTGTCCTGGCTATTCCACTTCTGGTGCAGCTTCCTGCATATGTGCTGGAAAAGCAGTGGAGGATCATCCAAGTCTTTGGGACCCTGCTTTCACACAAGAGACCCACAGAGACCCTTGGCTCCTGGCTCCTGGCTTCAGCTTGGCTCAGTTCTGGGCCATTTGAGAAGTGAACCAGCAGATGGAAAATATATATCTCTTTCCCTCTGTTCGTCTCTCTAACTCTGCTTTTCAATACTTTCAATAAAAAACTAAAATCTTAAAAAAAAATTAGTTCTGAACTACTGCTCAGTAAGAACACAGAAGTAGACATATTTTATGGTAAGAGATATTCTACATTTTAGCTGAGCCCTTAAAGCAAAATATGTATAAATAAGTACAAAAAATCTAAAGCAGTTTTAAAATAGCTATATGATTGTGATATCTATTTACATGATTTGCAACATTTTCAAAGCACCAAAATGTCACCTTTAGTGGTTCAATTGTACAATTATCATCTAACTCCACTTCTTTCTGCAAAAGTTCAACATGCGATCTTAAGTTGTTCCTAATGAGTTTTAAAAAAATGTCTTTTTTTCCTCAATCTTCTGTCTGACTCTAGTTTGGTTTTTTTTTTGAAGATTTATTTCTTTATTATTGGAAAGTCAGATTTATAGATATAAAAGAGACAGAAAGATTTTTCATCTACTGGTTCACTCCCCAAGGTGGTCACAATGGGCCAGAGCTGAGCCAATCTGAAGCCAGGAGACAGGAGCTTCTTCTGGGTCTCCGCTGCAGGTGTAGGGTCCAAGGCTTTGGGTTATCCTTGGCTGCTTTCCCAGACCACAAGCAGGGAGCTTGAAGGGAAGTGGAACAGCTGGGACAGGAATCAGAGCCCATGTGGGATCGTAGGCATGCAAGGCGGATGCTGTAGCCACTAGGCTGTCATGAAATTCCATCTGGTTTGTTCTTTTTTTTTTTTTTTAGTATTTTTTTTTTTAAAGATTTTATTATTATTGGAAAGCTGGATATACAGAGAGGAGGAGAGACAGAGAGGAAGATCCTCCATCCGATGTTTCACTCCCCAAGTGAGCCACAACGGGCCGGTACGCGCCAATCCGATGCCGGGACCAGGAACCTTTTCCGGGCCTCCCACGCGGGTGCAGGGTCCCAAAGCCCTGGGCAGTCCTCTCCTGCCTTCCCAGGCCACAAGCAGGGAGCTGGACGGGAAGTGGAGCTGCCGGGACCAGAACCGGCGCCCCTATGGGATCCTGGGGCGCCCGAGGCGAGGACTTTAGCCGCTAGGCCACGCCGCCGGGCCCCATCTGGTTTGTTCTTAAACATCTCACTTCAAAAGCTTTTTGCTAACACTGCTTCTCTTCAGAAAATGACCATCAGCACATTTCTGTTTTTTTTCTTGGATATACACTCAGCATACACACATCATTTTTTTTATTGCTTGCATGTTTATCCACCACAGCATACTTTCCTGTCCATCTTTGTGTCCCTTAACATGAGCACAGTCTGGAATAGAGCACAACTTTAACAGAAATTGTTGAACTCATAAGAACATAGAAAGGCTCCTTTCCGATCAGATTACATTGCCTTGTAGAGACAGTGCTTGTTCACAAGCCTTTCCACTTAGGTCATAAATATTTAAGGAATTAATAAGAGATCAATAGCTTCAGAGCTCTTTCATTGCATCATTTGGTCAAATAATAAGTTTAGCAAATCAGTTATTTACCTGTCATGTGGCAACTTGACTTCAATGAGGGAATTAATGAAACAATGATGTTAACATAAACAGCATGAAAAAGATCAGATATTTCATTCAGATTTAATTTTTTTGTGATTCCATGTATAGACTACACTGATAATAGAATACTTTTTATATGGTGATAAGTAATAATCATAAGTAATAATCTGAGCCAGTGATATGAAGCAACTTTTTTTGCCATGTAGAGTTTCTGTTCATTCAACATAGCTACCTGAGGATTATTGAAAATAACTCCTTTTAAAATGGATCAAATCATGTGCTACAATGGCTTTAGACCCTGAGCAACTGTCCATTTCACGATAAGAGCCATGATGCACTTTTGATAGCAGATCTCAGAAATAAAATGAGAGTCATTTTCTCTTGGATAACCACAGAACTTATTATATATTCATTTCAACCAGACATTTGTGAATATGTCACCTTACCTGAGAAACTTATTGCATTAACTTATCAAAAATAGGGCCATACTCTGGTTTGCTCTCTTCCTAACCCTCTTATATCTGTTATAATATTATATTTAATTTCTGATATTCCTATTATCACACAGATACAGAATGTATATAAGCTTACATTTTTATATTCTATATTTTTGAGTAGTTAGTTATATTAGAGATCCTGATTTGGAGAAAATTCAGATTTAAGTTTTGAAAGTCATTAAGAATATCATCTATCATGTAGTTCAAGCTATTTATTTTATTTTTATAAGTATGAAATCTGATATCAATAAAAATATTAGCTAATTAATTGCACACTTCAGGTGGTAGGCTTTCAATGAAGCGCTCTCCACATGAGTGCATCTGGTACTATGGCAATAGTATAGATTGGATTGTATTACTGTCTTCATTGAGTTAAACACATGCATTTTCTCATTTCACATTGTAACTTTCTTAAATATCAAAATCTTCCAATTAAAGGAATCATTTTTCCGCTACGCATCCACATCGTGCATGCCATGTGAAACATCAACTTTCTACTTCTGCTCTGAGATCTAGACATATTCCAGAGAGTCTGGAACAGTGAGCGACCTTAGTGAAGTCTGGAATTATTTTCCAACGTAACAGGTTAAAAATCCAGGAGACAGAGACCTGGGAAATTTCTAAGTAGGATAACAAAGTTAAAGAGTGTTAGGCAAAAGGCCCAGGAGTTACTGTACAAATGGCAAAACAAAGTAGAAAACACAGTTAGAGCCAAAGATTGGGCTCAGTTTGGAAAAGATTCAACTAGGTACGGGAACAGTAGGTAAAGATACCAACCAGAATTGATAGTTTAAATCAGATCAGAAAATAAATTATATGAAACCAAATCAAATAGAAATGAGTTTAAATTTGGGGGTGGAAACTAGCAATTGTAACCTGCATAGATGTAGCATGAGTGATTTTTGTAATTGTAGGACACAGCAGCACAACTGTATGTCCTATGACTCCTAGGTTTGAAAGGAAATAAATCTGAGATACTCTGCTTGAGAGTGGAGTGACAGAAGCAAGGCACTTGGTGGAGTGAGGGTGGGGAGGGAGGCAGTCCTCCTGGAGCACCAATAGTTCTAACAACCGGCACCTGGCTAATGAAGCAGAGAAAATTAAAACTCAGCTGAGACACCCATGCGGATGTAAGCACAACCTTTTATGAACATCTCTGCACATACACATGTTAATGTGATGTCCAGCAGCATTCTCTTTGGGTCTCCAGAAGATTTGAGTGACAAGTTAGGTGCACAATCGTGCAGTTGGATGACGCACTGTAGGGAGTTTCATTACAGCTCTGCACCTACCACCCAGCACAGAGGACGATCATCTCAGCAATAGTTGATTTGTGAACCGGTCATGCTGTTTCCATACAGAGCTACCTCCATAAAAGCCAATTTGTAAAATTTAAATGGAAATGCACATGACTTTATTAATTTAGGAATATGAAGTCTTTTCTTCTAACACAAAACTATTTTAATGAATGTAATCACACTTAATTAACAACCTTATTAGAAATTTACACTGGATAAGAATAAATGGCCTTGAAGAACTGTAGTTAGTTTGTACCGGTTATACATATTTCTAATAGAAAGAGCTTAGCAATTAACTTCTGCATGCACACAGCAGTGGTGATTGATGTCAACGATTCAGCCCCCAGTTTGCATACGTAAGCTTGATAACTCTGTTTACTCAACAGATAAATGTTGGTTTACCTGTACCACTTTCTAAGGTGATACTGGGCCAAGGGAGAGACTTGTTACAGTATTTTAAATGATGCTTACAGTTTTAAGGAGTTTGGAGATATAATTAGCTCCTGACCACAGCTATCCTTTACTGAAAAATTATTCTTTGCCCATGACTTTTTGAAGACATTCACTCCACACATCATCTTTCTAAAGTAGTGGAAGGAAAATTCAAAAAGTGGATCAAAAAGTGAAATTAAAAGATAAGTCAATGTTGGTGCTAACATTTTTGAAATTCATGTGCATGTTTTTTTCCTAAAGTATATTTCCCATGAACTTCTTTCACATACTTCATATTGCTTTCCTTCATTTCATAGATAAAGAAGCACAGAACTAGAAAGTTACATAACTCATCTAAGGTAATGCGGTAAAAAAAAAAAAAAGCAACAGAAAAATGTCTTTAAGGGAGAACAAGATACAAAGATGAGCAAAAATGTGGAATTAGGGATAAAGAAAATACCTGTTTTCCTGGATTAAACTAGCTTACACCTGTAATAGAAGGAAACCATAAACTGCTTTTTAAAAATTTTATTTGAGGGGCCTAGTGTGGGAGCTTAGTGGCTAAAGTCTCCCCCTTGCAAGTGCCAGGATCCCATATGAGTGCCAATTCATGTCCCAACGGCCCTGCTTCCAAACCAGCTCCCTGTTTGTTGCCTGGGAAAGCCTTGAGATCCTGCACCCACGTGGGAGACCAGGAAGGAGTTCCTGTCTCCTGGCTTTGAATCGGCTCAGTTCCAGCCATTGCAGCCACTTGGGAGAGTGAACCAGTGGAAGAAAATCTTCCTCTCTGCATGTCCTCCTCTCTGTATATATATATGACTTTCCAATAAAAATAAATAAATCTTTAAAAAATTTATTTGAGAGGGACAGAGATCTTTTATTTTCTGTCCAAACATCTTCAACAGCCAGAAGTGGACCAGGTCAAAGCCAGGAGCTGAGAACTCTATGCAGGTTTTCCTAAGTGCATAGAAGGAACTGCCTGTGAACCTTCGGGTGAGCAGCAGCAGGAAGCTGAAACAGAAGTAGAGCCAGGACATGAACCTAGGCACTCTAATATAAAATGCAAATAATACTTATGCAAACATGATTCCCCAGTTTGTTTGTTTTTTAACATGTGATTGAACACAGTACGATTTTGCAAACACTAAAATCTTGAATCATAGTTAACAGAAATTATTTAGAAAAGATGTGAGGGTAATTGAAAAACTTAATGAAAAATAGGATTGAAAATAAGTTCACTTTGATGGCGAATAATATGAAATTGATGCTTTTGAGAGACCTTAAAAAAGTTCTGGGAGTTACATGAATTACGAAACTTTCTACACCAAAAGACCTATATTTTAATTCCATTTTCCACAAACCTTTTAAAGTACTTTCATACAATTGGAATAATTTGAATTAGAGTTTTGTTTGCATTTTAGCCACTTGTATTGCACCAAACAGAATATTTTTGAAGAAGACTGGGGCACTGTCAACTCAGACATCTGAACAGTCAGCAGCAAGCTGCACTTGTCTGAAATTTTCTACTCTTGCTAACAAATGATCTAATGAAGGTCAAGGGCTGTCAAGCTGCTTTGACAACCCGCCACTCAATGCATGCATTGCCCAACATCCTCTGCTTGGATCCACACTCACCATCAGGCTTCTGATGACAGTTTTGTTTCCTGACAATCACATTTAATAGGACAGATTCTACTATTCCATGCATTCTAGTTTGCTACCATTGCATTGTTTTACTGTAGATGAATAAATCATGACTATGGAAGTATGCCCATTTCTACAACCTTGAATAAAATATTTTATTTATGAAAGGCAGGTATGCTGATACAGCAGCATAAAGTAAAGAAATCAAACTTTAAGCAGGATGAATTTATCAAATACTTATCACTCTATCTACCCATCACATTTACTGGACTCTGTGAGTTCTGCACAACATATTAATAATAGGGCAACTCTTCTGAAGAAAATTAATTAATGGTTAAGTTTATTTCAGCACTAGTTTTTAATTCCTTTCTTCTGCTTTTTTAAAGATTCATTTATTTTTATTGGAAAGGCAGATATACAGAGAAGAGAGACAAAGAGGAAGATTTTCGGTCCAATGGTTCACTGCCCAAGTGACCGCAATGGCCAGTGCTGCACTGATCTGAAGCCAGGAGCCAGGAGCTTCTTCTGGGTCTCCCATGTGGGTACAGGGTCTCAAGGCTTTGGACCATCCTCAACAGCCTTCCCAGGCAACAAGCAGGGAGCCGGATGGGGAGTGGGGGTGCTGAGATTAGAACTGGCACCAATATGAGATCCTGGCAAATACCAGGCAAACATTTTAGCCATTAGGCTATCACAACAGTCCCCTGCTTTTTTTTTTTTAAGAAGCAGAAATAGAGAAAGAGATTTTATGCTGATTCATTCGCCATTCTGTGAACTCAATCCAGTGGTCCTTATAGGTGGCAATAATCCAGTGGATTGATATGTCATTTGCTGCCTCCCAAATGACATTTGCAGAAAGCTGAATGGAGAGTAAAACTATACTCCAAGAACTCTTTTACAACATATAGTGTCAACTGGTAGGCCAAAATCTGTCCTCATACCTGGTAGATTTTGCTGATCGAACCATTTTTACCATAAGCCACCATGCAAAACATCTTATAAAATCAAAGAGAGACAAAAAATATGTAAACAAAATGTCAATAAGACAGTACACAACAGAAAACACTGCAAAAATATATTTGCTATATGAGACAAAACTGAAGAGCAGCAATATAACATTTACTGGTGTTTCAGTAGCTGCTGGAATTAGGCACTTCAAAAGACCACTCTAACCCAGTGCTTGGAGATGGATTTTAACTCTATTGCTTGATCAAATCAACCAAGGCACTTTGAGAAAATGCCCAATTTTACAAGTGGAGCAGGGATTGGAGCACAAGAGTCTGAAGCATCAGATATCGCTAGAATGAAATGATCTGCTCATTGTACAGAGGGATAGGAGTATATTCAAGGGAACCAGCTTTCGAAAACTTCTGATGGTGAAGTCCCATCATGGATTGAATACTCAATCTGCAAATTATATAAATTATATTGATAGCACACACAAGGGGGTTCTTGAGAGATAATTAGGGTTCAATGGGGTCAAAGGGGTGGGTCTAGCCTAATGGTTTTAGTGGTTGTATACTGAGAGGGATGAAGGCTCAGCCAGAATACTTGCTCTGTCTCATTAGGTGATACTACAACATGTTATAATGTAGCCAAAAGGCTCTCATTGGGTATTGAAAACCCCCAGAACTGTATTGTTTTTGTTGTTTAAGATTTATTTATTTTTATATGAGAGGTTTATCTTACAGAAAAAGAGAAGGAAAAGCAGAGAGATTCAGTCAATCCAAAACCAGGAGCCAGGAGCCAGGAGCCAGGAGCTTCTTTCTTGTCTTCCATGTGGGTGCAGGAGCCCAAGCACTTGAGCCATCCTCTGCAACTTTTTCAGTCTGTTAACAGGGAGATGGATAAGGCGTGGAGCAGCTTTGACTCAAACCAACACCCTTATGTAATGCCGGATCTGCAGACGGCAGGTTAGCATGCCACACTATGACACCAGTCCCAGAACTCACTCTACTCTTTGTAACCAACAGTTTGGATTATTTTATTATTGCAACATAAAAGGACTAAGATAGATTTAAAGTCCATGTCATTGAAGCATATGGCTGAATATGCAACCAAAGAAAGAGAAAAGATATTCCTTCTACAGGAACTGAAATAATTTACATAGAGGTTCCAATCTCTGGGAAATGTATGTTAAATTACTTCTCACTTTTGACTATGGGTTGCAACTCACGCATTGCTTCAAAAAAATAATAGAGCAGAAGAAGCAGAGGGAAAGTAACTCTACCATGAAGAAACCTGGAACACAATATGAAGGTGAGGTGATTAACATTTGTTTTAGCATGGCTGAGGTTTTGGAGTTGGAACTGATACTGCTTGGGATGCCTGCATCCAGTCCTATGTAGGAATGCCCAATTTCAAATCAGCTCTGCTTCCAATTCCAGCTTCCCATTAATGTGCTTCTCTATTCTAGGAGACAGTAGGTGATGTGTCATAGTTGGATCCCTGCCACCCATGTGGAAGGAGAAGAGTCATTTCAGAATTCCTGGCTTCAGACTAGCCCAGCCTTGATTATGTAGAGTACTTGGGGAGTGAAACTAATGGATAAAATATTTCTCTCTGCCTCTATTCCTGCCAAATAAAATGAAAATGAAGAACTATATGTTAAAAATATTAGCATGATCATAAATTAATTGTGGTGACAGTATATAGTCTTAATGTGATATGAATTCACATTATATGGTTCTTCTCAAAAAAAAATCCAATGCTTTCACAAAACAAGATGAAAAAATTAAGTAAACCCACCCTAAGGAACATTCTCAAAATATTCCCCCAAGCGAACAAGGTCATAAAACCTGAGGGAAGATGATGGAAGTTCTGCACAGTATGGGAGAGGAATGATGACTCAAGGCCAAGTGATGTGCTGGAGGGATGTTGGAGTGGAAAATGAACACAGAAAAAGCTGGGGAACATAAGTATTTGCAAACCATGCTGTACCAATGTTACTTCCTTAATTGCTACATAGCAGGCAAAGTAATGTAAGATGCTAACACTGCATGAAACTGGGTGAAGATATTTTGTAACACTCCGTACTATCACTGCAATTTTCCTGAAGTCAGGTTGTATTCTACAACTAATAGTTTACATTTTTTGAAATACTTATGGATTTTTAAAAATTGTGGCTCTGTAGTGTCCTTTGGTATGTAATAAAAATTCTTTATCAGATAGATTTTGGTATTTCTCATTATGCAGTGATAAGGGCACCTTGAAAATATTGCACTCAGGAGCAGGGCACAGGAGGAAGCTTCTTCGGAGGCCGAGAACTCTGAGGTCATCCACCCCCGTTTGGATCTGCCAAATCCTTCCTCGCAGGATCCAAGGTCATTGGAACAACAGCCAGGAACCCTGAGCAGTCCGCAGAAACAGAACAGCAAACTTCCTTCGGGACTAGGGAGAGGAGCTTTCTATGGTCCTTGCTTAGTTCCAACTTTGGATCCCCACCCTGTCTTGCAATGACCATCAGGGTCGCTCCGGAGCACCCCCTAACACACACACACACACACACACACACACACACACACACACACACACACGACTAGATAGGCAGAGAACAACAAGGAAAGCTTAGAACCAGACAGGAAACAGTCAGCTTGGACTCACACATACCTTACTAGGTAGGATACAAAGATTGGTTACTCCTCACTAGGGGATAGAAGATTTCTCTGCACACCCCTCCTAAAGCTGTTCTGTACCTCAATTGTTGACATATGCCTTGTTAGAGTTATAACCCAGTTTAGACTATACTAAAATCTGCCAGGTTCATCAAAATTATGCTTCAACACTATAGACTGCTAAATACAAAAATGAAAATAGACACGAGACAGCTGAATAGTACCCTATAGCCATTTTAAGGTGTATAGCAGCTGGTTCTGTGTATAAACTAAAATTGAAATGTCAGTGAAGTAATCACAGGAGGTGGTTAAGAATTTGCATTTTTAAAACATATTTGTTACTCAATACCATGTCAATTAATTCCATAATGTTGTAGATTGTCGTTGATGTTATGTTGCGGCTTTTAATTGATCGGGATGATATTCTGCCAGCTCTGCCTTCGACCAGAGATGGTCTCCCCAATAAGTCGTTGAACTTATCTGGACAATAAGATGTTGGACCCTATGCTTGGTATACGCTTGCAATGAAAGGATCTTGACTGAATCTGAATTGTAATACAGCAACAAGGTGGAGGAATCCACCATGAGGGGAGGATTTGGAAAGGGGTTTTGGGAATCCCAGAGCCTATGAAACTGTCACATAATGCAACGTAATTAATAAATAAATATATATGTGAAAATATTGCAATCAGATTTGAACAACATGGCAATTTAATTAGACTTGCCATCAAATCTTCTGTGCTTAGCACTTGGTGTGACATGAACTCCTTGTCTTAATTATAATAACAGTAACTATTTTTGATCTAGCTCTTTACTAGTTACTAGTGTGTCATGCTAAACCTGCTAGTAAAAATAGGTAATAAATAGAGGCAGACCAGATCAGTAATATTGTCATCCTACAGTCTTAGTTTAGTCTGGAAGATGAACAAGGTATATTTTTGCAAAGTTGTGTCTTGAACCACAGAGCTATGGCAAAATTTTATTTCGTCATTCAGTAATTTCTACTGCTTGTTGTTCACGAGCCAGCTAATACAAGAAACAGAATAAAGTCATTTCTTTTAATCCAAAAGAAGCTACAGACAGGGAGGAGGGGATTTAAGTATATCTATACTTAAATTTAAAAGACAGACAAGGAGAGGGGTAATTTATGAATATTGCTAAATCCTAGAACTGGCAATTTCCTACAGTGCTTCTACTTACTAAAATAAATTAGCTACAGCCTCAGTGCCTCATCTTGCCAAGTACCATTGATGGATAACAACAATTCAGGGATAATTCCTGTTTCATAGAGAAAAATAATTTTCAGGTGTAAAAGCTAGTCTAAAAAAAGGTGACCCCATTTTTGAAATCTAATATTTAATGATACTTTCTCTGCCCCCTTCAAATACCGTTTCTATAACAGACTTCTATGTCTTTGTTATGTAAGCACATCATGCCCACTTCCAAGTAATTCACAATAGTCACCTAATGGTAGAGGATTATACTCCAAAGGGATTTACACTCCCCTAAAGACTTCTAAATGTAAGACGTAAGGAAGTAAAGGAGATTTTTGGATTAGCTTGCATTAATGTGTCCATTTTTTCTTTTGATTTGTGCAGACCACTTCAACTGACCAGAGCCTGCCCTGAACAGTAAGGCATGTTTGGATTTGGGATTACCTTATCTATTCAATAGATTTTATTGAGAAATAGAATATACAGACTTTGATTATGCATAATTTCAGTAATATTTGACATGAATATATTCATATAACCACCACAGGATAGAACATTTTTCCAGCATCCAATACAAGTTCTTACATTTTCCCATCCTCAGCTCCAGGCAGTCATTTTCTAATTTATATATTCATTCTTGGAAGCAAATGTTGAGAAGTGGTGCCCAGAAAAGGGGTTCAGCCTCCTGGTGTGTCGATATCCCTCACTGTCCCTTGGAGGGTGAGTAGAAATTTCTAATAGCTTACAAGACCAAAATAGCTTGTTCATTGGAAGGATACAGAATACAATTACATTTATGCTTCCTGTGTAGTGTTTTAAGCTAACTATGTTAATATCTCCCTATCTACAGGAGTTTTTATCGTTCAGCACTTCACATCCAATAATCCAAGGTTTATTAGCCACTTGATATTCCAGAAAGCATCCTGTTCAAAGAGTTGGAAAGAAAGAGGGGAATAGAAAAGAAACCTGGAAAAGAGAAGGCAATGAGAGTAGGAAGAAACAGTGACAAAAACTATAGATCCAATGGGGTGCTATTGAGTAACTGAAAATGAAATGATTAATACATGTTTCCTGTTGGGGAACAATAATAAATCAATCTAAATAAAACACTCAAAAGGAGAGCATAAACTATTGTTTTTGTA
Organism: Ochotona princeps; assembly: GCF_030435755.1. Classification (NCBI taxonomy): domain Eukaryota; kingdom Metazoa; phylum Chordata; class Mammalia; order Lagomorpha; family Ochotonidae; genus Ochotona; species Ochotona princeps. The sequence continues at coordinate 56,054,430 of NC_080838.1, forward strand.
TCTTTCATTTTATTTTGAGGTGATAGGAAGTAGATCGATAGAGAGTGCCCTAATTTGCTTTACTCCCCAAATGTACGCAAGACCAGGCCAGAGTCAGAGTTAGAATCAGGAACTTAATCCATGTTTTCCATGTGGATGGTAGAAATGCAATTACTTGAGACATCACTTACTACCTCATAAAGCCAGCATTAGTAAAAAGCTGTATTCAGCAGTGAGAGGTAAGTGTTGCATACAGATATGTATATGATGTGGGCATATTGACAACTAGGTTAAACACCCATGCCTAACTTATTGCTTTGATTAGAAATGCGTAATGACACCAAGAAGTTAAATAACATGCTATTAAATGACTAATGTGTAGCTGAAGAAATGAAAATCAAGAACCTTCTTGAAGAAAATGATGCTACCGTATGATATACGAGTCATTGAATGATTTAATCAGAAGGAAGTGTTTTGAAGAGATGAAACTAACAGAGAATAACAAAACCCATGTGATACAGTTTCCGCTAATCTTTGTTGAAGTGTGTCTCCTCCAGACAATGAGCAGCTGGGTTTTGTTTTATAATCCAGTCTACTATTCTATGATGTTTGATTAAGCTTAAGCCATTTACATTCAGAATTTAATATACATGGGTGTGACGTTGGTCCTGTCATTTTAGGAATGGGCTGTTCATTGGTTTACTCTTCTGTTGTCATTTTACTGGGATGTTCTTCCTGTTTGCCTTTGGTTTGGGTAAAGATGGACTTACAATGAAACTGTTTACTATATCTTGACAATAGGATTCTGGACTCTCTGCCATTGTCCAGGCCTGCAATGATGGACATATGACTGAATATGAAGAACTATATGTTAGTAATGATATAGAGGAACTGGGGGGAGAGGGAACTGGGGAGGGGATAAGGGAATATGAACTGTACTATAAAATAATAAGAATAATAATAAAATGAATTTTAAAAAAAGAAATGCATAATGGAAGTGCATTTATGGAATGTGAAGATACATTGGAAGTGAAGATACACTGAACCACAAACCTGTACTCCCAAATAAAAGTAGGACTCCCAATAAAATATTTAATATAATTTTAGAGCATGATACTGAATTTTTTTAACCTTTGCTTATACCTACCATGCCATGATACATTTAACTTGCAGAAAGTTAAACTTGTTGCTATTGTTTTTTTTTAAAGATTTATTTTATTTTTATTGCAAAGTCAGATATACTGAGAGAAGAGACAAAGAGGAAGTGGAGCTGCCGGTATTAGAACCAGCGGCCATATAGGATCAAGGCGAGGACCTTAGCCACTAGGCCACGTTGCCAAGCCCAAACTTGTTACTATTGTTAAGGGACTATACTACTGTGATCTTTTGGGGGAAATAGTGGGAGAGGAAAATGAGGAGGAAGTAAGGAATGGGGGACAGGAATCCCTATACCTACAAATCTATATCATGGAAAATTAATAATAAAAAAGAAATACATGTGTCAATTTTACTTCATATCACCTCTCTCATTTTGTTTATGACTAATATTCAACAGTTCAAAGCAGAATTCCAATAAGAACTTGACTGCATATTTTATTATAGAAGTAAATTTTGATGACATTGATTTAGGGTATCAATAATATTAATATTGAAGTGTCTGGGATTGCCATGACACAGAGAGAGAGAGAGAGATTCATTCCCCTGCTTATAAGTAACCTCTTCTTATTCCCAGAGGAATCAACAAGGTATAGGTGGAGTGTGTGGGGGACCTAACTAGAAAAACTGTGCAAAGGGTCTGGAGCATCAGATCTTACAGATCAGCTTTTGGTCTTCCATATGAAATAGCAGGAATCCTGAAGCTTTCACCACATGTATTTTTTTTTAAAAAAAGAAATGGCAAATGTATTCTAAACATAAATAAAAGTGATTTTTGGATTATCTGCTTTTGTTCCTCTCCAATAGCTTGGAAAATTGAGTCAACTGCATGTGAACTTTTTATTCACAGCCAGACAGAATACAGTTTCCTCTGAATTACTCATGCTAATTTTAGGGACGGAGAAACATTTCATGAATAAATTAAATTTACAGATGAGTCAAAATGCATGTGTTTCCATTGCATATTGCATTTATCTTTGAGATGGTGCTTCATAATACAGTGCAAGGATGCTCTTCTGTTGAATTTCATGTTTGGAGGGGTTCACTGTCATAGGGATTGAAGAAGGCATGAAAGCTATCAGTAAGTCATAGCTAGTCACTTTAGAAATTTAGAGCCTTAGAAAAGACCTAAAAGTCTTAGTGTTACAAAAGCACACTAAGATCATTATATAAGATCATTATTTTAAGATCATTATTATAAGATAATTATATAAGATCATTATTTTAAGATGAGGAGAGAGAGGATTGAAGAAAGTCCAAGAGCAATTCATGTGCATTAAAGGATGAAATTTACATAACTGAGTAAGAAGTGCATATGTGCCCACGTGTGTGAACCAATCTCAATCTCTGACATACAATGAAAACCAAATATTTCAATGGAGTATTAACATGCTGCAGAAAGCAGCGAAAGCCTGCTGCTGCATCCTTGAATGGCATCACAGTATTTTATGGCAGTTAAAATGAAAGAACTAAAGCACCCGGTGACTTACCTTTCTAATTCCAAATTTTAGGGCAATATATGTGATCAATAAGTAGTAGCAGTGTAGTTGGCTCCATAAATCTTCATTGTTAGTAAGTTACCGAGGCATTTTAAAATTTAAAAGTTATACTCTATAGTGGTCTTGCGTATGAGTTCAGATCACAGAGGCAGTTGTAAAAGATGGCAATTACTCAGACCCTTCCCCCAATATTGCAACCCAAATACTGCTAGTTTTTGTTAGTCCACAGGTGATTCTTACTATATAGCCAGTTTGAAAGCCACCTGTCTAGAACAACAATATTGTACACTTTTTCTTTATTTTTACTAATGCATACCCCAATGACTTTTTTTTACAGAAACACTTATTATTTGAAAGGTTCATAGAGAAAAAGAGAGAGCTGAGAGAGGGGGAGAGAAGGAGAGAGACAGGAAGATCTTCCATCCACTGATTCACTCACCAGATGGCCACAGTGGCTAGCACTGGGTTAAATCATAGCCAAAAGTGAGGAGCTCCATCTGGGTGTCCCATGTGGGTGACAGAGGCCTCAAAATGTGAGCCACCTTATGCTGCTTTCCCCTGGTCAGAAGTGGAGAAGCTTTGATGTTAACTGACACTCATGAAAACTAGCAAAACAGGCAGTGGCTTTAACCAATACACCACAATTCCAGCTGTCCCCGTGACATGTGAAACAAGCATAAGAAGGCCTTGTTTTTGCATTTGTATTTGTCAATATTTTTTTTAATTTGTTAGTCTTGACAATAATTGCTGTCCAGAATCAGGGGGAAAGATCCCATATCCCATTGTTGGTTGGAATGTAAACTAGTACAACCACTGTGGAAGTCAGTGTGGCAATTCCTCATCAATTGAACACAGATCTACTATTTGACTCAGCAAACAACTTGTGGAAATATATACAAATGAAATGAAATCTGCATATGAGAGAGGCTCCTGAAGACCCATGCTTATAGCACAATTGACAACAGCTAAAACACGGATACCATCAAAACAACTCAGATACCATCAAATAGTCACAGAGACAGATGAAAAGGTAAAGAAAATGTGTTACATTTATGTCATAGAATACCAGTCAGCCATGAAAAGAATTAAATCTTACTGTTTGCAACAAAATGGATCCAATTAGAAACCATTATGCTTAGGGAAATAATACTGTTCCCCCAAAACAAATATATATCCTCTCTGAAATGTGATGACTAATAAACAGTACACACACATAAACTCTACAAGGGAGATTAGCATACTGGGAAATAATGGATGTATAAAGCAGGTGTCTTTACTCCTGAATAATAACAAGATTATCATTATTATTTTTCATTATATATCACATTATTTTATTTTCTCCCTTTTACTACTCTTGACATGTCATGACAGATTTATATATCAGAAAGTTAAGCCTGTAGTGGTGAAATGAATGACTATTGTAATAACCTGGGGGCAAATAATAGGAGGGGATAATAGGGAAGGAGGAGGCAGAGAGGGAGCAGAAAGGGAGAGGAAGGAATGGTCCTATATGCATGTGAATATGCATTATAAGAAAAGAAATAAATTGGTAGATAAATCCAGATAATTCAAAGAATATTTAGAGAACACAGCATCTTTAAGCAGCTGGTATTTGGCAATCTCAGATTTTCATCTTGGGATTAAGTAGTCCAAGAGCTCTATTTCAGGGAACCCCAGAATCTTACTGTCCTGCACGTGATTCCATAATGCTATGATTTCTTATGCATGTGACATCAATAGATAATTATTAATTTCGCAGTATAGATGCATTTTCTCCTGAAAAAATATTTGTCACAAAATAATTCAGGAGGCAGATTTAGGGTTACTTTACAACATTTGTTCAATTGCTTGTTTTTTTCTAAAAAGTTTTTCCTAATACATGTTTACATGTGAAGTAAAATCATTGGCTGCATTGGAGATGGACCATGGCCTTTTTACATCTGTCCCATGTGACTACTATCTGTTTAACAGTATAGACCCAGTTTTAAAAGAAGTGACAATGGAAACAAATTCAGCAAATAACTTGATTTCCAGCTGTACCAGAAGGTAGAAAGAATCTATGGACTAGTCTTTAACTGCTTTGAGTGGGAACAGCAGTGAAATCATAAAGGCTGCCAAGCAAGATGTTAGAAGATAATTCCATTCATTTGTTGTTTCAATGGAAGCACCAGAATTTTTAGAACAGGCTTATCAAGAAACATTAAGAGAAGGAGGAAGCAGTGAGAATAGAGCAGTGCACTACTCTTCACTGCTGTTTGAGGGTAAATCTCAACCCTTCTAGTGAGGGACTAGTGCTGTCTGCCCAAGGAAACTAAGGTTGCTGAACAAATAACAAAACGATGCCTGATTACCTGATTGTTGTGTGTCAATGAGTGTTCAAACACTTGTTGTTCTTCATACTTTCCATGTGTCGGCAAAAAGTGAGAGGAAAAGAACAAAATCCATTCCCTAATTATGAGAATTCCTACCAAAATGTCCTAGTACAAAATGGACTCATTTGTATCTGATTTTCTTCTTGGTAACTATCAGCACCACGGTAAGCTTTCATGATTGTGTATTATGTTTTATATAGAGAAAATAAAATAAATTTACTCAAAGTCTGCCTTGATGCTAAAAATCAAAAGCAGCTAAGTCTTTAGGTAGGGCAAGCAAATACACGGTGAGCTTGGGACAATTTCATCATCAGGAAGCAAATGGTTAAGACACAAAATGATGAGGTGTGTCCAGGGACAAATGAAACACCTTGAAAAGCATATAGTAATCAAAGCTAGAATCAGTGGAGTTAGAATAACAATTAGCACAACATTTGACTATGATACAATTATAAAATAAATATTCAGGAGTTCATAATTGAATAATTTAATTAATTAAAAAAGAGGAAACCATTTGTATTATAGAGGTGTTCTGGATGGCTCATTTATATACTCTTCCTTTCAGAATTCAGAGCTTACTCCTGTCACCCTTTAAGGTGAAATAGAATTAGTGATCTGATTGTGAAGAACAGAGTAGGAAAGTGAACAAGAATAAATTTGCAGTGGGAAAACCTGTCAAGCAGTACCTTGAACAGATGGTGAAGGTTAGCACCAGCAGTGTGTGGTGCATGGACAACAGTACAGAAAAACATGGAAAGACTGAGAAACAGTGCAAGACCAGAGGAGAACTAAGGAGCATAATAACCGAGTACTATGTGATATTCTAAACCAGATCCTCGGCAATACAAATGGGGAAATCTATTGAAAGCTTGTCTTTCTTGTTATTAGCAACATACCAATGTTGACGTTGTAGTCTTGATAAATGTGCTCTGGAAATACAATATATTAACAATGGGGAAATGGAGTAAGAAGCATTTAGGACTATTCATTCTATTTTTGCACTCTTTCTGTCAATCTAAAATTATTTCAAAAAATAAAAGATAGGTCAACATTATAGTAGCATGTGAACTGACACCCTCAAACTAAAAGGGATTTATTTGATACACATTAAATTGTGAATTATGTGCATTCTAGCATGAAGAAGCCAAGAACAAATTCTATTCACAAAACTCAATATGGCTCTACTTTGTGTGACAATTCAGTTTGCACCCTTTTTCTAAAATAAGCAAATGATCAGTATTAATTCCATTGTCTCCAATAGTAAAATTTCCCCCAGGCAATTTCAAACCTGAGACTGCTAAGCAACATGGTAAAAAGTTTAAACCTCCATATGGGAGATCACCACTGAATCTCTACCTGCTTGCCTATGTGGAGTTTATAGGGACATGGCACACTGTGTTCCCAGGGGAGCCTTCTGGCAATGGTCTTGGCACACCAAGACCTCAATCTGACCTTATCACTGATCGCTGTCCACACAGGCAAAAACACCAGGCTGCACCCCAGTTTTTCTTCTCTGTCCTTGGATGAACTGTGCTGGAACTCCCTTGATAAGCAAGTCTGAGAAGTCAGTGAGGTCTCATGTTACCTGCCAACCATATGTGTAGCATAGCTCCCAGCATACCTCCCAACCAGATGTAGTATACATGAACTACAGCAGGATTGGAGGGTCCAGAGGATAGAACTGCCTTCTCTCCCATTAAAGTGCTATTGGTGGGTGGGAGGATTGTCAGAAGATGCCCCATATGCCTTCCCCTTTTCTTAGTCTATGTAAGACTGTGCTTGCTTTACGATAAACGGACATGCTATATCAGATTGTCTCCAGTGATTCTTGCCAAGGAACACTGTTGTGTCATTCCCTCAGTGGTTTCAGGGGCATGCTGGTCAGAACCCCCAAGGAACCCATACATGCTCTGTTACATTTCCTGCTCACTCAGGATTTTCCACTATTCTCTCCTCAATTGTCACTTGCTGTGGCCCCACATAAGGCCTTGTAGGCCCGGTGACAGTTACTGTGCCTATCTCTTCACAGTCCGTTTTTTGTTGTTTTGTTTTGTTTTTTGTTTTTGTTGGTTTTTTTTTTTTCATTCTGTTGTTTAGAGGAGGGGAGCAGAGTTTGATGGCAAACTTCATTCCCATGACCAAGCTGACAAATTAACAAGGTTTAGATAATATGCAGTTGTTTTTCTCCTCTTATTTCGCTTTCTGAGTCAGACTGTCAGAGTAGGGCCCAGACCAGTTGAATCACCACCATCTGGAATACTGACGCTTGGTCTACACAAACTGACTTAGAATCTTTGGAGTGTATCCCAGAAAGCCAATTGCAGTTTGAACTGCCTGTGATTTCTTCACCCATGGTGACAGGGGAGGTCTGCAGGTACGTGGACTTCCCAAACAAGTTTTTCTCTTGGTTTGAGCATCTTACTGTGTAAGGATGCTCACTGATGCATGAGCAGCCTCCTACCTCTAAGCTGCAACAGCATTCACAGGTTGGGAAAGGTGTGTCCAGACTCGTCAATAGGAACTCTTTCAGACTCCAAAGAAGTAACTCAGAGAAATAAAACTGACAACTGTCTGTCCTCAGAATCTCCAGGGATTTGATCTGAATGTGGCTGCTAGTAACACCCAGCTACGAAAGACTTCACGCAGAAGTGTTTCTATCTGTTTAAATATTACTCTTTTTTTTAGTTTGATAATTTATTTTACTCGGTTCCCACAATTAAGTTTACAAATTCAGCTGTTTTCAGCTTCTTGTCCAGAGTAAGTTATATAGTTAACAAGGTATAGGTACATAAATACTACTTCTTATTTGCTCCACTTTCTTTGATAGATTTCTTAGCACCTTTTCTAGATGACTAAATGTAGTTTAACTGAAGGCGAAATTAAAAGGTATTTATTTTGGTGTATGAAGATTTGAGGTCTATGCACAGCCTTTAAATAATATGAATTTTCCCTGATCCCTGTGGAGACTCCCTTGTGTTCACAATTTCACAAATATTTGCCCCAAAGTAAACGTACCTTTTCATTTATTTTTTCATCGATTTTTAAAGTATCCTTCTGTAATAAATGTTCCATACATGATGAAAACAGAGTTGGGCCAAATATTCATGAGGAATAAGTCACTTTAGCTGACATTATTTGGTTTAAAAATTTCCCTGAGACTAGCTTCTTCCCCCAAAGTTAGAGGAACTTGAAAAGTGTATGTGGTTTATATTTGTTCAATTTTCTGTATGCTAACTAAAATGTCCACCATCTGCTTTGTTGTGGACACACCATGTACTTTTCATTTCACTTAAAATGGTCAAATTGTCTTTCATGTTACTTAGCTTAAACAAAGGGGGAAAAAACCTCTGTGCACATAATATCCAACACCAAACAGATATCATTTCATTAATTTCATGCTTTCAAGGCATAATGGCTCCTTGTTACAACTCAGCAGAACTGGTGCAAATTAAATTTAAATGGGCCATTTGTTGAAAAGGCAATGTGAATTATTCTGAAACGCAAGGTCTCTTAGTTTAACTGAACGTCATTTTCTCCATAGAATATTAATGCTGCCTTAGCAGTTAATTAATTTCTCAACTTTTCACTAACAAATACATTTTTAAGAGAAAAGATTGGGGACTCACCTTATGGCACATCAGATGAAGGCACTGTTTGCAATGCTAGCATTTGGTATCAGAGAACCAGTGCTCCCATTCAGCACCCTAGTCATTCATGTGGGAAGGCACCAGATTACAGTCCAGGCATGGGGATCCCCTCTATCCCTGTAAAAGACCCGGATGCATGTCCTGGCAGTTGGCCTCAGCCTCTTTCAGACCCGGCTTCTGTAGACAAGTGGGCAGTGAATCAGTAAGTGGGATATCTTTCTCTGTTTCTCCTTACCTCTGAGTCACTGTACCTTTCAAGCAACTAAAGAGGAGCGAGAGATTAGTGGCTATTAGGCTTTGACAAAACCAACCTGAAACATTAGTGTTAATGGGTCAAATCAAAAGTCATAAGACACCTGCATATTCTCACTCAGGAAGTCAGTATTTCCTAAGAAAAGAATACGCACAAAACTGGCCACTAGAATGTCAACTTTAGTGAAACAGATGCTAGTCATCTTTAGAGCAAATCATTTATTCCTTTAATATTTTGAATGTTGCGATAATATAACTTTTAACTGGGCTGCAATGATTACTAAGAACATTAAACAGATAAAAAAAACTTTTATATTCTCAAAGCCTCCCTAGTATTTGGTGCTTATTTTTTCCTCTTGGAAAATACATACATATTCATGATATTTGGTTCTACGTTAGTATATATGGAAGAAAATTTCTTAAAGTTCTAAAGTCTTTAGTAGTCTAGGTAATATATTTTTAATAAATTCTTTCTTATTGTTTCATTCAAAAGCAAATTTCCTAATCCTTTCCACAGGCTTAGTACTGTCCCCAAACCTTTGGGAAGGAATTGAGTCCACCAGACAGAAAACCTGCAGTCTTTAAACCTGTAGTCAAGTGCCAATATTTTATTTTAAAAAATGTAGTGACTTACTACCATTGTCATGTTAGCTAGATTTATTGCCATTGAACAGTACAAAAAAACAAACAGGGATTTTAAGCAGGTGGAAATCTAATCTGTCTATTATATGTGAAATAATTCATGTTCAAGGCTGTATGGGCTTTCCAGAAACAGCATTCATTATTTAATTCAGTCAATTACATGGTAAAATTAGGAAATAGCATAGTACTCAATAAAATGGCAATGCATTGATAAAAATCACACTCTATAAAAAGTTAGAAAATGCATCTTCCATAAGTTTATCAGATAAACCTCAAGCACAGAAGGTACAAGATTTTTTATTTTATCCAAGAATGATACAATATGAACACTCCCCTATGAAAGGGTGAAGGCCTTAACCTCCTCTAATTGTTGTTATTTTTAAATCTTAGTAAGTACATATGATTTTCAGTAATACATAGAATTTCTCATTGTGGAACTAATGTGTGCACCTACACTAAAATTTAGTTTAGCCATGTTAAATAAACAAATATATATATATATATATATATATATATATATATATATACTTAAATATATGTTAAATATATAAATATGTAAGTTTAACCAATCAATATAATAAAGGACAACACAGACTTTCCTTGGTTTCTCCCAACTACCAGCTTAACTCAACCTTCCCAGTCACTATTAACTGTCAGGAAAGTATTCCTGCTGATTGTTAAGGAAACTATAACAGAAAAATTATCGAAATTTTGATAATTTTATTTTCCCATAGACCTGTAAATAAGAGATAAACTAAATAAGGAAAGCACAAATGCATTCACCATCCCATTGGAGAAAATGGGTTTTGAACTATCCTACTGAACGTCTCTACAGACATGGGACATGCTGTTTTGCAGAGAAAAATAGGAAAAGCAAAATTGAAAGACTTTTCAAGAGAGACTGGAGTCAATGAGGAAAGATACGGAATGTGAAATATAATATTGTACATTCGCTGAAAACTCAAGAAGTGATTTTTACTCTTATTTTAAAATTGAAATCACAAGCCTGCAACTCTGCCAGTATTATGCTGCCATTATTATACAGTGGGTTGGTTGTGTTAGTATAATGTGAGCAATTTTCAGGAAGGTTCAATTAAAAAAATCAGCAGTGGATTTTTGTATTTCCCTGAATGGTTTTGGAAATATCCAGAGCTATCATTTTGTTCAAATTGTAAGAATTAACTTCAATGGGTAAATATTCAGTTTCTCATTTTCCAATCTTGAATTTATAATAGTAAAAAAGAAAAATAAAAACTGACAGAAAGGAGAAGGAAGACAAAGGGTAAAGTAGAAGGTGAAAGTAAAGTGGTGTTAGCAATTACCTTGTCACTTTAGCAGTGTTTGTTCTACTCATTTAAAGATCCAAGTACAAGTTACAAATAGAGGTAAAACAGGAAAAAAATAAGGATTGAAAATGTTGACAGAAAACAAGGTCAACAAAATCAAGTTTCAATTACTACAGGTTAGAGTAAACATATCTTGCAGGATTAGTGTTGTAGCATAAGGGATAAAGCCATTGCCTCTATGGCATCCCATATGGAGCAGATTTGAGCCCCACTGCCCAAACACCACCCTGTCCTAACTGCCATGCTTCCAAACCACCTGGGAAGTCAACAGGGGATGGCCCAACTGCTTTGGGAGACCTATATGAAGCTCCTGGCTCGTGGCTATGGCCTGGCTATGGCCTGGAACCTGGACAGTCCTGGTCACTGTGGCCATTTGAGGGAGTGTACCAGTGGTTGAAAAAGACTGCATGTATGTGGGGAGAGGTGTGTGTGTGTAACTCTTTCAAAAAATAAAATGAGTTTGTAAAAATATATATTTCATAAATCACTGTTCTAAAACTAATAGCATGTAAGAAGTATCAGTATTTGGTTATATTGCCAAGGTAGCCTGTCCTTGACCAAACCTTCATTATAGTCTTCTAGACTCTTAGGCCTTTCCTATGGACCTTCATATGTGTAAATTCATTGCCCTATTTTAAGACAATGAACAAGAGTTCCGTTGTGTAACTTCAGCAATTCTTCTCAACTTCTGATTAAATTCCTATTCCTATACTCTTGGTATCTGATTGCCTTGGCCTGCCCTTAGAATGAAGCTTGTCAAGTTGATTTACCCAGAATCACATGACCGCTGCTATTTCTTTTAGAAATTTTTCTCTCACTGACCTCCACCCTGTTCCTTTAGTATAAATCCTAACTTGTCCATGCTGTGTTAAGAATTGAGTCTGGTTCTATATTGATTTTTTTCTCCCTATTGCAATAGTTTCTGAATAAAATCTGGTTTTACTTCATTGCCTTCTATCCGGTTCTGATTTTCTTTAGCAACAGTCAGTTGAATATTTCATGACACAGCACTTCCTACAATTCTCTCTTACACACTAATACTACCATCTTGATAACTAGTAAAAATGTCACAGTATATATTTCTCTAACTGGTCAATAGAAAAATAAACATTCCTAACATGTAAGTAAATACGATAGAGAAAAGATAAATATTCTTAAAAATTGGGTGGGGAGTTACCTTTACATTAGTGAATTATTATTTTCTGCTAACATATGTGTGTATGAATATATAGAAATATTCCAACATTACTTTTTAGGAGTCCTTTTCATTGAATAGCTATAAAACTAGAAAAGACTCAAAGTTAGCTGCTGACATAGCTATCAAGCCTTAAAGAGCTAACTGAAAAGCTAAAAAAAAATCTTTTTAATTTCATTAGAATTCATTTGACAAGCTTTTTCCTCATAATTGACTCATCTTTGTTCTCTCAAATAAAATGGATCATCTAAAATAAATTGCATCGTCTCATATTTCCTGAAGACTAAGTGAGTAGCTAGGTGACTGATGCCTGGAATGCTGTTACCTGCCAGCAAGGGATGTTACCTGAGGAACTAGCTGACCTTCAGCTGTGTTCCTCAGCTCTGCCCTCCATCGTAGCAGTCCTCACATCTCATTCTTATAGTCATCCCCACTGCACGGTGAGCCTGAAGGGAGGGGGCATATGGATTTTATGAGTAATTTAATAGAGGTACAAAATTGTAAGTTTTGTGTAATCATTTATTTTAAAAAATTGAGAGACTTTGAGCTATTGTAATTAAATATATAGTAATGGTCACTGAAGGTCAAGCAGTCGTCAGCAATGCCAGCAACCCGTATGGGCACTGATTCAAGTTTTAGCTCCCGGGTAGTAATGTGAGAGGAGTAGCAGAAGATTGTCTAAGTCTTTAGGCTCCTGCCACCCACATGGGAGAGACTCAGAAGAAGCTCCTGGCTCCCGAATTCCTCATGGCCCATCTCTAGCTATTGCAAGCATATGGAGAATGGATGGCACATAAAAAATATTTCTTTTTCTCTTCCTTTTAGTGTATCACTTGTGTCTGTGTGTGTGTGTTTCCTTCCCTCTGTAAGTCAGCCATTCAAATAAACAAAGAAACCTTATAATTGTTAAAACAATGATAACAGTAATAAGCATGCAAATTCACAAATACCTCACTATTTATAAATTAATTTTGCACAAATTTTCTCACCCAAACATCAGTATAAATCTTTAGAGTGGTGATAACAGTTACTATCTTTGAAGTACATGAAAAGATTTAATTTGCTCTACCTAGATAGTTAACCAGAGAGACAAATACAAATAAAGCAAAGAATTATATCTTCATCTCTTATAAATGTCATTTTAAAACAACAGGTTGATCTTTTGATGGATTATAAGTCATAGAAATTCTTTTAAAAATTATTTATTTATTTGACAGAAAAGGTGGGATAGATAGAGCAATATATAGAATAATCTTGTATCTGATGGTTCATTCCTCAAAGGGCAACAATGGTCGGGGATAGGCAAGGCCAGGGCCAAGAGACCGATGTCTCATATTGATGGCAGGTCTCCAAGCACGTGGGCCATCCCCCACTGTTTTACCAGTATTTGTAGGACTGAAATGGAAAAGGAACAGCCAGGATCCAAACCTGAACTCCAATCTAGGATGCTAGGATCACAAGCAATGGCTTAATCCACTGTGCCAAAATTTCAATCATCTCCATTCAGTGATGAGATGAGAATTCAATGTCCTATCTAGAACTCAAATAATAAGGTTTCTTTTAGTTCCTGTGATAGTTTTAGTCTGTTTAATTGGCTTTACTCTGTTTTCAATGTATATATATTTTTGGTATAGCTAGAAGTAAAGATACCAAAAAAATTCATTAGGAAAAGTCAATATGTATTTTACGATGAAACAGTTATTAAATGCCTATGGATTTATGTCATTAGGACAATAACCCATATACTCCTTTCATCCAGAACTAATGCAATAAATGAAAATTTTCTTCTTGACAAAGTGAAACAACAGGTTATATTCTATTGCTACAACCCAAGTATTCCACTAGCAAATGTCAAGGGTTGAGAGCAGGTAGCATTTGTTTGGAGCTGTAAAGACATTGTACTAAAAGATGATTGGCAAACCACAAGGAAAATTCTGTTTCTTAAACTTTCCTTTGCAAATTCCCACTGAGTACCTCTCCCATCTACAGTTTAGATAAATGAGAATAATCTTATTCTTTTTGGCATATTTCTTCACATGTTTTGCAAATACATGGAGGATCGCTTCTAGGCCTTTTGGCTAAGATCAAGTGCAAATACATGGAGGAGCTGGTTTTTTAGGATTCATGTATTTATACCTCTAAGATAGTGTTAAAACAGAGATAAGACAGAGACGGAGAAAAAAAGCTGGGCTGGCCCAACACTGGGAGCCAAGAGTTTCTTCTGGGACTCCCGTATGGGTGCAGGGACCAAAGGTCCTGGGCCATACTCACTACTTTTCCAGGTACATTAGCATGAAGCTGGATCAGAAGAACTGGCTTCCCATCCAGCTCCCTGCTATGACCTGGGAAAGCATTAAAGGATGACGCATGTCTTGGGTCTCCTGCCCAACATGGGAGACCTGGAGGAAGCTCCTAGCTCCTGTTTTAGATTGGCCCAACTCTGGCTGTTGCCTCCATTTGGGGAGTAAACCAACAGGTAGAAAGAATCTCTTTCTCTGACTCTCCTTCTCTCTGCAAATAAAAACAAATCTTTAAACAAACAAACAAACAAACAAAAAGGTCCAGCAGCTGGGACTGAAACTGAACCAGCACACATATGGGATATGAGAAGATTAACATGCTACATGCCAAATCACTGGCCCCTAGGAGCTGTTTCACAATGACATTTCAAAAATAACTACACTTTAAAAGGTGAATCTGTTATCATTTGAACAAGAATACAAACCATGGAGTTCAATCATGAAAGTCCCATTGAAAAAGTTTTTTTCTTCCAAATGTCACCAGAACTTTAGATCACTGATCATTTCCCTTTGTTTCCTTTCCTAACCTTGTCGAAACCCAACCCCACCAGCAGGGAATAGAATCAGTAGGATGCTTTGTGACAGTTTCAAAAAAGCCACTCTTCACTAATGAGACATTGAGATAGCCACAGAGCCTGATAGAATTACACTTCGAATCTTTAATACTTCCCGGTACATTTTCCATTAGAGTCAAATGAAAGTACAGAAGTTATGTGAGATCATGAAGAATGCTGTAAAAGAAATATCCTTGCCAGGTACAGCAACAACATGGACACATATAGCTGTGGAATTTATTTAACCCAGTACAACTAGAATTTAAGTGGTTTAGAGGACCTATATTTTTAAATTATACCATGCTTTTTTATTTTGTTTTGTTTTTCCAACAAGTTACACGAAAAAAAAACAAAAATAATTTGGGGATCTCAAAATTCATTATTAGTATGATGAAAGCATTTTCCTCACTGAAAGAGAAAACTTGGATGATCTAATTCACACTAAACTACACGAAATGACTTCATTCTTGACAGAAGCCCTCAAGAAACACAGCTGTGAATGTGGTGGCTCTGGTGAGAAAAGGCTCACCCCTGTTCCATGCTGCCAAGTGAGTACCGTTTTGTTAGTGAACAAGGATCAGTTAAGTCCATAGCTAATACTGAGTAATGCATAGACCTGTAGCAAGCCTGAGTAGGGGAGTGCAGGTAACAAAAGAACATTCCTTTATATTCTTTTCTCCAGCTTCAGCAGAACCCAGGCTTTTAGTAAGAAGACATTTCATTCAAATGACTTAAAATATCAATCCTGTGGTGCACACCATGCAAATGTGCTTTAGGAAATGTGGTGATTTTTCAGATCTTCAATGTGGGGCTTCAGGCTCATGGACTCAGCTGGAGGGCTCCTGGAGATGAGCTAGAGCTCACTTGCGGAACCTACTGAGAATTCATCACCTCTGGAGGATTTGGAGGACAGAGACCAGACATAGCTCGTTTGTCTTTGCTTAGTTGTCATGTCAAGTCCCCTGTAAAAGCTATCAGAAGAAAATTCTACAGGTAAAAAGAAATGCATTTTACAGATAAAACTTGTGACATAGTAGGAATATAATGTTGGCATAATCAGAGACAAAACTAGGGTTCTCAGAGCCCAGCCTAAAATTTCCTTCCTAACACATCAAACACCAATTTCCTGTGCTGTTGTGCATAACCTATGAAAGAGACAGAAATTTTTGACACTCTAAAACTCAGAGACTGAGCGCAGTAGCCTAGCAGCTGAAGTCCTCACCTTGATCATGCCCAGATCCCATAGGGGTGCCAGTTCCAAACCCGGCGGCCTCACTTCCCATTCAGCTCCCTGCTTGTGGCCTGGGAAAAGCAGTTGAGAACCACCCAATGCTTTGTTACCCTGCACCCACCTAGGAGGCCCAAAAGAGGCTCCTGGATCCTGGCTTTGGATTGGCTCAGCTCCAGCCATTGCAGTCACTTGTGGAGTGAATCGCCAGATGGAAGATCTTCCTCTCTGCCTCTCCTCCTTTCTGTATATCTGACTTTGCAATAAAAATGAATAAATGTTTTAAAATTTAAAAAACTACTCAGAGTGTGTGGGAATCTGACATGCTCACAGGCATTCCCAGATATGGATTTTAAGCACTGTCCTTTCACTAATACTGCATTCTTGGGAAAACCAAAGAAACCTGAGCAAGGTATACAGATTTTACAGAAATCCTCCTTTCTATATTGAGATGGCTTGATAACTGCACAAGAGGTGGCTGTTTTTATTTATGTAAAATGCACACTAAGGAACTGAGTCTTTTAAGATATCAGGTCAGCAAGTTACATGTAAGCAAGGAAAAAAGAAAATCTTTTTATTAGACTTTCCATTTTTGTAAGCTTATAAGTTTGTGATTGCTTTAAAATGTACACACATACAAAGACACAGAGAGGCCTGAGTGTACTATTCTGTCATTTGTAGTCATCATTGCATTTAACAGTCCTGTTCTCCAGTGTTTCTAGTTTAATACTTAATCCTTTGGTGGTAAGAAGCTGTGGACTTTCCCAATGACAGGGATTTACCCACCCCCCAAAAATGCCTGTTACATTCTGTCCAGCCTTTACGGTCCTATTTGGATGGCCTCTCCTCATGATACTTTTTTCCTTCAATCAAAACGTGTGCACAACATGCATCCAATAGAAAGAATCCAGTCACTTACGACTGGAATATTAAAGAGAAATTGATAGATATTACATGTAAACTGGGCCCTTCAAATCAGTAAGAATTAGTCCAAGAATAGATGATGTCTTAATAGTCATTTGTCAAGAGAAGTAACTAATGTATTAATCCAGGTACTCTGGAGGAAAAGAAACAACATATAATGAAATTTTTAGAATGTATTGGATCACACAGTTATGGAAGTCCCACAAACTAGAGAACCAGGAAAGCTAGTGATGCTCTTCAAAAAATGATCTGGAAGCTAGAGAACCAATGAGGCAGACCACAGTCTGAGACTAAAAGTTTTTAGCCAGGAATGCTGGAGTGGTGGATGAATTCCAAGATCAAACAGTTAAATCCATGAGTGTGAGTTCAATGTTCCCCATCTTTCCATCTTTGCACTCTATTTAGGCACTTAGTGGATTGAGTGATGCACAGCCCTATAGAGGAAGGTGATCAGAGGTATTCACTCCAACAAAGCAATGGGTAACCTCTTCCAGGAACACACATGTACATACACACAGAAAAAGAAAAGTCATGTTTGACCAGGAAGCCATGTGGGTTTGAAGAGGAAGAAAAGGAAGAAATCGCAAGTGGTTGTTTGAGATTGTACTGTAGTGACCCACAAGAAGGAAGGTAGGCTAAGTGAAGAATGCTGTAATTGGTACCTAGTTCCTGCTATGTCTAAGAATTGAATAATAACCTAAAAAGCTAATTAAACCAAAAGAGAATGAAGAGATTATCATGTACACACAGTTAAGCAAAGACAAGACTTTTTTCTTAAACACAGAGACTGTGTTTACATTTTTTATTTTGTCAATTGCTTGAGGGAGAGTGGGTTGAGTCACAAAGATTAGTGTTAATTCTAAAACATTATAATAGGAAGAAATTATACACTCTGGCAGCATATTCTATAGGCAACTTTCCTGAGAAAAGACTGTATAGCTATAAAACATATGTATTAGTTATAATTATGAAATATCAAATACATTTTGCTACAGTGTAAGGCATGCCAGTTTCTTCAATTTTCTAACAAAACCTAGAAAATTGCTGTAATTTCCATGTAATCAGAATATGTCATTAAAGGATCACCCAGATTTGTACAGATACTTTCATTTGAATTCCATATTTTAAGTGGATTTCCTCAAAATGGGAAAATGAAGAAAAGCAATTTTAGTGTCCAAAGGAAAATATTAGAAGTATCCCGTTTTTCAGGAATCACATATTGACAAATAAAAGTCTGACTCATAAAGCTGAAAGAATTAATTTCATTACCAAGCCAACTTGCCAGCATGAAACATCTGTCACTTCACCCTTAACCCTGAATTCCTCTTTCTCTGTGACATTTAGGAGGTGCAATATATTGCTGATGCTGTGGGTCACCTGTTTTCCCAAAGTTTCACCTCACCAGCAATTTCACTTAGAAACTCGAAGAACCACACCCTCAAGGCATGCAGCATGTTCCAGAGAAATGGAGTTAGAAACCCTTGGACTTCTGTACTCATGTATGCTATCCTGTTTACACATTTCCCACAGATCCTTACCTGTTTTGTTTTGTTTTGTTTTGTTTCTGCTGGATTTGTTTTTGTTTTGCTATAACAATCTCTGGAGTCTAGTGTGCCCTGCAGAAACACTCAAGACCCCTTCTGATCTTGAGATTTGGCCATGGGGCAGCATTAAATGTCCTCATGTGATCCACTAGAACTCACATGGCAGATCTCATTCTCTCTTGTGCAAAGCTGAAAATTAAACTCACTAGGCACAAAGAAATCATGTGGCCTTTTTTCTATAAAGGGTGCTTTCCAAGGGGAAAATTCAAAGATAAGGGCTCGTTTGCACTCTAGTGACACATGATAATGACTTGTAATGACCATGACTATAAACACCAGCCCATGGGGTTTAGGTTTGGAATAAATCATTGTGAGCTTAGTGGAAGACAGGCCGCTGTCCATAATAGTGGTAGATCGAGGGCTTAATGAGAAATGAATTATTCTGCCGAGCCTTTCCATGAACTGCGGCTTGCTTTTCTGTTAGTATCGATTTGCTGATGACCTTTAGGGGATGTTTCTTCCAGGAGCACTTTTGTGTTGTGTTATTGTTTGATTAGGAACCAGAAGATGTTATTATGGAGAATCAGGAAAAAGAACTATGTCTGAGATATATGAAAAAGACCTAAACAAACATATGCTACACTAAGCACACAGGCCTAAGGGAGCCTGAATTAATGATTGCTGGAAGAACGGCATAGGAACTCCTCCAAAATTGTAGTAAATCCCTTTTCAAACATCTTTTTGAAAAGCTTGCTTATTATTTATTTGCAAGGGAGGGAGGGAAAAAATTGAGAGAGAGAGAGACTGATTTATTTTCCACAGGCTGATTCACTCCTGAATACCCACAAAAACTACAGCTGGGCTAGGCCATAGACAAGCCATGAGAATCAATCCAGGTCTCACTCACGGGTGGCAGGGACCAAGGACTTGACCTCACTGGTAGCTCCCAACCTGCACATTAGCAGAAAGCTGAATCAGAAGCACAGGATGTCCGGCTCCATCCTGGGCACTCTGGATGAGCTACAGATATCTCAAAGATCAATTTCATGGACTGTACCACATGAAAAGCCTGCTCCTGCAGTAAATCTCTTTCCATATAAAATGTTTCCTGCAGTGAATCCCGAATGAAATTTCACATTTATGACATTGGTGATAATATCTCATCTTCTCAAATTCTTTTGTAAAAACTCATTCTTCTATTCATAAGTCAGAATAGTCTAAGGGCAACTGTGCCTTAGTGTTATTCCCAGATTTTGAGATCCCCAAAAATCACCAGAAGTCTGAAGTCGATGCAAGTGCACAAGGGGCAGTTTATTCAAACTCGAGCTAGGGTTTCCAGCCGTCACCGATGCAGTGGTTCTTGGTTGAGAGCAGGCTGAACAGTGCAGGACCCCTCCACCCCACTTTTCCCCCAAAAGCACATTCACTGGGTTTTTATACAGACAGTTCATAATAGCCTGAACAGGGGCAATTCACAAAGCCTGCAAGGTGAGGGGGAAATACCATACATTCCCTCTCTATCTAGGCTGGACTGCCCATGCCTGGCTCTTCTCTGGTCCAGCAACAAAGGTAACCACCTACTTAATTACTTGGAATTGGGCCTGGATTCATAAGAATTGGAACCCATCAGTGCTCAAGGTCACATAGGCTGTTGGGCCTGCAAGCTCACACGGTTTCTTAGTAGCAATGAGCCATGAAGGAATAGTTGGGATTTTGATTCTGAGGCTTCTCGTTAGAAACTAATTCATAAGTCATGTGAATTGACTGAAGTTAAGTTAAAGAGAAACAAATATAGTCTAAAATGCACAGAGCTGAATAACACCATGTTGACAAATACTGTATTTCCAATTATTAGCATTTTTGTATTTTTAGATACTTCCAGTAAAATTATTTAAGATAATAAATACTAGTGTGCTTGTAGCAAGTGTCTCAAAATTAATGAGAATCAGTAAAGAAAATTTTTATCACATGCTTTCCCTACAAAGCCAGGCAGGTAATAGCCAAATAGGGAAGTTACCTGCAGCTTGGCTGCCAAAAAGAGTTATATGAACTAATTAACATAAGGCATCGGAGAAAACTGGAATCATTTATAATTTTGAAAAAAGGAAGGGAGAGAAGTCACTATAAAGGAAAAGAGAAACACATTTGTCTATGTCCTAACCCTTTTTCTTTGCAATTAATTATAAACTAAAAGTACAAAAATGCTTTCAGAAAAAGACAAAGCTTAAAAAACATAAGAACATAAGAAGAAAATATAGAAGTGGAAAAGTTGAAGAAATTTGAATTTGAAATTTGAAAATAAGCTTATTAGTTAAAAATAATTATTTACATTAGTGGGTATATGCTGATAATCATTCCAGAATTATATAAATGTTAGTATCCTTTGAAGTTCTTTCCCTAAAGATAATCTTAAAGAATATTTGAATTCATAACAGAAGAAAAAGCTAGCTATTTAGCAATAAGAAATGTTTATTACATTTGATGGAGTATTAAACATTTCTTATTGCTTATTAAATATAGATTGTCATTTATAAAGGGCCTGTAGCAATATTTGATATGAATTAAGGGCTCTATAGTAACATTCGATATGCTGGTTCACTTCCCAAGTGGCCACACTGGCCAGAGCTGAGCTAATCCGAAGCCAGGTGCCAGGAAATTCCTCTGGACCCCACACACAGGTGCAGCGTCAACGGGCTTTGGGTTGTCCTCTACTGTTTTCCCAGGCCACAAGCAGGAAGCTAAAAGGGAAATGAAGCAGCCACAATATGAACTGGCATTCACAAGGGATCCTGGCACATGCAAGGTGAGGATTTTAGCCACTAAGCTATCACACCAGGCCCAAGAAATCATCATAAAATACTTCATGAAGAGAAAGTAAAATGGATATTCACTCTATAGGTTGTGTAATTTTACCTAGGTGATTATTGCAGATTGCTGGAGTTTGGCCTCATGGCTACAATGCCTACTGATGCACCACTTCCCCCATCTGAATATGTGTTTACTGCCCAGCTTCAGCTCCTGGCTCCAGCTTCCTGTTCAGGTAACAGACAGCAGTGATAGTCCCAAGGATTGAGTCCTTGCTCCTAATTGCAGCCCTCATTCCAAGCATTGCAGGTATTTGGGGATGATCCTGTGGACCTGAGTCTGTCTCTTCTTCTCTCTCCCTGTCTCTCTCTGTTTCTCTCTCTCACTCTCTCTCTGTGTCTCTCTCTCTCTCTCCCCGCTCGCTCCTCCGTCCCTCATCCCTCTCCATTTTATGCACCTTCCTTCCTCCCTGTGTCTCAAGTAAATTTTTCTTAACACACTTCAGGAATGTCATTAAAATAGTAGCTCAGTCTGCCTATCCAGTTACTCTGGTTCCTTTTTTGAAAGCCAATGTCAGGTAAACAGGAACCAAAGCTAAAGATCTGGAGGTTAAATCTGGCTTATACATTTATATGTGGATGGACAGAGTGTTTGTAAGAGTAAGGATTACCCCAGAATGAGGTAAACAGTCTGGACCAGCTCACCCATTGATAGGATCTGCTTGCATCTCAAGAGATGAATGAACTGGTGATGCCTTGTTAGACACTGCACCTTAGGACCCAGCTTTGGTGACAAAATGACTGTGAACTGCAGAGTCCTTACAGTGCCCCATGACAACTGAGCCATCAGCTGTGGTTATTGACTTGATGTTTTTCAAATCACTTGCCTCCTCGGTTTGGGAAAATAGAATTCCTTCATCCCTGTCCCTTTTCCTCAGCATCAGCCCAAAAGGTTTGATGCAACTGTCCTTGGGAATCAAACTCTCAAGGTCAACTGGGAACAAACTGAGAGACTTGTCAAGCTGAGGCAGCAGAAGGAGGCACTTACTGTATCTCCCTTCCTCTCCTGTAGAGTGGCAGCTCCCAGCAATGCTCTCAGATAGCTATTTGAACACAATGATGTTGGCAATGTGGATAGTATGTGGAGCCCTCTGCCACTGCTTAAAGGAAACATGAGATCATTTGAATATCTCATAACTGTGTATGCATTCTAACCTCTTTCATCGGAAGTCCTCAAAGGTTTATAGAAATTAGCCAGTCAACCTTTCATGGATAATGTGCTTTGAATTCATTGAACCTGGAAATCGTTTGCCCCGAAATCTCAAAATATGAAGAAAAGGACAGGATAATACAATCCAAACATTGTCTTTTTCAAGGCATTAGTATGTCCAATGGGAAATAAAGTGGCTTTGCAGTATTGATCGCTAAAAAAGCACATTGTTCCCCTATAATATTTTTCCACAACTGGATTCTAACAATACGTGAACATTTCTGTTTATTAAGAGTGCATGTTATCCAGGCATATTTAGCTTTTTGGTGACACCTACTGTACAAAGGAGAAAATGCTGTGGAATCATTCTTGAGCTGCACAGTTTCTCGATTTTACTGCATTTCATTTTCTTCTGTGTTTGCAAGTAAATAATTTGATACTGTCCTCATTGTAGGTAGTTATAATTTAAAAATTTTAAACATATTTTATTTCCACATGTATTGCATTGTGAAAATATTGATATGTGCTGTCAAGCTCTGATTTAATTTAGAGGGTAGTTTTAATTCAACATTTTAACTTTGCAAAAATTTTTATAAAATATTAAAGAAAGATCAAAGCACAAACTTAGCAGAAAAATCTTAAATTTAAGGACAGCCACTATTTAGGACTTACTGAATTTTATTTTTCATAGTAATATATACAGCAGAACTTGAATTTTAAATGAAGTCAAAGCTCCTAATAGGTTGCCAAGTTGACTTGCTCTTTCCCACTTCGGTTATCAAAGTAAATACAATTATCTGATACACGAAGTTCTAATTGTGCTCCACCTGAATACTTCGGCTTGGTGTATGACTGAATATTTTCAGAATTATTTAGTAATACAGAAACAAAATAGATTTTTATGTAGTATTTACTTTATGCAGTCATTCTGCTACAGGGGTATGTCAATATAACCTGTGGCTTAAAATAGCCCAATTTCCAAATAAAGATTAAAATAGATTTCCATGAAACAGATCACCCTTACTCACCTGAAGAAACTCCAGACTAGAAGCAACTTCTTTAGGACAAGTTGCTCAAATGCCTGTACAGTGGCAATTTATGCCCCATCTTTGATTAAGGCACAAAGTAATTCTCCCTCATATCATTGATACTAAGGAGATCTCCCAAAATACTACTCAGAGGAATTGATCTTTGTTTACCAAGATCAAGAGAGCATAAAAAGCTGGTATCTGAGAAATTATCATATGGCATTCTGTACCTAGATATGTAGAGTGGACAGAAGACTATATTTCCCAACAGTGGTAAAACAGAGAGCTCTGATTCCTGTTCTGAGGGTTGTGTCATGGACAGAAAAGTCAGATAGGGACTCAAGAAAGTTTTGAGCAGATGTGGTAGGAGTCCTTTGGGGCCACCCTGGCTGGGCTGCAGCATCTGCTCGCACACAGGAAAGCCGGAGCTAGGAACTGGCTGTGTCAAGTTAGACCACAGCATCCACTGATGAGAACTGCTACTAGGGGCAGGCAAGGCCAGGCTATGTTGCAATACCCACCAGTATGCACAAGAACCAGGGCTGGAAGCTGGCCCGGTAGGGAATCTTTATGATACCGCTGCTAGGTTGCAGCACTTGGTGGTACATGCTGGGGGCCAGCCTGACAGGCTGTCTTCAGTGTGCGCAGACTGTCCTACAGTGTACACTAACAGATGCTGAGAGCTATGGCTAGAGGAGGCAAGACCAAGCTAGGCCACAACCCTCACCAGCAAATCAGGAAACTGGGGCCGGGACCAGGCATAGTAGAACTGTGGTTGTTGATGAGCTGAGCTGGGCTAGGCCACACCACCCATTGCTGAACACAAAAACCAGAGCTCGGAGAGGGCTGGGTTAGGCTAGATTATAGAACCCACTTGCATGGGCAAAAACCATGGTTGGGAGTGCCCAGAAAGGGATTCTTCAGGGTAACTCAACTAGGCCACAACATCCACAGGTATGTGTGAGTTGGGCTTGGTGGCTGGCTGGGCTGGGCTAGCACTGGTTCACATGACAGCCAGCACTGGCGGAGGGACTGACTAGGCAGCTGTACCCACTGGTATGTATGCCAGAAGATACATAGCGCAGACCTGCACCAGCTGGGACACATGAGAGCAAGGTCTGAGAATCTCCTAGATGAGGTTTCTTAGCACTCCCCAACTAGACCACTGTGTTTGATTACCAACATTAAGGAAAATCACATAACCATGTGGTCCAACCCTAGAGCACATGTTGCACTGAGGGGTCACCTCAGTCACTGACCCTGGTGAAAGAATGCAGATATACCCAGATGAACATAAAAGACAAGACAACCAGCTCATCTAAGACAACAGAAGACATTGAGTGTCTTATCAAAAGATGGAAAGAAGGACAAGTTGAACAACATTCCAGGTCAGACTCTCCAATAGGCACCTAAGTGTGTAGGCACACTGAGGACAGCAACAGGCCTTAGAATTTCTCAGCTGTGGTGTAACAAAGCTGACAACTTCTCAGAATAATCAAGACTACTCAAGTAACACTGACAGAGCATTCTTTCCCTCACGTGGCCCTCAAAGGTTACATCAAAAGACTGTCTCCATTACCAGGCACTGAGGTACTTTGACAGCAAACATTAGCACCCTTTGTCCCCCCGCCACCCCAACTCCATGGACACAGGAGGGGAAACTGAAACATATAACTCACCCATCTTTCCACCTCCCACCCCACGCCCATGGGTCTGCAACCCCCTAACCTTTGTCATAAATATTAAAATATGATCTTGTGTATTCACTGTGGTTATTTATGAAATCCTTCCCATGCTAACAAAAAACAATTAGGGATAAACAAGCAAGTACTTGACCTTTTTAGGTTTAAAACATATAAAATTTAATTTAGATACATAAATTAAAACAGAAATTTAACAAAATGTCATATGCCAATAGTTCGTGTTCTTTTGAGTTAATTTGTTTTTATTTCAATTTCTCTGAGTTCTCTCTTTATGAAAATATATTACTGTCACAAATATGAAAATGAAAATGTTCCATAAAGGATAAATTGTTCTCTTTGATGCCAGCTTTAAATCACTTTATCCTCCACAGATCTCGCATACACTCACATAAAGAGGACTGGAAGAGACACAGAGGTAGCCTCACACAGAAGCGCATACTGATCCCAGATAAGATTTCTGCATAATTTCACACTACCATGAAGCCCACTACCACTAAACTTCTGGATGCAACTTTAGAATAAAGTCGCCCAGTTCCTTTACACATTTTACTATACTAGAAATTGGCCTCTACTCAGTAACCACAGAAGTGCTGAGATATCTTGGTTTGAATTATGATTTTTGTTTTTTATAAGAGCAATATTGTTGGGACAGATGAGCAGAATTGTGCTGCATCCCCAATATCTAATTTTCAGACACTTGGGCTCTCTATAAAGACAAATGTTTAGTCGCTACAGTTGTACTCCACCCCCACCTTCCCCAAGCTCATGGCATGTTAGCACACTTTGTCCCTATTGGTTTCCTAATTTGGGATTTATGTAACTGCAACCTGAAAATATGTTGTCTTTCCTGACTCGCTTCTTTCACTTAGCGTAACACTATCAAAGTTCAGTCGTATTGTAATATGTAGTTTGCACTGAATGACTCTTCACTGTTGAATAATATTCAATCCTGTGGCTATAGCACTGTTTTTATTAGTTTATAAGCCTTTGGACTGTGTCTACTGTTTTTTAGAAATAATGAGATTGTGAATGTTTGTGTACAAGTTTTTGTTATTGTCTTTCTTATAGCTATCTGCTTCAATTTTTCCATACTGCTATTAAAAACTGGCACTGAATAACTTACAAACAGCAAAGATACACTTCTTGTATTTCTGGATGCTACGAAATACAGATCAAGGTGCTGGCAGCTTGGATCTGTGGCAGAAGGCAGAAGGACAAAAAATTGTATTTTATTCTTGTGTTAAGTTCCTTATATATGCTGATTTATCAATCCTTTGTCGTATGTATAGTTTGACTTCTCCCATTCTCTGAACTGCTTTATCATATATTCATTTATTTCTTTTAAGTAAAAAGTTTTTAATTTTTATAAAGTCCAGTTTATCTTCTGCTTTGTGGTCATATCTAATAAAATTGAGACCATAATGTTTTTCTCTATGCATTCACTAATGGTTTTTCGACAGCATTTTCAAATATAGCTGTAGGATCCATTTTTGTTTAATTTTACATTTGGTGGAAACTATGGGGTTCAACATACTCTTTCTACAAATGGACCAGTTTTTCCCCCACTTAACTGCTTGTCTTACTCCACTTTGTGTTGTAACAAAATATCTGAGGTGGAGTATTTTGTAAGGAAAAGAGATCTATTTTAGCTCATTGTTTTGGATGATCAAGAGCCTATCACTGGCTCTGACTTCTGATGAAGTCTATGTGACTGGTGAAGATTCACCCGTCAATGTCACATGGTATGAATGTAACAGAGTAGGTGCAAGAGGAAGGTCAAAGGATGAGAGGAAGCCAGTCAGTGAGCTAAGAAAGCCAAGATCACTTTAAAATGACATTCTGTCATGGTAACCAGTCAAACCCGGGGAGCCCTAACCAGAAGACTTTATTCTTTCCTTAGGATTGTGTTTCTTAAGCTATCTTCCAGCAGCTCCTACTCCTTAACGGTCCCAACACCTGTCAAAGTGCTGAAATAGAACCAAGTCTCATTTATCTGAACCTTCAAGAGATGAGCTACATGCAAGCCACAGTGCTGCTTTTGCAATGGTTGCTTTCTTTCCAAATAGTTTAGAATTAAATATACCCCTCAAAATCAGAACATCTTTTTTGTTATTAGCACAGGTAACCTGAGAAAGTCTTGAAAAGTCAAGTCCAAAGAGGCTCATTGCCATCTAGATTCAAGCTTTTTATCCAGTGACCAAATTGTTCACAGTCCTCCTCCTTCACCTGTTCTGTTTTTGTTCCTGTTTTTAATCCACTCAACCAGAATGAAGTTCAACAATATTCTTCATTTTTTGTATTATCTCACATAATTTCTTCATCCACTCAACCAGAAAATGCTCAGTATTTTTAAATTGTTTTTTGAGCCAAATCAATTTATAATTTGCAAAGACAGAAAAAATCTTTGTGTAAAAATAGCACCTTTTAATATTTGAAATTCCAACCTAAAACTAACAAATATGGGATGTTTATTTATGTGTTTCTTGTTAGAATAAACACAACTTAGTTTCATGTGGCTGAATGTATTTCCTTCAGAAATACAAATGCTTTTGGTTTATGTCTGGGATTGTTGTTAACAATAACCTTTTGTTTGGCTGTCTTTGTTACATACAGATTCCAGATTTTAGACTGTGTAAGGTAACACAAAAAATAACAAATATTCACTGCTTATAGCAACTTAATAATTATCACCTTTGGAAAATCTATCTGTGCTAACTTCCTTTGATATGGGCAACCTATAAAAAGAGGAACAAAGCAGAAATTGCTGTGAAGATTGTATTTCCAATCTACTATAAACAAAGTATGCTGAGACCACATGAATGCTTGTTAGTAGCATAGTTACTGTGTTTCATGAAGATCCCTCATTGTAGACTTAGCAATTGGTTCAGCTGACTTTATACAGGGACGCTGATATCTCATTGATGGTAGAAGTATCGTTATCATTGAGTCACTGCACTGAAAATAATGCTGATTTCAAAAGCTATCTGACAACGAAGTCCCCATGGGCAATATTTTGTCTATCTCAAACTTCCCACCTATACTAAGCTTTTGAAAGCTTAGTTTCTCCTTAGGGAAAGTTCACAAAAATATTTGAATTACACTTGAAGTTATACATTTTTTAATTTGCAGAAAAAATGTTGTTATTAACATTAAAATTTTCTCCTAATTTTAAGCATTGAATAAACTTGAAATGCAACTAGATTAACACTTTAATCACAAAGCAAATGTAGAGTTAGAAAACTATAAGAATACTTTAGTAGTATTGAACAAATATCTTAAAAAAAGGAAAGCAAAGAAATCTACATCTTTGCAGCCTTAAACTAGTAGGCCACTCCTCAGGGCCACATCACTCACCCCTTCCAACCTTTTCATTAACTACTCCACAGGCATTTAAGTAGGTTCACTTAGATTTTCTTTTGCTTGCATCTTTGCTAGTACCAAGTTTATTAGATTCCTAGTGCATGAAAACTAGTTACCACAAACTTGGTGGTTAAAATGTAGGTGTTTACTCTCTAATGGGCCTGGGTGACAGAAGTAAAAAAAAAAAAGAAAGAAAGAAAGAAAGAAAAGGTCTTAAACGGGGAAACCTAGGATGCACTAGGGCCCGATGCCAGAATGAGGATACTCCAAGAAAGGATCTAGCCATTAGGTACACGTAGCTTCAAGGAACTGTTGGCCTCCTTGGCTCACGGTTGCATCCCTCCAGCCTCCGTCTCTATCACAGAGCCTTCTTCTCTCCTCCCAAACCCTTCCCTCTTCTTTTTAGGACCCTTGTAATTATCCTGGAACTAGCCTAATATTTCAGGATAATATTTCCAGTATCAATTTCATCAGCACAATCCAATGTGTCACATAAAGTAACATATTCACAAATTCTGGGAATTAAACAGATATGATCAGGAAGATATTATTTAATTGACTATGCTAAGTGATAAAAACTCTGGCAAAATGAGGAAAATACCAGGAAAACATACCCCAAAATATTAACATCAACATCATATAATTATGGAATCATGGCTCGATATGTTTTTCATTTTATTTCATTCTGTTTTTTCTGGTTCTATAAAAATACACAGAACACTTTTTACAAGAAAATTATTTCCTCTAAGAACTAAAATAAATAAAGTTTGGATTTTATCCTTAATTGTATTAACAAAACAACAAAGACACCTGCAAAAGAAAATTAAATACTGTTTATTAAAGCATAATTTTAGTCTATTTTTCAGATAATAGAGATACTGCATCTAAACAGATGGAATAATAACATATAAGAATTTCTGTGAGCCTCTGAAATCACCCTTTTACTGATTCTCTACTAAGCTTTAAACTGAGCTTTCTTTAGTATTATCCATATATTAGGAAATAGATATAACATAAAATTAAATAAAAGAGTTCATGGGAGACTGAAAATCTTTACACAAATCCTACTAAGTGCAGTATTTGAAGGTAGATTTAGAGAGTAGAAAAATTTACTAGGAGAGAGAATATATGTGGAACAAAGTTGTGAAAAGAAAAAGATAAGACAATGGAAACTATTTACTTCCTTTGTCCTTTTTTACAATAATCCCCCTTCAAAAGTTCCAGTCAAGGTCCTCTTGAATCTAGAACTAAAATCCACCCCTCTTTGCCTTCTGTGTCCCCTGTTTTTGACTCATTTCGAAACAGTGAGCCACATTCTAGGGGAGACCTTGTCCTAAGGAGATGATTATATTCCGATCTCAGCAGAAAATGAATCCTTCTCAATGAAGATGGAAGCCAGTGTTTCTCAGGCTTGGTTCCATAGCTGTCAAGGGACAGCGAGAGGGTGTGCACCAATGGCTTCACCTTTGCTGCCTGGGTGACTACAGATCACTGCTTTTGCAGAATGTTTTATGTCTCCCCGCTTGGTCTTGTTATTCTACTCCCTGAAATATATTTTGCCCTCGATTTGTCTCATTCAGCAATTGTTGCTATGAGGACTCCACAGTCCTCATCTTAATTTGATATTATCTCTCTCAAAATCTTCCCCAAAACTTCAACAATAATCACTTCTTTGAATAATCCCCAGAGCGCTTCATCATCATTTTAGCTTGAGTAATGCAGATGATCTCCTGTCCTTGCCATCTTTATTGTAATTACTAATTATCAATACTGCTTCTACCATGATTCCTATCAATGATAATGACAACCAACATGCCCCAGTGCTCTTTTGTGTTAGCACTGCCTGTGCGTTACATGTGGAGTATTCACTCAGCTGCATAATGCAGCCACTCTTATCCTTACTTTCTTATAGCTATGAAAATCATTCTTCATGTGTTGATGGTAAGTAGATGCCTGAGACTTCAGACAGCATGACAATAATGGTATCAAACCTGAACATTCTGGCCCTGGGATCTGTTCTTTTAATGAATGTATCATACTGTGTATTCTGTTGTACTGTGTTGATTAATAATACACAAGCCTTTTTCTAAAGTGTTTCCAAAGCAATAGCTGTGTGTAGGTTACCCTGTTTGGTTATTTAATGCTAATAAATATAAACACAAAAAAATAAGCCCTTACTTAATAATTAAACCAGCTTTACACCTCAGATTTTTTATATTATGTTTCACACCTCAGACTAATATTAACATATGAATCCAAGTTCCATTATGAGACCCTGTGTGTGTTATGATATGCAGTACAAATGCGCACTGCCCTTACCTCCTTAGGAATCCTACAATAGCCTTTCCAAAGCATTAGTGTTTACGTTTTCACACTACCCTGAATCAGACCAAATGTACACACAAATATAATATGGCTTGCTTTACTTTTCCCCAACTCTTTCTCTCTCTCTATATATATATCATTAGGTAAAAACAAAAACAGACCAGTCAATCAGCAACTCAATGGTTTCCACTTTGAAAGCCCCATCTGTTTTATGCATGGTTTCCAAGTAAGTGTTCTGGCTTTCAGAGTTTGTCCCCTGCAATACCCTACTCTCAAATTTTCCATCCCTTTCTGTAGGATTATCTGAATTGCGAAGGCAGGGGTGGGGGGGTTGGAGGGATGGGAGGGGGTGGGGAAAGGTAGCATGGAAGAAGTGTACCCAGGATAGGAAGGACTCAGTCCTTTAATACCACTCCCAAGGCACCCAAAGGTGTTTGTGTTACAGGTTGTGTACTAAGGTTACACAAAACCCTGATGCCGTATTGGGTGATGCGCTTTCTTTCACTCTCTGTGGTTCTGATGATGTTTCAAAGCCTGTCCAGGACCCTACTTTGGGCTGTCCATCTTGTTGTCTCAGGGTTATTTTATCTGTTGCTCCAACACCATCTCAGACCCATGACCAGCTTTGTAATCCACTATGAGATTCTTTACTCTATCCCCCAAGAATCATTCAGTACAAACTGGATTTCTTCTTTTCCTCTGTTCACTTGCTCCCTCCAACAACACACGCCAGCATCACGACGACTTTTTAATTGTGATCTGATGAGACCATCTCTGACATCTTGCTCTTTTTTATTTTAATTTCTCATAGTAAAATGCTAACATGAACTTTCTGTAAAATTTTAGATATTTGTGGCAATTGTTTCACTCAGTATTAAAAACAATATTTATTTTGACACTTATTATTGATAAATGCCCTTTTTCTGTTAGGTTCTGTCTGATTTTTTTTTTAAAGATTTATTTATTTTTATGACAAAGTCAGATATACAGAGAGGAGGAGAGACAGAGAGGAAGATCTTCTGTCTGATGATTCACTCCCCAAGTGAGCCACAACGGTTGGTGCGTGACAATCCGAAGCCGGGAACCAGGAACCTCTTCCGGGTCTCCCACGCGGGTGCAGTGTCCCAAAGCCTTGGGCTGTCCTCGACTGCTCTCCCAGGCCACAAGCAGGGAGCTGGATGGGAAGTGGAGCTGCCGGGATTAGAACCAGCACCCATATGGAATCCTGGCACATTCAAGGCGAGGACTTTAGCCGCTAGGCCACTGTGCCGGGCCCGGTTCTGTCTGTTTTAATCCAGACTCAGTTGAAGCTTAGTCAATGGGTAGGAATATACCGTACAATTTGTAAAAACAAATGTCTTGCCTTGAAAATGTTCTTACTGTGGGCACAAATTAAAGTCACACTGTAAACCTGAAAACTTAAATTTCCCTATTCCCATTTGTGACAGCCAAAAATGTCTCCAGGCATTGTCAAAATCCCCTCTGTTGAGAGCTCAATGTCACACCGAAGGAAAACACTTTCATAGCACTGCTATCCTTACTCATCTACTTGGTTATCTTGACATAATTTTCATCTCAACTTGTCACAAAAAATATTTGGAAGACACTTGGTTTATTCACATCTCTTTCCCCAAATAGTAAAATTCCTGAAAATGAAGACCACATCTGGACTTTCCTTTTAAAATTATTTCTTAAGCAGATCACGTCAAGAATAATAAGTATGTGTCAACATTAAAAGTATCAAATAAAAAAAGAGAATTCACTAAACACACACAAAGAGAGCACACAGCTAGTACTTATAGATCTGTCCGCAATATCTTTTCATATTTTAGGAGCACCTCCTAATTATTAAGAAACAAAGATTGGGGGAGGAAAAAGGGGAAAGGGTGCCTAGGCAGAAAGAAAGAGAAGAACGGAAAACAAAGGCAGAACCATCTGTGAATGATGTGATTTGCCCTATAGGTCCATGGAAGTCATTGCTGCCAGAATAAATGTGTGGTTTGTTTGAGAGGCAAGACAACAGAAAGAGAAAAAAGGGGTAAGGAAAATCTTCCATCCACTGGTTTTAATCCACAATTAGATGCTACAGCCAAGGCTGGGCCAGATTCAAGCTAGGATCCAGGAACTCCGTCATGATCTTCCCCACAGGTGACAGGTGCCCACCTGTCATGATTTATTGCTCTTCCAGAATCAGTAACTGGTTTTTGATACATAAAGAGAGCAGTTAGGACTCAAACCAACATTGCAATATGAAATGCTGAAATCTCGACTAATAACACCCACTTCTAGTGTTATTGAGAAGCAAAATCAAAGCAATCATACAGGCATGAATGTAGCTGCTTATTGAAGCAGATATGTATTTGATGAGTCTGACTTTCCTAACGTTACAAATGCATTGATTCATAGAAGAGGCTGTCCCCAGGATCCCCCTGCCTTCTCTGTTCCTGATAATCACAATTACTCTCTGTAATGTCTAGAGCCATCAATAGCTGTTCCTTAGCCTTTTAACTTTTCTCCAACTTTTTAGAATAATTCAAAAGTGGCTGACATCATTACACAGTTCCAAGATGAATTTACATTGTTATCTGCAAGTAGAATTGTTCTGGGCAACTCTCAAGATATTAAGAGATGCAGTAGAACTTACCCACCAAGACACAATTGAGTTTGTAGCAGCCATTTTCAGTTTCTAACACAGGGATGTAGAATTTCTAAAAACATATCAAACAGAAAAATGACAAATAAAATGCACGCTTAATGCACAGAACTTTGAACATACATGCAATAGAATCACCTATTTAAAATTCATACATAAAGCATGGTATTGTGGCACTGGAGGTTAACCTGCTGAGCGACACATGCCATTTTATATCTGAGTGTCAGTTTGAAACCTGGTTACTCCACTTCTGAGCCAGTTTCCTGCTAACACTCCTGAGAAAGCAGCAGAAGATGGTCCAAACACTTGGGACTCTGCTACCCACACGAGAGACCTTGATGGTAGAGTTCCTGCCTCTTGGCTTAGTACTGGCCTACCCTCAACTGCTGTATCTATCTGGAGAGTAAACCAGTGGATGCAAGTGTCCTCTGGCTGTCTCACTCCCTGTTTCTCTCTCTCTCTCCCTCTCTCTCTCTCTCCCTCCCTCTCCCTCATTCCCTTCCTCTCCGTCATTTTTTCTTTCAAATAAATAAAATGAAAATCATAAAATAAACCAATAGATAGCCACTCATGTTTTTTTGTGTGTGATCTGTTCTTTTTAGACACATTTTGTTACAGATATCCAAATATTTGGAAATATTTTTGCTGCATGCCTTCAGACTCATGATTATATTCCTGTGAAATAAAAATTATTATAATTTGTCAGTACTTAAATGTACAATGATACCTGATGGCTAAAATGCTGGCAGATCAGAACTTACAAAGAATGTAAACACTCTGCCCATGGTGCCTTAAAGAATTCTGAAGAATAATTATGGCATTTTAAATCATGTTTATTCTCAAATGCAGTGGTATTAAATTCAACTTCAACTGAATTCAAAACCAAAATAAATCTTACAGAGCTAAACACATTTCAATTCTGCTCATTCAGTCTAGGGTGATCATTCTTCAATACTTTTCAGTTCTGTGATGATGAATTAGAAACCAAATGCCCGCATGCCCATATTGGAGCAGGCATTTGGTTGAGGGCATGACCCATATTGGAGTACCCAGTAATATAACTCCTAACTCAGACTTCCTGCCAATTCAGACCCTGGGAGGCAGCAGTAATGACTCAAAGGATTGGTTTTGTGGCAGCCTCATGGAAGTCCCTGCTCCCAAGTTCAGCCTCTGCCCTACCTCTGAGAAAATTTGAGTAGTGAACCAACAGATAGAATCTCCTTTTCCTCTCTCTTCTTTGTTTGCTTGTTTAAAAATGAACACTTTCCACATCTAGTCCCACACTTCACTAGCCCATTCAATTCTCACAAATAGTTCTTAAACGGACATATTGCCTTCATCTCCTAGGATATTCTCTGGTGACTTTTTAAAAAGTATTACAGGGGCCCAGCGGCATGGCCTAGTGTCTAAAGTCCTCGCCTTGAATGTGCCCCGGGATTCCTTATGGGCGCCGGTCCTAATCCCGGTGGCTCCACTTCCCATCCAGCTCTCTGCTTGTGGCCTGGGAGAGCAGTTGAGGACAGCCCAAAGCCTTGGGACTCTGCACATGCATGGGAGACCCGGAAGAAGCTCCTGGCTCCTGGCTTCGGATCGGCACAGCACTGGCCGTTGCGGCTCACTTGGGGAGTGAATCATCAGACCGAGGATCTTCCTCTCTGTCTCTCCTCCTCTCTGTATATCTGACTTTGTAATAAAAATAAATATATTTTTAAAAAGTATTACAGTGGAAGCACTGCAGCCGTCTTACGAATTCACTCTAGGTACATTCTTGATCCACAAAGGATGCTTGGATTGTGATGAACTTAGGGAGGAAGTCCCCTTGATTTCCATTAGAAAACACTTGGGATCATAAGAGATCAGTTTTCATTAGCAACTGATTCTGCGTTGAGTTTACTCTAAGTAGTTTGACATTAGGACATTATCATTCATCTTTAAAATTGAAATAATGTTATCCTTACTTCTGTCATTTTACATTTTGCCTTATTCCTTAATCTCTTTGCTTTTTTTATTTTTAAATACATCATTTTCATCACACTCAAGCCTTTTGCAATCAAGGTTTTTTTTTTCTGTTGGAAGTCTCTTTCCTTTTTTTTTACTTGAAATGAATAGATAATTCTATCTTACATTGTTTATACTATGATATTTCACATACAACCAATTCATCTGCAGGTATTTTGGAAGTTTTATCATAATTAAAAGATTACCAACTTTAATCCATCAGCCATCACTTTAATTAGTTACAAAAATGAATTCTTAATGCATAGGTCATTAAATCTTTTTTGATCAGAAGATTAGTACAGTAAAGATTAGGTAGGATAGATAGAGTCTTTGCCAAACAATGTCTTTTGCGTTTATTCTTTTGTAAATAAATTAATCAAATCAGCCTATTGAATTCTCTTCTCAGCCATGAGATTACTGAATATTCCTTTTAGCCACTAGAGGTCTGCCATACCTAACCTGAGAATGTGCGTGCCTTCAACACACCCTAAGGTCATGCTGGCATTGGTTGATTAATTCACTCAGAGCTTATTTACCACACAGAGTGCTCCTTACTGAGGAGGAGGCATTGACCCTACTTTGGCCCCTTTTCCGCCTCAGCCTAGCGTGCAAGGCTGCTAAGCCTCATCCTAGGTGCTCTGGCTTTACTCTCCCGAAAAGTCTATGATCCTATGTCTTAGAATTTGACCTCTTTATCTGTTTTTCTTTATTATTAGAACCGGCGCCCATATGGGATCCCGGTGCGTTCAAGACGAGGACTTTAGCCGCTAGGCCACTGTTCCTGTTGTTAACATTTATAATTGCTAACTTGGTTTCCCTTCCTAAGACCACCTTTCTTCCTGATCCTTCTCTGGTGATGAATCTCAAGCCAAGCCACACCTTCCCAGAGGTTCTCCTATCACAGCGATCTTCCAAGTGTGAGCGTAACCATCCCCACACTGCCAGGTCCCTTCAGGAAAAGCCAAAATCCCAAGTAGGGTAGCCAGTGTCACAGCCCATAGGTAACCCCTGGACCGCTGGCTTATGTCAATCCCTGTTGACCCTCAACATGAGTAGGACTCCAACTTTAGCCTGTTCCTTAGATCACTGCTGATTTTTCACTCTTTCTCTTCTGTGTTGAATTTCATCATTTAGTGTACCTTCTTCAACTGACCATGGGTCTGGAACCAGCTTTGTGGTACGTAGGCTAAACTGTCCCCTGGGATATCTACATCTCATATAGATACCAGTTGGAATCCTGGTTGCTCCACTTCTGATCCAGCTCCCTGCTAATGTCCCTTGGAAAGCAGAGAATGATGACCCAAGAACTTGGATGCCTGCCAACTACATAGAATATCTGGATGAAGTTTCAGGCTCCTGGTTTGAGCATGGCAGAGCCCCAACTATTACTTCTATTTGGAGAATGAACCAGTTGGTCTCCACCCCTCTCTCTAACTCTGCCTTTCAAATATAATAGAGTCCATACATCATAATCACCTAGTCTTCATATGTCTGAAAGAACTCTGTTCTTATTCCAAGTTTTATTCCTTTATAAACAACCATGTTTCTTTCTTACTCCTTTTTTTAATTTTCATTTTCTCCTAGTGTGTTCACTCTGATGTGTGTGAGATTTGTTTTCAGTTCCATTAAAAAGCATGGCAATGATTAAATATGAGGAATTGCAATCATTTTATTTGGGAGAACTCTGGGTTTTTACCTTCCATTCTACATCCTTTTACTCTGGATAAACATACACAGAGCTTAAGCCATTTATTCTACCTATCCTTTACCCATGTTTTAATCTTTTAACAGTCTGATATATCTTGAGTCTCAACTCTGTCTTCTCAATCATTTTGAGTTTTTCCCATGCTATTTCTCTTCTATTACTTAATTCACCTTTCCAAGAACATTTCTTAAGACCTAAACCTGAATTAAGTTTTTTCCTCCCTGGGTCAACACGGCACATTGTACAAGTTAAGACATATTACATGCTATCCTGTAATTTAATTATCTGATTATTTCCACTTCTCCCACTTTAGATCAGCTGGTGAGAGAATTGTATCTTGTTTTTATATCCTCCACATTTAATGCAGTGCTTAGAATATGATCTACAGTGTAAATATTGAATGAATAAAGAGGTAAATGGCCCCTGTACATTTCTCGTGGTTGCCTCAAGGGACATTCCTGTGTGATGCAACGAATATTGCATTTTTACTCTACATTTACTTCTGGTTCTTCCCCAGTAGATTCTGTGAGGCAAATACTATTGCTTATTTTGTGCATTATCGTGTCACGAGTGCTTGATACATTACAAATATGCAACTATATCTGTGCTCCTTATTACCCTGGAGAAAACCAGCAGGAATGTGTGTAATTCAAAGACAGCTGCAGTGCTGCAATGACTGAGGATGACTGAAGGATCTCCATTTTCAATGCATGGCCTTCTAATGCTTCGCCAACAGCTTATAGGATAAGCCCCAGATTTATATTTTGAGCAGTCCTTTACATTCCAACTACGTAGAATGACTTTTCATGGCCATGGATTTGTTGCAAACATTAACAATTTAGAAATACCTTAGATACATTACTTTAAAGTCAAAACAAGACACATCAAAAAAGGTCAGTAGACAATGTTTTCCCCACATTCCCATTATTTATTGGAGTGTTATTACTAGTATCTTGCCTTGAGTTGCTCCATCCACAGTTCAAAAGCTCCACCCTCCACCTACCATGATGAAGCAAAACATGTGAGAGCTGCTAGTTCATGGATGGCCCAGCTCCCTCCTTCCTTGTTGAAAGTCAGCTGTTTGTTTTGCTTCTGATGAGATCTGCCACAGCCGGTGCTGCTTTGTGATCAGATGGGTCTCAATTGGAGGTTCAATACTGAGTAATTTATTGGCCACAGATACAAACATGCCTTTCAAATACGTCTTTGAATATAAAGGCAATGTCTACTGGCAGAGTGTTAATTGGTGTCAATATAGATTGGGCAGGAGGAAAACAGCTGTGTATTGACTTCTTATAAATACTAACAATTTCCATGGAAGACTGTAGTCTATATGATAGTGACCCAAACACTTTCCTCTTTCCATGTCACAAAATAATCTGTAAGAACACTCATTAAACAAATATATGTCTATTGGACATCTGTAATCAATGCAGGTATGTGATTGAATAATATTCTACAAACTTTTGCCTTCACTATGCTCAGGTTCTGATGGAGGAGGAAGGTGGGGGTGCATAAAGTTAATAGGTGATATGGGAATTGGAGGAACAAAAGTCAGCTTATAGGAATCGGGAGTCACTGATGGTTAGTGGCCTGATACCGCAGGGTAAAGGACAAATCCTGGAGAACAAAACATTTGTCACACTGAAGCAGAAAGTTAAGAAAAGTAGAGGAAGAACCTTACCATGAAAAACAGCTCTGGTATAGAAAGCATGAGATCAGTGGAGCTTTTGCATCCAGAATGGAGAGAGGAGGGGAAGCTTTTCTGAATGAAACCCTTGAGTTTCATTACCAGTGCAATACAGCTACTATTCCCAGCAGCTCAAACAGAAAAAGACCAGGTGATCCACTACCTAAACATACTGAGAAGGCCTCAACAACAAGGGTCTGATTTTGGCTCCAATAACACAACCAAATGGGAAAATTTAAGTTATTTCATACCTACAGACCCTGAGGCACAGCAAACCTAGGGAACACATGACACATATCAAGGATGTCAGGGAGTGCAGGCAAGGGAGCAAGACAGGAACTAGTAGATCTATGTACTTATATGAGTCCCTGCATTAGTCAAACAGATTTCCCATGAGATGCTTTAACTGGTTGGTTTGAGGCGATCACTTATTAGGACCAAGAGGTCAGTCTGTCACAGAAAAAAAAAAATCTGAATATCTGGAATGGTCCACTTTAAGAAAGCAGTAGGGAAAATCAGAAGCCTGTCATGATAGGTAGTTTAGACACTAAATTTTCTTGTTAAGTGTTTTGTTTGCTTGTTTTTATCTCTGACAGACATCTTGAAAACCATTTGGATGATCTATGGGAATGAAAGCCATGTTGTGATGGAGCTCTGCCTCAGGAAGTACAACTTCTAATTTCAGTGGATGCTGGGACAACATATACAAGCACTCTCTGTAGGAGATTTACTTCATTTAGGAATGATTGGAGTTGTGACTTGGGAATGATTTGACCTTTTGGTTGCTCCTGTAAAGCTTTGCAGAGAAGCAGCATCAACTGACCTGTGGCTTCAAAGAATTACTCCTGTTGCTCTACTGGGAATAAGTAAGAGAGTGCAAGAACCAGCACAAAAATGGGGAAGCCAGTCAGGAAACAAAAATACCCGTCCGAGACAGAAGGAATGGTCTCCTGAAATTTGGTGATGGATCAAGTAAAAAAAAAAAAAGTCCGCTTCTGGAGACCCTTTTCAGGACCATCAGTTGGAATTTCTGATGTATTAGCTGTTCGATAACACATCCTGTGTTATCACCTACTTTCCAGGGCAAACTGCC
Organism: Ochotona princeps; assembly: GCF_030435755.1. Classification (NCBI taxonomy): domain Eukaryota; kingdom Metazoa; phylum Chordata; class Mammalia; order Lagomorpha; family Ochotonidae; genus Ochotona; species Ochotona princeps. The sequence goes on from NC_080838.1 coordinate 56,094,636, forward strand.
TCTTGGAGAAAAACTGGAGAAGCCTAGTAAATCCTGTCAGTAAATATATCTGATAGGGGCCACAGTTAATGGAGTTTTTGCGATTCAAGTTACTCTCCATGTGATCAGGAGGGAAAGTCCAGCTGAGAAGGACTCAGTTTGCTGCATCACTGCATGGAGAAATTAAAATCCTTGCTGCCCAGATACTAATGAAGACTCTCTGTAGAATTCATGTATGCAACATGTGAAACAAATAGCTGTAATAAGAAATGTATTGGCAAATCAATATCCAGTCTTATATCCATAACAAGCACTAAAAGAATACCGCTTATACTGTACATTTTGGAGTCTACCAAATGAAGGTGATACCTCTGATATTTAGTAAGATTCTGTTAAACCAAATATTAATACACTCTTCATGAATATCAAGAAAATCCACCATTTATTTTTTATATAGCTTTGTCCATATAAGGCCAAATAATCTTCCAAGTAGAAACACATTAAAAGACTACTTGATGGGGCCCAGCGGCGTGGCCTATTGGCTAAAGTCCTCGCCTTGAAGCGGGATCCCATATGAGCACCTGTTCTGGTCCCGGTGGCTCCACTTCCCATCCAGCTCCCTGCTTGTGGCCTGGGAAAGCAGTGGAGGACGGCCCAAAGCCTTGGGACCCTGCACCCACATGGGAGACCTGGAGGAGTTCCTGGCTCCTGGCTTCGGATTGGCACAGCACCAACCGTTGGGGTCAATTGGGAAGTAAACCAGTAGATGGAAGATCTTCCTCTCTGTCTCTCCTCCTCTCCTCTCTGTATATCTGACTTTGCAATAAAAAGAAATAAATCTTTAAAAAAAAAAGACCACTTGATGAACTCAGCTGTTGAATGCTGGTATCAATAAGATTATGAAATAAAGTTTACAAAGTTTACTTGAAAGATTGCCCACTTCATATTCTAATGTGTAAAATGATGCTATAAATTACCGGTTAGCCAAAATCACATAGATGCCTGACTAATCCCCGACATAGTTCTTAATTATGATCAAATGTAATAAATAAAACAAGAGCATTATCCTCCAGGAGTGTCACAAATATTTCCTGGGAACAAAAGGAAAGTGTTAGCCTTTATTTATTATTTACATGAAGATTTTAGAATTGGATGCTAGAAGATAATCTATACTCACAAATGTGTATAGTGTAATAATTAGTTAGCAAATTGTCTTGTCTCACATTACAGTTTCCACCCATGCCAACTCTACACATCATTTCCTTTGATCTTCACCATTTTGTACTTTGAGAAAGCTGCAAGCTATCTCAGGAGGCAAAGATGGCAGAGTAGATGTCAGCACGTCCATAGGTGAGCAAGAAGAATGTCATGGACCTGCTTTTACAACACAGTCGTCTTGGGGATTTTCATTCAGAGATTCACTTGCGTTTTCCACTGACAGGGAAATGAGGTCTTAAAAAAAAATCAATGTCAAATGTACACAAAGCACTCGGGCTCCACTTGGCTTCATGGTGTTTTGTGTTTACTTTACAGATGTAACCATTGTAGGCATTGACCAATTCCAGTGTGATAAATAAAAATTATCTCTAAAATTGGAGTATGACGTCACCACAAACATGGCATGATGGAAACAAAGATATAACCAGTGCCCATTACCCAGAATGATAGGAAAATGGATCATTGAAAAGTCTCATTAAGGTATGAATTATTTGTACATAGATGACCAATTTTCTAGGAAATATGATAAAAATAGAATATGGCACAACTAGAGTAAATATAAGTTAACGTATTTGGTTCACAATAGTGACTATACATTACTAGGAAATATGAATGTGAATCATCATCATTTAGGCTATGTACATGGTTTACACACTGTGTTGACTTAATTCTGGCTCTCTAAATTGACCTGAAAGATGTTAACTTCAACAAATTTATGCCATATGATTACATCTTATTTGTGTATTTCTCATAAAAGAAATGTGCTAATGTACAGTTTTATAAGTCTTTTATTTCGAACTTCTTAAATATTTTGTTTCAGAGAAAGGGAATAAGGAACAGAAATATCACACTAATGATAAATCTTGCATGCAAATGCTGGAGAAAAAGACCTATATTTTACCTAAATTGCCTTCAATTACAAATCAAATAATAAAAAGGAGATTTAAAATATTTAAAAATTCTGATTGAATTGCAAAAATAGTAAGCTCTAAGCACATGTCATACAGTTGTTTTTATACTGCAGTGAGCCTAAACCTTCTCATCAAAACTATTTAATCTAGAGCATAATTTTTAAAAACTTCAACCTGCTTTTGGATCTTGACCAGAAAACAGCCATCATTTTGCCAAATCCAAAGCTCAGCCTTGTATTTTGTGCATATTAAACTTTCAGATGCTGTTTTTGACATGAGTGATGATTTGTATGAACCAAAAGTTCTGGGATCATCTGTGATTTCACTAACCACCTAGTCACTAAAAACATTCTCAATTTTTTTCCCTACCTTTAAAGCAACTATATCATTCCAAGAATGCAAGCACTGTCAGTTAAGGGAACGCTCTGAGGGGCATGTAGAACTAATTATAACCAGAAAGAAACAGCTGAAAAGATTCAGGGGCATGAAACATCACACTCATTACCACAGGATGAACATGGTGACGGCTCAGTAGTGTGAGTCTGGGGTGCATATTGCACCTCACCCCTTTGCCATCATTCCCTGCTTTTTGGCTGTTGTCCTGCTGCCAGCTATTAGCTGTATTTTCTAGGAATCACTTGTGTATTAGAGTTACTGCTCGGGAAGTACTGGGCAGTTTAGGTCCCTTCTCCCCTACCCTCTATACCAACTCCTCTGTCCCCCTACAAACTGCAGTGATGACCTGCGGCCAATCCTGGTTGACATGAGTATAAAACCCAAACTTCTTTGCATCGGGATAACGCAAATTCTGAAATGTGATTAAAGATCCAGATTTCTCTGCCGAATCAGACTGAGTCGGAAGCTATACCTGAAATCACACTGTTGATCAGCTCTTTCTCCTGTCTTCCCTCACTCTTCCTCTTGATGTTGCTCTTGTGCAGATGACTTTCACTTGAATTTTTAACTGTCTACAACAGAAACAAAGCACAATATTAAAGTGTTACAGTGATATTTCAGGTTATTACATTAAGTACACAGCTCTAGGTTTTGGAGGTGTCTCTCCCTATTCATGAGTTGAAATGTTGGAAACTTGATTTCCAAGTCTGCAGTGTTGAGTGGCAGGATATTGGGGGAATCATTGCATTCATAGATCTGCAGGTTACTACTTCAGTGGCCTCTCATACAAAGGGATTCTCTCTGACTTACTTGCTCTTTCTCTCCATGGGATGCACTCCTCATGGCATGGGGCAGCAAGAATATTCTGAACCAGACAGTTGCCATAGTTATGTTCTTGAAATTAGCCTCAAGAGTCATGACCTAAATATACTATTTTATTAATTATTCATTTATTTGAAAGGCAAAGTTACAGAAAAAAGAGAGATCTTTCATCTGCTGGCTTACTTACCAAATTGCCACAAAGGCTGGAGCTAGGGCAGTCCAAAGTCAGGAGCCACGAGCCTCTTCTAGGTCTCCCAAGTGGGCACAGCAGCCCAAGAACAACCCAGTTTAGTCAAAAACAAGCACATGAATACACACAAGTACAAACTTTCCTAGGCACTGAAAAAGAGTAAGAGATCTGAGGCTGTCTCCTTTTGCCTTTGAATCTTCAGTTTCTGCAAAACGTACCTATGTTAGAGTAAAAGCTCATTATAAGTATGTTGAATCAAGCAGAAATCTTCCTTCTTTGCTACTATACAACCTGAAATAAATGCCAGGAAAAGTGCCCAAAGACTGATTCATCTTACTCGGTGTCTTTTAACTTCATCAGAGGTAAAATTCTTTCAACATTGCTCATAGCAATATAGGTGAATAGATCTATGCAAAAGATCTGCACTTTTAATGTGCACTTCAAAATTACTGCTATAACGATACATGTGGGAATAGATGATAGAAGAACAGAGATGGCTGATAAGAGAATATAAAAATAGAATACCAAAAATCAAATGGAAATAATAAGACGAGCAAATGTAAGCCAAAAAGTATAAAGAGAAGAAAAAGATTGGAGCAAATGTAAAGGAAATTTTCTTCTATTTGTCTCTGTACACATTAAAGTCTTTACTCAGTAGCTGATGTTCTTCCATCTCCCTGCACCAACAATGTAGAATGAAATTAAATTTCATGTTATGAAATCATTAAAGTAGACTTGATTTTTATAGATGCAATTATCATATGTTAAGATTTCTAATAAAGAGTCAGATAAATAGTAGTTAAATATTTTCAGCTTTTCCAGTGTCTGTTGTAACTACTCAGGCCCATTGTGTATAGGGGAAAGGTTCCATCAACGATGCACAAATAATGAATGTGGCTATGTTCCAATAACTAACTCTTCATTTACAAAGCAGGTCTCCTATTTCTCCTAATTTATCAGCCCCAGTTAACAGTAATATATACTACTGAACATACACATTGGGACAATACAAACTTCCATGTATATACTTGGATTATACAATGTGTCTTTCACATGCACAAGTTACATATTAGTATATTATATTCTGGACTTCAGTGTGTATTAAATTTTCTATACCATATAATGAACATTTTAAATCTGTTGTAATCGTCATTATACACTTTTTCTAAGGCAGTATCTACTTCATAGATACACACCAATCTTTGCTTTTTATGGTCCTCAAATTTATAAGGATCAATGATTGCTTTTAATCATCATTATTTGCAATAAAATGGCTTCTTTGCAAATACTAAGTTTGGCATAGTTCTGTGTGTGTGTGTATGTGTGTGTGTGTGTGTGTGTGAGTGCTATTTAAGCTGAGTCTGAGGCTTCAGTTGTTAATGTCATTTTGTAGAAGTGCACAATTCTGAACTATCATTTTACCCATTAGAAGCTGTGCCCAAGAGAGGCCAGTATTGGTCTGGCTACTGAGTGCTGTAAGTGCTCCATTTCCAGGAGACTTTGTAGAAACTTCCGGAATACTGGTTTAAACTGGAAACATCCTTTGATTTTCTCCAGATGGAAATTTTTTCAGGGCCTTTGAAACTACTATGGAGGCTCAGCAGATAGTTTTCTGTCTCTTGAACCTGCTCAGTATGCAGTTTCCACCACTTACCTTGGTTGGTTGGTTTACACAGCAAGACCAAAGACCGAGGGAGGATAACTTTATGGCAGTCAAGATGCCTGGATATTTGCAGAACGAAAACCAACATAGTGCATTGCAGCAAGGACAAAGGGAGTTCTGTTTTTCTATTTACAGAAACAGGCACAGGGCCAAATTAATTTCTCCCAAAACTGAGGTTTGTGCTACATGACCATTAAGTTTGAGTTCACAGAAATGAAGTTGACAGATAAATTACAGGCAGAAGTCACTGTTAAGTACCAAGCTCATAGCTTTTATTCGTCAATCCATGTATGGAGCTGCTTGTGTATTTGATGACTTACTCAGATCCTGCCAGCTCTACCCATGTGGAACTCCAGAGGAAGTCTGAGGAATCAATGGAGGGATTGTACGTGGACAGGATTCAGGAGGTAGGAAAGCAGGGTGGGTATGTTTCTCCTGGAAAGACAAGCAGGTTTGAACTGGGCCTTTGATATCACATCAATTAAGTCTGGTAGCATGCCTGCCAACCACATTTTTGTCCTGTGTCTGTGGAGTGAACTGTCTAGCTTTTAACCACAGTGTGAATGAGCAAGTCAGCCTTTTCTTCGGCTATGGCAAATAACTGGTTGGTCAAGTTTTTGAAGATAACATACAAATAAAAGATTAGCATGGCCTAGCAATGTCTCTTTGGCAACTAGACTAGATGTGCCAACTTTATTTTAGTTTTAAAATATCCTTTCTTCTTGCATTCTTATCCAGAGTGTCAGATTTAGCAAATAAAAATACAAAGACATCCAGCGAGAGCTGAATTTCACATAAATAACAGCTAGTGTACTTGTATAGTTCCTTTAGTAGTTAGACTGTAGTTATACTAAGAAGTTGTTAATTGTTTAATCTGAAACCCAATTTTAAAATCCTTAACATCTTGCATTTTTTATGGCACATTTAATTCTTGGCAAAGCATGGGAAACAAATGAGGTGACATTGCATATAAAAATACTGATTGTTGGATGGCTAAATTTTCACTTAAGTTTTTCATTGTATGGCTCATCATAGCTCAAATGAGATCAGTTGATTATTTTTTATAGAAACACACACTAACTCAGCAAAGTTGAAAGTGGCTAGTCTAAAACAGTAAAATAGTTTAAATGGTATATGCTAAGGAAGAGAACCTTACAGAATGCAATTTATTCATCAGCCACTGTATCCATCACAAGTATTTATTAAACTGACCATCTGAGATAAATAGTTCATTATCATATAGTTGGCATTAGTGTTAATTAATTCTAATTCATGCTGATGGATCAGTGAGTTTTTCTTTTTGAAGAAGTGTAAAGTAAGTGCTTAAAAATTCCTCCTGGGCTGTGGTATTATGGCATAATTTGCTAATCTACCTGCAAGCTCTGGCATTCCATATAGGTGCCGGTTCATGTCCCTGCTGCTCCACTTTCCAATCTAGCTTCCTGCTTACAGCCTAGGAAAGAATTAGAGGATGACCCAATCCCTTAGGTCTCTGGTGGGAGACTTAAAAGAAATTCCTGCCTTTACTGCCTCAGCTCTGACTATTGAAACCATTTTTGGGGAGTGAACCAACAAATAAATTTCTCTCTGTGTCTCTCTAAACTTGACTTTCTAAATAAAATAAATAAACATTTAAAAAATACCTTCTGAGTTGGACATAAATATGAAAAATAGGATAAAGATTAAAATATATATATCAAACCCTCTAACCCCTTAATAAATTATAGAAACAATGATAATACCTATAACTTTATGGCCTTCTTGCTACTACTTGTACATTTGGTTGTACATTCTGCCAAGAACTTTACATGCATCATTTCTTTTTGTTAATTAATCCTTAAAGTATTCCTTTGAGAGATAGTCTCACCATCTCCATCTTATGAATAAAGAAATCAGGGCTTAAGAAAATTTAGAGACTGAACAAAAACCATAAAATTGCATGCTTTTAAACAGTATATACATTTGTATATACTTCCAGAAACAAAAGCGCAATCTCTTGTATTTTTGAAAATAGTAAATAAGTTAAACAATCACTAATCCAGGGTTGCCAGACAAAAATCAGAAAGAGGTACAAGTTCAGAAATATAAATAAAGATGGCAAATTAAAAGCCTACAGTCTGTTTACCTTAATTAGAGGGAACTCCAAACATAAAATAACTAGAATATTGATTAAGGGACAAGAAATATGCTCCCTCATAGCTTGAAAATGCCCTCAAAGTGAATCATATATATCCTCCTAGTGGAGAACTGTTGGTTCAACTTCTAATAAACACCAACAATTCACTAGGTGGCCATATGTTGGGAATATTCATTTCAACATAAGGCTGCTCCACTTCTGATCTAGTTCCCTGATATGGCCTGAGAAAGTAGTGGAGAATGTCCCAAGTTATTGGGCATTGCACCCATGTGGGGACGCAGAAGAAGCTCCTGGATCCTAGCTTTGGATCAGTCCAGGTCTGGTGATAGTGGCGTTTGGGGAGTGAAATAGCAGATGGAAGACCTCCACCCCTCTCTCTGTGTAACTTTAACTTTCAAGGAAAATAAATAATCTTTAAATAATTTGAATAATCTAAAGTTTCAGCAGAGGAAAGATATGAGCACCTAAGTCTAACAACACACATTCTTTTAAAAGATTTATTATTCATGTAAAAGACGGAGTGAAAGAGAGAGGAGGAGCAATAGAGAGAGATCTTCCATCTGCTGGTTCACTAACCAGATGTCCATGGCAGCTTAACCAATTGCACGAGGACACCAGCACCAGGACTTGTCGTTGACTTACACCCCTGACAGCTCTCCTCTCATTCTTGCCTGAATTAGGCAATTGGCCCAGTCAGTAGATGCCAGCTCTGGACAATCATAATCCAGATCCTGCAAGGTTCTAACATGTAGCACACAAGATTCATACTCTGTGTCAACACACTGACTCAAAATGTAAAGAAGCAGCCTGACACAATGGCTCAATGACTAAATCTTCATTTGCAAGTGCCAGGATCACATATGGACACCAGTTTGTGTCCTGGCTGCTCCACTTACATTACAACTCCCTGTTTGTGACCTGGGAAAGCAGTAGAGGAATATCAAAAGCCTTGGGATCCTGCACCTGCACAGAAGACTTGGTAGAAACTCCTGGCTCCTGGCTTCGGATTGGCTCAACTCTATCTTTTGTGGCTTCTGGGGAGGGAACCAGCAGATAGAAAATCTTTCTGTCTCTGCTTCTCTGTGTAATTCTGACTTTCCAATAAATATCAGAAAAATATTTGTTTAAAAAGGTAAAGAAAGGACAGAGTGCCACACTCATAACTCCTTTGCCAAGCTCAGTCATTCATGTCACCCCTCTTCTCTGAGGAGTGAGAGGGTTACCTGGGATGTTGACTGGAGCTGAAAAGTTATGAAGACTCTCCAAGTACAGGAACCTTTCTGCATCCCATTAAACTGGAAGCCTCAGTTTCTGAAATCGCTTGGAAACTCCTAAGAGTCCTTCAGACTTCTGGGAATTTTGGCATCAAGATTTCATGCTATTTTGGACTTTTCAGTTATAACTGTAGTTGGATCACAAACTTGATGCTTATCTTCTGCCAGGTACTATTTTAAACTCTTTACATAAGAATTAATTCAGTTCTTCCAGTTACCCTCAGAGGAAGATTCCATTATGATCCACATTTTGTAACTGAGGAAACTGAGTCACAGAACAATCAAGTAAAAACATCCTTGCTTCTCTTGGTTGCCCTGCTTCTTCAGCCCCCTTGTCTTCCACCTGTGACACATCAGAGATACAACACTCCTCTGAGTTTTCTCCTTTAGACAATAAGCTTTGTTTTCTGCCCTGTGTCCTAAATACAATGAATACTTTATCTAAAGTAAGCAGCTTCATTTCCAGTCTTTGTAAACAGTCTCCTCATACAAGATCCAACTGTTACACTTGCGTTAACAGGGAGACCACCCATCTCTGCCTTTTTTCATGCCACTTTGAGTTAATCAGCATGACTTTTCTAGATTCCTTCTTCTCCACCATTTGTATTCCCCCCAACAGACCTGTAAATCTCTTGAGTGAGTGAATTCTGACTTCATGCATAACCCAGAAATGAACACAAAATTGCAGTCAAGTCTGCCAGCCCTTCCTTGGCTTCTGTGCCTGACAGTAATCCCCATATGGGTGGGTTCGGACCTCCTTTTTCTTTATTTTCTATATTTTAAATTTTCTAATTTATTAAGATTTACTTATTTATGTATTTGCAGTGTGTGTGTGTGTGTGAGAGAGAGAGAGAGAGAGAGAGAGAGAGATCTTCCAACTTAGGCCAGGTCTCCTTCAAATGGCAGCAAGTTAGGATAGAGTCAGTCCAAAGATAGAAACAAAGAACTCTATATGGGTGTGTCACATGAATGATAGGAACTTGAGTACTTGGGCCATTGTCCCCTATCTTCCTAGACACACCAGCAGGAAGCTGGCTAGTGTCATGGACTTGAATTTTTCTGGTGTTGCATAGGATGGCTTAACTGTCTGCACCATAGAACTAGCCCCAGTTGGGTACCTTCTTACTTGCAGCTGCTTACAGCTCTCCAAATGAGTTTGAGTCGTCAAGGATGTGCACCAACTGTTTTCTTTGAACATACTCTCTCCAGCCCACCTTGACTGGTTCAACTGTATTATTTGGACTGTGACCTGCAGCCCCTTCTCTAATAGGAAGCCCCTGACACTAACTTTAGTTGTTAATTCTTGGTCTGGGCTCACTCCTGTTTGCAACATGCTCAGATTCATAACTCAATCTTTTGCTCCAGAGCAGTGTTTTACTAGCTAGTAGCAGACATGGTTTTGTAATGTAAAATATAAATAACTGAAATAGTGTGAGGGAGCATCAAAACTTCACATTAAGTTTGAATTACCTGCTAAAGCATATTTCCCATAAACTTTTTGAATCCCCCTGAAAAAGAGTAAAATGCAACTCTTGTGGCCAAATATTCTGTGAATGTCATATTATGTGTACACTTGTGTGTGTGCACTGTGTGTGTCTTAATATCAAATGCATCACCCATTTTGAATAAGTCATAAAATGAGTGATGTGCATCATTGCCTGATTGCTTCCTATCTTTACTTAACCTTCCTATCTTTATTTCAACTTTGCCTCATTTTTGCCTTAGTTATTTTAAATGATGTTCTCTTGTTCTGTTGACTCATTCATATCCTTAAGTTAAATTTTTAACTAAGCAAGGTGAAAAATTAATCAATCAATAAGGCAAAACAGAAAAAGGGAAGGGTATTTCAAGAAAGATATTATGGAAACATTAATTTGTTCATTCTTTCTGAAAATATTTACTGAGTATGCATTGTAACACTGGGAAAATGCTAAGCACTCTAATAAATGTAATAGACATAGTCTGTGATCTCACGGACCTGCAGTTCTAGAGGAAGATGCAGATAATGTGATCCTAAAAGAACACACCATTTTAAGGTGCAAAAGTGTAAATAGCAAAAAGGAAAGTGATGATAGAGTTAAACATAGGCCAGTCTTCTCTAGTAGGAAGCAAGTTCCTTTGGGGCTAAGACAACCTGAGGTAGGAATTATCCATTTACAGTGGCGAGTTTGTTGTGAAGCTGACATAGGAATATAAATGCTTATGAAATGACTGAACTATTCTGAAATATTTGGTGACATCAATGGAGACAATTAAGGTATTAAATTAAAGGAGTGAGGCAGATGAAAGAGACAGAGGGCAATGTCAGACCAGCACATATGGAGCTAATGGTATATACTGAAGTATCCGAGTCCACCATTCCTCTTTCATCTTTCGGGAATGGTAGAATCCAAGGACAAGATTTTTGTCATAATAAATCGGATAATGAATGGAAATGCAAATAGGAAAGTGGAGAGAGATTAAATTATTTTCCACAAGGAAAGTGTTGGAAAAAATTTGGGGAGTGCCAGAAAAGAGGTAGAGCAAATAACAAGAGAGGGGGAACGCATGGGAGCAAAGGTAGACTAAAGAGGAGAAATGGGAACTTGTAGGAAAAGAAAGTTTTATTTTAAAAAACAATCTTTAGAGAACTATTCTGACATTAATGTGAAGCTATGCAGACATATATTTATGTATCTCTACAACCCTTCCACAGAGCCTAAATTGACGTTATTCGGTAAACATCAAAAGAACTCTCTCTCTCTCTCTCTCTCTCTCTCTCTCTCTCTCTCTCGTGTGTGTGTTAGAGAGAACAAAGGAAATTGGGTGGGGGGGGTGAGAAGCAAGTTGCCACAGCTGTAAGAAAACACAACTGCATGCTGGGGGAAAAGGATACCAAAGCACACATGACTTCTCCCCTCTGCAGGAGAAGCGAGAGGATATCAGTGGATACATATTCATATGTTCTAGGCTAAAGTTGTAGGTGTAGAGGCAAAGCTGTTACTATGTAAAGATGCCGAATCATGGAAGAAAAGTGAATCCTGAAGGTTTCTAATCCCATGCAAAATGATATAAGTCCTCTGTTGCAAGTACTGTGAGCATGAGTAAGGCATTTAGCAAAAGTCTGGGACAGCTAGCTTCTAAATCATTAGCATTCAAGAAGTCATCGTAAGCTGAATTTTAAAAGGCTTACTGAGTAAGAATAAATGTTCCTCTAAAATTAGTACACAATGGCTTAGTGTCACTGTGGCTATAATATCCCTCATCACCACTAGCAACCTGATGAAAGGGCTGAGATAATGACAGCTGAAGATTCACCACAAGAAAATATGGGGAAAAAATGCTGGAGTACACTTGAGTGCCATGGTCTGAATATATCCCCCAAAATCCTTATGTGGAAATGTAATCCCCAGTGTAGTAGTTTGAAGAGGTGAGGATTTGGGGGGTGGTTATTAGGACATGAAGGTGGACCTCTCTTTGATGGAGATCATTTCCTTAGAAGAGACTGACACTTGTTTTCCCAATCCACCTGTGAACACACTGACAGAGACCACTGTCTATGTGGGATAGGCTGCTGCCAGAACGAGTCAACTGGCACCTTGAACCTGGTCTCCCTAGACTTCAGAAGTATGAGATACACATTTGTATTGTTTTAAGCTGTCCCACCTGTGGCATTTGTTATAGAATGCAGAACAGACTCAGAACCCCTGCTGCACATTGAGGAGTAAGGGTACTGGAAAAGGTAAGCATATCTACTGACTTACCAGGAGCAAAAAAGAAAGATGTTTTGAAGACAGCCTACATCACTTCTGGGGATTGAGATGCATATAGCATATCAATAACCAAGGTGTCAGGAGAAAATCAGTAACGCACAGGTTTATATATATCTTTAATTCAACTCTGAGCCCCATTTTTTCTAAATAACTAGATTATTAAATGTCAGGCTTATCCAATGTCAGATCAGTATAGGTTTCAGACGGAGACAGAAGTTTTAAAGTGGGAGTTACCTGCAAAACAGATTCCTCGAAGCTTACATTAGTTCTTAAGATGTTCTTTCCTGTTTTCATGATTTTATAATAGATAATATCAACTACTAAAAATTTTTTAAAATTTATATAAAGCTGCATTGATTAAATCTTGAAAGAAAAAATAAGGCAATATATTTATTGTTCTTACTTGATGTTCCAGTGATCTGTCACTGCAAAAAACCACCCCTAAACACAACGGCTTTAAGCAAAAAGGTTTGCTTTTTTCCCCTAGTTCTGCCACTTAGGCAGGGTTAGGTAGGGACATTTTGACTCTCTCCTACTCAACCTCAGCTTGATTGACTCAGAGGTTGGGAAGCAGAATTATCTAAGAATGTGTTCACTTCTACATTTTGCAGTCAGTGCTGGCTATCAACTGGGACTTGAAAGGGACTATCAACAAGAATCTGTGCACATGACTTTGTCATGTAGCTTGGGATGCCTCACGACTTGCTGGTTGGATTTTAAAATGAGCATCCCAAAAGTGAAAACCAAGTGGAAGCTAGATCGTTTTTTAAAGAGTATACCCATAGAAGCATTGTTTTACACTGAATTTTGTTTGTTGGGCAGACCTCAAGGTCCCTGCCCAGGTTCTAGGGAGAAGAGTCAAGAAACAGACATGCTGAGACAGCTGTACAACTTTCTTTTTTACCTAGGCAATCATGAGGCCAGCCTAGTTCCATGAAGGTAAACATACTCCTTCTTTATGGGAAAATAAGAAATTTTTAGAAGAAAATCTTTCCTAAGAATATTGCTTCAGCCATTTTTGGAGAACAAAGTTTGGCACATTCATTAAACTTCTCAAAAAAAGTGAAATATAAAAAATTAATGTCCAATTTCATTGCATTCTAACAGAAAAAAATCTAGAAAAAAATATTTGCTTATGGAAGCAAATAAATAGGGATGTGCAAACATTTTTTTTCTGGAGACCACCATTTTCCCAAGGCTTTATATCAGTGGGCATTTAATTCTGGTAGTCAAGGTGGAGTTTGAGCCCCAGGATTTTATGGGTGCCATTTCACAGCAGAACCCAAGGATTCAAGTCAAGTGCTTTTCGGTTTGAAGCTTATTTTAGAAGTAAGCGACTGATGAATCACTAAGTAGTTTATGGTTATACGCTTTTATTGACTCATGACTCACCAGGTGCTTTCATCTTTCAAGCAAAAAATAATGTCGCTCCTTGTAGGTGATTTGATCCAAGAGTCCCCATAAAGTACTGTCTTATTGAGAAGAGACTGAGAGTGCCAAGTTGGGAATATGAATAAACTTTTCTAGCTACATACATCCCATTTGTGTGATTACATATATGCACGCAGTACTACTGAAAGAATTAATGCCTTTCATCAGCATATGGAATCTACCCCTCAGACCTTGGCCCTGTGCTAGACTCAGGGCACACAGGAATGTGAATCCTTCCTGGGAAGCTGTGCTTTGGAGGAAAATGTGCTGGAGCCCTCTGCAGCGCTCATCTCCTCTGCACCCCCTTTAAGAGTGGACGATGACCACCCCCACATCTTGTGACCCCATGTTGCTCCCCAAGTAATTGCTTCTCCAACAAGAAATCCTTCTTCCAGCTCAACCATTATCTCCTGAATTCCAGCCAAAGTCTGGCCCTAATTCTCTAACATTCTAATTATTTTTGAACTATATCAGAATGATCCCAATGTCAAATTTAATTACTCATTTCTCCATTTGACCTGGTTTTATACACTGGTTTTTTTTCTAACTTTTGGAATTTAAAAATATGCATTTCCTGTCCACAAAATCAGCTTTGGCGTAGCAAGGGAACCTAGATACATCACACCAAAAGGTGTGTATCTTAGATAATTCTATGCTTTTTCATTATAGACTTTCTCAAATTTTTCCAGCTAATGCAAGAATTATTGAGTTATGAAGCATTTTTGATACAAATGAGATAAACGTTGACACTGCTTTTTCAGTTTTCTGAATCAATGTAAACTGGGAAGTATCTGATATGAGAAAATGAGCTGCAGTTTCCAAAACTGCACTCATCACTTTATAACTAATTTGTGCATTCACTGCATGCATTCTTAAAATAAAATAAATGCTATGCTAGTGGCGCTAAAGTACAGCAATTCTCATCGGCAGTCATAGATTTTATCAGTAAAATTGTCTTTGATAAATAAGCTACATGGATTTCATTCATTGAGTTTATTTTAAGCAAACGCACGTTCAAGCAAACCTATATTGTATTTATTAGCAAAACTCAACTTTCACATTTTCTTAGTGGCATGAAAGCTTAAAAATACTTAAAAACAAACTGAGCATCCACTGATTGAAAGCAGGAATTAAGGTACTAAATTGTGATATAGTGGATAAAATACCTGCCTGCAATGCCAACATCCAGTACGGTTGCCAGTTCATGCCACAGATGCTCCATTTCTGATCCAGCTCCCGGCCATTTACCGATAAAAAGCAGAAGAATATGGCTCAAGTGATCTGGATCCTGCTACCCTGTGGGAGATTTGGAAGAAGCTCTTGATTCCTAGCTTTGGACAAGCTGAACCAAGCAGATCAAAGATATCTCTCTCCTTCTCAACTTTAAATAAATTAATTAATATTTTTAAAAAGGACTGCAATTAAATGTTGCAATTTTCTCATCTCCTTTCTATCCTTGTTATTAAAGTTTTCCTCTGTTCAATTTTGTCTCTTACAAGAATTATTCCAATACATCCCTTAACCACTCCTCCTGAAACTAAAATGACCACCAGAATACTGCTTCCCTGTCCCCAAACTTTCTAAAACCTTGATGTGATCATTTCACTCTACTGATTAAAAACAATTAATGTTTTCTCATTACCTACACGTGAACTCTGAATTAATTCACGTGGTATTAAAGACCCTTCAACTTCTCTTTTCCAGATGTCACTGTCAAAATCACAAGTTACATTCTTCTGCTTAATTCACTTCTTAGGATGATTAACACAGGTTGTTCATCAACTGGCATGTTTTCACCCCCATGCTCATGCTTCTTTAAGTTTACTTAGAGAATGCAAACTTACTCCATGAAACCTTGTATAAGTTTCACTTTTTTCTGTGAAACTGGGCTTCAGTTTGGTTCATTTCATTTGCAGGTATCCACTTCCTTTGCTGGTCAAGGTACTCAGACAAGACCTCATATAAGGCATATGGTGAAATTCAGTATTGGTTATATCATACTACATCACAGTGCCTTAGTGTCTCAAAGACTAGTCCTTACAGGGTGTATTTAAAAATTAATTTGCAGTACAAAAACAATCTAAATTTCAATATGGGACACAGTTACAATATATAATTACTGGATGCTACCTAGAATCCCAAGGAAACTAAAGAGACAAGATATACTTCTTGCTACTTTTCTAACACATTTGGTTGGCTGTTATAATGAGAAATGTGCTTGCTAAGTAGCTTCTGCTAGGAGAATCAAATTACCAGATTGAGACTTAAAAGTGTACATTTGGTATTTTTTTAAATCCTATAATTTATGTAGAACTGTGTTTCCACAATGAGAAATGCCAGCAACATGAATATCAGCCCTGAAAATCATGTCTAAAGCTGGAGCTCAAGAAGGTCCTTGGAGTCCTCCTTTCATAGTGAAAATCTGAAGTGCATTTTTCAGTTGAGGCCTCAGAACCTTGGATGTAACACTAGAAGGATGCTGGATGTCTTCTGTGCTTGGCCATGTGCACCAACAGGTTGAAAACTGTTAATTATCTACAATTGCATTAGCCCAAGGTAGGTCAACACTCTCATGAAGGGGCTTTGGAGAGGGTTAGAGCAGCATCAACAGGAATTAGAATCAAGGTAAGTGGTTATCCATTAGAAGGAGCATTTGAACCCAAAGGTGTTAAATTTGGTAGACACAGAGTGCCACAGGGTTTCAAGGCCTTTTTCCAGGCAACTTTCCCAACCTGAGACTAATCAGAGAGAGAGAGAGAGAGAGAGAGAGAGAGAGAGAGAGAGGAGCTGTGCTGGCCTACCAGGATGTCAGCAGAGTGGAGTGAGAGAACGAGTGTCAGTGTGACTTTGAGGGGACTAGCCTTTTCAGTCACCTTCAGTATAGAATTTCTATCCTTTGCTGGAGTAACAAGACTGTAGAATTGGACTCCACTGTGTCACATGGCTAAAGTGAGTGATTATGGGACTGGATGGGCTATTTCACTTCTCCTTGCCATTATTCCCTTATCTGAAAATAGTGTTCTCTTTGCATAGGTATGTTGAGAGGGTTAAAGGAATGAACACACATAAAGCATAAAAAGTGTTTAATCAGTATTACTTTTTAAAATGTCAATGATATTCATTTAAAATAGTTCCAAAGTGCTGTCTAGCCGGAGGTACCACATAGTTCCATGTTTATGCAGCTTTGTCTTCTGAATTGCAACAATGTCTCTTCTACTGCATTTGACATTCTTTATGCCTGAGGGCAAAGTAACAATAAAGAATTTGTGTCAATCACAAACCTGAAAATAAAATTAAGTGTCTACCTTGTCCTGCTGAAGGTCACCTAATTGAACTTAAAACCATGACAGAAGCATTTTCCCTGGAATATAAATTCTTCTTTCCATTTTCTTCCTCTTCATTTTTTTTCTAGAACACAGTCTTCAAGGCTGTTGGATTTCTTTTTTTATGTTTATTCACTTTTATTGGAAAATCAGATATATAGAGAGAAGCAGAGACAGAGAGAAAGATCTTCCACCTGCTAGTCCACTCCCTAAGTGGAGGTGGCGACTGTTTGAAGCCAGGATCCAGGAGCTTCTTCCGGGCCTCCCATGCATGTGCAGGGTTCCAAGGCTTTAGACCATCCTCTGCTGTTTCCCAGGCCACAATCAGGGAGCTGGATGGGAAGTGGGGCAGCCAGGATACAAACCAGCACCTATATGGGATCCCAGCGGAAGCAAGGCAAGGACTTTAATCACTAGGCCATGGCATCAGACTCAGGGTTATTGGGTTTCATGAGGCATATTCACACTCTGATTTGAAAGTCTCAACTTGTTTTGTTGATTTATCTAGGAGAATTCTTTACTATACCCTAGTCCATTTTGACAGCTCTGCTTTTGTAAGATGAGCAATTGGCATGTCTTACCTTGAGATTTTGATAATTATGAAGAGACCCAACACTGATGTTTTTCCATCTATCTATAACATTTATTACAGCAAAGTCATGATAGCTATAGAGTTTCTAGTGAGGCAAATTGGAAGCATTTGTAAAAATAGGATCTTGGCAACCAAGATAGCTACTTTTAGGAGTCATTTTGTCCAACGTCCCTTTTTACTTCAAAAAATCTCTAGCATTTATCTTTTCCTAGTGTTAAAAAAGGGACATATGTAGTATGTATGTACGTATTTGAAAGGCACTGCAACAGAAAGAGAGAAGTAGAGACAGAGAAGAAAATCTACCCACTGGGTTCACCCTCCAAATGGCTACAATGGTCAGGGCTGGGCCAGACCAAAGCCAAGAGCTAGGAATTCTATCTGAGTCTGCCACAAGGCTGTCAGGGGACCAAGTACTTTTCTCTTCTTCCAGTACCTTCCCAGACAATTTGAAGGAAAAGACTGAAAATGGAGCAGTTGGGATTTAAATTGGTTCTCCACTTTGCCACAAAGTAGGCCCTCTACATTTTAATTATTTTGACACATTTCCTAAAACGAAATTGAGACATTTGAGAATTAGTTGGGTGCCCGGAGCAGTTGGGCACTGTATCTAAACAACAAAAATGTAAACCATTGCTGCGTGCCAGATATTTTGTTATATGCCGACCGTAATACAAAGCAAATAGACATGGATTTTAACATCCTGGTAGTTAATTTATGTGTGGAGTTCTCAGACATGGTATGCATGTTAACTACTCAGGAAGTGGTTTAAAAAGTAGGTCCTCAGAACATGCATTCTAACATTTAAAACAGGTAAGTGGAGTATTGTTTATTTACTTGAAAGAGCAAAGAGAAGTGATAAAGTGAGAGAGGAAAGATCTTTTATTTGCTGCTTCACTCCCAAAGTACCCTCAGTAACCAGGGCTGGGCAAGGCCAAAACCAGGAGCCTCAAACTCCTTCCATATTTCCCACGTGTGGATCAGAAACTCTAGTACTTGAATCATCATCTACTGCCTCCCTGGCATATTAATGGAAAGTTGGACTCAAACATAGGTTGGACACAAACCCCAATACACTGATATGGGAGACAGACTTCCCAGTAACTTCACTGGCTGCACCTCAACACCGGCTGCTTCATCTCCCTCCCTCCCTTCCTTTCCCCCTTCTTCCCTTCCTTCCCTTCTTCCTACCTCCCTCCATTCCTTCCTTCCTTTCTTCCTTCCTGAGTCAGGCAAACAAAGAGTCAGAGCTCTTATCCACTGCTTGACTCAATGAATACCCACAATGACAAAGGCTGAAGCCAGAGTACAGGAATTCAACACAGATCACACACCCAGGTGTCAGGTACCCAGAAGCTTAAGCTGTAGCTGCTGTCCCCCGGGACCTGCATTGGCAGAAAGCTGGGGTCAGGAGCCAAAGAAGGACATTGAATCTAAGCCCTGCATGACATGGGAGGCAGGTGTCTCAACTACCAAGCCAAATACACAATTCAGATCTTGGACTCTAATTCATACGATCTGGGAGGAGCTCTGACACCTGCAGCTCATCCAAGAACTGCACCTTAGAAACCCTAGAGCAGGGAATGATTCAAACAAATCTTGGGAAGAAGAGTAAAGGGCTGTGATCAACATTTCCAGTGAAATGAAAGAGATCTTTGTGACTCTGTAAGTACAAACAAAGCATTTGTAAATGTAGAAAAGAGATTCCATTTTGCAGGGAAATTTTGCATAAAATCTGAGCTTTGCGATTACTTGGACTCTTTCAGGCACTTGATCTGGCAGCTGTGACCAAGTCTCCTAGGACTGTTCAGTACATGTTCAGCCTCTTTCCCAAGCCCCTCTGCACTCATCCAGCTGTTCAGAGGACAAGCCGATTGCAATCAACAGAGCTATATTTACCCCAAGTGAAAGATGATCGATTCTGACATCTGGTAGCACCAGATGACTGAGAAAGGCATTTGGCAAATCAAAATAGGTAAAGCCTGGGAAATATAGCTGCTTTGAAGGATCAGGATTAACCCAAGCTCCTTAGAGGAGGAACTGTTTGAAAGCACAACTGACTTGCTTTTGAGACTCTGCAAAACTGCTCCATAAATCTCCAAGTTCTCAACCTCGCTTAGGCAAAATGACATGTATTCCTCCTGGGTGCTAAATTTTACACAAATACCATGTGCAATTGAATATTCATTCATCGATTATCTTTCTCTGTCTGAAGATGTAAAAGTAAGGTTTCGTAGCAATACTAAGACTCTCTGGTTTTCATCAGTAAGGTTTTTGTGGGAATTTCAGTAGTCTTATACTTTTGGGTAGCTGCCCTAGGTAGTCATGTGCCCAGTGGCGATGTGAGAAAGCAGGCAGAGTATATGCTGCTTAATCACAACCTTCTCAAGGAACCTCCTGGAAAACATAGTCAACCCCACAAAATTGAGCTTTGGCACAACATATTGGTGTTTATTTGAAATGCTAATAATGCCTTCTAAATCTGGGAGCTCAAGCAACACAGAGCAGGGAAAATGCAGCATGGGAAAATCATCAAACAGGCCATACAACCACCACTGACAGAAAGTTGAGGAGAAAGACCAGGATATTCAATGGCTGTTTAGCAGGAAAAGGCAGAAGTAATGACAAAGGTTTTGAGTCACATGATATCATGCTTTATGTCATTAGGATTTGCCTGTCTCACGGATGTCCCTCCCTTCAGGGACTGGCCCGAGGGCTATCAAAGGAAGCAAGGCAATCCCCATCCACTGCCTGGTTCTTGCTGCATCTCAACACCAGCAGACTGCACAAGGCATGATTTGCTACTTAGCAGAGGAAGAACAGGAGTGATGCCACAGTCTCTGAAAGCCTCTGATTTCTTCTGTTATCTTCCCTTTTGTCTTTGTGCTAACAACCAAGAATCACTTTAGTGAGTTGTGCTAAAACACATCCACTAAAAAGGGCAAATTCAAGCTATAAAGTAATTATGAAACTATTTAGTATAGCTCCAAGTATTTTGCATCAGTATACTTAAAGCCTTCAAAGACAGTTTCAACGCTGAGTTTTACCATTACGCAAGTCACTTCCTGACAGCTCTCACTAAGTAACACAAGATGAATATTAAATTTTCTAATTGTATAACTGAGGCAATAATGTGGAATTAAGATATTACAAAACATTCTAAATTACTAGTGCTAGACAATTTACAAACACACACTATGCAAGAGTTTATTTATTTTAAAATTTGTCCCATCCATGGCAGTTAGCAATCAGTGTTAAGAATTCAGGAATGGGTGTTTTGCTCAGCAGCTAAGATTCTTCTTGGGGTACTCATGTCCCACCTGGTGTGCCTGGGCTAAAGAGCTGGCTCCCCTTTGATGCCAGCTTCCTGTTAATGCACTGCATAACTGATAGCAAGTGATGGTGCAAATTCTTGGTTTGCTGTTGTTCCTTTGGATACCTGGGTTAAGTTCAATACTCCTGACTGCAACCTGAGCCAGGGTCAGGCATTGTGAGCATTTGGGAAGTGAACAGGTATATGAGAAAGCTCTGTCACTCTATAACTCTTTGCCCTTTCATGAGTTTTTAAGTAAATTAAAATAACTTTACCTAGGTCTCAATTACCTGCTTCCTTTGCTGCCTTTCCTGGAGAAATATCTGTATATAAACTATTTGAAATTTATCTATGAAATCTGTCTATAAAAATATGAATAATCTACATACAGTCTCCCAACATAGTATATTAGTTCGCTACTATCCAAATAAACAGTTGCTAATTGCAATAATTATTGTTTATTGACTGCTGAAACCATGCCAAGCATTGTATTCAACACTGTGTAAGCACTTAGTCATTAACACACATAGCAATTCTGTCAAATAGATTTTATCTCGTTTTTATAGTGAACTAAAGCTTACCTAGGCTAGGTTCTGTGGCTAATGAACAAAAATGCCAGACCTAAGCCAGGCAGAACAGAACTCCTACAGTTGCTCCCTTATATCTCTGCTGCAACCCACTTATGGATGTTGAGTATTCCAAATCCAAATATCACAAACTCATAATGCTCCAAAATCCCAAACTTTCTGAGCATGAACATGGCACCACAAGTACACAATACCATGCCTGACCTCATGAGACTGACTGATCATGGTAAAAAAAAAAATTACAGGTGCACTAAGAATATGTAAAATTATATGCAACCTATATGAATAAAGTATATATTAAGCGCAAATAAATTCCATATTCATACTTGAGTGCCAGCCCCCAAATAATCTGAAATTTGCACCATCTTCAGTTGCAGGCATTTCATGTCAGGGATACTCAGCCTATATGAACAGTCTATCTATCTCCAGGACCTTCTAAACCCCATGTACAAGTGCTCTTGTGCCTTGCAAAGCAAAATATTTACAGTTTCTCCGGGATTAGCAAGGGTCCTCTCTGGGTGTCCACTGCTCTGCCTATATTAGATACATACATCTAGAATTTGGGGCAAAGGTTTGGGTTAAGAATGCCAGTTTTGGAGAGCTGGCATAGGTAGAAGTTGCAATAGGGAGTTACTTTGAGTAAAGCACATGTCAGAAATATGAGTTCTAGAAGAAAAAAAGGATCCACAAAGCAGACTAAGAAGAAGAAACAAAGTATTGGCAAGAGTGTCAGTCTGCTTGGGCAGTTTAGATGTAACCAAAGCATCATAGTCTGGGAGGCTTGTGAAGAGCAGGAACTTGTTGCTCATGCCTTTGGAGGGCAGAAGTCAGAGCAGGGAGCTGGCATGGTCAGGTTGTGACACAGGCCATTTCCTTGGCTGCAGAGACAGCATTCTCCCTGCTGTATCTTCGCAGAGTGGAAAAGACAGCAAGCCATCTGAGACCATTTTACAAAACCAGCAATACCAGCCATGAGGCCTCATTTTCATGGCCTAGTTACCTCCCAAATGATGCCCTGCTCTACTCCCAAACCATCCCAATATGCTTAGGATTTCTATGTAAATAATGCAAGAGGCAAATTTTCAGTGTTTTGAAAAGAGAGTTCGATTTTCTGGAGGTCAAGCAAAAACATTCCATTTTCATATTCAAGAAAGTTCTTTGTCTTTTTTTTTCCAGCAATCTCACGTCATTCAGAATTTTCACTCTTTTAGCAAGGTACACTTTTGTCTTTACTATAGTGATAGCCATGTATTTCTGTTACTGAGTTTGATCTTCTTCCACCAAGTTATTGAGTCTCCTTAAAAAAAAAAATAAGGACACATTTAAATGGACAGAAAAACATTTAATCAGGATGAAGCAGAGAGTACACATTCCAGGAAATAGGAGAGAACAGAACAACAGCAGAGGGGTACCTGGAGACTGACAGACACAGGAAAGCAGCAAAAACAACAGTGTCCTGTTGCAGCGACTGATACTCCAGCAGCATTCAGCTAACGACGATCTGAACTCCACCAGCAACCAGGTGGGAAGGGACTTTCACTGGGAGCTTGGGAGGTGAACCCAGACAAAGAACTGTGCGTCCTACTGGTCTGATTGATTTCACCAGAAGCAGAGACTGAGTGGCAGATCCCAGACTGGAAGCATGAGAACAGGGTGGATTTCACAGTCCAGTCAGCCCCCTAGAGCTGAATTGGGCGTCATTTTGCTTAAGGAGGTATAGGTAAGGGAAAGGACTGAGAATACGCTGAGCTCCAAGTGAACTGATTTTTGACTCAGTGAACTGCAGCAATGCAGCATTCTACAGGTTCCACCCAAGACAGGTTCGGGTAGCCCTCAGAACTGACGGCCAGCAGACCAAGAACTCTAGTAGTGGTACATCAGGTGCCAGTTTTTTACACTGTGGCAAAAGTTTTAGGACTGCAGGGGATAACAGTGAACTGTGCATGTGCTGAGCTCACTGAGAACTCACTGAGTTCTGTGGATTGCACTGGTCCCACAGGAAAATAATACTAACTGTGGCATCGTATGGGTCAAAATAGGTCCGTGGGGCACCCAGACCTAACATTCAACAGGTTCCAGGAAGATCAGTGCCACCAACAACCTAGCTGTATAAGACACCTGGTATCCCCCTAATCCTGGGATCTGCTCCAACCAAAAGTGGGAGAAAGGTTGTACAGACAATGGTGCAGCCTCAGCATGATATCACAGGAGGTGGAGATTGGTGAACCAGGAGCTGGGGCTGTGGAGTTTTTTTGTGGAAATCTAACATAAGAACCCAGACCTGAACTCGCTGGAGGGAGTGTCACAATTGGCTGCAAGCAAAGAGTTGTGTACCAACAGCAGTAAGTAAAATCGCATTATAGACCTGTGGGTGACAGAGTTTAGAAACCTGCCCCAAGGAGAAGAATCTGCTAACCAGAAGTACAATGACCAAGAGCAAAAGAAGAGACAAAGACGCAATAAATATTACTGAAAACTCCCCTGCAAAGGAGCAAAAGCCCTATGTCAACCTCAGAGTTAACTGAGGAAGACATGGAGAAAATGGGGGACACAGAATTCAAAACACTTGTTATAAAACTTCTTATCAACAATGAGAAGCACATACAAGAGTTCAAAGAATTTAAGGAATATTTTACACAAGCAATAGCAGCAATAAAGGAAATCAAGGCTGATATATCACAAATTAAGAGAAATTAAGAATACAGTGGAGTAAATTAAAAGTACAATGGAGAGTCTCTAAAATAGAATGAAGCAAGCAGAAGAAAGAATCTCACAATTGGAAGATATTTCCTGTCATCAGGGGGAAATAAATAAAAAGCTGGAAGCAGAGCTGGATCAGACCAAAAAAAGTATTCAAGAATTGAAAGACACTATTAAGAGGCCTAATATAAGAGTTATGGGAGTTCCAGAAGGTGCAGAAAGAGAAACTGGTTTTACAAATATATTTAAAGAAACAATAAAGGAAAATTTCCCTAATCTAGAGAAAGAATTGGGAAACAAGATCCAGGAGGGGCACAGAACTCCCAACAGGATTGATCAAAAGCGATCTTCAGCATGACACATGACAGTCAAGCTCTCTTCAATCGAACATAAGGAAAAGATACTTATATGTGCAAGTGAAAACAATCAATTGACACATAAAGAAATGCCAATTAAATTCACAGGAGATCTCTCACAGGAAACTCTACAGGCAAGAAGAGAATGGAGTGACATATTCCAGATTTTAAAAGAAAAAAAAAAATTGTCGGCCTAGGATAACATATCCAGCAAAATTTTCTTTTGCCTTTGAAAATGAAATAAAAATCTTCCACAGTAAAGAAAAGTTAAAAGAATGTGCCTCTTCCAAACCTGCCCTACAAATGATACTTCAAAATGTTCTCTTGACAAAGAGGAATTGTACCCAACAAAACCAAAGGCAAATGTGAAGAACATCCCAGTAAAATTACAACAGAAGATTAAAACAATGAACAACTCATTCCTACAATGACAGGACCAAAGTACCACCCATGTATATTAAACTCTGAATGTAAATGGCTTAAGCTCAATGAAACATCATAGATTAGTACACTGGATTAAAAAAACAAAACCCATCTATTTATTGTCTACAAGAGACACATTTCACCAACAAAAAATCGATGGAAAATATATCGCATGGGTTTTTATGTTTTCTGTTAGTTTCATCTCTTCAAAATACTATCTTATGATTAAATTCTTCAATGACTCGTAGATCATACAGTAACATTATTTTCTGCAAGAAGGTTCTTGATTTTCATTTCTTCAGCTACACGTTAGTCATTTAGTAGCATGTTATTTAACTTCTTGGTGTTGTT
Source organism: Ochotona princeps (assembly GCF_030435755.1). NCBI lineage: Eukaryota > Metazoa > Chordata > Mammalia > Lagomorpha > Ochotonidae > Ochotona > Ochotona princeps. Next base: position 56,120,051 of record NC_080838.1, read on the forward strand.
AATTTCTTTTTTTCTTCCTGTTGTTGATTTTGTTTTGTGGCTTTTCATTTAAGGGGATGTATAGTAGCTGTGTAATGGAGACTGTCATATCTAGTAACATGTTATTTAACTTCATGGCATTATAAATGTCTGTTTTTCTTCCTATTTTTGATTTTGTATTATGACTTTTCATTTGAGGGGATGTACAGTAGCTGTGAAATGGAGACTAACATATCCAGATGTGAGGAGACAATGTAGTATACATCTCTACTTCCAGACAAAGATGGACTCCCAATGAAACTGTTTACTGTATCTTGACAATAGGATGCTGGACTCTCTGTCATTGTCCATGCCAGCAAGGATGGAAATATGACTGTGTATGAGGAACTATACTACAGTAATGATACAGAGGAACTCGATGAGGAGGGAGGGAATTGGGGAGGGGACAAGGGAAATCCTAGGGCTTATGGAATTATTATCATAAAAAATAAATAAATAAATCCTGAAAAAATAAAATAAAATAATAAATGTACCAGGATCCAATACCATGGCTCAGTGGCTAAATCCTCGCTTTGCACATGCTGGGATCCGATATGGATGCTGGTTCATATCTTGCTGCTCCATGTCCCATCCAACCTCATGCTTTTGGCCTGGGAAAACACTAAAAGATGTCCCAATGCCTTGAGACCTTACATCCATGTGGGAGACCCAGAAGAAGCTCCTGGCTCCTGGCTTCGGATCAGTGCAGCTCCAGTTGGGTTTTATGCACAGAGGAAAGCACAGAATGGATGGGTGGTCACTTCAAGGATACTTATCATATAGTGTGAAACCAGAGGGGCTTCTTCAGTGTGAGTTTTTGGGTTTCTACATCTTCCTAGACAAACATGCTGCTCTTTCATGCTTGACATTCTTAGTGAGCTCAGCATGTGCTCATGGAGGGTCATCTGGGAGAACTTGTTCTGCTGTTTCAGAGCCAAAGACACTCTTGTGGATCCATTCACTGCTGCAAACAGCATTTGGGGGACATATCTACCACATTCAGTATTAGTCGACATTTGGAGCTCAGAAGTTGGGCAATAGCTAGAGGTTCAGAGCATAGACCATTCCCAGCATCAGCAATAATAAACCATTCTCCAGACTAACCAAAGAAAAGGGCAAATAGTCAAATAAAAAAAGTCAGAGATTAAAAGGGGAATATTACAAATTTTAGCACAGAACTGCAAAGAGAAATGAGTAAATTGCAAATAACCATTCTACAAATTGGGAAGCTAGAAGAGATTAATAAATTTGAACTTTACCAAACTTTAAAGAACTAATGTTAATTCTTCCCAAGCTGTGCTAAAGAATTGAAAGGGAACAAATCCTTCCCAAAATCACTTTATGAGGCCAGAATTACAGTAATTTCAAAATCAAACAAAAATTTCATTTAAAAAAAGGAACTATAACTGAATATCTTTGATGAATACCAAAATACCAGCAAAATAAATCCAATAACACATCTAAATCATCACTTGCCACTATTATGTGGAATTTACCCCATAGGGTGTAGAGATGATTTAGCACACACAAATCAGTGAGCAGCACACGTTACATCAACATAATAAAAGCTAAAAGTCATGGATAGCTCAATGAATTAGAGAAAAGTTTGGATAAAACAAACTATTTATATGTACATGTATATATGTGTGTATATATATATACAGATACATATAAAATAGAGAAACCTTTAAAAAATAGCTATAGAAGAAATACACCTCAACAAATAAAGGTTACATATGAGAAACCCACAACCAATACAGTGAATGCAGAAAATACAGAAGCATTTCTACCAAGCTCTGTGACTACAAAAAGTTTTCCACTAACAACATTCTTATTCAATACACCTCTCAAAGCCTTATTCAGAACCATGGGTATGATCAAAACTAAAAGAAATAGCTACAAATAGAAACTAAGGAAGTCAAATTGTTCCTTTTGCAGAGGACCTTGATTCTATAAACAAGGGAATCAAAAGATTAGATCTGATAAGCGAATTCAGTAAAGTTGCTTGACATAAAATCCAAACAAAAGTCAAAACACAAAACTCAGTAGTAGTAACATACTTTGGGATAAATTTAACCAAGGATGTGAGAGATCTAAACAATGAAAATTAAAGCTTCTGATGAAATAAATTAAAAACACAAAGATTAAATGCAGATTTCTCTTTATTTTATTTTTATTATCAAAATATGCATACCACTCAAATAGAGCCAATGCAATATCAATCAAAATGCCAGCAACATCCTTCAGGATGCTCAAATTCAGATGAGATAAAGTGAGGTAGTTGAAATGCAATGGTATGTGAACTGAGTTTGTTTCATAAAAGTTACATGACTATACACATTGCCATGTCACAAGAGTGGATCTGATTAGTGAACAAGTAAACAACAGATATGTAGCACAGTCAGTGCAGAGGTGCATGACAAAGCTACGATTCACCCTGCAAACTGAACAGAACAACACAGTGGGGAGCATCTAGCCCACTGTTCAAAATGGTGTGCAATACAAAGCTAAAAAATTACTTCTGAAAGTTTCCATTGAATATTATCAGCTAATAGGCAGGTAACAGAAATTGCAAAAAGTAGGTAAAGGGAAAGTCTTGTATCAATATCTCACATGCTTCCACAACATTACCAAACTATTATTAAAGTCCATTTGTGTAGAGAAGTTAGGATACTACTAATTTGCACCTTGATTTCTGCTTTGTAGACACTAAAAGGAAGATAAAAGTGACCTTTTTCTCTTACACAAGAATCAGGTTTCATTATACTGGTTTGGGTCACAGCATCTACCGGCATGCATAAAATCTGAGTCTGGGAGCACATCTGGACAGGGAGTTAAGGAAATGCCTCAGCTGGATTGTGGTGAGCACGAGAGCCAGAGAATGGGGGAAGTGATCTGGGCTGGACATGGCTGCAGCATCCCTCAGCACGCGTGAGGTCTGGGTTTGGGGTGTTCTGGACTAGGCAAGAATCCATCACTCCCTAGATCTCGCAAGAGCCAGGATGGTGTAGGACAGGATGGGGTATGTCTCGAGATCAGCTGAGCCATATGAGAGCTGGGTCTGAGGTTGGACCAGACAGGGCTGGGCTGTAGCAACCAATGGCTAAAGCCAAAATAAGTGTGGGATGGTTAGACACGGCCACTGTACCTGCCAGAACAGGAGATGGGCCAAATCAGGTTGGACAAAGAACTCACCAGCGTGCACGAGATCTACCACAAGGAGGAGACCTGGTAGAGGAGCTTGGAGAACTCCTCTGCCACGATGCAATCCCTGCAGATGAGTTCAAAGCCAAAACTTGGAGCTGCTCAGACCAGGCCAGATTCCAGTACCTGCCAGCACACATACAGCTCAAGTCTCGGGGCGGGCCAGGCTGGACATGTTCACAGCACCCATTTGCAGATGTGAGAACCAGGATGATGTAGGGGACAGATGGGGTTGGGCTGCAACACCAGACAGTTCACAGTGGGGCCAGGACTGGGGGCTGGCTGGTCTATGCTAGGCTGTCTATGGTCTATGCTAGCATAAGCTGGAACAGGGGGCTGGCAGATTGAGCCAGGATGCAGCACCCACCAGTGAATGTCAAGGTGAGCAGGCCCTGCCAGACTGGGCCGCAGCATCTACCAGCACATGTCACAACCTTGGGAGGCAGTGGGAGCAAATCAGGTAGGGGGACTATGGGAGCTCCCCTACTGGGTCACTGTATTCACTGGTGAGCGTGAGAGCTGAGACTTGGTGGATCAGGCTAAGCATAGCTACAAAACACATTAGCCTGCACATGAGCTGAGTTTAGGGGTGACAGCCAGGTGGGGAAGCAACCATATTCACTGGTACATGCATGAGCCAGAGTAACACAGGCTAGTTGGCCCTTACTGCAGCATCAGCTAGCAAGTGCCGGCATGAGGGCAAGTCCTATCAGGATGTATTGCAATACCACCTGGAAAGTGCAAGATCCAGGGCTGAGAGCGGGCCTAGTGGGTATCCCGCTGATGGTCTACAATCTCCCACCAGTGAGCATGAGAAACAGGGCTCAGGGCATGCCTGGCTAGACGGTGGGTAGCACGCAGACTTAAGTGTGAGCTAGACAGTGGGATCTGTTGAGCTGAGCTAGGCTGCAACACTCATTGATGCATACAAGAGCCAAATGGGATGAGGGATAGACTGAATCACTCTACTGCAGAGGACAATTAACCCATGGAGAGCAGAATAAATTGTACAACTCTCCCAGCCAAGTTTTGACAGCAAGTATCTGGACGAGTGGAGACTCTAAAGTGGACTATGTCAGCCAATGGACTTTGAAGGGATTTCCTCAACCTTGCAACATCAAAATCAATAACACATCAGAACTATCAAGACCACTTAAGCAGTACTCTCAGAATATACCCACATGAGGGATCCTAGGATGACATCAAGGGCCTGTCCCCCATCCCCAGGTACTAATGTGGTCAGGCTGCTGGAACCAGCCCTATCCCCTTCTTCTTATGCTTCCTCCAGATACTGGATGAAAAAATTGGAAACAATTATCTTATTCACTTCCCACCATTCCTTGAGCCTCCCCACCTTAATCAGTGGTCCATAGGGTATACATTCTTCTCAACTATGTAAATACCATCAAATATAAAATTAATTCATATAAAAAGTATCATATCCAGATGTGAAGATACAATGCAGTATGCATCTCTACTTTCAGACGAAGATGGACTTACAATGAAACTATTTACTATATCTTGACAATAGGATGCTGGGCTCTGCCATTGTCCATGCCCACAAGGATGGAAATATGACTGTGTATGAAGAACTATACTATGGTAATGATACAGAGGAACTGAGTGAGGAGGGATGGAATTGGATAGGGGACTAGGGAAATTCTAGGGCTTATGGAATTATTATCATAAAATGATAATAATTAAAATAAAAAATAAAATAAAATTCCAAATATTTTATATAGGAAAATGAAAAGAAATGAATAAAATTGTACATTATGCAAAAACTAAAAAATCAGATCTCTCTGTCCTAAATTAATCTTCAAAGAAAATTGCTATATTATTAACCTGTAATGTAACTGAGTCAAAGGTGAAAGGTAACTGAGTGAAAGGTGAAATTGCGGTTTCTTGCCAAACTAGTTAGCTGCTAGTTAGCTCTATGTTCTATCTCCTGCATCCTAGCTGCTGCTGCATATCTTGTTTTCTATACGAATACAAGCATAAGTTTGCAAATTCTATACTGAGCAGAGCTTTCATGATAGCAGGAAACACAGATTTTTTTTAATGTTGGTAAGCAACTCAATTTAACAACAAAAATGCAGACTAAACAAAATAAGCTTAGTCTGTCCACAGCTGTCAGTTTGTGACTTTCAGTTTAATGACCATAATTTCCTTAATGCTGGTGGAAGTTAAAAACTCATTTTGCTTATTATGAAAAAAAAATTTAAACTACATGAAAAATGGACTGAAACGGTCTCAGAATTCAAAATATAGGGACCGAAATTCGAAGAATCTAAGGCTAGACAAGTGTCACAACCTCAGGAAAAAATTATTGTCTTGGGGCTGAGACATAAGGCAGTAGGATTTCAAATGGTCTTGCCAATCCTCCAACGCCAGAGTATTTTTAGGAATGACAGAACTGCCTCCACAGACAGACAGATGATAGTGAAATGACCATCAGTGCAGTAACCTCTCTTCTGAGGGACTGTTTCTTCATCCACACGGGCCATCAGAGCATACTGTCTTGGGACAGACCACTTATAGATAACAGAATGCATTACCCAGGGTTCTGGAGACTAAAGTTCATGATGAATGCACTAGTGGAGTCAGTGTCTGGGGAGAATCCAGAGCTTACAGTTGGTGCATGCTGGGTGTGTGTCCTCATGTAATGGAAGGGACACCCAAGTTCTTTGCATCCTCTTTCAAAAAGAAGGACTCTGTCCACACAACCTGAGCACCTTCCAGTACCACCTCTTAACTCCAACACCCTTGGGATTCAGTTTCAATCTAAGAATGGGGGATGTGGAGGCAATACAGATAAGCAGACCACAGACGACCCTGTGCGCTCAACCACAGTCGTTGCAGTGGTCACCATGATGGGCTGTATGTTAAAGACCAATTTTGGTTTTGTTCTAATCCAAAATCATCGATGACCTCTAGTTGTTGTTCTGTTTTCCCCTACTCCTCTGGTGACCAATTTTTTTTTTTCCTTGAAAAAGCAAATTAGGGGAAGGGTGCATTGGCTCAACAGGCTTATGCTCCACCTGCAAGCGATACATCCTAAAGGACACCGGTTCGTTGCCACACTGCTTTATTCCCCACCTAGCTCCCTGCTTATGACCTAGGAAAGCAGCAGAGGATACCCATTCCTTGGGCCCCAGTACCCATGTGGGAGACCTAGAGGAAGCTCTTTGTTCCTGGCTTCAGATCAGCTCAGCTCTCAACATTGTGGCCATTTGGGGAATGAACTAAGGATGGAAGATGCTTCTCTCTTTCAGTCTTTCCTTCTCTCTGTAAATCACCCTTTCAAATAAAAATTAAAAAATCCTTAAAAAGAAAAGAAAAGAAAGAAAGAAAGAGAAAAAAAACTAACAACACAAAGCAATAGCATCAATCCCCAGCCACCTCCCCAGTATTTTACTAGAAACGTTTATAAGTAGTTTAGGGCACTGAATTTAAGGGCACCTTTTCTATTTTAACCTAGCTTATCGCTACCAAATTTAAGAAGCCCTGGAGTTTTGTAAGAGTCCAAGAATGCACTTCACCAATCAAAAGTAAAATAAAACGAAACAAAAGTGAATGAGAAAATTCGAAGGCCTAAAGAATGGAAATTGTATCAGCCTTCATTTCATTTAGAAAAAAAAACATATGATCTCTATATGGATAAAATAAAAGTCTAATAAAGCTGAGGGCCTTGTCTAGATAATTCTAGACCTAAGCATTTAGAATGTTCCTTGACATCTATCGTTGCTGATTGCTACACATTTGGAATTATTGCCCATAAAGCTTTGGAAGCTTTTCTGTAATATACCTATTCTGACAGCAAAAAATAGAGAACTGTGTATTTATTTTTAAGCAACAGGAGCTTGTTTTGATGTCTGGTACTGGCTATGATTTGTGCTTTGATTTCTTTGGACTGCAGCCTGAATTTTTCTAACAAACTTTAAACGAAAATAATATCTTCTCCTAACACTATATTTAGGCACATGGATTTTTAAACATCTCCCTATCTCATCATAATTAATGCTTATTAATTTTTCTTTTCAATGCAATACCAAAATTATTTCATTGAGCAGATTGAGAAAGCAGATATGAGAAAATAAGTAGAAATGCAATTCAGTTAAACATGGTGAAGAACATATATGAGACCATCTCTTTTTAGGATAACTTATTAGGCATATAATGCATTATAAAAATCCTCAGTGGTGCAATGAATCCCTGCAAAAAAACTGAAATCATAATATGTATTTTGAACTTTTTGAAGATTCTTGTATAATCCTTAACAAAGCCAAACATTTTTCAGAGAATTCTATTATTATTCTAAAGCTTTGAGAACATCTTGTTTTTGATGATATACAGAGACTTTTAAAAAAAATCTGGTTATTTCTGTATTTCAGTCAATATGTAGATGGATGTGCTGACAGTAATTGTATATAAGTAATCTATGGCAAAATATTTCTGAACAACTGTACAGTGTATCTTTAGTTCCTAGGATTCTCTGTAGTTTGGTGTACTTTACATAATAAGAACCCTCATTAATGTCCAGGAAACGAATGAATCAAGAGAGGAATAAGTAAGTAGTATCAGCCAAAATTATGATCAAGATGAAATATTAATGGCCAATGCTGGTGCGTTGGCTCAACTGGCTAATCGTCCAACTTCCAAGGGGAAGCATCCCATATGGGCACCAGTTCATGTTCTGGTGTTCCACTTCCGATCCCGCTACCTACTCCTGGCTCCTGGTGCCTGGCTTGGTATCGGCTCAGTTCCAGCTGTTGTGGACATTTGAGGAGTGAACCAGTGAATGTATGATCTTTCTCTCTGTCTCTCCTTCTCTCTAAATCTGCCTTTACAATGAAAATAAATAAATCTGAAAAAAAAAATATTAAGTGCCAGGTATAATAACATGCCTTGGTTACGTTATCTTGTATATCTATATTCTTAATAGATCTCCTCTTCAAATTTAGAAACTGTTTATGGGATTGCCAAGGAAAACTTTAAATATTTTTGCACCTGGGTATACAGAGTTAAAGAAGTAATACTTAACTGGGCATTTCCTGAACTGGGGAATACATGAAAAGCTATATTGTATCGTGGAATATTCCCCTAGAGAAACAGCATATAGACTGGCACTATCCAATGGAAATATAATGTGAGATATAAATGCAAACAATGAATGTCACTTAAAGTTTTCTAGTTGTCACTACAAAAAAAAACCTGAAAAGAAGCTAGTGAAATTAAATTTAATGAGATATTTTATTTAACTAATTACATTCACATTACAATGTTTAAAATATACAAATAGTTAGATATTAATTCGCTATGTTATGGGCTTTTTCAAGCTAAATCTCTAATTTACAGTGTCAGCACATCTCAACATGAACAATGTTTTAACTTCTCAATAGGCAGATGAAGGCATATACCACTGTATTAACAGTATAGATATTTTCAGCTAGAGCTAGAACCACTTTTAATGATGCAGGTGGTGTAGACTGTATGGCCTTGGGTGACAACTGGGCATCTTCCAGGTCTTGCACGTCATGTAAACAGCCAGGGAGGAAACCAGAGCAAGAAGCTTTTGTACAAAAAGACCAGGGGATCTGCTGGTGGCAGGTTCTGTCCTCCTCAACAATGACATTGATTCTTGTTTCAGTTCACTTTGCTTACAATTATGTCCTCTCTGATCAAAAAAAAGTCTGAATTAAAGTAGCTCTGAGAAGGGAATTCACTACATGTAATAAAGTATTTAACCCTGCAAGATTCATGCTAGAAACTTCTCTTTCCACTATTTTTCTGTGTGCTGTGCTCAGTCTTCTAACTAATATGAAAGTGTAAGTGTGGGATATCCCAAACTCAGTATCTATGTCTTTTTAGCTGAAAAAAAGTTAAATTCTCACTCTGACAATGGAAAGAAATGATTGAGAGGAGGTCAAAGTTCAGACTTAACTGATGAGGAGTGTGAGCTGCAGATCAAAAATGTAACATAAAAATGCTTCCCAGACTCCTTCAAAGTCTCATCACGCATAGTATATTGGCTTCCAGAAACAGCTTCTTACTGGTTCTTTATGAATTTCAACCAAACCAAGTACAGACTAGTGTCTTCTGGCCAAATTATCTCTGGATGTCTTACTCTTCTGTACTTAAGCTTAAATCTATTACACTACAATATCTCTAGATATTTTGCAACATTACGCACCAAAAGAATGAAGACATATCCCATTAGTTCATTTGTTCAGGCTCCCCATTTAACAGCCAAACTTGACTGTTATTCAATCTCATTATAATCCACAATCCGTAGATTCTAAAATTTTACTACCCACCTCAGAGTCTCATTTCTCTCTTTGGCTAAAGTTTCAGTTTCATAACTTAAATAATTTATTAGTAAAAAATCTTATTACTTCTTTCACTGCTCTCTGTAACACTCTCACTTGGCAAAATCACAGGCCTAACTAACCCCAGCCCTTAAGCCCAGCTTCATCCTAGAGAAAACTTCACACTCTTACCGATTTCACAAATGCAGCCATAAAACCCTCTGGGGAGGACAATACTACACAGAAACCATGTTTATTCTGCAACATTTCAGTCCTCTAACAGCCAGAATTGTCCTAATCTTGCCACTGTAAAGCATGCCTCATAATTAGCTAAAATTGGAAAAAGAGAAATATCAAACACTTTCTCCTTCAAAACCATACCCACACCTGTACCCTCCTCTTAATATTTATGAAGAGTTTCTTCTCCCACCCAAGTTAACACTTGCCTTCTACTCTGGAACCCTCTTCTCTTGTTTTCAAGAACTCCGTTACTGCCATTACTCTGTGTCTTGGATCCATTTCTATCACTCTAGTGAGTTACCGACATTTATCAAAAAGCTCTCTATATTTCTTCTTGTTTATGAAATAACCTCCGTCCTGAGCCCCAGTCCTACTCCAGCTTCTATAACATTTCAGACCTGCTTTTGTAGCATAAGTTTCTTCATTAAAGGTGATCTGTGACCAACATTTTTCACTTCTTCATCCCACATTTTTTTTTTCATTTTGAATTTTACAATACTATTCAATAGGGTCTGCACTTTCCCTTCCCCCTCCCCAAATTCCCTGCCCCGAATTGATTTTCCCCCAAATTATTACAATAGTATAGTCCATCATAAGGAATCACAAGTCCATAATTCTGTTATTTAAGTGTATCCTGACATTGCTGGTGCAGACAAGGCCAGACAGTCCCGCATCCTATTGTCTAGATATATCCAACAGTTTCATGGGAGTCCATCTTTGATTTGGAATTAGAAATGCAAACTGCATTGTATATTCACATTAGGATATGACAGTCCCGATTACATCGTCACTATACATTCTCATAAATGAGAAGCCATGAATCAAACTCAACAACAACAGGAATGAAGTTAAAACAAAAAAAAATGTACAGCACTATGGGGAGTGAACCATCTAATGTAAGATCTCTCTGTCTCTTCCTCACTCTGTCTCTCATAGTAAACATGTCTTTCAAATAAATAAATAACTACTTTAGAGAAAAGAAACAGTGCCTCATAAGAAAAACATAACTTTGGAGCAGACTTAGAATTTAAGATGCTTACATCCCATATTGGAGTGCCTAGGACTGAAGCTTGGCACCTGCTCCTGACTCCAACTTCCTGTTAATGAGAACCCTGGGGGACAACAGTCATGGCCCAGGTGTTGTGGTTCTATCCACCCATGTGAAAGACCTGGATTGATACTGTTCCCAGCTCTTAGCTTTGGTCTAACCTACCATCAGATGTCAAGAACATTTGGAGAATAAACTATTGGATACAGTCTCTCTCTCTCTCTCTCTCTCTCTCTCTCTCTCTCTCTCTCTCTCTGTCTATCTATCTATCTCTCTCTCTATCTCTCCCTCTCTCTCTCTCTCTCTCACACACACACACAAATATATATATATTTGTGTGTGCACATATGACTGATTAACAGAAAATTCCCACAGCATTCTTTTTCTCCAAAAGGTTGGCCACACAGCCTTTTTGCTGTCTGTAGGATTTGGATCTTTGTGCAAGGGTGAGACAACAATCAAGGCTTGCAGTACATTATGCATGCTTTGGGAAGGAGAAAACACTTTTTACAGAGTCTATATAGTACCATGATCTCTAAGATGCCTCTTATTCTGATCTATGAGGCACTGTTTTGAAATCCACAAAGCTGGATTACAGTCAAGTATTAATAGGTATGTCACAGACTAACAGAGGTAGCAGTCCTTCAGAAAGAATCAGAAATGCCAGCCTACTTTGTGTGAGAAGTCTGACTGAAGGAAGAAAGGACAAGAGAGACAGGGTTGATGCCATGGAACCTTGACCAAAGATGAAAATAGGCTAGTATCAGGTAATACTTGGAGCTGACTTATTGTGTGCTGCATGCTAGTACTAACACATTTAATGCCCACCCTAGCCCTATCTATGCACTAGATGTTATCATAATCTCATTCTATAGATGAAAATAGCATAGCAAACAGGTAAACTAGCTTTTCCAATTTCACCCTCTTGAAGCTGACAGAACCAGGATTTAAACGTGGGTGCTTCTAGGATCAGAGCTTGGAACACAAAACCGTAGGCTGCAATACCTCTTTCCTCCTGAAAGATCCCAACACCTACAGATTGAAATGATGAGAAGGATGCAATGAATGCAATGATGGGATAGGCTGCAGAAGAGGAAGATTTGGTGGACAAGTGCTGAGAGTCTATCTGCCTCTTCTATTCTACCTAATTTGTCCTAAAGCAACTATATTGACAAATTATGGCCTGATTGGGCAACACAAATCAACTGACCCTGACACTGAGCCCAATTTCGTGGAGTATCAGATAGTAATCAGGACAAGGTAGCTCTGACTTTTCATGGATGTTTATTTATAAATCAATGAGACTTCTTAACAGCAACCATGATGATTTACGCAAAATAAGCTAAAATCACAAGTTATTTCTAAATAACCATTTGGTGCCTGTATGTTTGATATGCTCTGCATGTATGTGTGTGTGCATCTTTAATTGATATAGGTTCCATTTCAGACCTAATTAAAACAGTTTTGTCTTATAGCCAGTGGAAAACTACTGCCAACACAAATTTCACACTAGAATCAATATATGTAAAGTCATACTTTTCTGCATTACATCATACGATTATAAATTTACCCAAGATAATGCAATTCTGTTATTCAACAGGAAGTGCAGTTTCTGAATTAAAATTCGGGAAATTTATCTCTGGAATACAATAACCTACTGGATGGTAGAAATGCCAAAATAAAAAAGAAAAATATTTTAAGCTTAATGTTTAATGATATACAATAATAATATCAGACATAATATTTGCTTTGTCAATAAGTTGATGGAAATAATTATAAAGTGGAGTCTACAATGATTCTAAGTAAATAGATTATTGAAAGTCAGAATGCTGTAGTTGAGTTAGCAGATGCTATAAGCTCCAACTTCCCTACCTTGTACTAACATTTCTTTCTAAGTCCTCTGTTCTCTATCAAGTCATTCTCTGTCAAATATGCTGCTATTTATTTATTTTTTTATTTGTCTTGCATGACCGACATGAAGGTCACTTTCATCTCTACCACCATATTATTGCTGAAAAGGCCAAAAGAATAACTTTTCATAGTATCTCTTGTACCTGGGCCTCAAAAGAACGTTCTCTTGTTCTCTTATTACCTCATCTTGTTATAGTTTTCCCATTGACCTCATGGTCAGAACATGAGTATTACAAATCCCAAGGTTTGTGCCAGAGGATTATAAGATGCTTGTGCCCTAAAGGATGGGAACAGAGCATCGTGTGTGCTTCACACAACTGTGATTACGCCACTGTCTCCACACCAACGCATGGCCTTGACCTCTCAGGAATTCAACAATTTCCTTAGTATAAGTGACTTTCTTGAATGCCTCTCAGATTCACAAAACAAATTTCTGGAAGTTCCTCTGAAACACTGAATGTCAGAGTCCTTTGAAAAAAAAAACAGAAAAAAAGAAAGGAAGAAAGAGAGGGAGGTAGGGATGAAGGAAGAAAGAGAAGAAGAGAGAAAGCAAGCAAGCAAGAAAGAACCAAAAATTGAAAGATTGTTTTATTTTGTTACAAATATAATTTTTAAAGATACAGGCTCCTTCCAAAAGTTCATTAAGATACAAATATGAAAATATTATGCATGAACTTTTTGCGCCAAAATAAATTTGTTCAAATTCTATTTTCCGCAAACTTTTTGAAGTACCCTTACAAGCCTAAATTCTAAAACAAACTGAGCAGATGCAAAAAATACTTACTTTACTTACTTTAATCACAAATATTTTTTTTACAGCTGTTACACATTTGATTAGTTAAAAGAATCATAGGAATCATGCATTGGAAAGAAATAATTAAATGCTAGATACTGTATTTTCCAAGTGAGACCAAGAAAGATTGAAGGTCTATGTTTTCTTGTGGATTTTTCTACAAAATACTTGTATAGCTAAAAAGCTAAAATAAACATAGCATTTATAGACCAGGGAATAATTGTTGGGACCATCATTGTAACAGAGTAAGTAAAACTGTGGTCTGTGGTGCTGGCACCCCATATGGATGCCAGTTCCTCTCCTAGTTTCTCTACTTCTGACCCACATCCCTGATAATAGCCTGGGAAAGTAGCAGAAGTTGGCCCAGGTATTCAGCCATTTACAGACTCACCTGAGAGACTTAGCAGAATCCTGGCTCCTGGTTTTGACCAGGCTAAGCCCTGGCTATTGCTGCCATATAGGAAGTGAACTAGCTGATTAAAGTTTGTGTGTGTGTGTGTGTGTGTGTGTGTGTGTGTGTGTGTGTCGTCCCTCTCTGTGTGTAATTCTGCCTTCAAACGAATGAATGAATATTTTGTTTAAAGTAGATTTGATTTATGTTTACCAAAGTTGGCTAGACTCTCCTAGGGCCCTTACATCATTTCTCTGGTAGACTATCACAGAGGGATATGTGGAGGTATAGCTTCCTTTCACATGAAGTTTTAGCTTAACCACTGCTAAGAAAAACATTTCATTTTCTCATGAAATCAACAATATTTTCTACTAGGGCTTCGTATTCCTCCTCCTGATTCTGCTCTAATTCCATGCTGTTTTTCTAAACATTCTCTCCTCCATGAAATCAACCTTCATCGTTTCTGTTGTGTTGCTCTTCAAATCACCATCAGGTTCAAACATCTAACTTATTCTTGCACCACAGCCTCAATTTGTTGAAGAAAGCATCACTTTTCTGTCCTATCATCCATCCACCTAACTGAAACTAAACTTATTATTATTATTATTATTATTATTATTATTATTATTATTATTATTTTGTGCTACAGCTCCATAGGCTTTGGGACCCAAACTGAACTTGCCTTAAATCCTTAGTAACTAAATTCTTGATTTCCTGAGTATCATTTGCACTGTACCTATATTAGGCTACTATGCTAAGAATCCACATAATTATTTCTTTTTCACTATTTTGTCTCTCTTCTTCAGCTAGTGTCTGAAGTCCAGCGATACTTCTTTATAAGTGTTTTAGTGTATTGTGTTTCTCCTCCCTCTTAGCTTAAATAAACATCATCCTAATCCATGGTCACATAATTAGAGTTTTTTCTATTATCTGTTTAAAAAAAAGGTACTGTAGACTATACACTATTCTTTAAGCCACCTGATTTTTAGCCACCAAATTAGTCTTTCTAAGATGCTGTTCTCACTATTATTGTAGGAAATAAGAAGAGAGGACACCAAATTTGTTGAGTGACTAACTGTGATATTGAAACTTTAAGTTGATTACTTCTTAAGTCCTTTCAACAAATACAGTTAGGCAGATATTAGTATTTTTATTGCACACATAATAGGACTTAGAAAAATTAACAGCTTTCTCAGAATCACACATCAATAGCAGCCAGTAGAGCCAAGATTCAAAGCTGTGCTGGCTCAATTGCATCTGTTGCCTCAGTATCTTCTAATAGTTCCTCATCTCCTAGTGCATCACTCACTGAACATTAATGTTTTGCGTGTCAACAATGCATAAAGATCTACAAAAGATCAGTAAGAGTGAAATCCTCCATCCTTGTGGAAAGATAAAATACGAAGAAAATTAGTTGCAGAGATTAGCATCCTTTCCTGTTGAATCTCCAGAGCTGACAGTAGTTGCCTAGGGCTGTCCTAAGAAGTTCTCATAATTGGGCTCAGTGTGATAGCCTACTGGCTAGCGCCCTCATTTTGCATGCACCAGGATCCAGTATGGGTGTGGGTTCATATCCCACCTGCTCCACTTACTTTCTAGCTCCCTGCTTGTGGCGTCGGAAAGCAGAAAAGGATGTCCCAAAGTCTTAAGACCCTACACTTGCATGGGAGGCCTGGAAGAAACTCTGGGCCTCTGGATTCAGATTAGCTCAGCTCCAGCCATTGTGGTCATTTGGGAAGTGAATCAGCATATGGAAGATCTTTCTGTTTTTTCCTTCTCTCTGTAAATTTGACTTTGAAATAAAATTTTTTAAAAATCTAAAAAACAATAAGTTGTCATCATAATCAAGGGGACTTGAAACTATAGGAATGTATTCTTTTGCCATCTTGGAGTTTAGAAGTTAAAAAATTAGTATGTTGACAGAACTGGCTCCTCTTGGATATTCTGAGAAAGAATCTGCCCCAAGCCTCTCTCTTAACTTCTGACAGTCTTTAGCTTGCATTTTGTCCAAGCTCATCCTCCAGCTAATCAGAGCAGTAGATAGCCCAGGGAAGAATTCCCAGGGAATGCATAACATCACACCCACCTTTTCCTGTTGGTCAGTTCACAAAGCTAGCCCAGACTCCAAGCAAGGGTCAAGGAAACTGTCTCCAACTCTAGGAAACATGAGCAGCAAAGCCACATTGCAGAGAAGAGCAGAAGGAAAAGGCGAGAGAAATTATAATCAGCTTTGGAAATTTGAGAGATAATGATCTTCTAGATACTGTCTTACTTTTCAAATGCATGTGTCTTAACCAAATTGGTTCCCAAGTTGTATTATAAGTTGCTTTAACTCAAAATTAAAAACATAGTTCACTTGAGACTCCTGAAATATACAATGCAGATATTATGTATTGCTAGACACTAAATATTGAAAGTTATACATTTCTAATTACAATAAATAATTTAATCAGTACAGTGACTATGAGATAGGTACTATCATTATCCCTTTGTACAAAGGAGGAAACTGAGATAAATTTGTTTGTTTTTATTTGAAAAGCAGGTTACAGAGAGATAAAGAATTCTTCCATCCACTGGTTTACCATCCAAATGGCCACCACATCTGGAACTGGGCTGGTTCAAAGTCAGGAGCCAGGATCTTCTTCCAGCTTTTCATGTGAGTTTAGGGTCCCTAGGATTCGGGCACTCCTCTGCTGCCTCCCTAGACCATGACAGGGAGATGGATCAGAAATGGTGCTGCCAGGACTTGAACTGGTGCCCATACGGAATACTGATGCCAGAGGCTAAGAC
This sequence comes from Ochotona princeps, assembly GCF_030435755.1. Lineage (NCBI taxonomy): Eukaryota > Metazoa > Chordata > Mammalia > Lagomorpha > Ochotonidae > Ochotona > Ochotona princeps. Next base: position 56,136,754 of record NC_080838.1, read on the forward strand.
CCTGTGTATTACACTATAGCGCCAGCCCCATGAGAAGGAAACTAAAATAAATTGAGGTTATGTGATTTTTTTTTCAGCGTCCAAAACCACCAACAGTAAGGTTGGTAGTCAAATCCAGGCATTGTCATGTGAGAGTTCATGCTATTAACTAGCACCTTTATTTGTAGTAATAGAATGATGATAAAACTATGCAAATATATTTATTTCAAAACTACTTTAAAATACTTGAGTGTAGTTTGAAGAATGGTCAGGAGGCCAGTATTGTGGCATATTAAGTAAAGTCTCTGCCTGCGATGCTGGCATTCCACTGGGCACTGGTTCAAGTCATGACTGCTCCATCTACCATCCAGCTCCTGCTAACATGTTTAGAAAAGCCAAGGATGTCCCAAGTTCCCAGGACCCTGCCACTCCTTTGGGAGATTCAGAACAATCTCCTGGCTCCTGATCTCAACCTAGCCCAACTCCAGTTTTTGCAACTATATGGGGAATGAGTCAGTACATGAAAGACATGAAAGATACCACCCCCCTCTCTCTTGTTATCTCTCCCTTAATCCCTCTCTCCCCCTATAAACTCTTTTAACCAATTTTTTTTTAAATCAAAATCTTTTTATAAACAATGCACAGACATAGCAAAGCTTTCCTTTGTCTTTGCAAATGAAATAAAATTCTTCCACAGCAAAGAAAGGTTAAAAGAATACGCTTCTTCCAAACCTGCACTACAAAGGATACTTAAAGATGTTCTAGAGAAGAGGAATAGCACCCACCAAAACAAAGGCAAATGTGAAGAACATCCCAGTAAAATAACAACAGAAGACTAAATTAATTAACAGCCCACTGTAAAAATGACAGGACCAAATTAGGACTCATTCATATTAACCCTGTAAACAGATTAAACTCATCAATCAAATGCTATAGATAAGTAGACTAGATTAAAATACAAAACCAATCTATTTGTTGCCTACAGGACACATATCTCACCAACAAAGAACAGCAAAAACTGTATCTCATGGATTTTGATTTTTTCAGTTCCATCTCTTCAAAATACTTTTCTTTCTCATTAAATTCTTCAATGACTCATAGAACATACAGCAGCATCATTTTCTTCAAGAAGACTCTGGATTTTCTTTTTCATTTCTTCAGCAACACATTAGTCATTCAGTAGCATGTTATTTAACTTCATGGTGTTGTTAATTTCTTTTTTTCTTCCTGTTGTTGATTTTGTATTGTGGCTTTTCATTTAAGGGGATGTATAGTAACTGTGTAATGGAGACGATCTTATCTACATGTGAAGATACAATGCAGTAGGCATCTCTACATCCAGATCTAAGATGGACTCCAAATGAAACTCTTTACTGTATCTTGACAATAGGATGCTTTACCCTCTGCTATTGTCCATGCCCGCAATGATGGAGAAGAACAATACTATAGTAATAATATAGGGGAACTCAGTGGGTAGGGGGAGGGGCTAGAGAAAGGTGGTAATGGAAATCCCAGGACCTATGGAACTGCATCATAAAATGATAGTAATAATAATAATAAAGAAGTAAAAACAAAAACAATGCACAGAAATATCAATTTTCAGACTGGCTTCTACATAAAATAGTAACCTGTTTTAAAGAAAATACACAAACATATCTAATATCACATAAACACCCAAAGTTAATTGTCCCTTTACTTTCTCTCCTCCCAATCATTTAAAATCTTCATCATAATAAGAACACCTGTCCTTCTTGGGCATATTTGCAGCGCAAACTTCTACTTAGTCATATCCTCTATGAACAATACCCTATTTGAGTTTCAGTAATATCCTCCCACAGTACAGGTTAGCAAACTGCCACATGTAGCAGAGAAACTCATCCCCTAGAGGTCAGTTAAGATATCGCCATTTTTTCTCCTTAATTTATTTCCACTTAGTCACAAACAGGATTGTATATGGAAGACTAAAGGAGGTCTGATCCATCTACCATGACTTTGGAAAAACACAGTAAGTATAGTAGGTCAGTGTTTATCAATGTCATGTAGTAGGCATGTTATATATTAACCACTTGGGGTAAAAGAGACCCCATTGCAATCAGAAACAGAACCTAAATGACTCCATCTGTTTAAACATTTCTAAGCCTTCTAAACATTTCACTTTTATCTACTCAATATGACATTGTCCTAAAAATTTAATCCTGACATGCTATATATTTTGCTGATACATGATATCACACACACTCTCTCTCTCTCTGTCTCTCTCACACACACACACACACACACACACACATTTCCTATAAATATATTTCTGTTGTTTTCCAACTGCAAAGCGCTTATTTTTCCCTATGATTTCTTGCCTATAAGCAAGTTATGTAGTAATAAAGTTAAAGTGTTTGACATACAAGGGGTACTAGGAACAAAACATGATGTGTGTGACATGGCAGTTACCTCTTTATGCTTTCTACATTTGTGGATTTAACCCACTGCTGGGCAAAATTATTTGGAAAACAAATTACAGACCTTTTCACATGCCATTATTTCCTAAATAAAAGTATAATAAATTTTTCTTACAATTTATGCTGTATTAGGTATCATAAGTAATTTAGAGATGGCTTAAAACATATGCGAGCAAATATATAGATTACATGCAAATAAAATGCCATTTTGTATCAGAAACTTGAGTGCCAATGGATTTTGGTATCCACAGTGGCCCTGAAGCCAACCCGCAAGAATGATAGATTACTACAATTTAAAACATGGGCTAGGTAAGCAGGCAAAGTCCCTTAACAAAGCAACAGAAGGAATTGTGAGGAATCTTTCTTTAGAATTTGTCATAAAATGCAAATTTGGACAGATACTAACTCTTAGATATGGTGGAGCTGATGTGCTCAATAAAAATCGAAAGATCTTCTTACCAAATAATAGTTTGGGTTGAATTGTGTTCCCCAAAACATAATGAAGCCTCAAATTCTAACATCTATGAATGAAAACTCATTTAGAGAAAGATCTTTATGGGTATGAAGCCACCAGCAAGAACAAAAAGAAGAAAAATCATCTTTATAACAAGTTACGATGAGACATTAGAGTGTTCCCTAATCCAATAACTGCATCTTTATAAAATGCAGAAGTTGGAACAGATACAGAAATGAGGGAAAAATTACATGAAAACTAGGGGAAGGGCATCCAACCACTCTTGGGGCCACCACAGTTTGCCTGCAAGCAACCAGAAGCCAGAGAGGAGGATTCACATAGATTGTCCCCTAGCAACTTTCAAAGGAAATAATGATGTGGTTTGATTTTGGATTTTTTTTTGTTCCATAAGTATGAGATGATAAATTTGTGTTGTTTAAGCCAACTAGTCTGTGGCTGCCAGAAAACTAACATAATAGTCTTATCCTATACTCTGTGATACTTCAAGGTGTAAAAGGCCATGGCTAATTGGAGATAAATTTTGAAACCAATAAGAAGAGACAAAATATTCAGGAAATAAAGAATATATTTAACTCAAGGAAAAAAGGCATACTTTTCCTTTCCTTTACTTCTTTTCATTTTTGATAGAAATTTGTCTTACAGATCGATGTAGGGTATGCCTTAACCTTAACTATTTATAAATAAATATCATGACTCCAGCCCCTATTTTCAAAAAGAAGAAAATTCATTATCAGTTTTCAATTAATCATCACATACTTTGCCTACTCTATTACCGAAGTCATTTAAGAATGATGAAAATGTTAGAAATGCAAATAATATCCCAACTTTGAAGAATGTAGAATTATTTGTAGATAAGATACTGATCAAAGTAAAAGTCAATAGAAGACAATTCCAAACTAAGCAATACGCAATTATTCCAAAATTTAATTACTAGTGTAAAAACCTTAGGGAAAATATCCAAAATCATATGTTTATCATGTAAGGAATAATGCATGGTACAAAAAAAAATAAGCTTCTGGGCCCGGCGGCGTGGCCTAACGGCTAAAGTCCTCGCCTTGAAAGCCCTGGGATCCCATATGGGCGCTGGTTCTAGTCCCGGCAGCTCCACTTCCCATCCGGCTCCCTGCTTGTGGCCTGGGAAGGCAGTTGAGGATGGCCCAATACTTTGGGACCCTGCACCCGCGTGGGAGACCCCGAGGGGGTTCCAGGTTCCCGACTTCTGATCTGCACACATCGGCCCGTTGCGGCTCACTTGGGGAGTGAATCATCGGATGGAGGATCTTCCTCTCTGTCTCTCCTCCTCTCTGTATATCTGGCTGTAATAAAATGAATAAATCTTAAAAAAATAAGCTTCTGTAATTATCTTTGGTTGAAAGGTTGAACTCACTTGGTCTTTCAACTTTTCAACCACCAGCATCCTGAATACAAAAATAATTTGATATCTACAGGGTTTGGATGTGTACCTGGAGTAACGTTCTCTCTGGTCTTACAACACTAGGAGAAGTGGGCAATTACAAACTGCCTAAACCACAACGTAGAATGTGGATTATATGCACTTTCCTTATTTCCAATCATTTTGCTACACTCTATGTTAGTTATGATATGTACTAAACCCTAGATAACACACTTCACTGTAACCCCCTCAAAGATAGGACCTAGGTCTTATTTCCACATAGGGTAGTTGAATAAATATAAAAAGTTAAATGCACCTCTAAGACTAATTCCTCTCTAAGGAACACATTGGCACTGTTAGTTACTTATTCTGATGCAATGCATTTTTGCTTCTTGTGTTGATTAATTTCTATTGATCCTCAGTATGTGGCCCAGAGCACTCTCATTTCACAACATTCAACACTGGATTATTGATTCCCTGCACCAGAGCCCTGGTAATTATTTACAGGAAATGTAAATTCTTCACTGATGTTCCTATTCTACATTGGTTTTAAGTGCAGAACCCTCATTAATTGTAAGATGAGGAAGATTCCGGTATTTTCCAGTATATTCTATAGAATTTTTCTTTTTTACTTTGATTTAGATTGCTAACTTCAAATCAATATTCATCAAGAAATTAACTCAAATCAATAAGTTGACTCCATGGGTTGAGACTAGCTATTTGGAAAATAAAGGCGGGGGTTAGGGAAAACAAAACAAAAAAAAAAGAGAATGAAAAAATGAAAGGAAAAATGCAAAATGCTGCATACAATTTCACCAATTTTTATCAAAGTGATTATTTCTCTACTAGAACTGAATAAAACTTTCATGTTTTGAGCACCCAGCAGGAAAGAACTGACCCAAATCGATTGCTTGTGAAAGGCTTCTGCACCAGGACTCCTGATGCTCTGAAGATGTGATGTAAAATCATCGCTGAGAAGCCCCGGTCTCCCTCATCATCAGGCCCAGTCATTGCTGGGCTGCTAGGCATTTTGACTCACAGACACAGTATGCAGTTTTGAATAGGACGAAGATACCTTTGTGATGGTTGTTTCAATAGTTGTCAGGGTGACACTTGAGATTTCAGTGTAAGAAATAGTTCTCACCTCTACCCTAGCTCTGTGAAATGATTTTGCCCTTGGAAGATTTTGAAAATTAAAGCAATAAGATATTTTCCCTTTTTTAACCAAGAAAAAAAAATTGTTACATTAAATGAAGGGGCTGAAACCCAAGGTCAATGTGATCTTTCTTTCTGATAAAACAATGGCATTCTTCTGCCTCTCTGCTTATGCAGTTTACTGTCCTTGTTTCTGGTCCACTTTATACATGGATTCAAATGAATTTCCAAAGCACTTCTGTGTCCCTTGCATCTCAGGCTCTGGATCTACCTTAAAGAACATTACCCTCTAAAAGACCACAAAGAGCAGGCTTTGTAGAGTCAGGGATTAAGCCGCTGCTTGGGACACCTGCATCCGCGTCTGCATGCCTGGTTTGAATCCTAGTGACTCTATGCTGCAGATCCAGGTTTCTGTTAATGTACCTAGGAACCAACAGGTCAAGAGCAAAGTATTTGTATGGCTGACATGCATGAGGCTGGGCTGGTTGGAGATCCTGGCTCTTGACTTTGGTCTTGCCCAGCCCCTATTGCTACAGCCATTTGAAGAGTGAATCAAATGAAAAATCTCTCTCTGTTTCTCTTCCCTCGCCATGCCCTCTGTGTCACCTTGTGTTTCAAATGAATAAATACGTATTTTGTGAGTTTACAGAAAATGGAATTATACAATATTATTTTGGCTTAAATAATGTGAAATCCATGCAATACTATTTTTATAATATGTCTTTTTATAAACTTTTAAAAGATTCTTTGTCTATCACTGGAAAGGTTTTTTATTAGTAGTAAGCCACAAAATACATACAATTGCAAATGACACTAAAACAATGGAGGACAAGGAGTTATGAAAAATATTAGTGGGGGATTCACGTTAGCAGGAATTAAGTCACAAAAGATTAACCTGAGACCTAGAAGAATCTGAAGAAATTATTTGTACAAGAGAGGGAGGAAAACACATAAAGTACATCTCCCAAGCAAGGAAGAGCATGATTGGCTAGGAGGAAGAAGGTGGGAATTCAATGCCTTACCGTCTGCACTAAAAAATTCATATTTTAGGACCCAGCACGGTAGCCTAGTGGCTAAAGTCCTCACCTTACATGCACCAGGATCCCCTTAGGTGCTGGTTCTTGTCCTGGCTGCTCCATTTCCCATCTAGTTCCCTACTTGTGGCCTGGGAAAGCAATAGAAGTTGGTCCAAAGCCTTAGGACCTTGCATCCATGAGGGAAACCCAGAAGAAGCTCTTGGCTCCTGGCTTCAGATCGGCTCAGATCGGCTCAGCTCCAGCGATGGACAGAAGATCTTCCTGTTTGCTTCTCTTTGTAAATCTGACTTTCCATTACAAATCAAATTAATCATTTTTAAAAACTAGATTTTATTGTAAATGCAATGGAAGGCATTAAAGGGTTTTCAGGAGAAAGGCATAACAATATTTAAAGCTTTTGTGTTAAAGAGTTCTCTCAATGTGTTATAATGAACATGTGTGAGGCGGGGGGCAACAACCTAACAGGACATTGGCAGATGAGAGAGAAGGACAGCTCAGACTAGGGCTATAATTGAAAAAATAGACAGGTGATTTTTAGGGTAACAGACTTTGTGATGGATTTTATTTAGAAAAATAGAGATCAAAAATGACTCTGCAAGTTCTGATTTAAATATGTAAGTGGATGTTTACTGAGATAGAGAACCAAGGGCAATCATAAACTTCAGTGAGAAAATCAAGAATTCAATTTGGGACCAGAAATCTTGAGCTGGCTCAGCAACTTGAAGCAGACACAAAAGGCATGCAGTGAGAGGCCAGGAGAGAAAGCTTAGAATGAGTCTTTATCGTGATCATGTTAATTTCTTCGCTTGCCCACATAGTTGCCTGGAGCCCCACTACAGCCAAATGTTGGGTGTGGACAAAAGGAAACTCGATATGTTATTTAATCAAATCACATACACTCTATTGCATTTGACTTGGCAACTCTAAGATGTGCTGCTGCCAAGTCAAATTTTTAGCCAGATAATGAGCTGCGTTTATTGCTACCACATCTGCTTCCCGGTTTGTTGTAAGCAGGAAAGTCACCACAAGGTAGAACAATAGACATCACAGATAGGGAAGCAGCTGCTAAAGTTGGCTCCAACAGTGAGAAATGGGAAATGAGTACTTTTTTTTCAAAGTGTCAGAGAAGGCTATAATTTAAAGCAAGAATATACTTTAAGAATTACTTTAAGAAGAGTTCAAGGCAGGGAGACTAAAAAGGCATCAGGGAAATCAAGAACAGTGCCTCCTGAACACTTTGCAACAATTCAGTGGCCCAGAATCCTTTGTCTTATTTTAATATTTGGAACATCGGTAGTGGTCTCCCCAACCAATAAAGCACCCCTTTTCAGTAGAGGGAAAAAGATAAGTAATTGAACAAAACAAGGGCTCCACTTGATAGTTTCAAGGTTCCTTTTTGTCTGATAGCTAAGAGGGAACTCCAGTATGTTCTTTTAAAGTGACCCTCTGTATGTAATCCCTCTGTATGAAGGCTTAGAGAGTCTGAGAAACAATGTGCCCCAAATTATACCTCCAGTGAATAGGAGAGATAGAAGACATTACACGTTGATCTGATTTTCATTTCACAACATTACTAATGCAAATCTGTAATATATGCAATAGTAGGAAATTAAAGAACAATTAGATAATCATAGGAGTTTCTGCTCTGTCTCACTTTAGTATTCATATACAAAACTTTTTTAGTGTTCATGATTATTTTCTCTACTAAATAAAATATAATGCAAACATTAAAAATATAACAGACTAACAACCTCGAAAAAACTTGTTTCCGACAAACAAAATACAAAGGTAAAGGGAATGTGTATATAGAAAATGTACTTTAAATTCTAGTATGTGCATTCTTTGACTTTTACATCGAAGATTAAGTATATATTACTTGTTTTGTGGGCTATGGGCAATTCATCACCTCTCTCCGAATAAACAAAAAATATCTCATGAGGACGGAAGCAAGATGATGCTTCCAACCAGTCTATGTCAGTGCAGTTGGTCAACTTGCTGTCCTGACCAAAGTAGACAAAGAAGTGTGTGCATTTGCTTAAGCAATTTCTTCACTTTGCGATATTGATGCTCCTTTTTCTCTTCTTAACTCCACCTACCATCTTCAATAAGTGGTTCCTACAGATACTTGTCTAATTACAAGTGTAAAGAAACATTTCCCTGGTCTTTTCTACCTTGCCACAATACCATGCACTATATGTGTCTTAATCATTCTCTCTCATCTGAAATTCCCTTGAGAACAGAACCTATAATTTATACACCTGCTAGGGTCTCATTGTCTCCACCAAATTCATGTTGAAATTCTACTCCCATTGAAAGATATTAAGAGGGGGAAACAGGTGGACTTTTAAGAGATGATTGAGTCATGAGGAGTTCTTTTTCCCCCCTGTGGATTAACGGATTAGTGGATTAACTGCTTATCACAGGAGTGGCTCTGTTACACAATTGGACATTGTTTGACTGGCTTGCTGTGTTTCACCCTGAGATGCCCCATTCCATGTTGAGCTCTGCAGAGTCCTTACCAACAAGGCTTTCCCCAGATATAGCTCTTTGACCTTGAACTTCACAGTCTCCAAAATTTTAAAGCACAGATCTCTTCTCTTCATATATAAACTAGTTTGTTATATTAATCCATAACAACAGGAAAAGGTCTAAAGCTCTCCTTTTTTGTCCTGAAATGATACATAGATTTCAAAATAGAGGGAACCTGGAATACTGCATGTGGCATAATCTTTTAAAGGCTTACACAAGTTTTTCTTAGAAAGAGCTTCTGATTCTCAGTGGAACTAGTATCATTGATGTCCTACAGAATAATATAGTTGAGTCTCTCGACAGATAAAATAAGGGTCCTGTGGAGAACTTAAAAAATTACCTTAAAACTCCTACTGGAGTTTAGGAGTCTTGCAGCGCCTACTTGTCTCATCAGAGCTAGTCTGCTTCTGCTGTGCTTGCTATTCTCCTATTTATAAACAAGATCAAAATTAACTGATAGATTATGCATTAAAGTAAAATAATAAATTCACTCCAGTTTGGTAAACAAAATCACCACTAGAATCTGGGAAAATCCTTAATGTGGATTATAAATCATTAAGTAAAATAGATCACAGCTTGAGTGTCAAGTGAAATTTAATTCCAAACTCATTCATCACAGAGAATTATAAACAAAGATCCTAAAAGACTAATTCTATAGATCAAAAAGAAACCAGGGCCACCCTGAAGATTTACAAATTTAATAAAAGCACTTAGAACTAGCCAGCACCCTGGGGCTTCAAGACACTGACAATGGGCCCAGCGGCATGGCCTAGCAGCTAAAGTCCTTGCCTTGAACGCCCCGGGACCCCATATGGGCGCCAGTTCTAATCCCGGCAGCTACACTTCCCATCCAGCTCCCTGCTTGTGGCCTGGGAAAGCAGTCAAGGACGGCCCAATACTTTGGGACCCTGCACCTGTGTGGGAGACCCGAAAGAAGTTCCTGGTTCCCGACTTCGGATTGGCGCAGCACCAGCCGTTGCGGCTCACTTGGGGAGTGAATCATCGGATGGATGATCTTCCTCTCTGTCTCTCCTCCTCTCTATATATCTGACTTTGTAACAAAAAAAAATAAATAGATCTTTAAAAAAAGACACTGACAATGGAAAGGAAAATTAAGATAATGAAGGTAACATGAGGAAACAGAGTTCATTAATATGACACTAACACTAACATGCACTGAAGACTTCCTGTGTCCCACATGCTGAGTTCAGGGCTTCATGCACATCATTTAATTCCCATAAAAATTACCCAGTTTTCTTAGGTATACCCTCTCTGGTCTGAAGACAGAGCTAGCAGAGTATTATCCCAGTCAATTGAAAGCTCCATCATACTATCAGCAAAAATTTACATCATTATGGAATTAATTGACATAGTAATGAGTAACCAACATGTTGAAAGTAAATGTGAGTTCCCAGCCACCTTCTGTGACGTTGAACTTGACTGGACAATAAGATGCTGGACTCTATGTTTGGTGTATGCTTGCAATGGGGGAATCTCAACTGAACTTGAGCTGTGGTTATGCAACAAGGTGGAGGAATCCACCATGGTGGGAGGGTTTGGGCAGGGGTGGGAGAACCCAAGTATCTATGTAACTGTGTCACATAATACAATGTAATTAATGAAGTTAAATAATAATAAAAAAAAATTACCCAGTTTGTCTCTGCTTTTTATTCTTTTCCTCCTATCAGTTTGTTCCCTTCTCAGAGGCCTCACTGACCTTAAAAATATAAGTTCTTTATTCCCTCAAAGTCCTTCAAAGCCTCAAAATCATGGCTAGAAAAAAAAAAAAGTCCATGTTTTTTTGCCATGGGCCTTTACCATGGTCACCAACTGCCCTCAATTTATTTTCTTCTATGTTCTCCAGTGTCACAGCTTCACAGAGACTTTTCACACTGTGCTCTCACCATACCCATCTCTTTCCATCCCCAACTCTACTTCACAGTGCTTGCCACTACCTGACATTAAACTGCACACAGTCAAGTCTTCTTATCAAAGGTAATTATGTTCCATAACGTCTCCATGAGCATTGAGGCAGTAATATTTAAACATTGCTTTTAAGAGAAATACAGGTTATGTTCCTGTGGACCTCTGGACTCAACATTTGCATCAAATGGTCAACACATCCATTTTATGCATAAAAGACACCTGATCTAATAAATATTATTCTTTCCTCACCATTGAATTAATGGAAAACAGCATTAGAACTTACACCTGAAGACAGCCTATCTAACAAAGATTTTTTTTCACAAGGCACATCCCAGCCTTAGAAACATCTTGCAGTTAAGAACACTTCAAAACACTTCAGTACTATACTTGGAGCTGCTCTAAAAAAAAATCACAGACAAAAGTCACAAAAAATGTAAAAATTTTGGCACAAATTAGACAATTGTTTGCAATTTAAGAGTTGAAACAAGAAGGAAGAAACTGTCACCAGGCCCAGCTTCAACTGAGAACATGTGCTTTCAAGGGTGATACAAACATGTTGCTACTGTGCTTGAAAGTGCAAATGAACACAATCAGATTTTAACACAGTGGCCATTTGTTGCCTCTGTTAAAACATACTTGGATCCCATATGGGTACCAGTTCATGTCCCTATGGCCCCTTTCCCATTCAGCTCCGTGCTTGTAACCTGGGAAAACAGTCGAGGATCACCCCAAAGACTTGGGACCCTGCATCCGTGTGGCAGGCCAAGAAGAGTCTCCAGGCTCCTGGCTTCAAATCAGTTCAGCTCCAACCGTTGCAGCCACTTCAGGAGTAAATCATCAGACAGAAGATCTTTCTGTCTGTCTCTCCTCCTCTCTGTATATCTGACATTACAATAAAAATAAATAAATCTTTTTTAAAAAGTACTTGGCACACCCATATGTTATTCCAGAGTTGAGTCCTTGTTATATAATTGTGCACCAGAAGAGAGGCATCAAGTGACAGCTGGAGTTGTTGGGTTCCTGCCACTCATTCAGGAAACCTGGATTAGCTTCCTAGGATTGTGATCTAGAAACTGAGTTTATGCCTTCGGTTCGACACTATCCCAACTATTGAGAGTATTTAAGAAATAACTAGTGGAAGGAAGATCTCTTACTAATAAATAAACTAATGCTTTAAATTCTGGCAATGGATGAGGTGGCACATAAAGAACCCACAACTAATGAAGATTGACTGCACTTATTTATTCATTATAGATGACTTCTCTCCCTTCTGTCAACACCTAAATTCTGCAACAGTGAAAACATTTTCTGATTTTTTTACCACTACTTTTTCTTTTCCTTTTAAACCTGAATGGTCCATTAGAAATATAATGTAAGCCAGAAATAAGAGCTACACAGGGATTTTGCAAGTTTAAATAACCATAATATATCCAAAATATTATTCTATCTAATGAATATGAAATATTAAAATAATATTTTATGTTGATTCTTCTGTTCATTTATATATTCTAGGTCTTTAAACCTCAATGTATATTTTAACTTACAACACAATTCATTATGGATTGGCTACATTTTGGATGCTCAGAAATTGTATATGGCTATTGTGTGTTGGTGGCCATGTTAGTATGCATGTATAACAATGAATACTGTGTAGAAAACCCCTTGACAAACTCTGTGGAATGCGTTCCATATTGATTTCTCTGTGTGTGTCCCAGACATAAACTTCAAAGATCACATACTATATACCATTTAATTCTCATAACTACCTTTTTGTTAACTCTTATTAACCTAATGTTATATATTTAGTAACTATAGGCACTACATCACCCACAGCGATGCAAAATTCTAGGATAAGATCTTGAATACTTGACCGCAGCACCAAATTCAATGTCTCTACAGAGACCTTATTACAAGATGCTTATCTAGTTTTATTTAAAGTATCAACTGATATATTAGTCAACAGTGCTTTGGGGTTTTGTGTGTGTGTGTGTGTGTGTGTGTATTTTTTTGTTTTATACTCTACGGAGAGCATCCAGCTCTGACAGCTTGTCCACTTTGGCCTAATACAGTGTCTGACTTCCCTTGTTGAGAATCAGTGGCACTAGTGAATATAATCCTTATGGGCCTGCATGAAGACGCACACTGTCACCCAAGAGCCTTTCTCTCAGCTTTTCACACAGTTTTCCAGAAGGTTATTAGGAAGCATTTAGAGCAGGAAGCAAGACTGTTACTGACAACTTGGGGGGCTGTGCCCTAGAGCTGGCAGCAACGTGGAAAATGCATCGTGATCATTGGAAACCATGCGGTTCTTTCCATGCTTTCCATGCTTCTAGTATTTTGCACAAATGTATGCAGGAAAAAAATACTGCCTGACATTTACTGAATGATAATGTGATCATCAACTCACAATATTTACTTTCTTATGATTCCAAAAAGGGTGGTTTAATCAATTAATAAGAACAACCCAGGACCAGTTAGCACAAACAACTTCTTTTTTTGCTCAAATCCCTCTCAGAGAAAAATCGGCAAGATTAATCAGAAGTAATTTGTTAGAGAGGAAAAGAGAAAAGAGAAAGCTAATCAGCCAAAGCAGCCATAGAATAATAAAGCTCATTTTGAGTCTGTTGAACTTGAAGAACCCTCAGTATCAAAGTAAAAATTACAAATCATGTTTTCAATTTCCATGAAGCCAGACTGATTATAGCAAATGCTACACCATTGGATGCCCTCTGTTTGTCACTCACACACTTGGAAATAATGAAACAGGGGGATCTGCATGACTCAGTGCAGGAAGAGGTCTCCCAAACTCATGCCCCTGCAGCTAAAATCACTAACGCACAACTTGGGCCATCACAGACCTGTGAAGTGTGCTACTGGAGGTACATTTCCCCACAGTGACAGCTTTTCCATTTTGAAACAGTCAGACATTTTTTTTCTAATCTGTCTGCTGTTTCTGAACATTCTTTTTACTTCACATACTTTCTGAATGTGGAATTCCTGAGACATAAATGTTACACAACATCAGCTATCATCCTAGAATAATTACGGATGAACCACAGATTTCTATTCAGGTTCGAAAAATCCTATCCTGATGAGGAGAAATTCCCCCATTTTCTCCAAAAAGTTGATTAGATATGATGGGAATTCATAACAAACAGTAATATCTGGAGTTGCCAAAGTGTCTATACCGATTGGAGAAGGATGCTTATAGACATGATGAGGTTGAGAACTGAAGCGGGCCCACAAAGGATTTTCCTTTGATTCTCCTGGGTTTGTAAAGCCCCCAGTGACAAACGAAAACTACAAATCCCAGGAAAGTTGTCTTCAGGATAGTAAAATAGACATGATCTATAGCCTGATCAATGATTAAATCAGAACACAGAAAATAGAACAGAGACCCAACAAAGGAAAGGATCTTGAAGGAATGATGGGTTAGCATAGCCAGGGGCAGTAGGAGGAGCAAAGAAGAAATAAAGATAGACAAATATGAGTGGATCTCCATCTTAAATTTGGACCAGGTTTGGCTGTGAAGTGACCAACTAAATGGGCTACATAACATAACACCCAGTCAGTATCTCCTAGTAGGAGTTGATGCTAATAACAATTTCTACTTGGTAGCATATGTTCTGATATTCCTCACTTTCCGAGATCTTCTGTGCACACTTCCCATAGTCCCTTTCATAGCAATTATTATACTCATCATGTACATAGTTCAGGTTTGAAATGCTGTTCTGTGAATCTAAAATAGAATGCCTTCATAGAAAGATGTCCATTCATTTTTTCACTCACTTAGTCATGTATGGAACACACATTTATTGAATGACCTGCCATGTGCCAGCCACAGATACATGGTCCTGCATGCAGTCATTTAAGCATGTACCAGAGCTCTTGACATACAGGAGCTTCCTCTCTCAAAATAAAAGTCAGAAATTTACAGGTTAAAAAAAGAAACAGGTGATTTTGGACAATGAAATAACAGGGTGAAGAACCAGCTCCAGTTGGTGAAGGCCTGGGTTCAACTTAGACTAGCTTATTAGAGAATTCTGCTTTCTTTAAAAGACTTATCCCACCTTGCTGCTGATGCTGAAGGTATCATCGGATTTTTTTTTCTAGGTCGTCAAGAAAATATGACCACCCGACACAGGAGTATCCTAAATGTATACACCCAGGCTGATGAAGACATGGCACAGCGCCATGAGGGAACAGAGAGTGTCTGTGCTAGAGGAAGTGGTTGTAATGCAAGGTGACGGAGGAGGCAGCAGGTGTTCACTGTAGCCCCCTCTGTAGGTTCCAGATTTGAAGTCTGCCGGAACTCATTCGCAATAGAAGATTCACTGCTGAAATCATACAAATTTATTCAGTGTGTCCATATGCATGCAAGATATACAAAACATGAAACTCCAAGAAGACCCAGATGGCTGAAGCTTAAATACCCTCTCCATAACAGAGAGGGAAACAGAGGGCTGAAGGAGCGAGTGAGCAGAGGCATCTTAAACACACAAAACATTGTTTTAAGAAATCAATAGGCCTGAAGAGCAGAAAAGCCTGGGACCAAGATCTTATAGGATCTGGGAGAGGTGGAGACAATCTCTGGGAAAATGGAAAACAGAACTAATTACTCTAAGGACAAAAGCTCTAAGGTTGTCGTATTATGCAGACTGGTGGCATTGCACAGTATGAATGACTATATATATATGTATGTATATATATATAGTGTGTGTGAGAGAGAGAGGGGGAGAGAGAGAGAGAGAGAGCGAGAGAGAGAGAGAGCGAGTGAGCTGGTGGAGTTCTTTGATCTCCTTTCCCATGACTTGAATTTCCTCAGAGTAATGACGGTTAAGGTGTCTAGGACAACCTTGCATTTCTTTTGGGACAACCTCCCACAGTCAAGGAATGGAGCCTCAGAGAGTCCCTCCTTGTGCTTGGCAGAAAGAAACAAGGAAAGATGAAGGAAGCTTTGATTCTCAATTGGCTTCTAAGGCCTGTCAATGTCCTTTAATTCAAAGTGCCCAACATACCCACATGTCATACTTTCAGGCATGCTTTTTTAAGCCTTAACACCATCTCGGAAGGCTTCTGAAGTGCAGATACTTGAGAGGAGAAGCTTCATGGTGCAAAGCTCTGGGGAAGAAGAATTATACACAGCAGGAAGAATCTGAGTCCCTTCAGCGTTTCAGGTATTCCAGAAACTACAAGAAAGCCAGGAAGTTTATGATGAGCAAAGGGGATGAAAAATAGGCAATGAAGTCACATGCTGGTAGAAGCAGATCACATGAGATTTTTGTTTTTTAAAGAAGCTTGAAGATGGTGTTATTTTTCAAATGAGTTGATCTGTTCCAAAAGGCTCCAACTATTCCAAGGACACCAGCACAGCTAGAGGCCTTCATCTACCATCAGTTCTCTGTTCAGCTTGACTCAGCCATTGGAAGAAGATAGTAAGATAGGGACAGATAGGTCATACAAAAAGCAACAGTAGAAAGGATTCAAGGACTGTCTGGAACAGACCAAGGGCAAGAACAGCCTGATGGCACAGATGTTCTCAACATGTGTGAGGCTCCAACAAGATAGCAGACTTACAATGTGTAACAAAGTCTGCTGAGTCTCCTTGAACCTGCAGTTATTCACCTTCTTATTTCATAACCCTTTCAGAGACAATGACCCCTGTTTTCTTTCCTCTTCAACTTTCACAGTCATTACCACCGCTATGTCCATCACGTTCCTTTCTGAGCATCTGCTTCCTGAAGGATCTGAATAGTCACAGAAACTGAGGATCTTCACCCAATCCTTGGAAATGGAATGTTTCCCACATGCAGAATATGGCCTGGAGGTGAAGAGCCCATGTACCCAATCTCCAGCACCAGAGCTTTGCTTTCTTTGACATGAGTGTCCACACCAATAGTATGGAGACACAAAGCCAAATGTACTATGAGATACAACAATCAGAGTTCAACCATTTTATTACAAATGGAGTTAACTGCTTAGGGAGGTCCCTCTGCTCTCCCAGTACAGGAGAGGTTAATTCATGATTATGACCAAGGAACCTGGAAAGAAATGAAAAGGAGCAAGTGTCTTTCCAAAGCTGTCTGTAGCAACCCCTGAGATTTGCTGTTTCCAGTTAGAAATTTCCTGGTGGAGGATGTGAGAACATCAGCTCTTATATCCAGTGTCTTCTATAGCTGTATTCCAGAGAATTTTTGTCATATTCAGCAGGTCAGGCTATGGTATACTAGTCCTGGATGACTATGAGGGGCCGTCCACTCCAATAGTTACATGCTCTTTCTCTACAAGCCAGGCCTGCCAGAGGTGTTTTCTGCACTTTTTCTCTGATGAAGTCATATTGGTCCATGCACTGGGCATCAATTTATTAAGGTAGCACCATTTGATGAGCCCTTCATCTTTCACAGCCTTGTCTACATGGTGCTTCGGATGTATTTCCAATTCAACATTCATGTGTGATTGATCAGTTTAGCCTTCAGTTCCATTCACGGCCAACTGACCTTCCCCATCCCATTCCCGAAACCACAATGTATGAGCCCAAATGTTCAATCACTTCCCTTCCACCTAATATGATAGTGTTTAGAAAATACATGTGTGATGAAATAAGAGAAGTACAAGTCAGCAGGTTGTCTTGTGAAAATAAGGATTTCACAGGGAGAGAAAAGCTGGAGAGGAAGTATATGTCAGAAAATAAACTGAATAACATAGGTAAACATGCGTAAATTCTTAAATGCAACAGTAAAATCAGCATTGGTGGCAACCAAAGGACAGAATATTGTATGTGGATAACAGAATAAATGCAAACCATCAACATAACAGAGATAACAAGAGGATAAGATCATAAACCACAACAGGAAGTACCCTCCTGCAAATCCAAGGTGTCACTAACAGACAAAGGAGAGCAACTGAAAATGTAACAGCAGTATACAGAGGCAAACTGCTGAACTCAACAGAACCCTGATGTAGGAAACCAGGCTTTCTCATCTCCAAATTTTAATTTTCTGTACCCCCAAATTCCTTTGAAATAAAAATGTGTTCATCTCATAATAAAAAGTTTTCATTTATCTGGACCTTGGAATTCTCATAGAGGGTGTTTCTGGAAAGGAACTCTCAGACTTTTCAAGTGGAGGCTGCAATCTGGTTAGTAGCGAATTAGATTTGGACCCAAGGGTCTTACTTCTGCTTTGATGTGGTTTTACAAGTACATTTTGTTGCCTGGATTGCCATGTTCAGGAAATTTCATATGAAAATTCAGACATCTGTCTTCTCTAGAAAAAAATCACATCCATTCATACTGCATCAAATCCTACAAGACACTCAGAACCAGAGCAAGACAGCCTCTATTCCTTTCCGATAGGACCTGAGTCCTCATCATCCAGTCTGCATCTCATATTTCTCTTCTAGGTCTTGGTCCTCAGATGCTTTTTTTCACTTTCCTAATGATACTTCAGAAACAGAAATGTTATTTGTAACTTCTGCTTCTTTCTAGTGAATGCCATCCCCAGCTCCAGACTTCTCAGCTCAGATGTTTGGCACCCTGGAATGGAGCATATTAAGGGCTGCAAGGGCTTTGTGGTGTAACAGGTGCACTAGTCTCATTTCAAGAGTTCCAAGCTGCTCTGCCGTCTGTCTCTCTTCTCCAATATCAGTGTTTGTTACACATGATCCATATAGCCAGTCCCAATCTGTGCCCTGTGTACCATTATAGCTATATTTTATCATTCTTTATTTCTTCCATTTCTTTACATCTTCACTTTTTTTCTTTCTAATGATTTAAATATCTTCTCAAATATTTTCAACTCCTGTTAGACTAGTTTTTATAAATGTCCTCCACCTACAGAGGCCTATCTTCCATCTTAACACTAAACTGTCCAATGACAATTGATTTGCTCATTCATTCAACACATAGCGAGAGTGTAGTGTAGCAAGGAATAGTCGCTGCTGCCACAGCTCTGATGTGTTGAGATCATTGTGAGGGGAAGACACAGAACCAAAAAGTGAACAAACAAGTTTATTTCAGAGAGTGATGCTTGTTATAAAACCAGATGAAAACAATCTGATGTCATCACCAGAGGCTTGTTTTTTATTAGCTGGGTAAGCAAGGCCTCTCTGGAATACTGACCTCGGAGCTGATGTCAAGAGCTGCAAGTCATTAAAACCAGAAGAAAAGCATTGTAGGACAAAAAGAGTCAGTCTGAAGACTGAAGCTACCTGGCAGAATGCAGGAGTCAAGAGAGATCACTGCCGCTGAATCACTGTGAAAAGCAGGGTGGGAGGAGATGAGGTCACTTAGGTGGAAAATGCCAGTTCAAGAGTGTCTTGCCAGCAGGCACCATTGAATTTAGATTTGATTTGAACTCTGTATACATGGGAAATACCGTAGAATTTGCAAGGAGGACATTTAGGAGGCTAACACACTAAGTCATTCCAGTGATACTGGTTTGATCAAAGTAATACTGATGGAGTTACCTTTGGATATTTTTTTTCTCAGTGACAGTTGATTCTTTCTAGTTTTCTCTGATGCTGTTTATTCACTACTTAAGATAGTTCTTCCTAGCTATAAAAGCATTTGTGTGTAATTAACCTAGAAGTCATGCAGTTATGGAACACTGGGTTCTGAATAGCTCTTTTGTCACTATGTTTGAGTGAATAAATCCTGCACTTTATTGATTACAATATACTATTTATTGAATATGCAACATTATTTTATGCACTAAGAAATATGATCGAACATATGACTGCCTTATCCTATAAAACTGTGGTTTACATTTATTGAAAGTAACATTCCAGGATTATTTGGACATTTTTTGCTTAAAGTTCTGCCTTTCACTTTCTCTACATGCAGCGCATTTTAACTCTGAAGTTAAAGCACAATGGAACCTTTCTGAAGACCTTTGAAATCATCACATGTGATACTAATAATGCATGAAAACTCAAACAAAGTGATCAGGATCATATGTAAAATTATTCCCACATTCCACACATTTGAAGGAAATGACAACTCATTCTAACTGCCCCTGATCAACAATCCTTGGAAAACTGTAGAAATCCGCAATCCTCTTTCTGATTAAAGAGATTATCAAATATACTGTAATTGTGCATTTTATGATTGATGATGAAGTAAAAGCAGCAAAATTCTTTGAAAACAAAAATGAATAGGTCTAATATCAGCTCTCTTGGTTTATTACTGCTGCATTCATTCATCATTTCTCTTCCTAATAATCACATAATTTACATCTCCCACATATTTCAAACATGCTGCCCCACACACCTGCACATATTGCACACATATATTCATATCACAACCTAAAGGAGTCTAAAAATGTAAGGACAGATTGAGAAAACAATTGATTCCCAAGTCCCATGTTTCACTCCACCATTTCTTACTTCTGCTTTCTAGGAGAGTTGCTCTTTGGAAATGAAAGTCATTTTTTTTTCTTTTTTTTAATTTCATTTTATGACACAGTTTCATAGGCTCTGGGATTCCCCCAACCCCTCCAAAAAGCCCTACTCCCAAATTGGATTCCTCCATATTGTTACAGTAGTACAGTTCATAACCAGTCATGATTCCTTCATTGCGGACATGGACCATGCAGAGAGTCCAGCATCTTATTGTCCAGATTAATTCAAGAGTTTCTTTGGGAGACCATCCCTGGTCTGAAAGTACAGCTGGTAGAATCTCATTCCCTCCACATGTGGCTTTTCATCAGAAAGTCAAAATTTTTAAAAAGTAATTCTGTCACTAGTGGCCCAAGAAAGTTTTGTTTGTCTTTCTGTTTTGGGGGAGATTACTGCTTCAAAAAATTAAAAAGTTAAGTATATTAAGAGAAAAATTTTCTCTGCTACTAAAAAAATTAGGGGAACAAACAAGCACAGCACAACACCAGACCAGTATATAGTAATTTAGAAGCTCTTTGAGGGCCAACTCAGTATGTTAGGGATGTGTATCTGTGTGTGGTGTGTTACAGATTAAATTGTATCCCTGGCCTCTGTGTTTGTGAGCTTCTTTGAACCATGCTCCTTCCTGTTAGGATGAGGTAACACTAGCTGAAGGTAGTTCCTACTCCAATGACTGGTATTCAGTGAGGAAATTTAGACACAGAATCAATGAGATCACCATTGACTACACAGGCAGGTGCCGGAGTTCTCAAGCTATTAATTAGGGAATGCCAGGTTTGGGGGGCAACCCCAGAAACTACAAGAGTCAAAGAAGGGGTTTCTCCTGAGCCCTGTTTTAAGAACATGGCCCCGTTGAAACGTTAACTTTGCATGGCTGGCCTTCAGATGTCTGAGACCATAACTTTTTGTTGTTTTAAATCATCTGATTCGGTAACACTTTGTTAAAGCAGCCCCAAGAAATTTGCTTAAACTCTAAGGAAAGCCCTTTCTGTTCCTGGGTGGAAACCCAGACAGGAGCATTGGTAACCCAAACAGATGTTGCTTGGCAGAGGAGGTCCCCTAAGTGCGGCAGCAGCCCATCTGCATGTTCCCTGGAGGTTGGCAGCCAACAAGGACAGCAGTGCTATATGGCCTCAGGTGCAAGAGACTGAGTCAGGGGAGTCGCAGAGCAATGGGAAACAACTTGATTACATGCTTAGTAGCTTGTAACTGCCCTCTCTTTAGGATGCAGCAGAACCAGCACCTTCCCATAGGGGACTGAGTGTACCACTCATCAATTTACCTTCTCCCTCCCATTAATTAATAGATATTTTGACTGACTCCCACCTAGTGATCCCTAAATTGCAACTTATCTTTTTCTTTTTCCTCTTATGCATTGCAAATCCCAGTCCCTTGAAAGCAGGCATCAACTCTGTCTCATCCATTATTGATCTCCAACACGTAGAAAAGTATCTGAAAATTGACATCTGCTCAAAAAACATTTCATAAATAATTGAAGGTGCTCATCCACTGGAAAGATCTGAGAGGTACAACAGAAAGGGCTGTTGGTTAGTTCAGTACAATAGCAGATGGCATTCTGTTAGTTCACAATACAAGGGAACCTGAAGATAATTGGCTAATTCTGCCTAGAGTCAGCATAAATCTGGGAGCAGACATTTAGAAGGTACACATAATGAATTTAGCATTAGAATGCCAAATGATGACATGGAATGATAGCACAACATAAAGGAAAATCCCCCAAAATAAAGATTTCATATTGGAATAAATATCCTTAGGTAATACAAGACCATTCATGTCGAAGATGCACCTGTTTTATTTTGATTTATTGTATTTTTCCTGTTTCCAAGGAGTGCAAGACAGGTGTCAATATGTACAACTGGTAAGAACAAGGACTTTAGAATTATCAGTTAATTGTATGATTAGTGAAGCTTTATAGCAGTATTTCAATTAATCCTAAATAATCTCTTCTGAAGGTGGTATGAAAATGATTCAAGTACCCAGTGAAAGTGAGACAGACACAGTAATTGAGCTAATTAATTTCAGAAGTCCCGTCCAATTCCATAAATGCATGCTTCTGTAAAACTCTTCATTTATAATTTGCCCTTTACATTCATTTGCTCCATATCTAACCAGATGAGAATCAAAATATACTTGGGAAAAAATTATGTTTGCTGAACATATAGAAACTTTTCCACTTTGACATTATTCCTTATATAAATAACAACTATTTCCCTACCATTCACATAATATGGAGTAATATTATAAGGATATCATTGTGTATCACTGATATTATCACAATGATTACAAATCATTGTAAGAATCAAATAATTACAAATTATAAATGATGTATTGATAGCTTAATGTATATGTTGTGAAATGAGTTAGTTCTTTGCAAATAATAGCCTGTTTTATATAAAAGACTGAACATCTACAGATTTTTTGCATCCAAACCCCCAGAAATACAGAGGTACAATTACACTGCTGAAGATTCTGAAGGACACATGTCATTTTATTTAAAATACAAATGAAATCTGTTTTTCTAATTTTATAACATCTTTCCTAATATTTCAGTTTTGTATTAGTTAATATCATAACCTTAGTCATTTGCTACTTTTGTCTTACAAAATATGATTTTTTGGCATTACTAACACAATATTAATGGACTTCTCTTGCCTGGTACCATTTTATTGCCAAACATGTCATGAGGTTCTTACACAGCACAAAGGACTTCAAATTTATTTTATAAAGGACATATTAAGGTCAGAAAGTAATCCATTTAATTAATAAAACTACATTGTACTTTAATGACTTACAAACAAGACACAGAAAATATGAAGTGGGACTGTAATTAATATCTGACTGTGGATCAACTGTACAACACAGCCATTCTTCTCTGCTTAAAGAAGAGGGAGTTTGTTTCTGATGGCCAATTGCAAGGGACTGTCAAAGTGATACTATCTCAGGAAAGACTGGAAGAAAATTTCATTCATTAATTTTCACAGAGAACATCTGGAGGATTCTGACAGTAAGCTGTCACTCAGTAAATAAAATGAAATCAAGATGTTCTGAGAAATGAAGACATTTCAGCTAACATAAATCAGAGTAACAGAATAAAAATGACAAATGGCTTCATTATTTTGAAAGGAAAAAAAATAAAGAGTCGTAGGAATATAATTAATTTAGGACATATTCTTGTCCACAAGTACATTTTATTACTTGGATGAAGCACAGCTTACGTAACCACATGCTGCTTGCCGGCAAGAAAATTATAGAAATAGACATAATATTACTTGGAGATCTTGGCATTTAAGACTGGCCACAAACACAAATCATCATCAAGCTTTCTCTGCATGTTTCAGCTCCCATGTTTCACCAACCTGTGCCTGCAATTAAAAAGTATCCGTAGTGGTGTGCTGCTTGAGATGCACAGTGCCTTACTAATGGGGAGAGGAAAGCAGTTGGTAAGCCCAGGGAGGTCATGGAAATGAATCTGTAAATAGCCATCAACAAAGTTTACAACATATCAAAAATGTGATTTATGAATCATATCCTGGAGATTTTTTCACTTCAAACAAAACTCCCCCAGCTATTGACCGCTTCTGATTCTTTTTCAGTGCTATCAATAAAGACACTTTCCTAATAGAAACTGCCCCTCAGTGCTGCCTTTGACAACCACCATGTGGCCATTATGTCACTCCTGCCCACGTCAGCTAAGCCATAGTATCCATTATCTGATTACTACATTTCAAACAAAATTAAATCTTAGTAATTCCATCAAGATGATGGATCACATAGTAACCACGCAGAAGCTAGGGGAAGTATTGTCATTACCCCAGAGCACTGCACACCTGCAACAGTTGCTGTAGCTTTCTAGAAAGGACCACTAGAAGCCCCAATCCATGAGATGCAAAAGGTTATCTCACTGTCGTCATTTCTGGAATGAGTTCCTTAGCCACTTAGGATTCTCATGGGGCCAGAGTAAAACTTCAGGATAAAAATGACAACTGATAAGGCTGCTGCTGAGTCATGTTTCTGTTTATTTCAAGAGCAATTATAATGATTATTGCTTAAGAAGAAATATAATAAAGGAAGACTCTCCTAGTTCCCCATCTCATGACCATACATTATAATTGCTGGTTATTTTGATTCAAAATGTAATCAATAAAGCAAAAATTTTCTCAAAGCTCACTGTATATTTCAAAATCTAAAATATCATATTAAAATGCTCTCTCAGGAAGATCTTAATTCTAAATACACATTTCAATTATGGATCATGTCAAGCTAATTATCTAACCACCATATCACGAGCAAGACTTTGAGTTGTCATTAATACGTTCCTCTTATGTGAAAACTTAAGCTTTAAGATTCAAAACAATTGGCAAACCATGAGGGCAATTTGGGAGCTGGACTAATCTGGCTCCGTCCTGCCGCCATGGAGGCAGGACAAGTTAGGGCGGATTCCATTCTTGGGGCCGGGACGGACTGAACCACTTCACAGGGTGGCAGCTGCGGGGAGGCGCCTCGGTTAAGCAGAATCCGGCTAAGGGTTCGAGCCAAAACCACCCCGCAAGGCGGTGGATGGGTCCTTGGCTTCGGGCGGCCAGTGTACCAACTGGTGCCAGGTTCTGCCTGCTGGCCGCCCAGCTGTGAGCTCTGGGGCTTTTACGATTTGTAATAGCTGCTCAGGGACACTCATGAATTCGACCAACTTTAGTATAGGTGAAACATGAGTTCCTGGCGATTGCCAGTGATAGGGATATGTAACTTTGCGCTTGCACCTGCAGGTCTACTTTAGTCGGGGTTGCTGGGCCACAGTGTCTGGGGCAGAAGCCAGGACAGGAGAGGTCCTGAGACAAGCTGAGTCAGAACAGCCACTGTCGGGTGTGTGATCTGCAGCTAGGAGCAGGCCAAGTTGGACAGCTGAGGGGACACCCTATCTGGGTTGAGGTTCCCACCAAAGGGCGCGTGTGCTGGAATGGGGGCTGCGTTCTAACTAGGAAACAGTTGTAGTCCCCTATGGCACTAGTATGGCTGGGATTGGTTGCACCGGGCCGGGCCAGACCCCAGCACCATCTGGTGTCCTGGGGAACCAGGGTAGATGTGGGACTGACTTGGCTAGGTCTCAATCCCCTACTGAGCCATGTGTGAGCCATACATGGGTATGGATGAGCCATAGCTGGGCTGAAACATCCAACAGCAAGAACCAGAATGGGGTAAAAGCCAGCCATGAAAAGCCACTGTTCCTGCTAGGACAGAAGGTGAACTGAGAAGGGCTGGCTCATGGGCCCCCTGGTATGCGCAAAATAAGCACAAGAAGTATGATAGGAAACAGCCCAGAATAGGCCATGGAAAGTTTCCCACTGGCATACATTTGGCATGAGTCAGGGGCAGACCAGGCTGATTCAGTTCATGTCATCCACTGGCAAACCCGAACACCAGAGGAGGGTGTGGGTCGGGCCAGGTTTGGTCGCGACTAAAACTAGTGCATAATATGGAATGCTAGGGTGAGATTACCTGTACTGGATTTGAATGCAGCACCCAACCAACACGCGTGAGAACCAGGAAGGGAGAGGGCAGAGCCAGCGGGGGAATGGAGGGGCTGGTCCCGTCGCCGGACAGCTACTCCCACTGGATAGCGTGGGCTGGGATGGGGACAGACCAGACTGGGCAGGGCTGCAACACCTGAGCGCCGCATGTGGACTAGATCAGGGAAAAGCCAGCTTGGGCTGATTATTCCTTCTGGTTCTAGCATAAATTGGAGTGGGTGAAGGTTGTTTGGGCTTAGCTGCAGTCAGCTGGCAGAAGCTGGCACTGGGGGCTAATTCTGTCAAGTCAAACCACAGAACCGCCCAAAGAGATCATAAACCGGGGCTGAGAGAGACCCAGGAGGGAAGTGGTGGGGTTCCCCCCTCTTGCGTCACTACTCCCGCGGGAGGGCACGAAAACTAGGACGGGGGCTGGGGTGGCTAGAAGGAGAGGCACTCAGCAATATCCATGAAGGCTGGATAGTTGAGTTGGTTGGAGGGAACTAAGCTTCAATGCCCATTGACAGGTACTGGAGCCAATGGGAAGCGGGACAGACTGGACTAGTCTGCTATGCATACTGGCAGGCCAGGGTGGGGGGCGGGCCTGGTGGGGGTTATTGTGGGTCGCCCTGACTGGGCTGCAGCCCCCACTGGTTGATGAAAGAGTCGAGTGCGTGCTGGGCAGAACCAGGCTGGACTGCAACACCCTTGGTTCCAGTGCAAGTCGGGACTGAGAGCAAAGCCAGCCCAACGATTGCAACCACCAACTGATCGTGGCGATGGACTGTGCCGAGCCCGGTGCTTGCTGGAACATGCGGAAATCTGATCTGGGAATACCTCAAAGTTTCTTTGGTGATCTCCCCAATCGAACTGCTGGACTCAGAGCCCTGGCTAGGAGAGGATGGAGGACAGAACAGGTCAATCAACCACCTCAGCTAAACGTTGGGCAGCGAAATGCTGGGCAAATGAAGACTCTGTGATGGACTGTGACAATCAGTGGATTCTTCAATGACCTAATCAAGCTGGGAGTGGTGAGACTGGCAGCAATCCATAACTGGAGGACTATTAAGACCACTTGAGCAAGTATCTCAGAGCATGCCCCACATCCGGGACTTTGGGCGGGTGGGAGACTGGGTGGGGATTCTCCTTCAATATCCCTCTTCACCTCAGACACATAAATAGTACAATAAAAATATATATTTAAAAAAACAGCTATCTCACAAAAAATAATAATAATAAAGAAAGCAAGAAAAAGATAAAAAAAAGATTCAAAACAATTAAAAAAAAACCTTCCTCTTTGTCTTAACCATTTAAACTTCGTATAGGTGAGAAACAGGTTTTTGAAAATGTGATTCATTCATTTAGAGAGCAGTATGGAGTGCCCACTATTTCACAGAAGTTGTTCTTTTTACAGTTTAAGGATGGACATATAAATACTCTTCAGGTACTCACAACCTGAATGTACCAACTATGAAAAATCTTTGAATATGTCCATCATCCTATAGAAGTAGAAAACTGTACATGGAGTAAAAGAGCAGATGATAAGTACAGACTGAATGGAAACAACCTCTACCAAGTCTCCATCAGGAACCTGACATTTGAGATCTCTTTATGTTCATCCTATTCCAAGATGCCTGCTATTTACTGATCTAACACCTGGGCAGTAGATATTAAAAAGAAAAGTAGAATATTACAGCAAAATTAAAAACTGCAAATATTTCTAAGATTACTTTGGGCAAAATAAAAGATAACAGGTATTGAATTTCAGGCCCCCCCAAAAAACATTATATAAATATATAGATTACTGTGCTTTAAAACAATAAGTGGAAATTCTGTAAACATTTACCTTGATAATTTAGAGCAGTTAATGTGCCTTTTGAGAAAATAAGAGGAGGAGGCTAATATTCCAAAAGTAAAACATTCACTGCTCCATGTCCTATGGGAAATACAGTCAAACGCATGACATATGTTTTCAGTGTGGAGAATGTACTATTGTGAATCAAGTTAGTGGAATAGGGTAAGGACAAATTTAAACAAATGGAGAAATACTAGCCAGTGTGAAGCAGAGATGGCATATTCCAGGAAATAGGAGAGGACAGAACAACAGCAGAAGGATACCTGGAGACTGACAAACACAGGAGAGCAGCAGATACGACTGTGTGGTGTTGCAGTAATTGATACCTCAGCGGTATTCAGTGAGTGGCAATCCAAATTGCACCGGCAGCCAGAACTACATCAGTAACCATGTGGGAAGGGACTTTCACTGGAAGCTCAGGAGGTGAACTCAAAGAACTGCCCATCCTGCTGGTCTGTTTGATTTGACCAGGAGCAAAGACAGAGAGACAGAACCCAGATGGGCAGTGCAAGAACAGGGTGGATTTCATAGTCCAATCCACAGCCTAGAGCTGAATTGGGCACCATTTTTCTTAAGTAGGCAAAGGCAAGGGAAAGAACTGAGCATAAACTGAGCTCCGAGTGAACTCATTTCTAACTCAGTGAATTGCAGCAATGTGGCATCCTACAGGTTTCACCCAAGATAAGTTCAGGTAGCTCTCAGACCTGACAGCCAGCAGTTCAAGAACTCTAGTAGTGGTACATCAGGTGCCATTATGTACAGTGTGGCAACAGTTTTAGGACTGCACAGTGAACTGCGCATGTGCTAAGCATGCAAGAACTCACTGAGCTCATTGCACTGGTCCCACAGGAAAATAATAATGACTACGTCATCACAGGTGAAAATAGGTCCATGTGGACCTCAGATCTAATGGCCAACAGGCTCATGCAAGATTACCAAAAACAACAACCTAGCTATATAGGACACCTGGTGTCTCCTTAATCCTGGGACGTACTCCAACCAAAAGTGGGAGAAAGGTTGTACAGACAATGGTGCAACCTTAGCACAGTATCACAGGAGGTGGAGACTGATGAGCCAAGAGTTGGGGCTATGGAGTTCTTTGTGGAAATCTAACATAAGAACCCAGATCTGGAATTTGCTGGAGGGAGTGTCACAATTGGCTGCAAGCAAAGATCCACGCACCAACTGCAGTAAGTAAATTAAAACTGTAGACCTGTGGGTGACAGAGTTTAGAAACCTGCCCCAAGGAGAAGACTCTGCTAACCAGAAGTATAATGACCAAGAGCAAAAGAAGAGACAAAGACGCAATAAATATTACTGAAAACTCCCCTGCAAAGGAGCAAAAGCCCTATGTCAACCTCAGAGTTAACTGAGGAAGACATCAAGAAAATGGGGGACACAGAATTCAAAACAATTGCTATAAAACTTCTCATCAACAACAAGAAGCATGTAACACAGGCATGCAAGGAATATGTCACACTGGAAATGAATCAAATGAAAGTTGATATATCAGAAATGAAGAATACAGTGGAGCAAACCAAAAGTATAGTGGAGAGTCTCCAAAATATAATGAAGAAGGCAGAAGAATATCAAAATTACAAGATATTTCCTGTCATCAGGAGAAAACAAATAAAAAGCTGGAAGCATAGCTGGATCAGGCTAAAAAAAAAAGTATTCAAGAATTGGAAGACACTATTAAAAGGACAAATATAAGAATTATGGGAGTTCCAGAAGGTGCAGAAAGAGAAGCTAGATTTACAAATGTATTTAATAAAATAATCAGGGAAAATTTCCCTAATCTAGAGAAAGAATTGGGAAACAAGATCCAGGAAAGGCACAGAACTCCCAACAGGCTTGACCAAAGTCAATCTTCATTCACCATGGCACATGACAGTCAAGCTCTCTTCAATCAAGAGAAAAAAAAATTGTGAGAGGAGGGAGACAATAAGGAGAAACAAGGAAGAATCTATTAAACCAGTACAGCTTTCAGAACCAAAAGTAGCTGTAATTCTAATGGCCCAAATTCTTCTGTTGAACAGTTATATTGAACCAAAAATTTATATAGAAATGGAAGGGACCAAAAACATAAGCAACAGTGGAGAGAAACAAAATGTACAGGAGTGAAAAAGATAGGGCACCTTCTTAGGTTAAGTACTACCAAGTTACAATAGGTTGAGACAATGAAAACCGTGTGGGTTAATGCCAGGAAGGGCAAGTGTTGCTGCAGGAGAGAGCTCTGAGACAGAGTTACAAATGTAAGGAAACTTGGTACAGACGCAATGGACAACGAGCAGGCTTGCTGATAAACAATAACTGGACTTATTAATACAAAACTAAAAATCATTCCCATGCACATTACAAACTTAAACATGAAAAACACAACTTCAAACTGTTAAAAGTAAGTTCAGGAAATATCTATCAGTGAGGATATGAAAAAAAATAAAGGATCCATATGTTCTAGGTTTCAGTACAAGTTGGCTCCACTTTTGCAGAGAACAGTCTGTCTCGATCTGCTTAGTATCTACTTCTGTCAATGTAAGGAGAAGGTAACGCTAAACAGCTTCAAAAACACAAAGGTAAAAATCAAGATAGATTGCACTACTTCTGAATAAGAGATGGATGCCAAATGAAACTGTTAAATATATCTTAATAATAGGATGTTGAATTTTCTACCATTGTCTACACACCTATAATGTAATGATACACTTAAAAAGTAGAATGATTGGACTTATGACTGTTGTTGAAGGACTATGCTATTGTAATAATATGGGGGAAAATAGTGAGGGAGGGGAGGGAGAACAGAGAGGGTGGAAGCAGAAATCCCTGACCCTATGGAACTATATCATGAAAAATAAAATTTTACTTTTTCAAAGAATTTAAATACAACATGTGAAAATTAAAAAACTTCAACTTTGAAATAAAAGTAAGAGGGGTCAGTACAGTGGCATAGCAAGCTAATCCTTAGCCTGCGGTGCTGATATTTCATACAGGATCCAGTTCATGCGCGGACAGCTTCACTTCCATTCCAGTTCCCTATTTATGACCCAGAAGATTCCTGGCTCAGCTTTGGCTGTTGAGGTCATCTGGGGAATGAACCAGACAATGCAAGATTTCTCTCTATCTCTGCCTCTCCTTGTCTCTATAAATCTGCCTGTAAAATAAAAATAAATGTTAAAAAAAGAAAACTAGGATGTTTGCAACAAGATGGATGCCAATGGAGATCATTATGCTGTGAGAAATAAGCCATAACCCAAAACACCAATACCACCTTTTCCCTTATTTGTGGCATTTAATGTATAGACAGTGTATAAAAACTGTGGATGAGTCAGGTGCGGTAACCTAGTGGCTAAAGTCCTCTACTTGCATGTACTAGGCTCCCATATGGGCGCGAGTTCGTGTCCCAGCTGCTGTACTTCCCATACAGCTCCCTGCTTGTGGCTGGGAAAGCAGTGGAGGATGACCCAAAGTCTTTGGACCCTGCACTCATGTGGGAGACCCGGAAGAAGGTCCTGGCTCCTGGTTTTGGATCAGCTGAACTCCGGCCATTGTGGCCACTTGAGGAGTGAACCAGCAGGTGGAGGATCTTTCTCTCTGTCTCTCCTTTTCTCTGTAAATCTGACTTTTCAATAAAATTAAATAAATCTTTTTTTAAAAAAACTGCATGGATATTTAACACTTGGTTTATTGTAATAAATACTGCTTCACTGAATCATAACACGCAAGTGACAATATACTCTTCCTCCCCACATCTCTCTTGGGACAATATTGTTTTGTTCTTAAGTGTTGGTTATGAAGATGATCAGGTGACTAAAACCTTAGCTGTACACTAATGTGTATTTGCTGGTATGAATAGTGTATTTCAGCAAATTATTTTAAAGATAAACAAAAAATAAAAGGACGGACATAATGAGAAGCAAAGCCTATAAAGAAAATTCATGAGAAAGAAAATAGAATTCCAAGAGAAATACAGTTCACCCTCTTGCCCTTAAATAATGCTCCAAAATAGAATAACACTAGGTTGCATTTTAACTGCTTATCACATGCACTGCTAGCCAAAGTGTGGAGAAACTTTAAAAATATTTTTACATTATATGTGGAATATTTATTATCACAGATTACAAAATGCCTCCTGTGTGCACCTGTGTGTGTATCTGTGTGTATGACATGCTGCTTTCATCAGAGATGCCCCAATTAAGGAGTGAAAGGACAAGAAATAAAAAGGAATTTGGCATTTTACTGTATGTTTCTTTGCTATTTGAATTTTTTTTGCTATGTCTGACTTAGCATTGATTTAAAATTAAACATTATAAAACATTCAAAGAATCAATTTTATGGCTCAGTTACTTGTAATTAAAAACGAATATCTAGCATTTTATTTGATTTGACCTGTTTAGACATAACCTTACTAGATGGAACATGTGGAGAATTTATTTTGATTTATTTTCATTTTACTTGAAAAGCAGAGCGGCAAAGACAGAGACAGAGATTTCTAGCTGCTGATTCCCTTCCCAAATGTCCAAAACAGCTGACGTTGCACCAGGAACCTGATAGAGTCTTCTTGTGGGTGGCAGGAACCGCAGTACCGGAACCGTCACTTGTTGCCTCCCGTTATGTGCATTAGCGGGAGGCTGGAATTGTTAGTGGAGCCGTTGAGTTAATGTCAGGCCCTTGGCTGTGGCATGCAAATGCTCCAAAAGTTGTCTTAAGTGCTTCACCAAGTGCTAACCCTGTGGGAGAATTTCAATAAAGCAGTGAAAGTTTTGTTTGGTTTGACCCCGTGGCTTACTTCAGAATTTGTTTTTAACTTTTCTTTTCAAGACAAATAAGCACTTTTCACTGGAAATTTGATAATCATTAAACTATTAAACACTTGTAACATACAGCTTTTAAAAAATATTTATTTATTTTTATTGGAAAGGCGTATATACAGAGAGAAAGATCTTCCAGCCAATGATTCACTTCAGCCAGCGCTGCGCCAATCCGAAGCCAGGAGCCAAGAATTTCCTCCAGGTCTCCCACGCAGGTGCAGGGTCCCAAGGCTTGGCCCTGTCCTCAACTGCTTTCCTAGATGACAAGTAGGGAGCTGGATGGGAAGTGTAGCTGCCGGGATTAGAACCAGCACCCATATGGGATCCTAGCACGTTCAAGGCAAGAACTTTAGCCGCTAGGCCACCGCATCAGGCCCTGTAACATTACAACTTTTAAGTGCTTTAAAAAGTCACTTCGCTTATTCCTCACAATAATCTCTTATAATATGATAATTGTCACCCTATTCTGTAGACAAGCACACTAAATTTGCAGAAATTAGATGAAGTTGAAATTTGAACTAAATCAATCTTGCTCTGGGACTGGTTTTTGTAACTGCTATGCTGTATAACTCCTCAAACTCAAAATCACATTTGCCTCATATTTCTCCTATATCTGCAAAATGTATGCTACCCGTGGAAAAGGTGAATTATTTGATTAAACGGGGGCATCACTAGATCACTCAAATGCCTTTTGTTGAGAGACTAAGAAAATTTAGAAAGAACCAGCTACAGTTGATATTTTAATTTATTTGCTATACCAGTAGTAATTGTACTTTAAATAGATTACTGTGTTAAGACATGCTGTCAATTGTTAGTTTGGTGTTCCTTTATTTTATTGACTTCTCTGGCAGCCATACTTCATTCAGAGTGACAGTAAGTATTGCCTGACTTGTCGCTCTTATTATAGAGCATCAATATTGATCCTTTCTACTAGCCCAACAAGCTTAATGTGATTGAATGTTTACTGTCAGTCTTCACTGAAGATATGATAAATGATGAGAATGGACATCAAATTCTAAAAACTCACAAATTCTGGAGAACACAAAAATGTAATGGGTTCAAAGTCGTTCTTTTTGGGGTTATTTGTCTTTCTTTCTACTGAACTGAGATCTGTGTTTCAATTTTCTCTCTTACACTGTTACCTTGAGTTGGGAATGAGGAGCTTAAGTTGAGAAAGAGAAACATTCTCTATCATTCTCTATTATTTGCTCAAGAGCCATCATTCTTGAGTAGCTGCCTTCTCCTTTCTCATCCATCGTTCCCAGTTCTTTGGAATTTTGTTTCATTCACTGTCGAATCTACCTCAAACTTTGGGGATATATGGATATAAATGGGGAGGCATATCACACACCTCTATGTCCCTCTTTCTTCTGCATCACAATCAGAAATAAGGGTATATCAGTAAATACTGAAGAGTTAAACAGATTCAGTATGAATATTGAAAGGGAAAAAATCTAGCTGCATATGAGGCATGATTTCTTTTTAGAAGATCAAAACATAAGCAGCAAATCAAGTTTACCGTTTACTATTTGGTGTTTGGGCTTCCTTGCTTTGCTCCTTGACTCTCGGTTCCTCACCATTGAAATGATGTCAGGTAATCCACAAGCCTCTAAGCTACCATGAGCATGCTCACTGTTTACCCTAATATCCCATTTTTTAAAGATTTATATATTTTTATTGCAGATTTACAGACAGAAGGAGAGACAGAAAGATCTTGGTCCATTGGTTCATTCCCCAAGGTGCCGCACAGCAGAACTGAGCCAATTGGTAACCAGGAGTTTCTTCTGGTCTCCCATGCAGGTTCAGGGTCCCAAGGCTTTGGGCCATCCTCTACTTCTTTTCCAGGTCACAACCAGGGAACCGGGTGGGAAGTGGAGCAGTCAGAACAACCGGCACCCATATGGATCCCAACGGAGGCAAAGTGAGAATGTAACCACTAGGACCTGATGCCTGGCCCATCATTTTTATTTTAAAATTTGCCCCAGTGAGCACACAATTCATGGAAAATCTAATTCCCCTGCAGCACATCTCACAGTGCAGATTAACCTCAGGACAGTGGGAAGGAGCTCTAGCCTACCCAAAGGGCTTTGGTACACACCGGTGTCAAATGAGGGGTCGATGGTTTGTCTGGTTTTCTAGAAGGAGCTATTGAATCAGCCAAGTACAGTTCTCATAAAAGCAGTTTTCATCCATATAGAGAGTAGTCTAGATCTGTGTTCTGGAAGAAAGGCAGTGGACTAAGTACAATCTAAGCAGCTAGAGGCCCCACCGGCAATGGAGTTTCAGCTTCACACCATTCAAAAGAGGACTGTATTCCCACTCTATCCTTTCCAAAGCTTTTCAATTGCTTATGAAAAGAGCACAGCTGAAAAGTCATGCACACATGGTGATTAGAAAAGCAGTATTTGACATTTCCCATTCTTCTATGCCCTACACCCATTTCTATCTGCACGCCACACTGCAGTGAAGTGTAGAGTGCATACTTAGAAGTCTCTTAAAGGTTATCCAAGATGGGAACAAGCAGAGTGGTCAGATGACCTGAGTCTGGCTTCCAGATATATAAAGGATGTATGATTGGGTTTGTTCTAAATGACTAGTTTTTCAAAATCTATTCTGGTATAGTAATAAATTCCTTTTGTGAATTTTAATATTGACTAAAAATGTTTTAATTCCTTATATTTATAAATGAGAGTGAAGATTCATTTTTAACGTTTCATTTAATTTATTTTAGTTTGTTTGAAATACATAAAGAGAGAAAGACAGAGAGAGGTGGGAAGAGAGAGAAGTTTAATCTACACATTCACTCCCCAAATACCTGTAATAATCAGGCTGAGCAGGACCAAACCCAGAAAATCAATCTGGACTCCCGATGAAGGTTGCTGGGACCCAGCTACCCAACCCATTACCCAGGACCTCTCAGGACACACATTAGAGAAAGCTAAAATTGGGACCAGAACTGGATGGGACTGAAACCAAAGCATACTAACATGGGATGCAGGCATCCCAAACTCTACCAAATGCTTGCTCCAATGTATCATCCTATACACATAAATACTTCTTCAGGAAATTCAAAATGACTTGTAAATTTTTTCTTGACATTAATGTTAAATTGGTAGAGATTGTCAAGGATGTAGAATAGTCAACTAGGCCATAGAATAGCATTTTTATCCTCTAATTGAATAATCTATCCTGTACCTTTCCTCCAAGTTAGTCTGCTTTCTTAACTTCCACGTCTATTGCTATGCAGACAATTTCCTGCTGGAAATGATATTGATATGTATTCCATTTACAATGTGAGATATTTTTAGAGGTAATTAAAATGTGCATTTCAGAATGAGTGATTTGCATATTTTAAAAGAGTTCAGATTTATAGACAGACAAGTCTACATTTACAAGAGGAAGATAATTCAGGATGCAGGAGAAGCTCTCCATATTTGAAAAATCTCCTGATTGAATCAAATGCTCTAATCAGGTGGGAATATGAGCAAGCTTCTTGAAATCAGCGATCACTGGAGGTTTTATTCAAGTACCCCAACTACTAGGCATATATGTGGCACAAAGTTGCTAACAACAAATGCTTGTTAAATGATGTAATTAAGTAAGTAAGTAAGTAAAGGTTCATATTTTTACTTTATGTGTTGGGAATAATACTGCAAAGCTTTCCAAATCAAAAAGCAAGGTCTCTTTTAGAGTTACTTCTGTGGCCTAAGTTTTTGCTCTTTCTCTGCCTTCCTACATTTCAAGGTTGATATCTCAAGGCTAAAGATAAGATCTTGATGCAGAAGAGGGGGTAATCAGAAAAGCTGGAGAGCTGGAACTGGAGAGCTGGTGGACTGAAGGCCTGATTGGGGGCTATGAACATCCTTCTATACCTTGAACTTTCTTTTTTTTTCAAGAGATTTATTTATTTTTATTAGAAAATCAGACCTACAGAGAAAAGGAGAGACAGAGAAAGATACTTTGTCTGCTGACTCACTCCCCAAGTGGCTGCAGCAGCCGGAGCTGAGTTGATTCAAAGCCAGGAGCCAGAGGTCAGGAGCCTCCACCGGGTCTCCCACACAGGCGTAGGGTCCCAAGGTTTTTTGGGGGCTGTTCTCAACTGCTTTCCCAGGCCACAAGCAGGGAACTGGATGGGAAATGTGGCAGCAGGAACAGAAACTAGTACCCAAATGGGATCCCGGCACATGCAGAGCAAGGACTTCAGCCACTATGCTACAACACCGGGGCTTATCTTGAACTTTCAGTCATTCAGTACCACCTGTGCTTCAAGCACAGCTATAGGCATTGAAAATATAGCAATGATTACTCCTTTGCAGGGGAGTTTCCAGTAATATTCACTGTACCTTTGTCTCTTCTTTTGCTCTTGGTCATTGTACTTCTGGTTAGCAGATTCTTCTCCTTGGGGCAGGTTTCTAAGCTCTGTCACCCACAGGTCTACAATGCGATTTTACTTATTGCAGTTGGTACACAACTCTTTGCTTGCAGCCAATTGTGGCACTCCCTCCAGCAAGTTCAGGTCTGGGTTCTTATGTTAGATTTCCACAAACACTCCACAGCCCCAGCTCCTGGCTCACCAGTCTCCACCTCCTGTGATACCATGCTGAGGCTACACCATTGTCTATACAACCTTTACCCCACTTTCGGTTGGAGCAGGTCCCAGGTTTAAGGAGACACAGGGTGTCTTATATAGCTAGGTTGTTGGTGACGTTGATCTTGCTGGAACCTGCTGGCCGTTAGGTCTGGGTGCCACACAGACCTATTTTGACCCATACGATGCCACAGTCAGTATTATTTTCCTGTGGGACCAGTGCAATCTACGGAACTCAGTGAGTTCTTGCAAGCTCAGCACATGCACAGTTCACTGTTGTCCCCTGCAATCCTAAAGCTTTTGCCTCAGTGTACAAAATGGCACCTGATATATCACTACTAGAGTTCTTGATCTGAAGGCCGTCAGGTCTGAGGGCTACCCAGACCTGTCTTGGGTGGAACCTGTAGAATGCCACGTTGATGCAGTTCACTGAGTCAGAAATGAGTTCACTCCCAGCTCAACGTATGCTCAGTTCTTTCCCTTGCCTTTGCCTACTTAAGAAAAATGGGGCCCAATTCGACTCCAGGCTGTGGATTGGGCTATGAAATCCACTCTGTTCTCCCACTGCCCATTTGGAATCTGCTGCTCTGTCTCTGCTCCTGGTCTCTTCTCTTTTTTCTTCCTGATATTGATTTTGTTTTGTGGCGTTTCATTTAAGATGATGTATAGTAGCTGTGTAATGGAGACTGTCATATCTAGTGGCATGTTATTTAACTTCATGGCATTGTAAATTTCTACTTTTCTTTCTATTTTTGATTTTGTATTATGGCTTTTCATTTGAGGGGATGTACAGTAGCTGTGAAATGGAGACTAATATATCTAGATGTGAGGATACAATGTAGCATGCATCTCTACTTCCAGACAAAGATGGACTTACAATGAAACTGTTTACTATATCTTGACAATAGGATGCTGGGCTCTCTGCCATTGTCCATGCCTGCAATGATGGACATATGACTGTGTATGAAGAACTATACTTTAGTAATGA
The DNA here is from genome assembly GCF_030435755.1 of Ochotona princeps. NCBI lineage: Eukaryota > Metazoa > Chordata > Mammalia > Lagomorpha > Ochotonidae > Ochotona > Ochotona princeps. Next base: position 56,174,861 of record NC_080838.1, read on the forward strand.
TACAGAAGAACTAGGTGGGGGGGGGGTTGGGGTTGGGATAAGGGAAATACCAGGAGCCTATGGAACTGTATCATAAAATGCTAATAATAAAAAATAAAAATATATTTATATAAATATATATAGCAATGATTGACATACATTACTTTTTTTCCAGATAATTCCATCAGGCTTGAGGGACAGGAAGTCCCTTTTTTTTAATGGAATGGAAGATCGATGGGTTGGTTCATTGACTGATTTCAGAGAACAATAAATTTCAGGAAGTAAATTTGCAGTGAAAGAGGCTGTCATGCTGAGGGGGAGAGCATGGACAAACATCACTAGGAAGCGTGTTCTGGAGGATTCCTCCCAGAGCTAAAGCAAGAGCTGTCATCTGAATGAGGAGATGGTGTCCACGGTGGGAAGCTGCAGGGTGAGCAATTACAACAGCTCCAATTCAGAAACAACCTTGGCAGGTCCAAGGAGTCAGTGTTATGCCGGCGTAACCCAGGGGGTTGCAGGTCACCACGTGGGGAAGGCAGTAGGAGTCAAGTCAGAAAGAGAGAGCGTGCAGCCATGGAAATAGTTTCTGTTTCTTTGAAAAGCCACAAAACAAGAAAATCCCATAGCCTGACACTTTGAAGAATTGTGTTCGTCATTCTGTTTGGCTTGGTTTTTCCTGTTAGCAGCATACTTTTTGCCTAGAAAACATCTCCCATTCTAGAAACATAAAAAGATGACGTCAAAGCCCGATAGGCCAGAGGACTGAGAAAACACACCTAGGAGAGTTCCCTTACAACTTAGAGATGTAAGAATCACCAAGTGCTTGTTAAACAGTTTCCTGGAAGCCACTCCTCAGAGTTCTGATTCAGGAAATCTGAAGTAGATGGAAGAATTCGGTGATTTGATGATCTTCAGACCACTCAGGTTCAGACACTGTTTCAAACTGAGAGAAAAAAATCTGATTATCTTCTTGTTTTACCAACCCAGCTCACTGTTGGAGGAAAATAATAGAAATTTGGGCAAGCTATGAGTACCTTTGACAAAAATCAAATTTCTGATGAAATGAAGCTTTAACAAATCTTTTTCTAAAAGATAGAGGAGGTAATGGGGCCAGTAGTTTGGTATGGCAGGTTAAACTGCCACTGGGGATACCGGCATCCCATTTCCAGCAGGTAGACTTCCCTCTTTCTCTCTCTTTATCCCATTCCCATCTCTATTTGTCACCCTGTATTTCAAATGAGTTAAAATAAATAAATCAGAGGAGTTCTTGAAAAGAATGAAAATGAATGAAACTTTTTTAAGAAATAAAAAGGCACTGAGGAAAGAATAGAAATGATACGCACTTGATTAAAACTCCATACTGCCTGACCAGGGCTTCACACTGAGGCAGCACCCAATTCATTCAATGGCTCAGTCCTCTGACCTGCCCCACACTTTGCATATTTCAGTCCTCGCCCCTGTTCTCTTCTATGGTTACAGTCTCCATTGCACACTGAACTCTTGCTTCTTCTTGAATCACAAGTTCAATGCTGATGGTTGAGACTTAAAAGTCTTTGCTTCTGGCTTTTGGTTCTCTCTTTTAGTCACGGGGCGGGGGGAGGCGGGGGGTAGGGGAAGCAACTATAGCAAGTGAGCAACTGTACCTCCCTGTTTCCTCTTTTCACAGATAATACTCAGGCTGCCTTTTCTTATCCTTGTTATAATTGAAGGGAAAAAAATAATAGCAACAAGCCATTTTTTCCCAGGGAATTCAGGAATGACTTTCTTTAAAACAAAACAAAACAAACAACAAAAAAACACTAACCATCTCAATCTACAACTGTGGTGGCAGAAATGCAAAACTGACTCTAGACACACACACTCTACCTCCAATTAAATAGGGTGGGGCACAGGGCTCATTATTTCAAGATGCGTTCTGAAAGGATTCCGCCTGCCCAGTGGCCCTAAGAGAAGCTTATGAAATGTCTCCCACTGAAGGTTGTGCAAATTCTCTTGCTTTAACTTTCACATGTTAATCCATCTGTCTAGAACTGTTTAGTCAATTAATTCAATAGCATTCAATGACTAGAAAAAAAACAACTCTCCCAACTATGTATGTTGATTATCATCATCACTGTCTCGTCTCTTACAACATATTGTTCACTGTTTTTCATCTGTAACTGACATCACTGCCAGTTAAAGACTATGCGCAAGGAAAGACTTATTTAATGGCTACAATGTGGGGATCAGGTAGGAAAGCTGGTGCTTATTTCCAGCACTCAGGTGTCCTGCCCTAGCATCTTTTTGGAAAGATCCTAACTGAATGAGTGAGTCATTCTTGCCAATCTTGGAAAATCTGCAGAGAACAAGAAAACTGTTAAGAGACTGGCCACAGGCCAACGTTGTTTTGGTTTTGCATTACATTCTGCTGCGTTTGATGTGGATCCCCAGAATCATTATCAAGTGGATTTCAAGAATATACTAAAACAGAAGAAAGAATTTCAGGAGCTATTATCAGTTAAGGGAGAACAAATGTTGAAATACTAAATTTCATTGTTTTGAAAGAAATCAGTCATTCCTCCTGTAATACTGAGGATTGTGTTGAAGACCATTGAAATCAGGGACCTCCCCACTTTCTTCTGCTTGCCTAATGGCAAGACATAAATCTTTGCTTCTGGAGACAGCAGCTTATCAATCCAGAGACTGGCACAAACAGATTCCAGGGTAATCTGAGAGCTGTCTTTCTCCCATATGCTGACCTTCCCACCCTCTTCCCACCTTAAGAAACTGAAATTGTCTGCTTCGTTGTCCTGTCACAACTCTAAAATTTATGGATTTTTGTTAAAATACTGTTTAGTCAAGTTCCATCAGTCAAGACAACTAAGAGTTCCTTTCCACAGAGAATTACTTTGTTTTACTCACAAGTTGGACATAGAACCTGTTAATAAACTTGTTCTTCTCTTGTTTTCGTTAGAGTGTTCCAACTTCAAACTTACAAGAGCTGAGATAAGATTGGATATTTTTCACCTTCACCTCTTTCATGGTATAATTAGCTTAGCAAAAGAGGAAATTATTATTTATGCATTTTAGATGTGCACTTGGTGCACATGATATTCTAGTGAATAAAAGCTATAATTCCTAGACCAGAAGTTTCTTTAAGGGTCAAAACCATTGCTTAATAACTGTATAATGCCTGATCACTAATATGCCATCATGGGTCACTGTTAATGTTAATTTATAACAGGATCAACTTAGCTCTTGAACAGCAGGGTATCTCTGCTGAGCATAAACATGAACACCGAATCCAACTCTTTGATAACCTGTTAACATGGGCTGTTTGTGAGATCTGTGAGGGCGTGTGAGGGCATGTGTCTGGGGCTGGAATAGAATGGAGATATTAAAAGAAATGGAGAAGATCCATGAAAGAGAGTTGTTTTGATTAATAATACATGGATGAATTCTATCTAACTCTGGCTTGAGGAACTAGATTCCAGCCCCAGTGATGAAGGTGATAAAAGTCAGAATAGTTAGATATGTTCATGAAAGACTTGACTCTGTTGACACAAACCTCACTGCTCTGGATCCAGATGAATATTTCTCCCCAGCTTTGGCATTAACTACAGAGGAGTTTTGGCATTCCACTGGTTCAGAGAATCCACCATGGGGAATTTCTATAAAGATTCCTGGCAACAGAAGCCATGGTGATGTGAATCAATGGACAGGGCCAGCAAGTGGCATAGCTTGGTATGTCAACATTAGCTAGTGGTGACTCTGCCAAGAGACTGAAGAAGTCCCTCAGGATCGAAGGCAGAGATTGTCATTATAAATTGGAAATTAATGTACTTCAATGGAATTTTTAAGTTATTTAATTGAGAAAGTGGGAGAGAGAGCACCCCCACCTGGTAATCGACTCCCTGGGTGAGCAGGTTGCCGGGAGCCAGGGATCTGATCCATTTCCCCCATGAAGGTGGCAGTGACCCAGTCACTTGAGTAGTCAATGTAGCTTCTGAGACACTATGTTGACAGGAAGTTGGAGTCAGGAGTTGGAGATGGAAGCCAGGAATTCAGATACAGGACATAAACACATTAACTAGCGTCTTTACTGCAAGGCAGAAAACCCATTCCTGGAAATTGCTGTTCATGCGATTTCAATTTATCAAGCTCGAGAGACCCAAGGAAATCCTACCGAGTATCGAGGAAATGATCAATTTGCTGAAATTCTCTTAAATATCCAATTTTAGATAGAAGATATTTTATTAAACTTTTTATCATCTTGCTAAGCTTACAGGCAATAAATTCATCCAATTTGCCTATTTTTTCAGATAAACATTAAAACACCTGTAAAGCTGTTTATGTTTAAATTCATTTGAATTTTAAAAAATAATTTTGCATATATGCTCATTTAGAAGAAAATCTCATTGTCATTTGGAGTTTTCTTATGTAGAGCAGGACAGGTATCTCCAATTCTCTTTAAGGGTAGTAAATATTTATAAAAATAATTCACTCCATATACTCTGTAGTTTGTTAAAACGTTATTTCTATTTCATTTCATGTATTTTACTAATATCATTAATAAGTTCTTCTGTCATTGTCTTTTAAAATGACTGTTGCTAAAACAGCACACTTACTGTCTTTTTCATAGATGCCACTTTACTGGATTTTTATTGCAGCACTTTTGAGTTTACCACATATATTTTCCAGGCTTATCATCATGTCTGTGAATAATTGTAACATTGCCTCTATTTCCTCAAAACTTCTGGATAGCTTACTTCCATTTAATTCTTATTACACTAATCAGAGCTTACAAAACATTGATACATGATAATATAAATGTAAGAAGAATTATCTATTTCATTATCTTTACAAGCATTAAGAAAGAAAATATTTAAATGCTTTATAAGTCCTTACAATAAATTGAAGACCACTAAGCAAATAATCCTAAGAAATGGGTAGGATGGAAGGAACATAGACGTATTTATGACTCTATATATGGGAAACTAGAAGGAAGATACAAAAGGGGAGAAGAAGGGACCATATCAATGAGTACACCTGGCTCTTCCCTTAAACCAGATCCTGGAATACGAAAGTAGAGTTAATGAGAATGCTAAATGCACGGCCACAGATAGGATTGTAAGAGCAAGGTGGCAGGTGCTACAAAACAAATGAACGAGACTGCACAAATAAATTTTGTTTCCCTCATCGTTTCACTTGGACGAAACCTTGACAGCCTTTAAAACTAAAGTATGTTGCTAATTTTCAGTGCAAGTCAGAAAACAGACTTCATATATTTGATATCTGTATTCCTGTCCTGAAGCAGAAACAACATTTCACTGTCACCATTAGAGACATGATCAGTTTAATTCATATGGGAGTTGAAGGAAAGCTTTTCTGAGGAATTGTGACAAGAATCACAATGAGGTCTCAAGTCAAAGTAACCAGTAATTAGGGAGGGATGGAATGAGGTTTCCCCACAAAGGCAACTTGTATTTTTTTTTTACAAATGGAATCAATCTATTGACAGAATCTACAGGAATAGGAGAGTTCATTAGAACTGACCATCTACAAGAGATGTCAAACTTGCTAACACACCCAGGATCCTCATTTCTGCTGAATTAGAGGCTGTTCAGAAAGAGGAAAGACTCCAAAGGTATAGGAAGATGACCGCACAACTGAGAAGCCTCCCGTTTACAAAGAAATGCTCTTCGCCATCAAAAAAGAAAATGTTCTCTTCCACTCAGAGGCCTTTGCTTCAATAATTAAATCTGAAAGAGCAGACCTGGTACAGTAGCCTAGCAGCTAACATCCTTGCCTTGCACGCACCAGGATCCCAAATGGGTACCAATTCTAATCCCGGCAGCCCCATTTCCCATCCAGCTTCCTACTTGTGGCCTGGGAAGGCAATTGAGGATGGTCCAAAGCCTTGGGACCCTGCACTTACGTGAGAGACCTGGAAGAGGCTCCTGGCTCTTGGCTTCAGGTTGGCTCAGCTCCCACCTTTGCAGCCATTGGGGAGTAAGTCATCGAACGAAAGATCAATATATCTGACTTTTCTATAAAAATAAATAAATGCTTTTTTTTAAAAAATGCATTTATTTAAAAAAAATTAAGAGAGCAGGAGGTAAGGTAGCAGGAGCAACAGGTAGAGAATACAAGTCTTTTGCAGGCAAAAATCTCAGCTTGATTCACAACCTAGCTTACTACACTTAACAGTTTGGACAACTGGGACCTTGGCAAGACTTAGTTTAGCCAGCAGTTTAAAAAAATAATAAGCTAGAAAATTAATAATGATTTATGCAATAGGACATTGTAAAGATGAAACTAAGCAGTATATACAAATTTCTTGATGTGATACCTATCACCTTGAAACAAAACTTTCCAACGTTGGTCTTCCTTTATTGTTATTTGGATAGTACTTTTGAAATGTTGATTACTTTCATATTGGCACCTTTTCAATCTTTGTTCTGTTTTTTCCTTTTTCATCCAGAAGTGCTCTGTGCCTCAGGGCAGCTTAGCATCCTTGGAACTAGCGTACAAACAGAAAAAGCAAGAAAGATAAGCTCATTCATGTACTACCGAAATAAACACTTGAAATGCATCTTAGGAACAATACACCTGAAATCCAGGCTTCTGGTAGTAGCTGCTGTTCCTAAGAGACAGAATAGAGTTGTCTAAATTCCCAAAGCTTCTCTTTAAACATAAGGAACCAAGCTGAGGGGATCAAACATCTCGGTCCCACTTCACTTCTTAGGTCAGGAGAGATGCAAGATGTAACATTAATGCATGTCCTACAGTGAACAAGTAACCAAGTTCTTCATGTGTAGTTTGATTCATTCATCTTCATCACCACTTTTTGAGAAGAAAACTGAAGCTCAGAGAGGTTCTATCACTTACCCAAGAATACACAGCTTGTAATTGATGGCACAGTATTTGAATCTCTTGTGATCTGGCTTCATTCTATACTCATGCATCACACCAAGGTACCAGGAAAGCCAGTGGTCCTGAGCTTGGGAGTTGGGAGACAGAGAGTATTGGTGAAAATGTGACTGCTCTGCCATCCAAGGTCGAATCTCCAGGAGGGAGCAAATTTTAAACTTCCTAGGCATGTCAGAAATGCCAAAGCAGCAGCCTCATGCTTCCTAAGAGGTTTCAGGATGGGTAAGTCTCCTGTTTGATTGTGATTAGGAGACTGCTTTGTCTAGTAAGAGCAGTACTTCTCCTTCTCACCACATTTCATTCAGGGACAGAAGCTAAACCCAGGGGCTGGCACTGTCGCATAGTGGGTAAAGCCGACACCTGAAGCACCGGAATCCCTCTTGCTGCTCCAACTTCTGATACAGCTCCCTGTTAACGCTCCTAGGAAAGCAACAGAAGGTGGCCCAAGTCCTTAGGCCCCTGCCTCACATGTAGGCAACCCAGAGAAAGTTCCTGGTTCCTGGTTTTGGCCTGTCCTAGCCCTAGCCATTGTGGCCATTTGGGGAGTAAACCAGCAGATGGAAGATTTTCTCTTTTTCTCTCTCTATTTCTCTTGTTCTCTAACTCTGCATTTCAAATAAACAAATAAGGCTTTAAAATAATCAAAATTAAAATAGCTTTGCTCAGGTCACACCTGGGTGATGTTCCTGGGGCTTAGACCAGGGACTGCAGAACATGCTGTCAAAGGCAGGAGACCAAGCGCCACCAAGCCAATAGCACTGTTCACTACAAGGGAGCGTAAGGCAGGGCCATGTCGGTTTCTTAGGCCGTGAGAATTATAGAATTGCAGAAGATCACTCTTGAAAAGTACAGTACAATTCTAAGAACAAACATGAATATATTTTGAGAAAAAGAGAATTTGTAAAATTTCAATAATGGTATTAAAATTAATTATGCCTGAAAGAAAACGTTTTTTTCTACATTTTAAGCTTTGCTTTATTTGGGTTTTGGATATTTTTTCATTTAATGATTATTTTGTTGTAAAATTTTCTATAATAAATAGGCAAAAAAATTCAGCTTTTCCTCAAGGATGGTTGATTGACCCTTACATTACCTCGTAGTTGAAGAGTATAAAGTATGCAACTGCTGTTGGTGCTGCCTATCCCTTACAAACATAGAAAATCTGGAGTCGGCACTTTGGTTCAACTGGCTAATGCCAAATGCCAGCATCCCACATGAGCGCCGGCTCATGTCTCAGCTGCATCACTTCCCATTCAGCTCCCTGCTCACAGCCTGGGAAAGCAGCGGAGGACAGCCCAAGGCCTTGAGACTCCACACCAACGTGGGAGACCCAGAAGAAATCCCTGACTCCTGGCTTTGGTTTGGCTCAGTACTGGTCGTTGCAACCATTGGGTAGAGAACCAACAGATGATTTTTCTCTCTGTCACCCTCTCCCTGTAAATCTGCCTTTTCTGAAAAATAAAGAAAGAAACACACAAATCTTTAAAAAATATACAAATTCTAAGTTTCAGTTTGCATAATTTCCATCTGAAAAAGCATGTTATATGTGATAATTATTTAATTGATAATTATTTGATAATTACATTCCCTTTTGTATTTCTGACTAGAGAAAAAAACCTGTATATGTGAAGTTGTCAGTGACAACTGAATTATCTGCTTATACTTTAACTCTCCTATCCCCAATGACTGAAAGAATCTTCAATAAGAGTTTTTTCACTTTTATTTCCCCACACACTTCTAGTGTCTAGAGTTCTCAAAACTATGTCCCAATACCACTATACTCCATTCCTACACATCGTAAATTGGCACAGCAATTCGTAGGAGTATTTCTAAATTACAGTCCTCCCGGTAGCTTCACAGGACATAACTACTCATGGAAATGACTACAAACCATACCAACATGTTAAAGTAAATACAAAGTCAAGATTTTAGATCCCCAAAATCACTCCACAGCTGCTTTGCACAGTGGAACACGCTGGTGGATGGGGAAATGAAATGTCAAACAGCAACAATCTCAATCAATTGTTCTTTAAATGTTTGACTATCACAGACAGCACAGAAAGTATGGCTATGGGAATTCATCCCTGTGGCTTCCTCCAGGAGCTCAGAAGAGCTCTGCAAATGAGTAGTCCCGAAACTGGAGCTGCATTAACTGCACAGAAAATTCAGCTCTGAATGTGAAACTTCTTGTAGAAAAATAAAAAACAGGAAAACTAAACAAAGGACTAGAAGACTCTCTTGGTCATTCCTGCTGTCCAGAGAGTTAGAGCTCAACTTAAGAGAAGAAAAGTGTGCAAAAATAAAAGCCTATCTTAAAAAAAAAAAAAAAAGAGAAATTTAAGCTGAAATGACTAAGGAATCTTGAGTGTGCAACCTGAAATTCTTTCCCACTCTTCATCAAAATTGGGGCGCTAGGGAACTTAGGGGCAAATTAAGTACAGTTCCAGAAAATAAAACTATATTTTTGTACTTCTAAGTAATGACTTTAAATATATCAAATCTAAGGCACATGAAAATAAAGTAACTAAGCTGGAGAGGGCTGAGGAATTTGACCCTCTGCCCTAAAAGGATTGTAAGTTAGTATGAAATGCTAAAAGGAACAGATAACCGCTTGGATAACTTTAAATAACTTCCTGTGTTAACCTCTAAAGTTCTATGTGACATTAACAGAAATATGGTCCCAAAATTAGTTTACATCATTTTAGTTTGAGAGGGACACAAACAGTTGATTGTGCCAAGTTTGGAAATACTCGTGAGTTCTGGTGAGAGGCGTACTCTTCTCCCACTGACCCTCTCTTCGGATTTATCCCCAAAAGAGAAAGATGCATTACTTCATGCAAAAATAACATAAAGTAGGTCCCTGGAAAGGGCTGGCCCCTGCAATGGGCCAATTTATGACCCCACAAATTTACATGTTAACATTCCAACCCTCAGTATTTCAAAATATGACTGGATTTGGAGGTAGAGTCCTTAAAGATGTGATTCTGGCACAATAAGCTCAGATGTTGAATCTTAATCCAGTATGACTAATCCCTTTATAAAGAAGACGAAACTGGGACACAGGCAAGTGCTGACAAAAGACGATGTGAAGACAGAGGGAGAAGACTGGCCATGAAGACACACTTCTAAACAATTCAAACCTGTCAACGCTTTGAGCTTGGACTTCCAGCCTGATGAGCTGTAAGAAAACAAGTTTTTGTTGTTGAAGTAAAAAGTGAACAGTGCTTTGTTATGGCAGCCTACAATGACTAATGCACATACACTCTTGAACTGGGGTCTAAATGGACTGCAAGGTTTCCTTTATGCCCATGAATGACCAGGATTTCATGGAAACTTCATCAATAGTTTCATATCATTTCTACCTCTAAGCATTGATAAGACTTTGTTTTAAAGAAAAAATATCCTTAAAACCAATGTTGTAACAGAATATAGAAGCATATTCATATTGTTGGGCATCATGCAACTGCACTATAGATGCTGCACAGAAAATTCTTGTTATGTTATTTGGCCGGCATCAGTTTAATTGAATATTTGTACCATCAAAGTAAATGGTTGGATCTATTGGGAGATAGGATATGATAGGATATTTAATGTCTTCTCACCCCAAAATGACCACATGGTCATCCCCCAAACATGATTATGTCATCAAAAAGGATCAGAGACTTCGCATAAATAAGTCAATTTAGGATCTTCACATAGGAAGACTATTTTTTTATTATCACAAGGATCCTGGCAAGAGAGAAAGGGAGGCAGCAGAATTGGAATAAATGTGATGATGAATTCAAAGAGAAGAAAGAATGAGGGACAGAGACATGCAGAGAGAGAGGTAAATATGCTACACTGATGACTTTGAAAGTGGAGAGGAAACCTAAGAAATACAGCTAGAGAAGGCAAGGAAATTGATTTTTTTTTTCCCAGAGCCTCTGGAAAGGAACACAGAAAATGTCCAGCTCCCCTTTGACCTCTGACTTCCTGAATTGTAAGATAATAACTCTGTGTGGTTTTGATCCATTAAATTTGTGTCAACTTGCTACATCATAATAAGAAACTAATATCGATATCTACTGAAGGATCTCTCTGCAAGCCCAGGCCCATTCCTGGGCCTGAAAATGCCATGACAAGGACAGGAAGTTATCAAGATGCACAGTTGCACTCAACTGGTACATGAATTAAGTGATGATCTCAGTCAAAACGAAAAACTATCTCACTAGAAAGAGCCGTGAGTGATTTGGTAGTCCTTGAATGTACAGCATTTCCTATTTGTATTGTCTCCCCATGATCTATATGGTCCTAGTGTACACACTCAAGCTGCCCGACTATTCTGGTCAATGCTCCAGGCTTTGGCAATCTTAATTCTAGTAGGAGAAATTGCTCTGTAAGAAATTGGATTGAGCAAAGGAATGTATAGGTTCATAACCATACCCATCTTGGCTATTAAAATTAACTCAATTTTGATGGAGAGTGGCAATGAAACAATATTTTGGAAGGACAAGGATATCATGTTGACAATGTTAGTCCAACCTCATTGTACCTTTTGGTTTTGTTCAGATAAAATTAACCTTAACCAGCACTAACACTCTTTAAACTATTGGAATTTTCCTCAGAGTTGAACAATAATAAAAGACCTAATGGCTTCAGAGAAAAAAAAATGGATCAAAATTGTATTTCAAAGTTTGACATTTAAAGAAAAGAATTCCAAGTACCTTGCTTGCCCTCAAGGAAAACTTAGACATAGAAGTGCAATAAGTTCAAATTGATCTTTCAACAGAGAGAAACATTGATCCATTCAAATAACAACGCTGATAATAGTAATATCTGCCATGCATTGAGCATCAGCAACACAGCAAACACAGAAGCAAATTAGCTCTAGTCTCTCAACAGCTCTGGCAGACAAGCACAGTTACCTTCATTCCTGTGTAAGAAAGTTGAGAGCAGTTAGCTAAATATTTGCCTGGCAGGTAAATATTTATGTAAATATTTATCATGTGTGTTATATAAAAACCACCTACTTCTGTTTTCTCTTCTGTAATTTCTAATTTTATCTTTAGATAGTAGATCTCTACGTAGGATTTCAAAAAATTCTGAGCAGCAGCCATTGACCTCTGTTGTTGATGATTAAAATGGGATTGATCCCCCTCCAAGCTCCAGAACAAAGCGTTTTAATTGAGATTTTGAATTTGGATTTTGACTGAGCATAGTCCATCAAAGTACTACACTAGGCTGGTACAAGGTGACTGGTTCCAAGATGGTCACCTGATCTACCAGAGTGAACAAAAAGTTTTCCCTACAATTTCTGTTGGACTTCTTGAGCAGCAAATTTCCCATGAATTACTAGATTGATAGATCAAAGTCCTACAGACAAAGGAATATCCTACTTGAATTAGTAACTAAGGTGGAGAATAGGGTTGCTGAGTGATGAAGAGAAGTATATTTGTTTTTTGAGGATATAACAGAAACCAATAACAGAATAATTTATAATGGAAAGAGATTTATTTGACTCATAGTTCTGAGGGTACTAGGTAGTTTAAGAGCATGGAGCCAACATCAACTGGCTTCTGTGTAGGCCTCACACTGCTTTACTCCACAGAACAAACAGAAGTAAGTAGGGGTGTTTGAAAAAAAATCATAGCAAGAGGCAAATTCCTAAAGATCTTGCTTGAGTCCCAGCATCCACCTATGCCAAAAGTTACTTGGGCTTCTCCATTTGAGGAGGCAATAGATCTTTTCCCCTCTCTCTTTTTTCTTATTTTGATACCTAAATTGAAGTACTTCTAGGGCATAATCTCCTCTGTAACTTCATATACATGTGTCTTGGAAACAATGAAATAATATGAATCACCAAGTGGATTCTAGCAGAATAATGCCCCAGCCAAACATGACCACATCCTAATCCCCGCTATCTTACAGAGAAAAGACGTCTTTCTAGATGCATCATGATGTTTCATATTGGAGAGGTCAGAGTATATTTACTTTAGGGAAGGAAATTTTGACCTTGAAATTCACATTATTATGTTAGAAAGAGAGACCGTCTAGAATGAACAAGGAAAGAGAAGGCAGACATCCTAAACTGACAGAGCTTGGTTAGCCTGAAACACACTTTGTGCTGCTGAGCCATCACAGGAGAAAAACAGGCTTCTCTCGGGCTTTGATGATTATGTCGAAAATCCACAATGACATCTTAGTACAGAAAAAGCTGAACATTTGCACTTTGGAAGACTGGGAAGCACTTCTCAGTAATGGAGATACTTCACCCCAACACTTCAGATGCCAACAGCAACAGTTCAAGGAAGGCAAGGAGGAGGAATGAGAGCTGTAGGGGGGTGGGGGAAGAGTAGTCGTAAGCAAGGACAGGGACAGGTGTGGAATGATCCAGGCTTCAACACAATCAGCATTGTAGCAGCCATTGAAAATGAACATCCCCAGGACAGCCATAGTGAAAGGAGATGAAAGGATAATGCTAGGACCCCAGTGAGAATTCTGGGAGTGGGAGGATAACAATCAAGGTAGGACCAATGCGGTTATTATACGAGTTCTGTGTGTCCCTGAAGGTTACCAGTCTGGCACTACAAGAGTGAGCATGTACACTTCATATGTGTAGAAATTTCTCAGAAACTTCTAACTGAGCTCATGTACATTTCCTCCAGGCGGTCACTGCCTTCGCAATGCTGCCTTCAAGACCTTCTCAACATTCATTGGTCAAGGCTCCCATGTCTGTTAATGAAGATTTTGTACCACAGTGACCAGGCCTCAAAATTCCAAATGTGCAGCTCACTTGATCTGATTCAACCTAACCAAAACAAAACCTAGCAACTTTGGCCAGATGCTCCTTCCCCTTCTCTAAACACCTGGCTTCATAATTCTTCTAGAGAGAATTAATAGGGACAATTTTAGTCATGAATCTTTGAAGATTGTGCATGAGAAAAAAAATAAAACTCATAAAACAGCTCTCTTAAAAAGGACAGCTTGCTTTTCAGCCAAGCAAGGTAGCACCGAGTACCAAAACATCCAAGTCAGCTTTTTCTCTTTAGTGAATGGTTCCTTTATTTTCCTCTTTGTGCAATGGTTTAAGCTTATACTATTAAAATGAAAAGCTGTGCCATCTGAAAGATAGTCTGTATTTGAAAAATCTTAAGAACCTTTGAATTATTCATTTAACATTTTAAAAATACCAAAACCCTATTGAAAGATTATTCCAGCTATTTGGATCTTAATATTATATGGGTCAAGAAAAAAAACATAGAAAAAATTATATTAGCAATGTCAAGAACTTATTGGGCCTAAACTTATGGTGTGTTGGGGAACCGTGAGGAATTTGTAAGGAATAAAAGTTATGTTTTTAAAAGCCAAAGTCCAGCAGTTTTCTACACGAATCCCTTTCCTCATTTGTATATAATTACAATGTCTTTATTCATTACTGACTTCACTGACATTGTCTTGAATAATCCAAAAAATGAGAGCTTGAGCTGTCTCAAGGTACACAACATGAAAGAGTGGATTCTAGTTCAGATTTCTAATAGAAGCTGGAGCTTGGGAAATTTTAAAGAATACTGGAAAGAGGTTTTTGGATTTTTTTCTGGTAAGGCTATATTTAGTTTTATTTGTTTATCTTCCTTGTTGCTTAACTGAAATGTGAACATGAGCTAATGTGATTTTTGTTTACCCATCTACAGCTACTAAAGAGAAAACAAAAGCACATTTTTCAATCTTTAATAATCTATATACTGGGAAAGGGCACTTAATTATGCTCTATAAGTGGTAAAGAGCATGCACTGCCATTCTTTGTTCATTGAGATTGTTTTTCATGATTCTGAGAAATCACAGTCAGAAAGGTTAACAATATACAGCAACACTGAAGTTTCTTCTATTCATTGACTTCCTAACAACCAGGGACAAGAATAATATCAATAAAGTATTACTTATTAAATATATTAGGCACAGAAGGATAGCAGGGAAAAAAACAATTTTGTAGCTAAATCCTGAGTTTCTGTGAATTGTTTTTATTCCTGGGCTTATAAGAAGTCCTGTTACATAAAATCAAGAGACGGGACATGTGAAATATTTGTTGGGCGTTCCTTCGTGCTGGTCAGTCTTCCCTCCACTTGTCAAAAGCTGATGCAAAAACTTAAATAAGTAAGTAAACAAATAAAACTAGCACAAACCAGAAAAACTGGAATTTAGAGTATGAAATTTCTCACTTCATCTCTGAGTAATGACAGACATGTGGTCTTTGATGAGCTGGGAATTTAAGAGGTGTTAGTACCTTGGCAACTGTTCCTTTCTCTCTCACACACAACCCACACACTCTCTGGGCAAGTGCCATGTCTAATTTGCTCTACACTGTACCCCATTTACAAAAGAAGAAGGCCCGAAGAACCACTCCACAGGCCATTAAGAGAATAAGACTCTTACCTTCCTGTCCAACTTTCATGTCTTACATCACAGATCCCTGGAGGATGTGAGAGGTCAGGACAATGACCCAATGAATAATGTGGATGTGCTTGATGTGAGAGCTGGAAGGCATGCACTCATCTCATCCAACTCCCATCCAGTCTTTGGGAGATACTGATATTTGCCAGAGGTCAGCTGCATCGTCAAAGCAGAAGCAGACTGCAGGCAGCTGCCCCCTTCCTCCAACACCGTCCCTAGTAAACATGCCCTTGCAGGGCTGTGAGGTGCAGCCAGATCCTGGCACCTCACAGCCTATTCTTCTCTTTAGTCTTCCTATTTGAATCCTGTGCAGGTCATTTTCTTCAAAAAGGGTGAAGAAAACTACTTCTGAATGCCAAGTGATGTATTATCTGCAGACATTCATAACCTCCCTGGGCTAATGATGCCACGGCTTTAGTCTTAGGAAGGCAGCAGTGCTCTGCCTGTTTTCTTCCTCCCAGTTACAGCTCAAGGAATGGAGCCATCTTCTTTCTTCCCTCGGGATTAGACATCATAATTACATCTGAATCGTCCTACAGAAAGCAGAAGTTGTGAGGATCCATTGGCTCACATATATTTTATTTTTCAAAGAAGAAAGATAACAGATCCTTATAGGGAAAGGGTAATGCTTAGCAAATCCGGTTGTAATGTTTACCTTACCCATAGTTTACTTTCTCAATAGGAAAAACAATACAATCCACATTATTAGACTTTCAAACTTGGCAGGGCATTCAGGAATGTTGGTGAGAAAAGCACTGAATGGATTTAATGGGGATGGCTTTCTAATTTCATGCTAAAGAAACACTTGTGTCATAGCCAAGCCCTTTGTACTGCCTCCCATATTGACTTAGTACTCCAGGGTAAGTATAGGCTGGCCACAATGCTTCTGGGGATTTTAATTCTTCCCCAATTGATTTAAGCCATGCTCTCTCTGAAAGAAAGAATAACATCAATGCATGCCATTTAAATGGGTCACACCCATATGCTAAGGACAGTGCTGTGTGTCTCATAACACACAAGATAAGGCTGAAAAGTTAACCTCAGAGGCAATGCATTTGAGGAGCTCAGAGTGTTCCCAGGCTTACATAGTGAGGTTAAGAGGAGAGTCCTTCCCCTGTGTCTCAGTTGATACAGATGTTTTTTTTCAGCTTCTTCGTTAGCTTTTGTTATGGGGTGCAGCCAGTGATAGCCAGCACCCATTGACAGTGGGCAAATAAAATGTGGCTGTGTCCCCCTCCCTCTGTCCTGAATGTGGGTCCTAACAGCAATGGAATGTTAATTCCATCCTCAGCCACTCCTCCCACCACCACCTAGGTATTTGCTCCTGCCCACCTGTGACTCACCTATCAACTAAGAGGGGATGGTATTGCATTGTTGTGCAACCACTCCCCTCAGAAGCTCCTTTTAAAAGGCCTGTGAAGCAGGGGATCTCGCTCTTTCTGGTCAGGTGCTTCCATTACTATGGCACCTCGACTCTTGGCTGACCCAGGACAGGTAATCCCCTGAGCATGGTCCCTGTGTACTTCTTAGATGGGACGATGGATATAGTAATGTTTCTGGTTTGTGTACTATCAGGAGTTCCAGGAGAGGTGAGGCCCAGCAGTGATGGAATGTGGGCAGAGAAGCCACCAGGGAAAGGTGAATGTCTGCAGCTTTGTAAGTGTGTCCAGGTTATTCATTGCATGTCTCTTAGGATAACTTTATTGTTGGGGAAGCTGGTACATAGGTCTTCAGCTTAATGGATGGACTTAAGGATAATGACCATTTGTTCCTCTTTGGATTATGTTTTGTTGGATTATGATTGGTTGGATTGCCATATGGACTTGTGTTTTGCTATTTCTAGTATGCTCTATTATCAGCAAGCTCGGTTAATAAAGACTCCTTAATAAACCTTAAACATGTCTGGGGTGATCTCGCTCGCACCCTGTAACACTCTAACCTTTTTCTGCTCTACATACCCATGCTCTGACTGTATTTTACTACACTGTGAAGACTTAGAAATGATGACCACTCCTCAGAGAGATGGAGATGGCTTGCTTCTTTTCTGCAATGAGGGGTTCAATATCTGAGAATTGGGAAGAACTAAAATGCAACTGTTGTTTTAAGCTGTGCTGTTTTACTTAGCCTAGAATTCACCAGTTGACTAGGTAGAACAGTAAAATCTACATTCCTAGAATCTAGCTTGGCAGGTCATATGGGGACCTTAGTGAGATAAGCATTTGAGTGGGTTGAACAAGATGTTTGAGAAAGAGAAAACTTAGAGAGTGAGGCTTGACACGTCTTAATCAGAATAATATTCAAATCCAAAAAGTGGAGCAAAAATAAGTACTAACTTTGGGATAGAGTGGGAGAAGGAAACAATAAGATTAAAAAGGTTTTAGGAATACAAAGTAAGATAGAAGGAACGTAGGAGGTGATGAGAGTGATAGTGTGGTTGGCAGGTGGAGTTTTAGTATAATTTTAAATGTATACCTAATAAGATCTAAACGTGAGCTGTCAGGAAAATACATTCTGGATTAGAATTGGGTGTACAGACACTTAAAGGATAAGAGATGAATTATTCTCTTAATTCCTTGTAAAATATTTATGGTTGTATCTCTTAGAACAAAAACTGACATGGCCTTAACAATGACATTGGAAGTTAATTCTATCCAGATTTTAAACAACCCTGTAACATTCAAAAAATTATCCAGGAAGAATTATGTTATACCCTTGGGAGATTAATGATTGAGTTGGTGCACATATTATATTTGTGCAAAACCAGTACTTCTGATTTTAGTCTTAATCCTATCCAGGCGATGAACTGAAGTCTCATTTTTGCTCAAGTAAGAATGAGCTCATTTATTCTCAATGGCAATAATATCCTGAAACTGAGGAGTACATACATTGCAGCCTTGTGCGTGAAATTGTATTACCTAAGTTTTCTAGAACTAAATTTTAAAGGGGGGGTCTATACTGTGGCATAGCAGTTTGAACTGCCACCTGCAATGTTAGCATCCCATATAGCCATTGAATTAAGTCTAGCTACTTTACTTCCAATCCAGCTCCCTGCTAATGCACCTGTGAAAGTAATAGAAGCTGTTCTAAGAACTTGGGCCCCTTCACCTATGTGGGTAACCTGGAAGATGCCCCTGGCTCTTGGCTTCAACCTGACCCATCTCTGACCATTGCAGCCATCTGGAGAATAAACCAGTGGATGGAAGGTCTTTCATGTATTTGTCTCCCTCTCTGTGTAATTCTATCTTTCAAATAAATAAAATATTTTTTTAAAAAGAAGTAATGTTACTGCTTATTCTAACATTTATTGACCTTATTACATTATAATTACAACTTGGTAACAACAAGTTGTTGCAATAAGGGTTGCATTTTTTTAAAGATTTATTTATTTTTATTGTAAACTGAGATATATAGAGAGGAGGAGAGGCAGAGAGGAAAATCTTCTGTCCAATCACTCACTCCCCAAGTGACTGCAAGGGCTGGAGCTGTGCCAATTTGAAGTCAGGAGCCAGGAACTTCCTCCAGGTATCAAATGTGGGCACAGGGTCCCAAGGCTTTGGGTCATTCTTGACTGCTTTCTTAGGCCACAGGTAGGGAGCTGCATGGGAAGCAGGCTGCCAGGATTAGAACTGGCGCCCATATGGGATCCTGGCCCATTCAAGACAAGGATTTTAGCCGCTAAGACACCGCACTGGTCTTGTGGTTGTGTACTTCTCTGAAAAATGATACAGAGAGATGAATATGTAAATTCTTACATAATAGTTTGATATGCGTATGTGTGTACATTCATCTCTGCATAATGTGTACTACATTATTTTGATTAAAGTTTGATAAACTGAAATATTTCTAGACCTCTGGTTTTTTTTTAATTCATAAAATTTTGGAATGATACTTGGAAAAATTGTGATTCCCCTCATAGCCCTCTAAATTATCAATGTTCTCATCCCCAAAACCTCTGAATGTGTAATCTTCCTTAGAGGGAGGTGGGGGAATTTGTGATTAAGTTAGTAATCTTGTGATGAGGAGATCATCTTGTATTATCCTGGTGGTCCTGATGTAAAAAGAAGAGAGGAAGGTTAGACAGAGAAGGGAAATCTGATGATGGATGCAGAGATTGGAGCCGTTTCTGATTAATGCCCTGGACAGCTCAAAACTCTTTATGCTGACTCATTTCCTTTTCAAGACCCCTAAAAGCATCTGATTTTCTCCAAAGCTGTCTGGTGCAGATCTTGCTGAAAGAGCAGAGCCCACACAGATGGGCTTTGCTCATCTTGCTTCATTTTAATACAAAGATCTTCACTCTGGGAGGAGCTTAAACCTTTTTTCTTTAAGATTTATTCATTTTTATTGCAAAGTCAGATATACAGAAAGGAGAAGAGACAGAGAGGAAGATCTCTTCCGTCCCATGATTCACTTCCCAAGTGACCACAAGGGCCAGAGCTGCACTGATCTAAAGCTAGGAGCGAGGAGCTTCTTCCAGGTCTTCCACGTGGGTGCCGGGTCACAAGGCTTTGGGTCGTCTTCAACTGCTTTCCCAGGCCACAAGCAGGGAGCTGGATGGGAAGCAGGGCTACCAGGATTAGAACTGACACCAACATGGGATGCTGGTACGTGCAAGGCAAGGACTTTAGCTGCTAGACCACCGCGCTAGGTCCAGAAGTTTAAACCTTATCACCACAACATGCAAACTATGTGGGAATGTCTTGAACTGCACTTTTGTGGATTTGTATCCACGGTACATGCAATGACAACTTTCCTCCTTGCATATTCATTTCTCCCTGAAATAAAAATCCACTTTTCTTGGCCATAAACTCAAGACTTTGGAAATGACTCCCCTTGTTCTTATTTGC
The DNA here is from genome assembly GCF_030435755.1 of Ochotona princeps. NCBI lineage: Eukaryota > Metazoa > Chordata > Mammalia > Lagomorpha > Ochotonidae > Ochotona > Ochotona princeps. Next base: position 56,195,026 of record NC_080838.1, read on the forward strand.
TGCAGATGAATTACAATTCATGACAACACATTTCAGTACATGTCTTATAATTCCCCAGGAGGAGGGTTCACAATCATAGAAGGGTGAAAGAGTGATGTAACAGCAAGCCAAAACTACCAGCCACCTCTAGAAGCTGCCAGAGATAGGATGCAGATTCTTCCCCTGGGGACTCCCAAGGAACCCACTCTCCCCTGTTGGTTGTCGTTAACTTTCATTTCAGCTTTCTGACTTCCAGAATTACAAAGAGATACATCTGTAATATTTGAAGCCTCTAAGTATATGGTAATTTCTGACCATGGCAATTAGAAATCTATACAAATAATAAAAGCTAAAGTCATCCTGTAGTAAAATGCCCCTTTTCTCCGTTAGTTTCATGTCAGTAGGGAGTTTTGTATTCTCAGCTCTGAGAACAGTGCCAGGAACAAGGAAAATGCTCACTTTAAAAACACATGCACACAATGCAGCCCCCAGTGCTCACAACAGAACCATGGCCTTTTTGGGAAGATGGGCTAAAAAGTGAAACTAGAGAAGTATTCCAACAAGGAGAAAAAGGAATGTCTAAAAAGGTTGTTAAGAATATGAAAAAGAGGGCCTGACGCAGCAGCCTAGTGGTTAAAGTTCTCACCTTCCATTTGCCAGGATCTTATATGGGTGCCAGTTATGTTCTGGCAGCCCCACGTCCCAACCAGCTCCCTTCCTGGGCCTATGAAAGCAGTCTAGGACAGCCCCAAGAGCTTGGGCCACTGCACCCACGTGGGAGACCCGGAGGAAGCTCCTGGCCCTTGGTTTCAGATTCGCTCAACTCTGCCCGTTGTGGCCATTTGGGAAGTAAATCAGCAGACAGAAAATCTTTCTGTCTCTCCTCTCTGTAAATCTACCTTTCCAACAAAAAGAAATAAATCTTTAAAAAACAAATATATAAAAAGAACTACATCTTAGCCATGTGTTTGCACACAGAAGATGGAGATGAAGGGAAAATTTTAGGCAAATTTTAGGAAGAGTTTATGATGTATTTATCTAGATTCCTCCCCACAAAAGTGCCTTTCTTATACCTATTTTTAATTTTTAATTATTTTTCACTTGGCTGAATCAGAGAGAGGAAGGGAAAGAAATCACATCCATTGGTTCATTTTCCACATGCCTGTAACGGCCGCAGGCTGGACCAGAGCCAGAAGTGCCACCCAAGTTTTCCAGGTGATGACAAACACCCATTTACTTGAGTCATCATCACCTCCTCCCAAGATCAACATCAGGAAGCTTAAGTCAGGAGCCAGAGCCACCATTAAACCCAGTCTCTCTGGCAGAGGGTTAGGAGAGTCTTCCCTGCTAGGCAAAAGATCTGCTAGTTCATGTAATCATTTATAATTTATCAGAACTGCTCCAACTTCAATTATGTGTAATAAATCACTATCTTTCCCTTCTTTCATTTTTTGTTATTCTTAGAACTAGGCAGGCCACCATTTAGGAAATAAGTTTAAGGTGACTTGAAAAGAAGGCTACAGATAATGATTCCTAAACATCTTGAAGTCCATATTTATACCTTCTAGCATCATTGAAATAAAGCAAGGTGCCTATACACCTGCTCTTTAAAATGAAAATTTTTCTGGGGTTACTTCTGCAGCTTATCAGCTTAATGCTCCACCTGCAGCGCCAACATCTCATATGGGCACAGGTTCAATTCTTGGGTGTTCCATTTCCAGTCCAGCTCCTTGCTTATAACCTGGAAAAGCTGCAGAGGATGGCTCAAATCCTTGGGCCCCTGCACCCATCTGGTTTCCAATAAGCTCAGCTCTGGCCATTGCAGCCATTTGGGGAATGAACCAGCAGATGGAAGGGGTAAAGGCGTGTGTGTGTGGGGGGGGGGTGTCCCCTCTCTCTGTAAATCTGCCTCTCAAATAAAATTAAATAAATCTTTTTAAAAATTAAAACTTTTCTGATTGATCATCTATGGCTACTCTGCTTCTTCAAGGCTTTCCTAATGGGGGGGGGGCAATATAGGATAATGAGTTTTACAAAAGAAAGCAAGCTCAAATATCAAGATACCACTTTTCGAGCCCCAATTATAAGACTTTGTTCGTTAAGATCACTGGCTGCTGTAACGAACCCCCAAATCATAGTGGTTTAGCATATTTCACTGCATTTTGTACTATATAAAGCTCCTCGGTAAGTGATTCCTCTTCCATGTTGTTAGTTAGAAACCTAACTTTGGGGTTCTCTGTGGTATCCTATCCATCTGGCAAGCTCACATTATAATCAAGCAGAACCCTCATACAAGTCAGTGTGGAAGTGACAGATGGCATTTCAATCACTTCCATTAGTTGGAACTCTTTCACACAAACTGCAAGGAATGTTGAGAAATATACTGTGGCTGTGTGACTAAGAAGTAGGGAGAAAGCAAGTTTTGAGCAATATGAACAACCTAAGAAAGCTGGGCTCTTCTACTAACTCATTTGCCACTTTTCTGTACCTCTCTACCAATTCATTTCTTGTTGCTCTTCCCCACACATAGTGAGTTGCAGCCATTCGGACCTCTTTGCTGATCTTTAAACAAACTGATGGTTTATCTACACAAAGCAGTGTATGTCAGAGACGTTCCTGAAGTAGCTGTGGATCTTTATGAGGTGAGCCTTAGTGGAAGGTGATTCAATAGTAGGGACACCACCTAATGAAGTGTTAGTTCCTATTTCACCAAGTGGTAACACTTTGCTTTTTGCACACATACTCCCACCACGTTATGGGAAAAATAGCAGGTGCTTGCCATTTGCCTCCCAGTCAGCCACTCCTTCCTGGACGCTTAGCCACCAAATCTGCAAGCTAACTACACATCCCTTATTGTAAAGCACCATTACTTTATATGGACTGAGATACAAGCCTGGGTCTGCATCTATGCAGGCTGTTCCTAGAATTCGGAGTGCTGTGCCACACTGGATTATTCACATGACTTGCACCCAACATGGGTCAGGTTTCTTCACAAAAGCACCTCTTCAGAGAGTATCTCGTTGTTCCTTTCTTCATCTCAGTAGCACCTTGTCTCTCTCCAGGCTCATATTCTTCCATATTCCCTCTATCATTCTTGGTGACATTTATTAAATGTTATCTGTCCACAAAACAGAATGTAAGTTCCTAAAAGGCAGAGCCATCTGTTGTTTCACTAACTGCTGGACTTTCACACCTAGAACATTACCTGATTGATAATAAAAGAGTCAGCATTTTAATAAATTGAGTGTATTTCATGATAATGACATTTCACATTAATGATGGTTCTACTTTCTGATGACCAAACCTTAAGCACAGTGAGGGTTATCTCCAATTCATTCCACTTCCTCGATCCACAACTGCTGGCTGTCAGAAGTTGAAGGTATGTTTCAATCATTCTCTTTTCCCCAACAGGTGAACTCTGGCTGCACTGTGCCCTCTGGCACTTTTTGCATAGCTCTTGCTATTTGGAAACCAACTGTTTGCATAGCCTAAGCAAAGACTCAGTCAACCTTGTGCCCTCTTTGCCTGGTAGAGTGCCTACCGTACTGTCTGTTGAGAATCGTAACACAGATCTGTTTTTGAGGAAATACTCTTGTGACAAAATAATCAAGAGAAAAAATATTCATGCACTAAGCTTTCTTAAGCAGTGTTAATAAGAATTTGGCAAAAACATTCCTCATACCTTTATCTTTTTTTATTTTTAGTTAAATTGTTAATTTGAAATTGTTAAATTGTTCATTTGAAAGATAAAGACACATACACAAACACACACAGAGAGAGGCCTTTCACCCACTGTTTCACCCTCCAATTGACTAGAATAGCCAGAGATGGACCAGGTCAAAACCAGGAGCGAGCATTTAATTCTCATGTGGATGGCAGGGAGCCAAGTACCTGAACCAATATCTGCTGTTTCCCAGCATGCATTTAAGAATGAAGCTTGATTAAAAGCAGGGTCCGAGCCAGGCACTCCCATATATGATGCAGACATCTTAAAAACAGGACCAAACTCTCCACCTAGCCCAACTCTTTCTGAATCATAAATAGTCAAACAAGAGCACTCCTTCAGTCATGTTTAATTAATGCAGTTGCTATTAGAATTGAAATATTTCTTCTAAATAAGTGATATGAGTTAGCACCATTATAGTCATTGGGCTATATATGTACACTTAGGTACAATGGACTTCCCCAAATAATTGATATACATCACTTATTTTGTATCATTTTATAGTATATAGGACATAATCTTATTTTAAGTGATCATAGACATTTTAGTATTTGTTTTTATGAAACAGTGTTACATTTTGTTGTTGAAGCAGAGAAGGGAAGTCTAATTATAGCATTAAGGGTAAAAATCCACTTCATACTGATAGACTTTACAATACAGCTTCTATAAATATCATTGAAAAAATACATACATTCTCTATAGTAAATGGAGAATTATAAAGACAAGCTATTCATTAAAATAAGAAATCGAGACCCTACGTGGTAGCCTATTGGCTAAATGCTCACCTTTCATATGCCAGGATCAATATTGGCACTGGTTCGTATCCCAGCTGCTGCACCTCCCTTTCAGCTCCCTGCCTGTGGCTTGGGAAGGCAGGTGAGGCTAACCCAAAGCCCTGGGACCTTGCACCCATGTAGGAGACCCAGAAGAAGCTCCTGGCTCCTGGCTCCTGTCTCCTGGCTCCTGGCTCCTGGCTTAGGATCAGCTTAGCTCAACTCTGGCTATTGTGGCCACTTGGGGAGTGAACCAGTGGATGGAAGATCTTTCTCTTTGTTTCTCCTTTTCTCTGTAAATCTGCCTTTCCAATAAAAATAAATGAATCTTTAAAAAAATAAGAAATTAAAACTGCCCAACAGACATTTATAAAAAACAGACACTTCCGTTAACTGGACAAGTCTCTTTTGTACTCATCTGTCACATATATAAGTGGTTTCTAGAAAATGTAGCAACATTTAGACAAATACAATCTTGTCAGAGATATCATCCAAGAAATTGCAGATTAAATGATTGCTTGGAGGGCTCATTCTTAGCACAATAGAAGTTATGAATTCTTTTTTTGTTTTATTTATTTATTTTTATTGGAAGGCAGATATACAGAGAGGAGAGACAAAAAGGAAGATCTTACATCCAATGATTCACTCCCCAAGTAACTGCAATGGCTGGAGTTGAGCCAATTCCGAAGCCAGGAGCCAGGCGCTTCCTCCAGGTCTCCCACGCTGGTGCAGGGTCCCAAAGCATTGGGCCGTCCTTGACTGCTTTCCCAGGGCACAAGCAGGGAGCTGGATGAGAAGTGGAGCTGCTGGGATTACAACTGGTGCCTATATGGGATCCTGGCACGTTCAAGTTGAAGACTTTAGCCACTATGCTATCATGCCAGGTCCAGGAGTTATGGATTCTTCAAAAGATTTCCATCAGGCTAAATTGCTGCTCAAATGTTTTCTAACTTTTTTTAGATATAGCTCACATAATGCACATACACTCATTCATTTAAAGTATATAACTCAATGGTTTTATTTTTTGGAGATTTTTTAAAAATTTAATTTGTTAATTTTTATTTTATTTGAAAGGCAGAGAGAGAGTAGAAGTAGAAACAGACATGTGACTACTTGGTCACTCCTCCAATGCTCACCACAGCCAAGACTGGACCAGGCTGAACGCAGAAACTGGCAATTCAATCCTGCCTTCCACATGGATAGCAGGACTCAGTCACGAGGCATCACCTGTTGCGGTCATTAGCAAGCCACAGGAATCAGAAATAGATTCAGGACTCAAACCTTGGAAATCGAGCATGGGATCCTAGTATCACAGCAGCCATATTAACCAGTGAACCAAACTCTAGCCTCTTGAGGGTTTAAAAAATTAAATTAATACAAACTAAAACATTATTGTTGTATCTATATGTACCCTATGTACATGTATATACTTTCTTGATAACAAAAAAACAGAAAGGAAAATGTTTATATTTTTTCTTTAAGGTCCCAGGTTCCCCTACCATTCTAGGACAGCAATGGGATGAATCAAATCTTGCATTTTGTCCGATCCAGAAAGTACCTTTTACATGGTCTACACGTGGAGCACAATTTATGTGATTTCATTTCTATAGATAAAATCAACTAAATCTAGGGCAAGCTGTACACATTCACTGATCCATAAATATTGTACTTAAGTATCAGTTCATTTGTTACTTCAATTCTTTTTACTAACTGATAAAATTGATATTTTGAATGCCAAGTCACAGTTTATACTTGCTATGCATTCACTTCCATTACAGAAAACAAAATTCAGCACTATATATTACTTTCAATTTATTTCTGCTGTATTTTTCCTTTGCAAAATGATAGTTCACATCCCTCTCAAAAACCTTTATAGTTCTGGATTGAAATCAATAATATTCCATTCCACGTATCATAGGAACAAAAGCCTTTCTGACTTGCTGGTTGTTTAATTTAGACAGAGTCCCTTGGGAGTGCCAGACCTTTGCAAGGTTAACACAGGTCAGGTGCCTGGCTTTGTGGTTTGGTGAAATCCATTCTATCAATTCATCCCAAGTAAGAACAAATTCTGGGGAAACTATTGCACTGGAGAAATTTACAAGAAATAGAATGAGAACCACAGTATCAATTCATTTCTGAAGGCTGACCTACATAGCAAAATAGGTGTCATGGGTCGCAGCACCAAGGATGCTAAATTAGAATTTAAAACATGGTGAGCTCAGCCTGGGTAGAATGGGAGGTAAGAATTTGTTAATATTTAATTCATTTGAAAGGCAAAATGAGACAAAGGGAAGAAGTGAGAGAAAGAAAACTTCTCTCTGATTCTCTCTCCAAATGCCCGAAGGCAGGCTGTTTCCGGAAGCCTAGAACTCTGTGCAGGTAGCAGTGGCCCAAGTATCTGGGACATTTTCCACTGCTTTCCAGGCATATTACAGCAAACTAGATTTAAAGTGGGGCAGCCAGGACTTGAACCAGAACTCCAAAATGGGATGCCAACATCCTAAGTGCCTACTTAACCAACAATGTCACAACACTAGCCTCATGCTTTCTTAAAAACAATCCCATTGTACTAAATTAGTTGTCCAATATCCCAACGAATCTTACTGAGATATAATTCATGCCACACAATTCACTCTTTTTAAAGTGTATAGTTCAGTGGGAAGTTCTAAAGATCTTTATGAATGAACACAAATACTGTATGCACTTATGGGATAATATTTGGTGTTACTATATATATTATATAATGTTCAAATCAAAGCAAGCATATGCATCCATCAAACATTTATCATCTCTTTGTGATGAAAATATTCAAAATCTTTTCAGCTTTTTTGAAACATACAGTATATTATTCTTTAAAATCATGTTCCAGGGAAATCGCAAATCAGAACTGACATTTACTAAAAACTTAGGAACCACTGACCAACCTTTCTTCCTCCTCCCTCCATTGACCTGTCCTCAGACCCCAAGAGCCACTATTCTACTCTTAACTTTTATGAGATCAACTTTACATTCCACACGAGTGAGATCATATCATATTTGCCCTCATATGTCTCATTTATTTCACTTCACACAATGGCCTCCAGTTCCATCCGTGTTGTTGACAATAATAAAAGCTCATCCTTTTCATGAATAAGTAACATTTCATTGAGTACATGTTCCAGATTTTCTTTTTCTAATCATCAGTTAATAAGTCCTTAACTGATTTCCATTTCTTGACTACTGAGAGTGATACTGCAATAAATTCAGAAGAGCAAATATCCAATTTTCACTGCTTATAGATGACATTATCTTTGATATAGAAAATTTCCAAGACTCCACCCCCCAAAACTTAATTAATTCAGCAAATTTATAAAATACAACAATTAACAGAAAAATCAGAATCATGTTTAAATACAGATATAAAATCATCTGAAAAAGTCAAGAAGCAATCCAACTTATAACAGATATAAAAATAAATAAACAAAACCTCTAGCAATAACAATGTAAAAAAGAGCTCTACAATGAAACACATGAACTGTTGAAGAAATTGCAAAAAAACACACAAAAAAATGAAAAGACATCCTTTGTTTCCTGTGTCCATGTACTGGAAGAACTGATACTGCTAAAATGAATACCATTCAAAGTAACCTACAAATTCAATTCAATATCTACCAAGATACAAATAAAATTCTGTAAAGAATAAGAAAATATTTCTAACATCCATAGGAAGCCATGAAAAAAATCCAAATATCCAAAAGTAGTCTCACATAAAAAAACAAAGAAGGAGGCATTACAAAATATATAACAAAACTTTGTAATCAAAATAGAATGGCAGGTCCCGGCGGAGTGGCCTAGCGGCTAAAGTCCTCGCCTTAAACATGCTGGGATCCCATATGGGCACCAGTTCTAATCCCAGCAGCTCCACTTCTCATCCAGCTCCCTGCTTGTGCCCTGGGAAAGCAGTCAAGGATGGCCCAATGCTTTAGGATCCTGCACCCATGTGGGAAACCTGGAAGAAGTTCCTGGTTCCTGGCTTCGGATCGGCATAGCACTGGCCGTTGCAGTCACTTGGGGAGTGAATCATCAGACGAAGGATCTTCCTCTCTATCTCTCTTCCTCTCTATATATCTGACTTTTTCATAAAAATAAATAAATCTTTATAAAAAATAGAATGGCAATGGCATAGAAATTGCCATACAGACCATTGGAACAAAATAGGGATGCTAGAAGTATACTCTTGTGTCTTCCACAAATGTGTCAACTTCTTCTATGAATGTACTGGGGAGATTGGATATTCATATGCAGAAGAATCAAACCAGATCACTGTTCCTCATCATGCACAATAATCAACTAATGGACTAAAGATAGAAAGGTAAGATCTGAAGCTGTGAAGCTACCAAAGAAAACGGGGGACATATTTCAAAACCTCAAAAGCACAAGAAACAGAATTTTTTTAAGTCAAGTGGAATCACTTTAAACCAAGAAATCTCAACACAACAAAGCAAACAATCAACACAATGAAGAGACAACCTACAAAAAAGCAGAAAATATTTTCAAACAACTCATCTCACAAGGGGTTAATATCTAGAATACATAACCCAATAGTAATAATAAAGCAAACAAAAAACATTCTGATCTTAAAAACAGATGCTATGGTTTAAACAGGATTTACTCCCAAACATATGCAAGACTTTCACCTTCAAAGTCATAAGCTGACAGTATCATGTGAGTCAAAACTCAATCTAATTATGTTGCTTGGACAATAAACCTTGTGAGAGGTCACTAAGTCACAGAAGACATGCCCTATGATGGCAGCTTTCACCAGGGGATTGGTTATAAGATACCGAGTTGGTCCTAGAAATATCTCTGCTTCCTGGATTGTCAGGTGATCTTTCCTGCATCACAGCCCATCCTTTTCCATCACCACACTTGTGAAAGCCCTAAACTAAGGGGACCACCCAGTCTTGGACTTGGGCATTCAAAACTGTGAGATACATAAACCTATTTTATTTATCAGGTTTGTTTTCTCAAGCTTTTTCTTCGTAGTAACAAAATGCTGATTAATGCAATAGACAATCGAACTAAACAGACATTTCTCAAAAGGAAACATACAAGTAACCATGGGTACATTAAAATATGATCATCAGAGTCCAGCACGAATGCTCAGTTGGCTAAAATCCTCTCCTTCAAGTGCCAGGATCCTATATGGGTGCTGGTTTGTGCCCCAATTGTTCCACTTCCCATCCAGCTCCCTGTTTGTAGTACAGGAAAGCAGTGGAGAATGGCCAAGTCCTTCCGACCTTGTACAACCATGTGGTGGTCCTGAAAGAAGCTCCAGGCTTCTGGCTTTGGATTGGCTCAGCTCCTGCCATTGTGGCCACTTGGAGAGTAAACCATAGGATAGAAGACCTTTCTCTCTGTCTCTCCTTCTCTCTGTAAAAATGCCTTTCCAATAAAAATAAAACGTTTTTAAAAAAATATGAACATAACTAGCCATCAAGGGACATACAAACCAGAACCATCATGAGCTATCACCTAATTCCAGTTAGAATAGCTATCATCAAAAAGATAAAAGATAATAAGTTCTAGCAAAGATGTCAATAAAAGGGACATCTTTCACACTGCTGATAGGAATGTACATTGGGACAGCCATTGTGGAAAATGGTAGAGACATGGGACATGAAATGATTCTTCCAAACAGATAGTTGCACTCCCATCATTAATTGAAATGCTATTCAGGATAGCCAAGAAATGGAAGCATTCTAAGTGCTTATCAACAGATGGATACATAAACAAAATGCGGTATACATACAACAAAACCAATATTCAGCCATAAAAAGGATGGAATCAGCGTAGCAAAGTAAACATCTGTACTCCCATGTAGATCATGACTCAATACTTCTAGTTTGTCCACAGGGTCATAAAATCATCACAATTATCTAATTTTAGAACATTCTGTGCCCCCAAAAGAAATTTCATGCTATGAGGAAAGGACATTTCAGGAAGGGGTGGAATAGACTACCAGTTAGCAATACAAATCAATCTATAATGTTGAGGAAAATTTACCCGCCTGCTATCAAGAGCACTACCTCATGAATGAAAAACGTGTTTAAGAGCAGCACAAGATGAGGAAGTAGGGTATGCTGTGATTTGAGTGTCTATTATCCAATCAGTTAAACAAGCCTACAGTAACAGCATTCCCAATGCAGAACATGTAAACATTTGACAAAACAGCATTGATTAAACATATAATGGGGGTCCAGAGCAATAGTCCAGTGGCTAAAGTCCTCGCCCTGAACGCACCAGGATCCCATATAAGTGCCCGTTCTAATCTTGGCAGCCCCGCTTTCCATTGAGCTCTTTGCTTGTCACCTGGGAAAGCAGTTGAGAACAGTCCCCAGAAAATTTGGGACCCTGCACCAGCGTGGGAGACCCAGAAGAAGCTCCTGGCTTCAGATTGGCTCAGCTCCAGCCATTGCAACCACTTGGGGAGTGAATCAGCAGACGGAAGATCTTCCTCTCTGTCTCTCCTCCTCTCTGTATATCTGACTTTCCAATAAAAATAAATAAATTTTGGAATAGGAAGCATGACCTCAAAAATATGGTGCTAGAGTAGGGCACAGAAGTTTAAAGAGAAATGAGGAGACAGGGAAAAAAGAGAATAAAGAAAGAAGAGAAAGAGACACAGAGAGAGAAGACCTATTGCTAAAAGGGAGAGAGGGAGGAAGGGAAAGAGAAAGAGAAGGAGGAGGAAATGAACGAGGCAGGAAGAAAAACAAGGAACCTTACTTTTTATAGGCTTAGCATGTTCTTTCAAAATCCCAAGGTTTTAGAGTAGCATCAGAATGGACCTTAATACAAGATATCAGTATTTCTCCACTGATTCTTCATGAAACACATCGTTGTCAGATAGTCATACATGCTACCTTCCTTCTCCCAACCAACAAGACCCACTCTGATTGGGACCAACAAGATGCTTAAACTAAAAAAAAAATCCAAGCCAGACCAGTTCTCATGCTAAGGGCTTGCTTTCAAAGGTTCCCAGAGTCACACAGAGACCAAATTATGGCCTATGTATGACTAGTGGGTGGAAGAGAGTTCTGGAAGCATTTTATCTTTTGTGGGGGGGAAAAAATTGAAGTTTTTTATTTTTCACCAGGACTCTTTTCTCTCTGTCTTGAGTGTGGTTTGAAAAGATATGAGTGTTGGAGAGATGACAGTCATCATGTAGCCATGTAATGACAGGTCTATTTAAGGTCTAGAACTGGACATTATGCAAAGATATAAAAGGAATAGAAGTTGGGCCCAGCAGGATAGCCTGGTGGCTGAATTCTCTCCTTGCAAGCCCGGGGATCCCGTAAAGGCACCAGTTCATACTGCATCTGCTCCACTTCTCATCTAGCTTGGGAAAGCAGTAGAGAATGGCCCAAAGGTTTGGGACCCTGCACTCGTGTGGAAGACCTGGAGAAAGCTCCTGGCTCCTGGCTTCAGATTAGCTCAGCCTCGGCCATTGCAGACACTTGGGGAGTGAAACCAGCGGATAGAAGATCTTTCTGTCTCTTCTCTGTATATCTGCCTTTCCAATAAAAATAAATAAATCTTTAAAAAAAGCAACAGAAGTTATGGTCCCTGAACCTAAAGTGCTTGTAATTTCAAGTCTCAAGACAGGCACATGAATTAACTTGAGAACAATTACAATGCAACTTACAGTACTGCTCGGTGCCAAATAATGCGGAGCTAATGGCAACCCTCCAGAATCCACTATGGATAATTTGGTCCTGCCAATATTCCTTGCCAATCCTGCTAACCGATGAGGTTTTTAGGAAATATGTGACGTTTAGAAGGATTCTCTAATTCTTATAAATATATTGCTGCTGCTGTTTAAATCTGACAATTTTCAGAAAAAAAGGAGAAAAAAATAGAAGACACACACAAAAAAAACATTGTGCTGAACACTAGGTTATAGTCTGAATAAAACCACCTTATAGCCAGGGGACACTGGGAATCTCACTTAAACATCTGGGATTTTGGTTCTTCAGTTTGTTAATTGGGAAAATGATTCATTCACCAGACATTGACCAAACACTTAGTGTTGGGAACTATTTTTTAGACCATAGAGAAATAGCAGGGAACAAATGAGACAAATATACATATATACTATAAAAATATGTCTATGACACATCAAGCTATAGTCATAAACGCAACAGAAAAACATAAAGCATGGTTAGGAGTGTACAAAGTGTGGCAGGCAAGCACAACCAGAAAGTACAGTTTTTTAGAGGGAAATGTGTGTGGTGTGTGTGTGTACAATTGTCTGCTTGTTTGGAAGGAAAGAAAAGGCAAGTAATTAAAAATATATAAAATGTAGTTGGCGGATAACTCAATACAGTGTGAACATAAGGTATAATTATGATTGTTATTACTGAGGATTAAGTCTAACCTCTTTAGCATGACAGTTAAGATCCATTCACACAACCTTCCAACCTACCTTTCCAACTTTCTCCTGTATACGTCTAATTTTCAAATGGAGATGTTTCCATTCATCTAATTCATTGGCTAAATAGCCACATGACATTTTACATCCTCCCATTATCTCTTCTGTGACTATCCTTAAGATTTCGTTTTTCATGACTTTCCACCCCAATTAAATGATAAATTTGGGTAGGTCAGACTGTAGAAGTGCCTTGAGCATAAACATGTCAGTGATATATACTGTTTGTTTTTACCCTGTATTTCTGTTTGCTATTACCCTGAAATCTTTCATTCTTTCTGCAATTTGATGTATGCTTAATTTCACATGAGTTATTAATCACCTTATTTATCATGGAACTTTATAATGTTGAGTGGCAGAATTTCTTAAACTTCCGTTATTTAAGAAGGTCTTTACTTGTACAGGGGAAGAGATTCCCCACCACCCCCGCCCCTGCCCCACAGCCTTCAGATGGGAAGCAGCATCTTGGATGGCTCTTTTCTTTCGATATTAAAGTATCTATTTTCACACTTTTGACTTTCAGAGGTGAAAGAGAATATACTGGTGTTTGGAGCAGTTTATCATAACAGCCATAGAAAACTAATGTGGTGAGGTGATAATAAAAACAGCCCTGAAGTGGACATCTAGCAGACTCCAGCCTCAATTCCAGCTATATTCATTGTATGATCTCAGGAAAACCATTCTGCTTTCCTAGAATATGAAATCATGCCTCCCTTACAGCATTGTGATACAGAGGGATAAAATTATTCTTGTGAGCATTTTGCGAAGTGTCCCATGCTAAGTAGACATCAATTGCAAAATTGTGCTTTAGTTTTGTTAATAAGGTGAAGGACTGGGGGAAAAAAGGCATATATCCTTAGCACTCTGAGCCTCTAAATATCACGCCATGACCACTCCCACAATCATAACGATGCTTTAGAAATTGTTTAGTACTGGAAAGGCCACCCAGGGCACCTGCTCCAAACTTCCAGACCAGCAAAAGTGAACACTGCTAACGCCTTTGTAGCATTCTTGGCTCAAGAGCCAAGTCACATCTTTAGCTTCTTAACCCAATCACCAAACCTCACAAACAAACAAGATACATTTAAACCCTTGAGCTAGTGGCTGAGAGAGCTTGGTGTCTGCCAGCAGCATGGTCCTCAGTAGAGTGCTTTCAGGAAATGCATGTTCTCAGGCTCACTTCACCCCCCTCCCACACCCATCCCCAGTCCTACTGAGTTGAACCAGACTCCTGGACCAGTCCTGTGCAACGGCTGGGAAGATAGATTTGGGGATAGTTTGAATCCCAACTGCATCAAGCAATACGTGGAAATCATCTAAGCTTTCCTATCCACCCAGTGAAGATCCAACTCTCTCTACAACGCCTCCACCGGCTGTTGTGACAAGGACAGAGGCTGCCTGAAAGGCATTTTTGCATGTGCCTGCCAACAAATGTCGTTAATGATAGTTCTTGTTGTGGTGTATTTTACACCACCCACCACTGCTAACCTTACTACTCGTCCATTCACCGCCGCCCAGCTGGGATCCTTTCCAAACCCATCCATGCCCATGGGATGAGGGTGGCCAGTAGTTGTGGGCGGCAAAAGGACAGACACACTGTCTGCAATGCCATCTTAGGCTACGCAGGATTCTGCAAGTTTGGCAGCCCAAGTGCAACATCGGGCGGGTGAGTGGGTGGTCTCCTTGCTTACAGTTCATCTCCGCACGTGGCTATGTTAGAAGCCACGGGCTGGAAGTTTAGTCTCAGCCTACAGGCTGGTGACACGAAGGAGGGAGCAGGGGTATTCGCTCTGGGTCCCCCCGCCGGCTTTCAGGAGCCCCTTCTTAACTTCGTCTTTGCTCTCCTCGCCGCAGATCCGAGAACCGCCCATACCCTGGCCAGTCCCCCCTGGTGCGAACACTTTTCCTCCTCTCCGGGAAATAGGGAAAGAGGGAGAGGGGAGGGAAGGGGCTCGGTGGGGGGCGGGGCTCGCGCCTCCCTCTCCCTCCCACCCCAGCGCAACCCCAAGCTTGCAACCGCTTGCGAGGCTGCAGCCCTGGTTGGGCAGCACTGGACAGATGGGCGCTTCCTGGGCCTGACGGATGAGCCACCGGGCACGTGAACTCCCACCTCCAAATTGGCCCAGCGCCGGGCGGCGGCGCCTGCAGCGGCGCGCCAGGGGCAGCCGTGTCCCCGCCCCGCCGGCGCGCGCCGCCTCCGCTTTTTGCATAGTAATTTCAGTTCCTGGTCGCCCCGAGCTCGCTCACCCGCTCGCTGGAGCAGGACAGCCGGTCGAGGCCTTACCGAGCCCGCGGTGCGGCGCCCGTAGAGCCGGCGCCTGGGAGATGCGACGCGAAGACCCCGCCACAGCGCAGGCAGTGGCCCCGCTGCGCCCGCGAGAGGCTGGCCCGAGCAGGTAGGCGACCTGCGGCCGCGGGAAGAGACGCCCCCCGCGCCACTCCGCCCGGCGGCCGGCCCCGGGGAGGCGAGCGTGGTGGTGTGCGCCGCGCCGGTGGGGAGGGATTTGGTCGCAAGGTTTTGCCTGGGGATCCTGTGCCTGTTGCTCTGATCCCCGTCCCATCCTGCGCTCCAGGAGGGGCGGTCTTCCTCGCAGGTGATGGATTTCTCTGCAAGGTCATTGCTTCCTGAACCTCTGGACATGAAGGTAAATGGGGAAGACGCCAGCTGCCCCTTGAAAAGGTTTATAATCAGTAGGATCACTATGAGAATACCCTAATAGAGGCGTGAGTGTGTGTGTGTGTGTGGCATTTTCTCATTTTCTCATGCCATTTCCTTTGAGGTCAAAAATACTATAGTCGATGTAATAGATGTGCATTTATATGTGTGTGTGTGTGCGTTTCTAGACACATGCAGATATATTCCCACATGCAGTTTTTCTGGAGGTAGCCAAAGGAAGAGTGGCCAGAGATTGATAAAGAGAAATGATTGCAGAGACCTGTTCTGTGGCTTAGAGGTGAACTTTGGAGCGACATTAAATCAGCGTGGAACCTCAAGGGGAAGGGGTTTCTGGAGAGAGATTTTTTTTTTCCCCCAAAAAAGGGCTGGAGATGATCAGCCGGTGCACACAGCAGATTTTCACGCTATCCAGGCAGATGGAAACGATGTAGGCAAAATTTCAGACGCAACAATGGACACTGGGAGGGAGTGCGGAGAAGGGGTCCGTGATCCACAGTGGCAAGTGAATTTGGGGTGCTGGGGAGGCAGCAAATCCACATCAGGTTTCAGGGCCTCCTGGAGGGTCTTGGGGGAAATCACTGCATGTGGTGTTAGCAGTTCAAGGTTAAGGTGATGTGAATGTTCAGAAGGTAGCCAAGGGAGGTGCAGGGAGAGGGAGGACTTGGAGTGGGTGGGAAGAGAGCGCTGAGTGGACACCCAAGGGGCAGAAGCAGCCACCTTTTATAAAGGTCTCTTCTTTCTCCTGTGCAAGCAGAACTTGGATCTGCTCCATCTAAACATTTCTCAGAATACATCCGTGAAAGATCTGCTGGTCCATGTTTTCTTTCTTTTCCTTTTTTTTTTTTTTTAATGTTATTATTGCAAGAAATCTGGGTCATGGTGGGACCAGAGGAAACAGAAGAAACTGTTTACAACACAGCAAGATTTGGAGAGAGTTGATGAAGGCTTAGCTTCATGAAATATTTACACATCTCTTGCGTGGGTTTTTGTTTGCTCTTGTTGGTGCTGCTGCATATTTTACTTTGATAATATTTTGAGAGTGCTCCTCGCGAATGTGCCTATTTTCCAGTTAGAAACTAGCCTTTCTTTTCTATTGTGCTCGCCGTTGGCTGCCCTGAGTAACAATTGTGGAAATAAAGAATACATGAGTCACAGCACAAAGAAGAAAATCTTCTCGGTTGCTATCCCCGAATGGCACTCGAGGCTGACTGTGCTTTGGAAAGAGCACCCCACAGAACATGGGTACATGTGTGTGCCTGTATGTCTTGAGTGGGGGGACTAGGTGGTAGATTCATAAACAGAAAAAAAAATATGCAGCCATTGCTGCTGCAATCCCAGAGGTGTTATCACTGACATTTATTTTGGATCAGCAGAAGAGTTCATGGAGAGTCCTGCACAGTGTGTTGTGGTGTGTTGTGGAGGTCAGGCTTTGTCTGCTCATTGACTAGACTTCTGTGAACATGGTGGGTAGAAATGGCAAGTGCCTTAGCCCTGGAGGAAGTGGAGGAGGAAAGCACTGTATGAATCAGACCGGACTCAAGAGGAGGGGAGGTGGATTCCAGCTAGCTGTTTTGAAACTCTAGTGTTTTAATTACCTCAAAAGACTGGCCCAATGCACTCCAGCATTTGTTCCTGCAACATTTTCTTGATTATGCTTCTCATGCACTTACGAGAAGCATATATTCAGATCCAAAGACGCTTCCTTGCATCTACCAGGGAAACACTAAAATATTTATTGCAACAATCACAAAAGCATCAAGGACTGGCTTCAGAAGGTGAGGGCTAAGTCCAGCCCCAGACCACATGCAGGCTGCTTCTCAGCAGCTGCTTCTCCTCGTTCATGCATTTATTCATTCATTCACTTGTTCATTCATGCATTCAACATCCGCGTGTGTTTGTACTGAACCAGATGTGGTCCTGGATTGTGAAATGGAAGAATGAACACAACAGTCTCAGCCTACCCAATTTAGGAGGGAGACAGGCAGGAAACAGCAAGCAAAGTGGTGTGGCAAGCAGCTGAGAAAGACAGACTGTGGAGGTGATGAGGACATGGAAGGTGTCCCCAGGCCCTAAAGGCTGAGAGGAAAAAGCCTGATGGAGAGATGGTGAGGTGTTCCTAAAACCAGCACCAAAATATGCAGGATCCCAAGAAAACAAGTAGGTGTGGGTGGTTGGGGAACTCTGAGTCAAAAAGGTAGAAGGAGTAAGCTGGAGAGGCAAGTGATTAACACCCAAAAGCTCGTGTCCAGAGACGTCCCAGCTCGACTGGCCAACAGATCCTTGGATGTGCAGAAGCCACAAGGATGCATATTTCCTGAGACCTTGGTTCGAATTCTTCAAATAGCCATCTCTCACATCTTCATTTCCAATAGCCTGATTACAAGGAAGAGCCACCCTAATCTCTGTGCCTCAGTGCCTTCATCCGTGAGTTTTGTTGCTCATTTTTGCATATTGTGAAAATAAAGCAAAGAATGGAGATTTGAGCTTTATAGAAAATCATGAAATCTTATTTTTGTGAGAACATTGCTCAGGACAAAGCAATGGAAAAAAGAAATGTATGTATGTATATATAGGTAGATATTTATATGTGTATGTATGCTTATATGTATATGTATATGTATATCCCAAGTGCTTATTGTCCCAGGTGAGTCCAAAATCAAATGCATGATGATCTGGTCTGAACACCTGAATGAGCAAACCAGTAATTCAGGAAAAAGGAATCAAGAGAGCTCAAGAGCCACAGTTAATTATTAAATTTCTTTTTCCAATGGGAAAAAATACAGTAATCCAAAAAGGATCAATAAGTGTCCTTCTGGAATTGTACTTTTCAAACCACATATCCCAAGCACTGTGAAGTCCATCTGGGGAATCTAATCAGCAGGTTCACTTATGAATATCAAGTAGCTCAGAAAAGCAGCATATAAAGGATGTGCGAGCATTGCACATGGATCCTCTAAAGCTTTGTTTATATGAATGTGTGTCTACTGGACTGAAATGTGAAGTATATATCTTATATCATGTTCTAAAAAGCCCAAAAGCTCCTGCTGGAGATGATACAAAGACATGCTTCCAGTTTGCAAAACACCAAGGGTTGACAAAGAGATGTGAGGTACGCATGCGTGTGCAATTTTATGAGTAACATAATTTTCTCATTGGAAAAGGCAAGACTGGTGACTTCCCAAGGCAGGGAGAAAGATCTGGAAGGGCTGGGGGAGCAGATGGGATGTGAGCTGATTTGTGGAATACAGCTGGGTGGGGTAGGGGCGAGGGTCATGAAGAAGGGATCATGATACAGAAAGCAGCAAAGAATGAGGGAGAATCTCTGATTTAAGAGTCATAATAGGAATTGCTTCTCGGCCAGGTGAAGAACCATATGGGAAAAAAAGAGCATCAAGTCAGAGGGAGAAAATCACACTGGAGTTTCTATTTAGACTGGAATACTATTCATGTTGTTCATTTTTCAATAAATGTCAGTGTGTATATTTGAAGTATATAGCATGATGTTATGAGATACATAGATTGTAAAATCTGTACTACAGTGAAACAAGTAAATATGTTTGTCATTTCCTGTAGTAACCCGTTCTCTCACTCCTCT
The DNA here is from genome assembly GCF_030435755.1 of Ochotona princeps. Taxonomy (NCBI): domain Eukaryota; kingdom Metazoa; phylum Chordata; class Mammalia; order Lagomorpha; family Ochotonidae; genus Ochotona; species Ochotona princeps. The sequence continues at coordinate 56,214,244 of NC_080838.1, forward strand.
GCCTGCAAGAAATGCCTGTTCATTTAAACAAGATCCTTACTACAGTATGCTTTTATTAACTATATGGTACAGTACATTAAATCTTTACACTTAGACATCTTTAACCTCCATCTCCCTGTTTCCTCTCTTGCACACACACAGAGTAACCACTATTTTATTATGCTTATTTGATTTTTTTCTATCGCTGTTCAGTTCCTACTCATTTTATATCTAAGATTTCATTTCCTACTGCTGCAACTTTCAGAAAATCTAGCCAGATTGGCCGTAACATCACTAATCTGTCATTTCCTGCCAGCTTTTTTATTTCTCTTGCAAGAATCTACTGGTTGGGCTTTGACTCAATTGAACATGATGACTGAACTATTAAAATTATGGGATACACTGCGTTGTCACATGATTATTGCATGTCCACAGCACAGCTATGGTCACTGACTGAGTGGTCAGGTGATTGTGATCCATTCAGCAAGCCCTTCCCTTCTCTTCAGTGCATTGATTCTCCCGGGAACCCAACATGGGCACTGGCAGCTCCAGGAAGATGAAAAGAATCATGTGTAGCCATCCATTCCAGAAGGAAGAGCGACAGCCGCCGTGGCTTCTCATTTTCAATTGTTTTGTGATGTGACCATCATTTTGGCTATATGTTTATTTTTCTCTATTTTTTATTTATTTATTTTACTGGAAAGACAAAGAGAAATTCTGCACTGCTTTATTTCTCAAATGTCTGTAACAGCCAGGACTGGGCCAAGTAGATGCTGGGAGCCAATAATTCAATCCAGATCTCCCACAGAGGTGGCAGGGACCAAGTGAACTAACACCTGCTTGAACTAACACCTGCTTTCCTCCAGGGTGAACGTTAGCAGGGGCCTGGAATTAGAACTACCAATAGACTCCAGTTCCTGCACTAGGATACAGGATGTGGGCATACCAAAGCATGTCTTAATTTTTAATAGCTCAGCCAATGCCCACTTCAGTTACATATTCAATTATATTAATATGCATCTCTAGGAACTAACATCATTGAGTTTTACTATGACTTAATAATGATTTTTTAGAAGAATGAATTTGAGAAAAAAATCTTACTTGTGTTTCTGATGGTGGACTTTTTTAGTTCTTATTTCATTTCCTCCAGAATAAGACAATATTGTGATATCAACACTCCCTTGTCTATAGCTATACCTCTAACCAGGAAACAATGACAGTTAAATGGGACCCAGCTGTCTGAATGAGTTCATTTGGAGTATAAATATGGGCATTCTCTCTTTCTTTCTTTCTTTCTTTCTTTCTTTCTTTCTTTCTTTCTTTCTTTCTTTCTTCCTTCCTTTCCTTCCTTCCTTCCTTCTTTCATTCTTTCTTCTTTTTTTTTAATCAAAATGAGAGGCCTGCTGCTCTTTCATCTTCTTTTCTACATCAGAATATTTAGATTCCTGGTACTTTTACATAAAACTCTGGAATAAAATAGACATTTGGAAGAAGCTTTTAAGTTCAAAAGATATTTATTGATTTTCATAGGGTAATATGTATACTCTTACAGTCTAAATTACTTACAATCTTGATTGCCAGTAGTATCATTTTTCACACTTTTTAACTGGACGCATTGGAGTTGGCAACACAGCAAACAACTTTCTAATTTTTTCGTGCTTGTAATTAGATTGCCGATTTTATTTTGAAGCTCACTGTCTGATTTGGAGCCCAAATTATTTTCTTCAGGCAGAAATAACTGACCCTTGGCTGGAAGATTAAATACAATGACTTCTTGAATCTTAATCAGAATCTAGATCTGAAGGTGGAGCTTAGGAATTTTTTTTAAGATCCCAAAGGAATTCCAATAGCAAGCTTTAGAAACCCCTGCTTAATCATGCTTTTATTTACAAGAAAACCAAATCGTGCTTTTGTTTACAAGAGGAGTCCTAAGGAAGTTAATAATTTGCCACAAGTCACTGTTGGAGCTGGGCTAGAACATACAATTTCTCTTTTTTGTCCCACACTGAGTCTACACCCACAGCAGGTCCAACATTGAGAATCAATTTACTTATTTGAAGGCATAATTACACAGAAAGAGAGGAAAAGAGAGAGACAGAGGCAGACAGACAGACACACACACACACACACACAGAAAATGAGAGGAAGTTACTGAGAGCAATCTTCCATCAGTTGCTCCTACTCAAAAAAGTCCACACTGGTTGTGGATGAAACAGGACAAGCCAGGAGTCCGGAGCCCCATCCTGCTCTCCCACATGGGTAGCAGGGCTCAAATGCTTGGGCCATCTCCCACTGCTTTCCCAACAGAAAGCTGGATTGGAAGTAGAGCAACCAGCACTTAAAAGGGCAATCATATGGGATTCTGGCATCATAGGCGTGCAAGCTTAACCCATTGAGCCATCAAGCCAGTCCCAGTAAAGTTTTTCTAAATTGTTCACCTAATGCAGTGGCTTCCATTTCTGTCCCCAAGGTGCTGATGTGGTTAAATTGTGGTGATCAGTTTGCTAATCTTAGACAACGTATTTGTATTGGCCCTTACATAACTACCTCTCCCCTCACGTCTTTTACAAATTTTAGTTCTTGGATCCTAAGCAGATTGCTAAAGAACAGTAATTTGGTCAATATGCACAGCCCTGTAACACACACAGAATCAAGAAAAACGCTGGAAGCTGGGAGTAAAAACCCATTAAGTCACAGGCGTCTCCAGGGATTTGGGCACTGCTGCTCGTTCAGTAAGGAGACAACTGGACAGAGATCTCCAAAGCCCCTAAAAAATCACATTTGCATCAAACAAGGAAATTCTATTTAAACATAAATTGCAAACAATCCATTTCCCCTAGTTGATGGGAAATAATCAAAATGCTTTACTCAGTGATGGGGAAAAGCCTTACTTGTCCTGAAAAATCATGTCATGTGAACCTGCCAAGGCAACCCTCAGGCAAGACTTGAAATTTAATAAATCTATAGCAAGCTAATTTTTAAGGTGATAATTTTGTATGGCCCACAAATGATGTTATAAATATTCACGTGGCCCTTGGCAGAGGGAAAAAAAAGGTTAACTGACAGATTCTTGATAGTTTTTCAGGGGTATTGATTTCTAAGTAGCCTAAAATTAAAATCACTATATTGCTTTTATGGGAGGCTCTTCTCTTTGTTTAAAGCATACAGTTTTTGTTAAATTAAATACATGCTAACTATATTTTCTGAGTAATCCGACCATTGCTATTTTTTGTTTCAATTGTTGGTGAAAAGTTTTCTACATTGCCCATGTGTTTGCCTTGGTGAGTACAATATGCCAGATATTATCAGGATTAGGAATTTTGCATGGTCTATGGGTTTTTGTTCTGAACTACAGCTGTGTAGGACAGAGATGCAAAATAGAATGTGAACAATTTTTTTCATATTTTTCTTCCTTTATGTGACATAGATATAATTTCTCATTACATACTTTTAAAAATAGTTGTATAAAAATGTAGAAGACGTGTTGTTCATCATGATCTCCAATTCGTTGGCACTTGGTTTTTGTGCTTATTAAGACATTATTTGAAATTCTCACTCCATTGCTCTAAATGAGTTGCTCGACGCACTCAAAACATGGCTTCTAACTCCATTAGTTCAGCAAACCCTTCATGTGCAAAAGCCTCTTGTATATAATGTGCACTTTTAACTTATACTTAGCTGTGTTATTCTGTAAGCATGCCTTCCTTTGGATTATTCTATGATTTATTTCTCCTTCAAAAAGTGCAGGTGAAGTTGCAGCAAATAGAACTCTAGTTGTTACTCTGAATTTTAATAAGAGCCAAGGTTAGTAAATGAGTGTATGCTTTTCCTACTGAATCCTTGGGTGAGTTAAATTGCTAATGACAAATGGGTGTGGAAGAGTTTTCTTATTTTCACGTCAAATATGTTCTGAGTGCAGTCAGAGCGTGGCAATCTGTCAGCGTCAGGGTCTGGGGTGTGGCTCTGATGAAGACAGTGAAAACACTGGCAATCTCCTTTCTCATGGAGATGTTTCTACTCATCACTTACAGACTCTCAGAGCAAAAGGCAGCCTTGTCATAAGTAGCTGAGAGCTCTGGTACACACCTCATACCCTGGTTGCAGTTCAGGCTTGGGACATAGGTAACATAAAAACTCAGAAAACCATGCCCCACAGATATTTATTTTTATTTTTAATTAAGCCAAATCTAAGATTCAAAAAGTGTATTCTATCATAAATGAAAAAACTATTTATACTCTAGGATGGAGCTGAACAACAGCTTGTACCACCTCTTTAATTCACTGCAGTCCCCACCTCTCCCTATTGTCTCCCTGACAGTGTAAATTCTTTGATGTTGATTATACACAACAGCTTCACTTCTCTGCCTTGCTTATCTCACCCCTGGAGTCACTGAGTTTGCAAAATATACTTGAGTTCCCAAATGCCATAATGGTACTCAGGAACCTGATACATCTGTGTGAAATGGAGAGAATTGCAAAGATAAGCCATAGTGAGAATCTAAAAAGGTCCCATCACATATATATATGTATATATATATATATACATATATATATGTGTGTGTGTGTGTATATATGTATATATATATATATGTACACACACATCATATATATACAATAGGAACTTTATTTGTATAGTTAAATATTAATATTACTTTATATTGTATTACTTTATATTATATATACTTTATATTATATCATATTGCTTTATAAAGTTATATTACATATTATATATAGTTACATACAAAAGATAAATATATAATTTCATATACATATAATTTTATATATAAATGTATATAAACTTCCTTTTATTATATATTATATATATGTATACAAGTTTACAAATGGAGTTGAACTTGGCTGACAGCCACAGAATAGCAGAGCTTTTCATTTGTCTACTTGCTTGCTTGCACTTGACTGTACTCTAAGTGCAAACTAAAAATATTAACAGTTTTAACTGATCTGTTCTCTTTAAAGACTCATGCCTAACATTTTGCATTAAATTGCTTTATTTAGTTTCCTTCCTTCCTTCCTTCCTTCCTTCCTTCCTTCCTTCCTTCCTTCCTTCTTTTCTTCCTTCTTCCTTTCTTTGGCTCACTCCTGAATGCCTACAAAGGTCTATGGATAGGAAGGGCTGAAGCTAAGAGTTAGTAACTCAGTCCCCGTCTCCCTTATGGGTGGCACAATCCCAGTTACTTGAGCCATTGCTGCTGCCTCCCAAGGTGCACATTAGCAAGAACCTGGAGTTGGAAGCAGAGCTGAGACTCAAACTGAGTCATATCCATGTAGGTGTATGTCTCAACCAGCATTTAAACTGGTAGACCAAACTCGCATTCCTTGTCTTTCCTATTTTGGAATGCACTGTATTTGTGTTCTGTGTACAACTCGTGACAAGGACACCCAACCTGCAGAGCATCCTGCAGGCTTGGAGCATACCTGATCTTTCCAGTCCTGGTGCATTCTATTCAGTAGGTCCCACAGCTGAGAAAAATGCTGACGAGTTCCACTGACTCATATCCCATTTGGTGGTTCCGTCTGTGCAGCTAAGCAGCACTCACTGAATGACTACACGTAACTGCACTGACAGTCCTTCTCTGGAGCTGGTCAGCTCATCGGGCAGCCTGGCCAGGATATTAGGTGGAACCTCTCTGTACAGGTGGACAACAGTGAGATGACAGCCTTAGGGTTGGTTTCTTCACATTGCAAATGAAGACAAATGCCCTAAGAGAGGAGCTGGAAAAGCCATGCAGACCATCAGTAGAGAAAGCTGTCTCCATAGCTCTCTGAAACTGCTCATTCTTTCTCAACTTCTGCTGCTTTCCTTCCTCATGCACACTGCACTGCATACCGCCCCCTCATCATGCCTCCTACTTTACTTCTAAAAACATCCTCTCATCTAATTATTAATCCTTAAGTGTCGGTGCCTCAGTAGCTTCACTCCAAAAGACAGGGCTGAGAATAGCATCATTTGAAGGTAACAGAGGACACAGTGCTACAGCAATGCTGCTCGCTTTGGAAAGAGAGGCATTGTCTTGTAGTGCTATGTCCCAGTGCTTAAGTACCAGGCATTGTAGCACTTGACATGTATTGATAATATATCAGAAACTCTAGGTACTAAAAATCTTTAGGGATAAAATGACTTTTTTTTTCTTATTGATTTTGATATAACCCAAATTTAGTTTTATTGAGACTTCTACGCTCTTTGAGGAAATATTCTATTTGTTTGGTTGTTATTCTGATGCGTGTAACTCTAATAACAGATTTTTCTTTTCTTGAAGATCATCCCTCTGTTGTTTATGGAGGTTGAGTGGTAAGGCTACAAGTCTCAGAGATGGTGAAAGTTAATAACTAGGGCTGGACTGAAATCAGTTGCTTCTGTTTTGCAAATTATGTAAAAGCCCTGTTCTACCTGGAAATAGGGGTTTATTCAAGAGAAGAGATCTAAAATGTAAAAGGGCTTTGGCAGGAGCCCCTGTCTTAAGGAAGGTGGGTTCTCTGGATTATTTAATAAATCTTCACTGAGCACTTAATATTGATGTTAAATTTTATGCGATGACTGAGCGAATCATAGTCTAAACTCTCAAATAATGCCCAGATCACTTAAATAGCTAAAATTCTGAATGGACAGAGTTCAGCCAAGTTAGAATGGGCCCATTTGCTGCTCAGGATCTTGGGGAATCCCCTAGTAACCTAACAACCGGAATCACTCATCCCTCTCCATCCGGTTCCTCCTGGCCTGCAGCCTCCTTCCTGTTCTGCCCTGCAAGCCAGCTTTATTTCCGTTTCTCCCTTTCAGCTTCACCACCTGCTTGCCACACCTGGTTCCTTTCTTAGCAAGGCCAAGCTAGGGGAAATCTTCCTGTTTATACTCACTGCTTCATTTTGAAGAAAACCAAAGCATTGACACATATATTTCCAATTTATTATGATGCAAATATAGAGGGGCTGCAGTGGGTGCAGAAGGGGCAGACGTAGGTGGGGAAGAGATCACTGTTGGTGTCTGCTGCTGCCTGCTCCTCCGCTCTGGGAAATCTCTCCCTCGTGAGCACACCAGAACCCCGATATAACTGTGTTCCTCCTTTTTTGTTCCTTAGTCAAGGAAACATACACAAGTGCAATGGGTAAGACTGACATTATTGTGGAAATAACTTTATTATCAAGATTGGGATAACTGACACTAGAGAAAATTGCTCTAAATTATTCCTTTGAGAAATCATTTGCTGTCACGGGTACTTTATCATCGCTTGTAAATTGGCGTTAGCATGCACTGGTGTACTTTAAGGCTGTTTAAGGGTCACTGCTTTAGAACATCGCTTAGCCACTCACAGATCATGTTTACTTTTGGGGGAAAATCTTGAATCAGATCGTTAATGTGGGATGAGCCCCATCTAGGGTACCAGGAATAATTGGCTGTTTCTAGGCCCCCTTGCCAAATACCCCATGCCTTTTTTTTGTGGCCCTTTGTGTCCTAAGAAAGTGTTCTTAGGTGCTTCTTCAATCTGCCTCTCTGTAGTTACAGCCCTGAAAGTTCAAGAAGTAGTTCACAACCTTTGAGTACAAGTGATGCCACCTCTGTGTATTTACAGTGATGGGGAAGGGAGCTCCCATGCCTCGTAGTTCACAGGATAGAAAATGAGAGAATTGTCTACGGCCATACCACCCTGAACGCGCCCGATCTCGTCTGATCTCAGAAAATGAGAGAAGTGGTTGGAAGTGGGGAGGCATTGTGACCAGTAGGTGAGGTCACTTCCTGAAATGCCTACCTCCAAAGTCAGAGTGCCAGTTCGACTCCTGGCTGCTCTATTTCTGATGTAGCTTCCTGCTGATGTATTCTGGAGGCAGCAGATGTTATTTCAGGGGCTTGGTCCCTGCCACCCACGTGGGAGACCCAAATGGAGGTCTAGGCTCCTGGCTTCAACCAGCGCCCAGTCTGATGCTTACAGCCCTTCCGGAAATGAACTAGCAATTGGAAGATCTCTGTCCCTCTGTAACTCTTTCAAGTAGATGGAAATGTATATAGGGGAAAAAAAGTAATTAGAATTTTTGAGAGAGCTAAGACGGCACTCCATTTGATACTGAGCGGCCAAGAACGAAGGCCTACTAAACACAAGCCAAGAGTACAAAATTCAATAGTAGGGGAACAAGAGACTGAAAAGGACCACTTGGCTCTATCCTGGTCCTAGAACATAGAAAACAAAATGCTATACATTGAAGTTTATAAAGCTGCTTTTCCAGGGCAGTGGATGAGGAACAGGCTACAGATTTGCATAACTCTTTCAGAACTTCCTTCGTTAGGTTTCCCAGCAGGGGACACGTTACTGAACCTATTTCTCGTTTAAACAAATTGATCAGATTTGTGCTATAATTTTCCTCATTCTGGAAATGAACAAGTTTAATGCCTTGTGCACGGTCCCCCACATGCCGTTATTGCCGACACTGTGTGTGAACCTCCAAGGCCATGACCTCACCCGCTGCTACTTGGCCGTTGATGGTAATTTCAAATAAATTATAAACACGGGATCAAAATGTGAGGTATAGGCAGGATGTCATGGACTGCGTTCTTCTAACTTAGGTTTTACTTTGCATTGCTTCACAAAAAAAGAAAGCTTCTGAATCAGCAGTAAGACATGCTCTTTTCAATAAACAAAGTCAGTTTAAACACAGGCATTTTCGTTAAAATTGGAAATCATCATACAGACAAATCAGCAAACATGAATTTTTAAACAAAATATCCCAGTGACACCTATGTTCAACCCCCAGCGTTTCTTTCTTTTTCAAAAGCAAAGCCAAGCACATTTCATGGGGTCACGTGCAGAAGCACAAACACACACATTCGCTTACCCCATCCACTGGAAAACCCAGGCATGTGTCTTTGTTTAACTCTGCCTTCGGACTTTGAACTCAGAAACTATTTATAGAGCTAGTGTTTCCGTGATTGATGTGTTAAACATAGACATTCATTTACTTATGAAAGCTAAGCAATTCCTTATTGTAGCTTACAGTTAAGTGTTCTAGTTGCAGAATGACTGAATTTTGAAAACAAGGTAACCTATTCACAGGGAGCCCATTTGAGATGAATTCTTTCTTAAAACTATAGTTCTTAAGAGTTAATGTTTCTTCATCGGCTTCGAAAGTTATACCTATGTCTGTGCACTTTGAAGATGAAAATCAACTGATTTTTTAAAAGCCCCAATTTCTGCTTCATATTTTTGTTCTTAAGTCCTTCACAAGCGATTTTTTTCCTTTTGCATTTTTAATGTGTTAATTTGTGATGTATTAAGACAGAAAAAGTTCCCATCTCCTGGTTCCCATCTCATGGTTCATTCGTCAAACACCTACGTTAGCCAGGGCTGGAATGGAGTTGAAACCAGGAGCTGGTACTCAGTTCTAGCCTGCAACATTAACAGCAAGGGCTTCAGCTCCATGTCGTGACCACTGCCTCCCAATGCTCCATTAACAAGAAACTGGACTCAGGATCCAGTGCCAAGACTAAAATCCAGGCACTGAGACGTGGTACATGAACACCTTAACTGCTAGGATAGACACCTGTGCTGAACTTTTTCTCTTAAAAATGTTGACAGAAGTCACTTAAGACATCAGTCTGAGTACTGGACTGCTGTCATCCATCTGGAATGTCTTTGCATCTTGTGACATTTCAAAATTCAGATTCTTTGTTCCAAACGCAGCATTGCTTATCAAAGGTGAATTTCCAGCGGTGATGTGTGGGTTGGTCTTAAGTAGTCACAAGTGTATATTTATTTTAGTAAATATGAATTTATTTGAATATCCAAAACAAATTTAAAATATATTTTTAAATGTGTTAAGAAAAATATGTAACTGCCAGTTAAACATATGATTTCACAAATCTCATTTCTTAGGAGTAGAATAATATTTTCAATTACAGCAAATAAAGTCAGTTTATTGGAGAACATTAAGTTTTCAAAAATGAATAAGAAGCACATAAACACTAACCATGAATCATGAATGAATGCCACCATCGTTTAGATGGAGCAAAAAGTCATGTCATCCTTACGTAAGACTCCTCATGTTTGCTTTGGAAATAAGATGGTTGGTCCAAATCCCTAAGACCATTTTCAGCTCTAATGCCTTCTTTCTTTGTTTTTGTAATAGTCTCACATTTTTATTTCCTATTTTGGGGCACATTTTCCAGATTATAGATGTCTTTATCCTGTTTTGGGACTTAGTGAGAACCTTCTTATCTCTTGCCCTCATCCGTAACACTATGCCTTCGTTCATTTACAAAGATACCTATCACAGCATGCCTTAGTACTTTGTTTGCATCCCAGCCATGTGAACATGCAAGAAAACTGCCAAACTCTTGACCTCTGACTTCTGTGTAAATATGTCAGCAATTCACACTGAGGTCAAAACCCTTCAGAGCCCTGTAATCTTCTCATTATAAACTTCCTGGAAGACTACTGTATCTTCAATTGAAAGTCTTTCAAATAAAACGCATTTTTGAGGCTCATATTTAACATTTTTAGAGTTTGCTACAAATCCTGAATAAAATTATATATGATTTTTACACCTCACAACTACAAGCATCTTATTCTTGAATAATTTTGCATATAGATACCAAAAAAGAAAGCTAGCACTTTCATGATTATAGGGTAGATGTTATTATAATTTTGATTAGTTAGAAATTCTTACAATTCTGAGTCAAATGATACATCTGACATGTCAGTTTTTTAAAAATCAGCCACATTGAAGGAAAAATCAAGTTTCAATAGTGCTTGCTATTATTTATCCACAAGCAGGTGGTTAAGGTGTAGATATTGGTATGATTATTTTTTTCTGGAAAATTTGTCCTTCAGAAACCTTGCTAAAACTGTTTAAAAGCACTTGTGTAAGGTGAGTACAGACTGTCACAAACATCTGTATATCTCTTTGGTAGTAGCCAGCAACTTATGAGACTCGGTTATTTGTTTGTTTTGTTTAGGTTTTTTTTTGCCAGTCAGCTTTATCTCTTTCTTTCTTTTTTTTAAAATTTCATTTCATTTTATGACACAATTTCATAGGCTCTGGGATTCCTCCAACCCCTCCCTATGCTCTCCCCCCATGGTGAATTCCTCCACCTTGATGCAGTGTTACAGTTCAAATGCAGTCATGATTCCTTCATTGCAAGCATGTACCATGCATAGAGTCCAACATCTAATTGTCCAGGTAAATTCAACAGTTCCTTGGGGAGACCATCTCTGGTCTGAAAGCAAAGCTGGCAGAATATCATCCCGATCAATTAAAAGCCACAACATAACATCAACTACAATTTACAACACTATGGAGTTAATTGACATGGTACTGAGCAACCAACATGCCAGAAAATGCAAGTTCTCAACCACATCCCGTGACTACTTCATTGACATTTCAATTTTAGTTTATACACAACCGACTGCTATACACCTTAAAATGGCTATAAGGTACTATTCAGCTGTCTCGTGTCTATTTTCATTTTTATATTTAGCAGTTTATAGTATTGAAGCATTATTTTTACTGAACTTGGTGAATTGTAGGCTAGTCTGAATTGGCTTATAACTCTAACAAGGCATATGTCAACAGTTGAGGCACAGGACAGTTTTAGGAGGGGTGTGCAGAGAAATCTTCCATCCCCTAGTGAGGAGTAACTAATCTTTGTGTCCTACCTAGTAAGGTATATTTGAGTCCCAGCTGACCGTTTCCTGTCTGGTTCCAAGCTTTCTTTATTGGTCTCTGTCTATCTAATCTAATTTTTTTGAGGGGACAGGGGACCTCCGGAGCGACCCTGATGGTCATTGCAAGAGAGGGTGGGGATCCAAAGTTGGAACTAAGTGAGGACCAGAGAAAGCTCCCCTCCCGAGTCCTGAAGAAAGTTTACTGTTCTTCTGTTTCTGAGGTCTGCTCAAGGCTCCTGGAGACTGTATGGGTGAGTAGTGCCGAAAAAGATTAGCTGTGGTTTCCTGCTCAAGATTCTATAGACTAGTGAGAAAAACAGAAGGGGATGTAGTTAGCTGAGGTTCCTTGCTCACACGTGGGTGCTAGTTTTCTTTTTTGTAAAAAGACAGGAAACTGAAATGTGTTCTTTCCCTAATTCATGTTATATCTTATAAAGACCTATCTTTGTGTCAATATGGGAAGATAAAAAAATGAAAAGTTACATCCTTACTTTTAAGAACCAAAAAAACTTCAGAAATTAAGTAAAATATTAGGAATGTAAGAAGAGGTTAAAGCTCTCTTGGTAATATTTATTCACTCTAAATGCATATACACTGTGATAAAAAATCGATTAGCAAAGATTATTTTCAAAGTTTTAATGCTTGTATGTTATCATGAAAATGTATAACTTCCAAAGTGTCACATTACTTTGAAGCAAGAATTAGTTACTTCAGGTGACTTTTAACTCTAGTTCTTACACTAAGATTCAATTAGTTTATTAGTTGGTCTTTGATCTTCCAGTTTCACAAAGCATCAGTTTTAAGGGCATATTCCAATTCTCACTTTTAAAGAACAGCACTAAATAAAATCATGTGCTGGGGGGGGTGTGTCAATATCAGTACAGTTTCATTTGACACATTCATGACTTATTAAAAAGCATCCACAGAAGAATACTTGCAAATAAGTACATTTTATGAGTAGGAAAAGTTTAATGGAAGCTATCTGGGTCAGGGAGCAGAACCACTAGGGTGATTTGCAGTAATGAATCTATGAGATATTTTACACCTGCCGGAGGGGGAGGAGCTCTGCAGCTGCTTTTACATTGCTGTCATTGGAGGTTAACAGAGCTGGTTTGGGGAAGACAAGCTAAATTTAAAAAGCAGTGACAATAAGACCAATTAGAACCTGCAATCCAAACAAAAACCCATAGAAACATACTAGAATCTTTGACTCATACCTTCTCCAACCTCAAAGACCAAAAATCTGTTGAAAGAGCAGGCACTCCACGCATCACTGCAAAGCTGTTTATGCACCTGGTCCAGGGGGTTCTGGCAGTGGGGCTGCTTCCTGACATCAACCTGGGAGGTCTACTGCAGGGCTGCCACACTGACCTTCCCAGCATGGCAGTACTGCTTCATTCCTGCCCTCTAAATTCCACCTCAGCTTCCCTGGTAACCACTTGTAAGGAAGGACAATTTAGGAAAGGAAATACTGGGAATCGGTTTCCACCAGATCCAGTTGGCACCTAGTACAAAACCACCACAGCTTTTGGCCAAGAAAAACATGAGCAGCCCCTTTGGTTTTGAGCTTGGCAAGAAGCCTTTCTGCCTGAAGATTCAGAATCCATTTCACTCGTGGCTTATGCTTAAGAAATTTTTCCTTTAGACGTCTACGGACTCCCACTCTTCTCCTGTATATTGTTTGTTATAAGCTGTTGGTTTACTTCCACTCAGAAACTACAATTTAGTGAATGAGCATTTGGCTTAGCAATTAGGACACTGCTTGGGGCACCTGTGAATTAACTATGTTGGAGCACGTGGATTGGAGTGCACACCCAGGGCAGGGAGGCAACAGGTAGTTCCTTGAATAGTTAGATCTATGTCACCCATGTGGGAAACCCAGATTGAGTTCCCTGCTCCTGGCTTTGATCTGAATCTATCCCAGCTGATGGTGGCATTTGGGGATTGGATCAGTGGATGGAAGATTTCTATCTCTGTTCCTGTGCTGTTCAAATCAAAATAAATAATTTCTTTAAAAACTAAAGTATCAAAAGACACAGCTATAAAGAACCTTCAAAATTCATGTCATATCTGTCCCCTGAGTACATTTCTTCAAAGAATGCATCATCTTGTAATATAAAAGTGGATGAGATTAACTTTGGCACATAACTGGGTGATGTACTGACGAACATATTTCTGCCACAATAGATTCCAAACCATTTTTAGATTTCCGTAGGTGCCAGAGAAGGTTTGTATAATATAATCATACAGAAATACAAAAGTTCTTTTAGAAAGGTGACATGCCAGTATTTCTTTGATGTTTTTGTTTTGCTTTGAGACTCTTGTTTGTAATGACATCAAAGGAGATTAAAGACGTTCAAGAAAAAAGTAGAACTGAGAAACAAATTTATTTTACTGCAAATATATTAAAATCTTGGCATAAGTTTTTCATAATGTCCATGGCCCATAAACTTTTTAAAGAACCACAAATGCATTGGTGTCAGTAGGAAGCAGTGAGTTTACCAATGGTGGAAGTGTGCAACCAGGTGCCATAGTCAGGATTCTGTCATTGGTTGGGAAGTCGAATCATGGATCAATCCATTTTCAAGATTCTTTGAATCTTTGTCAGTGACTCTCTGTCTCTTCTCTTTCCCTAATCAGTAAGTGATGCTGAAGGTGCAGTCGCCTCAGACCCTGCCTCACATCCCATTCCAGCATTTTCGTCCTCACTCAATATGAGCACTTTCAAATGTAGGCAAGTAGTCTGATTTGTAAAATAAATAAATAAGTAAACCATAGATCTACTTACTTACTTAAGCACTAGTAAGATACATCGTATTTTCAGACAGCACCAAAAACTCCATAAGTCAGTCTTTCATCATCCCAACTGTATTTTTCAATTTACCCCTTGCTAAAGCAAAAACAAATTTTTCTCTAGACAAATATCCATAAATGCAAATGAAATAGGAAAAAATTGAAAAGGGACGAAAGTACATAATTTTATTAACATTTAGTTTATATTTCACCATTAATAAAATGAAACACTTCTAGATTAGCCTTTGAATGTGTTACATCACTGTGTCAATTTGCTATGATCATTAGAAGCATTTATTTAAGTAGCATGTGCCTTTTGCTATAAATCTCTGTATTGGTGTGGAGTAACAGCATTACATATGCATTGATGACAAAAACTTATTTGTAACCTACAAAAGAATCTGTGGCCTGGCAGGAGAGAGAATACCAAGAACCAAGTGAAGACAGGGGAGGAAGCATTGAGTGTGGGCTTAATACGGAACGGAAGCATTCGGGTTCTATATAGACAAAGCTTTAAAACTTCATCCCACATTACATACCTAGAATGGAAAAGACAAAAATAAAACAAGGAAACAAACTAAATACCTTGACAATATTGTCAAGGATATGAAGCACCTGGGGCATTCATGTGTTGTTGGTGAGGATTCAAAATTATGCAGCCAACTATAGGAAATATTTTTCTTGCTTTCTTATAATGTTATACAGTCACTTAACATTTTACCTGATAATCTCACTCCTATTTCAGTCGGTGAAATGAAAACCTGTACTAACACAAAAACCTATCAATAATAATTGATAATCACCCAGAATGGGAGATAATCCGAATTTCTTTAGGAAATGAGTGAAAAAACAGTGAAAATCCAGGCAGTGAAATACTACCCAGCAGTATAAAGGAATGAATTATTGGTACATGTAACCATTCAGATGAATCTCAAGTATATTATGCTATTTATAGGACTCAGCCTCAAACATCTACATACTGGTATAGACATTATGGTGCAAATAGAACTATAAAACTGGACAGCAGATAAATGTTATGGGTAGGGAGGAATTTGACTCTTAAGGGGTCATCCAGGGTGGTTTCTTTAGGGGTTACAGGATAGTAAATACTCCTTATTGGACAATGAGAATAACTCCCTGTAAACCTATCTTAAGTTGAAGCTATTATAAACACTTAGTACACCTGCCATTGTGAATATCCTAGCTCAGCAACACAGCCCATGTTACAGTTCAGGCTGTTTATTCTCATGATCATGGGCTGCCTGGGCATTTGTGACTTTTGTTGCTACCTAACATCATGAGACAGGATCATACTGCAGATTGCTAGCCTGGGAAAAGGTCCAAATTCAAATGTGAAGTATAATGTCTCCTGAATGTGTATCACTTTCACACCATTTGTAACGTCAAAAACTTTTAAGCCACAACCCCTCTCTATTACATATCTTGATTGTGTCAGTGGTTATATGTGTTTAATATTGCCCAAACTCCTAGACCTAGCCTCCAAGAAAGAGCAGATGTAACTGGCAACAAATGGTTTCAATTCTAATTTTTTTAAAAAGCAATCCAGCCTGAAATAATGGTCCAGAGTATTGCATCTTCCTGGTTCTGAGGTCTGAATGGCAGCCATATGGACAAGACACTAATCCTATTCCTTGTTTATTGACACGGAAAAATGTGCAGACCGAACAGATTTCACTCTGATGTTCAGCAATCTTGGGTTAGTTCCCATCTCAAAGCTCTCTGTAAATGGACACGGGCAAGTATCATAGGACTTTGGGTGTCAGCTGACAATTCTGTTGCCTAAAAATAATGTTCCCTGTCCAGTGAGCATGTGTGAGAGTAGTGTGTGCTGGCCAGTCTGTGTGGGAATGAAGCCCCTTCTCTCCCCAATCATATTACAGCCTTCAAAAGAAAGTATTTATTCTGATATTGCTTATTTAAACCTTGTTATATAAGAAGTGTTGTATTACATGCCACAAGGTCTAACTACTGAGCTACTTAACATCTCTATAAAAATGGAGTTTATAGCCTACTCCGAGTGATAAGATATGTGTCTCAATAGCTGTAAACCAATCAGACTGTGGTAAAAGCTATGAAAAAGGTTTCCCCACTGTACTGTGGCCATTCCCCCATTTCCTGACAGAGCTGTCAGAAAGGATTATTTGTGGAGAAGGCAGCGTTTGTGTGCAAACATAGATTCCGATATATCCTAAGCTCTTTGATAAATAGATCCTTTCTGCCCTACTCGCTTTCTGTTCCCTTATTCCCAGTATTAAGCTATGCTTTGGAATTAAGTAGTGAAGACAGAAAATATTTGTTGAAGGCACAGAACACATTGCAGGGACAGTGGAGTTCAGTCCGATGCTCCAATCATGTTTGAGAAACTGAAGGCAGACCAGTGTGGTTGATGGATAAGGAGGTTAATGTGAAACAACATTTTTCCAAAATTGCACTGGGAAACAGATGGAGCATTCCAACTGAAATACATTGCTTAGTCTGAGGAACCATGGGGGATTTGAGCTAAGAATGATACAATCGGATCTGTGTTTTTAGAAGATGTTATTTGATAAATGATTCTTAGGAAATGACTATTAGCAGTTTTATAAACTGCATGGGAACAAGAAGGGAGACTGTTTCTGAGGCAGGTTCCCAGCATGACTTGGTGAAGCAGTTAATTGGAGTATTGCACCTGAAAAATAAATCAAGAGACCTAGGACCAGGTGGTAACTTTGCTTCTAACCCATAGAACAAATCACATGCATTTCAGAAGCCTACATTTCGTATTCATGAAGTTTGTATAGAAACTATAAGAAATAGTAACTGTGGGAGCCTTGTGTACCTTTTTAAATAGCAACTTTATTGAGATTTATTTGTTTTTAATTGAAGATCAGAGTCAGAGAAAGATAAAGAGCAACAGAGAGAGAGAGAGATTCTTCCATCTGCTGGTTCACTCCCAAGCTGGCGTGATGGTTTGAGCCAGGCATATTTGAAGCAAGGAATTAGGCTTCTTCCATTCTCCAAGTAGGTACAGGGGCCTTGCCTCAAGAAGGGCTTGAGCCATCCTCCGCTGCTTTCCCAGGTCATAAGTAGGGAGCTGGATCAGAAGTAAGAGCCAGTACACAAGCTATTACCCATGTGGGATGCCAAACCCTGCAGGTAGAGGATTAGTCTTCCACAGACCCCCTCATCTGAAGAATTATACTAATTTGCCAGGTATTTGAGTCTGAGCTATTAGAAAGAAAATTTCTTCTATTTATGGCAGAGATGTAAGAGGGACTGATGGTTGTATGACATTATGGGGTAAGGAGATAAAAGTTGTCAAATGGTTCCAGGGTTTGATGGAGAATTCTGGTGCCATTAACAAACTTAGAGATGTCAGGAAGGGAAATTTGTTTTGATGAAAACATATTAAATCAAGTGTAAATCATTGTTTTGGGGATATCAGTATGACACACAGGTCAGATATCCCAAAAGTTCATCTAAAATGGAATTCAAAGGTAAGTTTTATTATGTTATTACAAATTTGTAGTTTTATTATGGCCTAAAAATTTTGAACACCATGTGTAGTTTTTTTTTATGCCACCTATTTTCCATGAATTCTTTGCAAGATTTTCAATATTCTCTGCACCAAATGTGTGTATCTTTTAATTCTGTTTCTTTTTCTATGAATTTGTAAGTCCTCTCATAGAAAGGGGAAAGATCCAGAACCTGAGGAAAAAGGAGATGTTTTGAAATTGTGGCTGTCAGAGTCAGCACCAGCAGATGCCATATAGGTTGGAAAGATTGACAAGCAAAGCAATAAAGGAGCATTCATGGTGAAACTTGTTCTTGGGGCCCACAGAAGGGATCGGTTTGCTCTAAGGCTATGAAGGAGACAGTCAGAGAAAGGGAAGAGAAAGTCTGTAAAGAATAAGGTTAACTTCAGTGCTGAAAAACTATGCCAGGAGTTCAAAGTGGATAGGAATAAAACTGCTTCCTTATCTTCAGTCGAAAACCTGATGCCTTTCTCTTGAGTTTACGATGGAAAGTGAGTGAAAGGAAGCTCTAAGAACATTATCTTATATAGAGTAGACTTAGAAGTAGGAATCGTGACATGCATTTGACACAGGGATGAAAACACTTCTTGGGACACCTGCATTCCATATCAGAGGTTTGAGTCTTAGCTCTACTTCCAACACAGCTTCCTGCAAATGCACGTCCTGGAAAAGCAGCGTATGATAGCCCAGGTACTTGAGTCCCTTCCAGCTGTGTAGGAAGCCCATTGTGAGTTGCCGGCCCTTAACTTCAGTCTGGTCCAGCCCTGGCTGCTGCAGGTGTTTGCAGAGTGAGCCAGCAGACAGGAGATCTCTCTCTCTTTCTCTCTCTCTTTCTCTCTCTCTTTCTCTCTCTCTTTCTCTCTCTCTCTCTCTCTCGCGCTTTCTCTCTTTCACTCTGCCTTTCAACAAAATTAAATAAATTCTTAAAAATTTAAACATAGGAGCTGTTATTAGCATTATTATTGAAAATTCGTTCTTATTTTCAACATCCTTTAGAGACTTTTTAAAATGTCACCCAGACCTTGTGCTGATTGTGTATGATGGGCCTTTTTTTGGAGATAAATCACAAGCTAAATTTGCAACATAATCATATCCCCTGACCTTTAAAGGGTAGAATTCAGTCCATCCCCAGTTTTAGAAAAGATGCACTCTGTTCTGACGAGAGCATATTGTTTTTCCGGTAACTCTCATGAGAGTGCCTTGCATGGAAAAACAAAATTTTCCTATCCAGGCCGAGGTTGAAACCCATCAAGGTACACAGGATAGGAACAATGCTCTCATCAGCCTCCCTCTGCTGGCACGTGGACTATACTAAAACTGAATTCAGTCAGCTTAACTGATTCCGAAAATCTGCAGTTGAAAATGAGAAAGATATTAAAAATATTGGTTTGTTATACATAGTTTCCTGATTTCTTAAGAGTTATTGTTCAGGACAGCATAGACAATTATTATGTCCATGTGTGATATTGATTACTCCTTAATTTTTATCTAAGCAGCAGAGAAGTCCTACTTTGATTCACACAAAAAAACCAGTTTGTTTTATAAAGAAGGTTAAAAAAAAAAAACCCCTCTCTTCCAGGATCACATTAGTCACCTTAACAATATGTATAACCAAGGAGTCACCATGAGAATGCAGAAAAGGCGCAGGGACTGGTAAGGACTATCCAGGGCAAGGAGCAGGTCTCTGTGGTCTTTTAAGGTTCTTTGTCCTTTATGCTATGTCATCCTGTATGTTTAAAGAACAATACAAGCTGACAAACTATTTTTTTTTGTCATCATTTGCTCTAAATTTACTGCTCTAATACTAAAACTAGTGCAGATTCCTTCTCTAGGAGCAGATCGTCAAAATCAAGGACATCACGGAATCAGCCTATTTGTATTCTTCACTTTTATCCTGATTTTCCATATTCTCCAGAACACTTCTAACACATCCAACATTTCTTTCTTCTCTTTCATCCCATGTTTTATTTAGGGAAATTATTTTTTTTCTCAGTTCAAGGTGTAGACTTTTGAAGTGATTTGTGAAACTAAATCCCATTTCTTATCTCATACTTTTTATTTCTTTTCATATCCAAGGTCAAGGTTCCCAAGAAGCATCCCCAGCCCCACCTCACTTACACCCTTCCTCAGTTCCTTTTCCCCAAAGTTTCCTTCAACATGGACCACATAGAGTCTACTCCTCGCTCTCTTAGAAGGTTGGCTCAGGTTCTTTATCCCACCCAACACAAATCTTAACCTTGTGCTGGGAAATAACCTGCAGTCCAATTTATTCAGTTAAAATTGCTAACCACTGGAAGTAAGCTTCTATAGCATTCAAATTTCAATAGATTAAGTCAATAAAAAATTACATGTATATTTAAAACAAAACAAAATAAAAACCTCTTTACCAGTAATACCTTGTAAAACTCTTTTGAGTTCACCTTAGTGGTAATTAAAACATGTGCTCTCCTAGAACCTTATAACACTTTCCTCAACATGTCTAGCACTGCCTCCTAAATTTTTGTAAAATTAACTGTTGGGTTGGTTTTCACTCTTGGTATCTTTACTATAATGAGAGAAAACAGATATTTCTCCTTGTCAATAATCAGTGGCCCTTTGTTTTGTTTTTGTTGTTTTATATTTTTTTTCTCAGTCTTGAAAATTCAGAAATTCGTTGCACTGGTGACAGGGACTTAAAAGAAAAAAATAAGAAGAAATGCACATAGGGAGTGGAAATCAACTGAAATCGGTGTGATGTTGTTAAAGACATTCAGTTCCTAGCTTTGCTCCAGATTCCTGCTTCCAGCTTCCTGCTAATATGCACCCTGGGAAGCAGAAGTGACAGCTCCAGAATTTGGGTCCCTGTCACCTATGGGAAACCTGGATGGAGTTCTCAGCCTGTATCGTAGCTGAATTGAGAAAAGAAGACAGATCTCTGAAGTTAGACCCAGAAATATTAGTAAGAAAGCTCATGTGATTCCACTATCATTATCACTGAGGTGACTGCTGCTACAAGTAGCCAACATAGGGTGTGCCAAGCTCTATTCTAAGACTGACCCACAACCAATGAAGCAGATGGTTTTTCCCTCATGTGACAAGCAGTGCAAACCTAAGACGCTGAGTTGTTCATTTGTCGGAGGTTAAACAGCTAGTAAGGGACAACCCAAATAGTCTGATCCTGGAAGCGGATCCTGATTATTTTGCTATGGGAACACAACCTCACTGGGAGATATGTGTCCAGACGGTAGGGGACAGTGGCTATGCCATATAACCAGCAGTTCTCTGAGGTGTTGATTCCAACCCCTCTGCTTCTGCTGCTGCCATTTTGTTTGCTTTCGTGACCTCTATCCAGCTGCCCGATTTTCACTCTCCCATCTCAGTTCAAGGGTCATTAGCCCAACACATCCTTCCAACAACCCTCCTCAGGGTGGGTTTATTCACAATACCCCTGTAAAATCTACATCCCCAGCATTTGCCACAACATCCTGTTCCCTTTACGGTCGCTCTTCCTGGATGTTCCTCCAATCACAGGCCACAGCTGGTTGCACCTCTCTGTTGTTTCTAGGTCAGTCCTTTCCTCCCCAGTTCTGCTGCCAGTGCCCGGGTTCTCACAGCACCTCCTGTGGTCTCTCTCTGCATCTGCAGGGCAGCCTCCCCACCAAGCCCTCAGCGAGTGCCCATGACCTGCAAGGCACACTCAAGCCTCAATGTATCCCTCCCTAGGACCCGGTTGCTTAACAGATGGCTGCTTTGCTGCTGGAGCTGCAGCAGGGCCCAACTGCCTGTGAGTACAGCCCCACCCTGCCCTGTGCCACTCCTTCCAGCAGGCTGTCTGCACATCTGCTCATGCATTGTTCACGTGCACCTGAAATGCCCTCAGCTCCTATCAGCAAACTCATGCTCCACTGCCAGGGCAGCTTTGCGTTTGTTTACACTCAGAGGCCCTGGGTGGTTTGTCTCTGAGCTCTGTACCAACAATGCTGTCCCAGCATTGCACTCAATGGCACTGAAAGGCTCACAGCATTGCACTCCCAATTTGTGTTTATGCTACTGCCTCCTCCACTATGTGGGAGCTTCCTGAAGGTGAGAAAGGAAGAATTCTTTCTCATGAACCATGCTCTGCTGGAGACTTAAATGGTTCCTGGTATCTTTTTTCCCTCCCAGTCTTGCAGCAGCCTCCATCGATTCCAAAGAAACTCTTGCTTGAGTGTACCAGTTGCATGGATCCAGTCTCCTCCTCCTGTGCCATTATTGAAGTCTCTAGCATTAAAATAAACTTTCTCAAGAAATACATCTCTGAAGGAACAAACCAGCTCCTGCCAGTCTTTGTGGATCTGTAGTACCTACCACTGGTTCAAGGAAAAAGGAAATTAAAAGATAAGCTTAATATTTTATTTTTTTTTAATTCATTAATTACATTGTATTATGTGACACAGTTTCATAGATACTTGGGTTCTCCCCACCCCTCCCCAAACCCTCCCACCATGGTGGATTCCTCCACCTTGTTGCATAACCACAGTTCAAGTTCAGTTGAGATTCCCCCATTGCAAGCATATACAAAACATAGAGTCCAGCATCTTATTGTCCAGTCAAGTTCAATGACTTCTTAGGTATACCCTCTCTCTGAAGGCAGAGCCAGCAGAGTATCATCCCGATCAATTAAAAGCTCCAGCATACCATCAGCAAAAATTTACATCATTATGGAATTAATTGATATAGTAATGAGTAACCAATATGTTAAAAATAAATGTGAGTTCTTAACCACCTTCTGTGACCACCTCATTGACATTTCAATTTTAGTTTATACACAACATATAACATACATAACATAACATGTTATACATAACATCATATCATCTTAAATTAAGGCAAACATGTGGTATTTAACCTTTTGGGATTGGCTCATTTCCCTTAGCATTATGGTTTCCAGTTTGGCCCATTTGGCCACAAAGAACTGCATTTTGCAGGCTGGTACAGCCTCTGTGGAAATCAGTATGGAGAACATTCAAACAACTCCAAATCAACATACCGTATGATCCAGCAATAGCACTCCTAGGAATATATCCAGAACAATTGTTTTATGAGAAACCAACATGCACTCCTATGTTCATAGCAGTACAATCAGTAATTGCAAAAACATGGAAGCAGCCAAAATGCCCATCAGCAGAGGATTGGATAAGAAAGCTATGGTTCATCTACTCCATGGGATACTACTCAGCTATTAAAAAAAAACAAAATGCAGATAAGCTTAATATTTTAATGGGAAAAAATTAAAATCAGTGCATAGATTTTTTGTAATACACATTTTCTATGGACCTCTTGAATGGTCCTCAAATATGTTTAAAGCTTTTGAGATAGCTCATAAAAAGCAAAGCATTTCGTGCTTAATACTTAGGCCCTTTGTTTAGTGAGCAATTAAGATCAAATAAATATTGTGTAGATCTTGGTTGACCTGGACTCATAGCCTTCTGTTAGCTGAGATTTTATAAGCAAAGCACTTCATCTTAGTAACAGGTGAACTTCTTAGATGTAAACATGTGTGAATAATCTTCATAATAACTTTTAGGAGAAAAAATCATCCATTCCTGCATAAGAGTAATAAAATTGCATATATGACAAATTCATGAACTATTAAGAGTTGCAGCCTATTAAATCCTTGTTAGGTGAAATTGCATACACCATGATTTGTAATTCTTGTGCTAGCAAAGTGAGGCTGAATCTCCTAACCAGTTCAGCCTTCCAAGGGCTTTTTTGATGCATCAAGTGCTCAGATTTCTAACAAGTGATTTCTTAGACACTTTAGATTTCTCACTTCTCAAGGAACTCTTATAAAATCCCGGGTTTTGGCTCAATGCTGAAGCAGCAGTAAGATCCTTTTTCCCCAATAATCCAGCTAACCAGACATGCTGTAACTGTTGCTTAGGTCTAGTTATGTTACTATTTTCAATGGATCTTCCAATTATTTAGGTATGTATATGCTGTTTGTTTTAGTTGCAGAATACTCTTCAATGCAGTAAAAACAAATTCAAAGAAAATGACTCATGATTCAAGATATCATGATCATGAGAATTAAATCAAGTTCAGTGGTAAAAAGTTTAAACTCTTGAACATTAAAGTTGTTTTTCTGGGGTTGTATGCTGTGTTATTTGATTCATGTAAGTTCTCATTTTTTTTCTACTTACCTACATTCACTCTACTTCATGATTTATCATGCCCAGTTTGAATGAATAAAATCACACTTCTTTTAAGGCATGTTATTATATGCTAAATTTTGGCCACACTCAGTTGCTTTTCTTGCATCCCAAGAAGAGAGGAAAGACTTTTAAGTTGAGTCTTAGGAATGGGAAAATTCAATGAGGATTTCCCAGAGAAGATGCTCAGTTCAATTGAGGATAGCAGGGAAATAAAGAGTAAGAAGGATGTATTTGTTTCTTAGAACCACTATGTAACAAAATACCAAAAACTGGAGGGCTTGAAGCAAGAACAGTTTACTCACTCCCTGTCTTGGAAGCCCATCATTTGTGATCAAAGCATTAACAGAGTTGGTCCCTTCCAGTTTGCCATGCCCCTCTCCTAGCTTCTGGTGGCTGCTGCTGACCTTTTCATTCTTTTCTTTATGGGGATATCAGGCCAGGCTGTCTAAGTTGTCATGGACTTTCTCCCCTAGATATCTGTGTTTATATCCATGCTCCCTTCTTCCTATAGGGACACCAGTCATACTAGATTTAGGGCATTTCCTAACCTATAGGGTTCCTCCCAGTGGTTCAGAGGAAGAGCCTTTCCCGTGCCTTTCTCCCAGCATTGAAGAAACAGAAAGGAGCATGGAATCCCATAAGTTATCCCAGTGGTGGGATTGAAAGGCTCTGGAGGGCCCTATCAAGAAGGATGAGACGGAAGAGGTCATAAGAGCCCCATTGCAAAGAGACTTGTGCACTCAAGAGTGTGAACTCCATCAGGAAAATGTGCAGGGGCCTTTGAAAGATTTTAATTCTGGGAGTTACATGATCATATTTGCATGTTAGAAAAAATATTCCTGGCAGCAGCATACAGAATTGAAAAAGGTACAGATTGGAGGCAGAAAGATTATTGAGAAGACCTTGAAATAATTCTGGCAGAAAAAGTGTAACAGCCTGCATTATAACAACACTAGGGAGAGTCAAATGGAGGTGCAGTGATACAGGCAGGAACTATTATTCAAAAAGGATCTGTAAGACTTGCTGCTTAAATACTGAGAACTGAGGAAGGAAGAGATACAAACTGCATGAAAGTTCCTGGCTTGAGTGAAGAAACATTTGCTGGGATAATTAAAGAGATGACATAGAAGTAAAAGTAGATGCATTTTGCACATATCTGAGGTATCAGCAAGACTTCCAAAAGCTGTAACTTTGAAAATAGATATGAAGCTCTGACCGGAGATGGGTTTGAAATTTATGAACATAGAAGCAATTGAATCTCCCAGGTTGAGTATACACGGATGATCAGACAGTCTGGGAAATGAACAAAAGAGAAAAAAGCAACTGAAAAATAGCATTGAGGAGACTACTGCTGAGGTAGAGTAGGGAGGGGGGATTGCCTAGTGGTTGAGATGAACACGTCTGGCATCAGAGTGACTGGGTTCAGATCCCACCTCAGGCTCCTGACTCCAGCATTCGTTGCTAATAAGCACTCTGGAAGCCAGTGGTGATACTTCAGCTTTGTTCCTATTTAACCTGTCATAGACATTTGGGGAATAAGCCAGTGGATAAGAGAATTCTCTCTTTCTTAAATAATTTTTTTTAAAGGAGACAGATGAAAAAAGAAAAACCAAGTAAGATTGTTGCAGATAAGAGAGTTCCCAAAAGGACAATGCAGTCAAATGCTTCAGACATGTCAACAACATAAGAAAAAAAAGCATCCGCTTGTTTTGGTGAAGTCCAGTAATCAGTGGTCTTAATAAGGCAGTTTAGTTGTAATGATGGGAATTACAAAGGAATACAATAACAATGGGATTGGGAGTGGTGGTGTGCATGAAGAGATAGTAGACTGTTTTTCCAAGATGTCGAATTTTGAGCGCAGCAGGGCTATCAAGAATTTGGTAGTTGGGTGGGTTAGGTAAGAGTTTTCCCTGAAGACAGACATTTGAATATGTGTGATCCAACTGATGTAAGGGAGTGAGGGCTCTGTGGGGTGGCCTTGCAGGTGAGGATTTGGGTTCATAACCCAAATTAAGATGTCTATAAGGGACATGATTTTTCAGACAGTTGTGGGATTTCTCACACATTGAGTATTTTTGTTAATATGGAATAAAACTAATTTCCTTCCTGCTCAGTGTAATGGGCATTGTTTTACTACTTCTTCCCAAAGCTACTCCTTCTCGCAGCCCTCCATTGGCTCCTGGGGTATTGAATCTCACCCTCTGTGTTCAACTGTAGTGGAGTTGTGAATTCAGGTGCCCTGTTTTCTCATTAAGGACCCATCGGGTCTCCCTTCCTGGACTTTGAGTCCAGAGACTCAAAGGTCTTCCAAGGGTGGAGGGGATGACAGTGATTTGAATTTATCCCAGTAATGGATCGCTGCCATGTCCAGTTTTCTTCCCTTCATGACTCGTTTCCACAGAAGCACCCCCAATAACCTAACCACCTGTCATATTGCCACACTGGAGAGCCGGCTTCCAACATAAGAACCTTGTGTGGACTCCCACAGATCATATCTCAACCATGAGTACCACTTGTCAGTTATAGCTGTGTTACCACTGTGTCACAGACTATCCTGAAGCTCAACAGGAAACAGCAGTGAGTGAGGAACCAATTTCAGTGAGGAGGACTTGCTTGCGGATGCAAGTGGCGTGAGTCTCCCATCTGATCCCCCATTCACTGCACTTTCCACTGTATGATAGACTTACAATGAAAGGATCTGTCATACCTGTCTCATTTCTCTCAACAGTGATCTTAACCATATTTCAAAATGATTAAAAATTTTTAGTAACAATACTTATACATCTTTAGGGGCCACAGTGCAAGATTTCAGTATACATATAACTGATGTTTCCCCTTTGTTGATAGTAATTTATGATCAGAGCCTTGGAACACCTCAATTCTGCAACTACTCTGTGTCCTTGGACACATTGTGCTGCTTTAAAATGTGAATGCTCATAGTTTGGCTTGGGCTCAAATTTGAGTTTGGCTCCATCCAGAGTGATGTAGAGCAAATTACTTAACTTCTTTTTGCTCAGATTTCCTCATCCATAAAGTACAGTGAATAACAGTACCAGCTATAGAGGGTGTTCTAGGAATTAATAATATATTCCATGCTTAGAGCGGTACCTAATGAAATAAGTATGTGTAAATGTTGATTATTATTATTATTTTAATGTCTTTTTTTCTGTAAGCTATCCACAATAATTTGCTGCCATGTGGCCCCAAAGAATCTACCAGCATTTCTATTATTCCAAATTACTAACATTTTAGTATTTTGAACTTGAAAAGGTTGACAAAGGTAATAATTTCATTGCAATTGATCATTCATGACAGTTTAGAGAGAGGGGGATTGAAATATGCCATTTCAGCTATGGCAAATGTATATAAGTTCTGAATTATTAAAAACAGAGGTTAACAAAAGACATAAATGGCATGTCTATACAGAATTTTAGAGGCAAAAATATGAGCAAGGTTCATTTTTGTTAAGATTTGCCTTAGTCAGTCATTTATTGGAAAAGTAGAGTGTCAGAGAGGAGGAGAGACAGATACAGGCAGAGATCTTTCACCCATTTGTTCCTTCCTCAAAAGGCCACAACAGCCAGGCTGGGCCGGGCTGAAGCCAGGAACCAGGCACTCCGTCTGTGACTCCCATGGTGATGGCAGAATCTTTCTCTGCCTTAATAAACACATTAGGGCCCGGCGGCGTGGCCTAGCGGCTAAAGTCCTCACCTTGAATGCCCCGGGATCCCATATGGGCGCTGTTTCTAATCCCAGCAGCTCCACTTCCCATCCAACTCTCTGCTTGTGGCTTGGGAAAGCAGTTGAGGACGGCCCAATGCATTGGGACCCTGCACCCGTGTGGGAGACCCGGAAGAGGTTCCTGGATCCCGGCATCGGATCGGCGCAGCACCAGCTGTTGCGGCTCACTGGGGGAGTGAACCATCGGATGGAAGATCTTCCTCTCTGTCTCTCCTCCTCTCTGTATATCCGGCTTTCCAATAATAATAAAATCTTTAAAAAAAATAAATAAACACATTAAGAGGAAGCTGGAATGTAAATGGAGTAACTGGATGTTGAACCAGCACTCCTATATAAGAGGCCAACATAACAAATAGTAGCTTAACCCACTGGGATGCAATGCTGGCCCCATGGGAGATTTTTTTTTTTATCATGTTTCAGCTACTCTTGATCTTAGCCATAGATCTTAATAATCTACTGCATATCTATGTGAAAATAGAAGAAAGGGGTCCAAAGGCTCCAGTTATGAATTAGTACCAACAAAGGGGAAACTTGATTATACATACATTGAAATATCACTCTGTAGCCCTTGAAGATGGATTAACTATTGCAACTAAAATTTTTAATCATTTTGGAATATGATAAGCCCACACTGACTGTTGAGAGAAATAAGGCAGATATAACTGAAAGGACAATCCTTTCATTATGAGCATATCACACAGTGGAAAATGCAGTGACTGGGAAATCAGATGGGAGACTCACGCCACTTGCATCCGCAAGCAAGTCCTCCTCACTTAACTTGGTTCCTCACTCACTGCTGTTTCCTGTTGAGCTTCAGGATAGTCTGTGACGCAGTGGTAACACAGCATGACAACTGACAGGTGGCACTGCTAGTTAGGGTGTGAGCTGTGGGAGTCCAGAAGAGCTTCTTGTGTTGGAAACTTGGTCCACAGTATGCAAGGTTGACCCGTGGTTAGAATATTGGAAAGGGCTGGCATCAGACAAGATTAATGTGGTTCTTTGAGAGGAGTTTAAGTTCTTTGAGTTTCAATGACAGGGTATTGCTGAAAAACAACAAGGCTGGCCCATGAATTCCTCTGGTTTCTAGTCTCCCTGTCTGATCTCTTCCACACCATTATGACATCCTCCACCCTTAAGACCTCATCAGAGGCCTCCCCATTGAGGTCACCCAATCACAGACTTTTAGCCTCTAAAACCATGAGCTAAGTAAATCTCTTTTCTTTCTGAAAACTCCAACTCAAGTATCTTGTTCCTGCAACAGAAAATGGATTAAGACTAGAAGTAATAAAGATTAGGTAAGAGAACTCACAAAGAAAGTAGTAAAAAAGAAAAGAAAAGAAAAGCCAAAGAATCCACTTGGAAAGTTCTAATGACATTTAGAGCTAAAAAAAGAAGAGCTGCCAAGAACTATGTATAAAGACAGAAGAAAACATATACAGGGTCATGGAGACCAAGAGAACATGCTCTTCAAAGAAAATGCCTGCACATGTTGCTACAAGGTCAACTTGGTTGAAGGCGTTCCTCTGCTTCAAGGTCATCAGAGACCAGCGTGTGATGCCAAGTAGGATCTGGTGCTGAATGCTAGGCTTTTGGCTCAAATAATGAACAGCTGGTGATGAGACCATGGGTCTGCAGAGCTCAGTCACCATGGGCAGAGAGTGGAAATGCAGTTTTAAATTATTCAGACATCCATGTCAGGTGACCCAGAAGTTAATGAATAGAGCTGACCTAATCATTCCTTCACTGCAGGCAAGCAGTCTGAACATCTGCATTGTCCAACAACTGTACAAAATTCCAGAACATAGGGGGCCAGAGTACATTGTGTGTCTGGTGGGTGCATAGAGGGGCAGGCAAACGTGGAGAGTGACCTCTGGCTCAGCACAGGAAGTTCACATGGTCGCAAGGCAGGAAGTGTTCAGGCCTTCTGTCCCCAAGGATTTCAAGGGTCCTAGAGGTTCTGGTTCCTTCTCTGGCACACTCAGCTGAAGATGATCCCTTGGGAAAGGATGTTTTACTGCCACAGGTCACTAGTGCCTTCCCCAGGGATCATCTTGAGTCCCACATAGAGACGATACTGCCGCTTCACTTGTGATTAGCCCACTGGTAAAAGGGATGCAGGCCACATTTTGGTCCTTGATATGAAATTTGGAGGTCACTTTTAAAACATAGTCATGGCCCCAAAAGACACAGAGATAGAGTTTTCTGAGGCCAGAATGCCCCCCATAGTATCTTCACCAGCCAAAAGTAAAATTAGGAGGAAAATTCTGTACTTTAGCTAATGTTCCTCTCAAGATAATGTGAGCAGCTCTTTTGTTACAATGAGTTGTTGGGGAGCAGGGGTGAAAGGCTTTAAAAGTATTACAAAGAAAAGTCATTATATTTAGATCCATTCAAACCAGCATATTTGACACATATCCTTATGGACTTTCATGTCATAGTCCCCTCCCAATATGGGGGTGCTAAGTGTGAGTTCCAACAAGGGTTTCAGGAGCTCTTCCACTGCTAAATTATCAGCAGGCAGTGCATCACCCTGCCACAAATTCGAGTAGGAGTGATGCCTCAACTTTGAACTCCTCTTGTGGGGATAATAGGGAAGAGACTGGGAAACTGGGACTATGTTAATATGCTGGGTAAGCATAATCTTTATGTTTCCCCCATTTCTATACATTCATTTTACCTCCCAATGCAATTCTGTTTTCTTCTCTTTGCCTTTCATGATTGTGAAAGGAGGTCATACTTGTGTGGAAGAGGTTACCTTTGTTTTCTGCAGAGAAATATGAAAGAGACACCTAGTTTTTCAAAAGATGTTAGCAGCATTTTTTTCAGACAGTCTTGCTGCATAAATAGTAAGCAAAGGCAGTATCCAAACTCAGGGTAGGAATAGCAGTAACTAGTGCACAACTAGTGAAAAGGGTCTGTAATTAAGAACTGCAAGGAAAGATGGCTTAGATTACCACTCACAAAAGCCATAATAAAATTAATGTTCCAGAAGGGACTTCACTACATAGACGATATGTAAATAGTAAGTAAAAGATGTATAAAATAAAATGGTACATGATTATACCTGATGCATGATAGGTGTTCAGTAGACATTTGTGAAAGAATGGTTTGTGTATTCAAACTCCATTATTAGGCTATGATTTCGTCTGTGGTGGAGGAACCAGACAGCTCTGAGCTCAGAGAAAGAGCTCACTGTTTGTCCCTGTTCTACTAATTAAGGCAAGAATTTCCTGGAACTCATTTCTCCTGAGGCAGGTAACAGTCACAGAAGCTTTCCTTGAAATTAAGCCTGCCCGGCCTGGGTTAATTGTAAACATTATTCATTCTGGAACTGAGCACTCCCCATAAAACAGATCCCCTGTTAAGATCAGTTGGGGAGGTTGGGTTTTGTGTTTCTTTTTTTTTTTTCCTTATGAAATGTGTCGACAAACATTAACCCATCTGATCAGCATCCCAGATTGCATTTCAGTGACGGCATTACAGTTCATCATTGCTGGCAACATGGTTGAGGAGCAGACAAAGGTCTACTTCATTAAGGGAAGGGGAAAAATCACAGATATGGAAGGAGCTGCACAGTCATTTCTTCTTGAGCTCTTTGCAGGGTTGGCAGGAAATGGTGGTGAGGAAGGAGTGCCTTCTGCTCTTCCCACAAGAATGGATACAGTTATTTTCTTATTAACCAGGCCACAAAACAGTCAGAACCAATCTTTTCAACTGTTGGGGAATCATTCCAAAGGAGAGGAAAGCCATTCCTTTGTCTTTTTCTCTGATTTGATTTGCATTTTCTACTTATTCCAAGATGCCCATATATAAGCTAAGATCAAAGAAGTCCTATCTATCATCTTTAAGCAGAACACCATTTAGAAAAGCTAGACTGGCCAAGATGGAAACATTATCAATGAAAGCCTCCATGTGGATGTCCAGGGGCAAATATTTACTCAAGCAGTCAATATGGCAGTTGAGATGCTCACCTCCCACATCACAGAACTTGGGTTCCATGCCTGGTTCTTGCTCCAATTGCAGCTTCCTACTAGTGCACACACCGAGAGGCTCAGGTAACTGGGTTCCTGACACCTAAGTAAGAAGCCTAAACTGACTTGGTGTCTTCCAGCTTCATCTCAGCCCAGTTAAAGCCTTTCGTGGGCTTTTGGTGGGTTAACTAGCAGACAAAAGCACTCTCTCTTTTCCTTATTTTCTGCTTCTCAAATAAAGAAATATAAACAATTCTTGTAAAAATTATATCTCCGGATTTTGCTTCATTACTCAAATCCTAGGCTCAAATCTATCTTCTAATCACGTCCTGTTCCCAAAAGAAAGGATTTGCTTTGCTCCTAAGGTAATTGCCTTCAACCCAAACACTCTAGGTAAGTGCACACACCAAATTTTATGCACTTGTGCACACCCACATATTGATGTTCTTGACTGTGAAATACGGGCTCCAGCAGGACGTACTTGCCAAAGAGGCTCTTTGGGCCACATTTATAGCTCCTCTACCCATTCTACCTGGATGGTCATGTATTTTTTTTTGACATGTGTCAGTCATGCACATCTACTGATTGATGGGATGATAACTGGCTATTCCTATGGTAAGACAGAAAGCAATTGGTCTTTACTAATGGATCTCAAAGCCAAAATAATTTACTATGAAATCTTAGTGACAGGCAGGCAATACTGGTAAGATGAGGTGTGGAGAGGTATGCTGACATATATAGTGCCTTTCTATGCTTTCTCACTTGTTGCATCGCCCCCAGGATGCCACAGTCTCTACTGGAGACATTTTCTTTTGAAAATACCTTCAGAAATGCTGGGAAAATCAGCATGATAACAGTTATATATCACTTAGACAATCTGGTCGCTTTGGGTACATCATAGAGTTTACTTTCACAAAGCTGGATGGTCAGTCACTCTACACATCTGATGAAATCGAGAGACACGGTGAACATGAGATGTATGAGCCTGCACCCAGCATAATGTCACATAATACTTTACAGGAAACTTTATACATAGAAGTGATATCCTCGTAAGTAGTGATTGAAGTGAATGGTATTGAAGATATAAGCGAGTATCAAGTACTCTATACAGATGCAATTATGTGTGCTAGCCTTTTATGTAGCAGTGCTGTGGGTTTCTACCAGCATCCCCCTAAACAGTGATGTGTTGTACATGAGTCACAATGGTGATGTTACTGGGTGATGAATCTTTCCAGCTTCATTGTAATGCTATGTGATCATTGTCATATGTGCAGCCTGTCCTTGAAAACACTGTGACATGGTTGGTGCATGACTGTACTATCAAGTGACTGCTCTTTCATACCATCACTGCAAATACCAGCAGACTCTGAGAGGCAGTAACCTTTTTGTGCTATTTGTAAAATAATTTTGACCACAGGGACTGCCTGGAAAGAAGCTCCAAGTTTCCAAGAGACCCACAGACCATAGCTTGGAAATTTTGAAGTAGACCATCAGCTTCCTTGCTGTTTTCCCCCAGCTAATAAGAAGGACAGCAGCAAGCAAAAAATATGCGTGCTCCACTTGAGTAAGCAAAGATCAATCTACTTCATCTCAACCAGCAAAATTAAATATAGGTATGCTTCACTTTGACAGCAAACCATTTGAAAAAGTACTTTCAGATTACTTTCTTTGCAATCACCAATCATTTATTCGATATGCTATTGTATGTACCAAACTCCTTTGTAGTGGCCAGGAAATGACACCACTCTTTGGGCAGGGTCAACCACATTCTTCTCATTTGTCTTATTTCTCCCCCACCAGCCTTTTTCACACTGTAATTTCCATTTGTTTGGA
Organism: Ochotona princeps; assembly: GCF_030435755.1. Classification (NCBI taxonomy): domain Eukaryota; kingdom Metazoa; phylum Chordata; class Mammalia; order Lagomorpha; family Ochotonidae; genus Ochotona; species Ochotona princeps. The sequence continues at coordinate 56,247,936 of NC_080838.1, forward strand.
CATCTGTCTGTCTTATTTTGTAATATACTTGTTGAGGACAGAGTCCATGTTTATTCATCTTGTGTCCTCAAACCCACTACAACACTTAGGGCACTATTGATGTTTGATTTGTTGAACTGAATTGAACTGAAGTTGGAAATAGGAACAAAGAAGATACACCCTTGGGAAAAGGCACATATAACATGTCAAACTATAGATGTTCAACACACAGGTCATCTGCAAAGTATATCACATAGATTTGAATCCGAGGATAGAAAATCTGTGAAAAAGTGTTTCTAGCATTATGAGGCACATTTTCTAAAGTGTGTATGTGTTAGTGATTGCAGAGTTGGAAGTGATGGGCACTATGGCTGTACATTCATTTCACTCCATTTAACTTTTCTTTCAGCTTCTAAAATTTTGTCAATCAGTGTAACATTGTGGTTTGATGTGAGCATGACCTTCAGGAGTCTTGGTGATGAATGGATTAATGCTGCCACTGAGATTATTAGTTTGGAACTTGGAAGCAAATTTATTAAATGACATAAAGTGAACCAGGTTGCTAATATAGTGAATTTCCCACTTTTTTAATTAAAAAAATTACCCTCAAAATGTGATTCATCAATTCCTTTTTTCAGTTTTTCTAAAGCTGTAAATTCTGTGCTAGGTACCAGCCAACAGAGTTACTGCCTTACCTGGATCTCCAAGTTAAATTTCTGTCTCCATTCTGTGGATCCCTGTGGGTAACAGTTTGGCAAGTTTCATTCCATATCCATTAGTAAAATGGAATAAAATGGAAATTCTCAGAAGGATTGTCCTTATTAACATTTGATTCTGGTGAAGTCAGTATGTGATTCAAGATGAGTATAAGTCCTGCATATTTTTTACTCTAGCTTATATACATTTTAAAACCTTCAGATTCATTCACACAGCTGATTGACAGAGCAAGTTTATGATATACTACATATTCCATTGAAATAGAAGTCCATTAGTCTTAATCATTTCAACATAACTCAAGGAACAGGCAGGTGCTTGTCACTGCTGGGAAGATACCACTTGGGACAGTACGTTCATTTTGAGTCCTCACTCTGCCCTGATTCCAATTTCCCATTAATGTGCATCCTCGGAGACTGCAGGTGATGACCCATGGAAGTAGATCCTTGCTGCCCACATGGGAGACCGGGATTGAGTTCCCGTTTCCTGTCCTCACCCAACCTTGTTGCTCTTGTGCTCTTGTTCACCCTCCCTCTCTCCCCCACTCCCTCTTTCAACGTCCTCCCCACATCTCTAAAATAAATGGAAACATTTATAAGCAAATCATCAGAAAATTCAGATTCAGGGGCAATGGAAGTCTGAGTTGAGTACTCAGTGCAAGTGAGCATGTAAAAAACATTGACGTTGCTAAAGCTGATCTCTCAGTTGTAGGAATGACTGCTGTGTTAAATCAACTAACCATGACATCTCCAAAGGAGTTTCCCTGTATGTTGATGTAGAACTATATCTAATTAGTTACTGCTTTTATTATGAGTCATGAATTTATACAAAGGATGTGATAGCAAACAGAAAAGTAAAAAAAATAATACCAAGTACAGTGCAATAAATATATAAAGGGTATTTAAAAGATGTGTGGAGAAGAGAATTAAAAGAGACATTTCTGTTGGTGCAAAAGAGTTTTAACATCATATTTTTATAATCATTTTTTTAGACTGTGTTTTCTAGGAATTTTAAAAAGATCACTCAAAGGAAGAACACATTTGAAAGAATGAGAAATAGAGAAATAATTTGGCAATATTGATAAGTTATTTGATTTTAAGTCATCACTGTTCTCTTGGCAGAGAAGAGAATAGAAAGAAGATTCCTTTAATCACCAGGTTTTGGCTTTAAAATATTTATTTAATAATTTATTTGTTGGGGCTCGGCAGCGTGGCCTAGTGGCTAAGGTCCTCGCCTTGATCCCATATGGCTGCTGGTTCTAATCCCGGCAGCTCCACTTCCTCTCTATCTATCCTCCTCTCAGTATATCTGACTTTGTAATAAAAATAAAATAAATCTTTAAAAAAATTTATTTGTTTCTGATGCTATTAATAAACTTTGGCCTCTGCTGGCTCTGTCTTCAGACCAGAGAGGATATACCTAAGAAGCCGTTGAACTTGACTGGACAATAAGATGCTGGACTCTAGGTTTGGTATACGCTTGCAATGGGGGAATCTCAACTGAACTTGAACTGTGGTTATGCAACAAGGTGGAGGAATCCACCATGGTGGGAGGGTTTGGGGAGGGGTGGGGAGAATCCAAGTACCTATGAAACTGTGTTACATAATATAATGTAATTAATGAATTAAAAATAATAATAAAAAAAAAACTTTGGCGATTGACCATCAAAAAAATAATAATAATTTATTTGTTTAACTGAAAGGCTGGATGGTAGAGTGAGCGAGCTTCAATCCACTGGTTTGCTCCCCAAATGATTGTAATGGCCAGGGATCAGTCACAGCACAGCCAGGATCCTGGAACTCCATCTGTCTCTCCCAGATGAGTGTCAGGGGCGCAAGAACTTGGACAATGTTCCGCTGTTTTCCCAATAGCACTAACAGGAACCTGGGTCCAAAACAGAGCAGCTAGGACTTCAACTAGCACTTCGATGTGGGATGCTGGTGTGTTAGAAGAAAGACTTCACCCGCTGTCCCACACACTGGCCCCACTCACCAGGTTTTCATCAGAACATAGGAATCCATCATTTTTAAAGCCTTATTTATTTTTATTGGAAAGGCAGATATACAGAGAGGAAGACGGACAGAAAGGGAGATCTTCTGTCTGATGATTCACTCCCCAAGTGGCTGCAATGGCCAGAGCTCAGCCAGTCCGAAGCCAGGAGCCTCCTCCGGGTCTCCCACACAGGTGCAGGGTCCCAAGGCTTTGGGCCATCCTTGACTGCCTTCCCAGGTCACAAGCAAGGAGCTGAATGGGAAGTGGGGCTGCTGGGATTAGAACCAGCGCCTACATAGGATCCTGGCGCACCCAAGGTGAGGACTTCAGTTGCTACACTATCACTGTGGGCCCCATCAATATTTTTGAAAAACTTATTTATTTTTATTGAAAAGGCAGATTTATAGAAAAGAGACACAGAGGAAAAGATTTTATTTGCTGGTTCACTCTTCAAATAGCCACAATGGCCAGAGATGAGCTGATCCAAAGCCATGCACCAGGAGCTTCTTGGGTCTCCCACGTAGGTGCAGAGTCCCAAGGCTCTGGGCCATCCTACAAAGACCACAAGCAGGGAGCTGGAAGGAAAATGAAGCAGCCAGGACATGAACCGGTATCCATATAGGGTTCCAACACTTGGCTGTATAGGATTAGCCAGCTGAGCCATTGTGCCGAGACAAAGTCATTAGATTCATCTACTTTCTTGATTTCTGAAGAGTTATACCACCACTGTTTAAGGGAAACCCTTTTATCTTTACTTCTCTTTTCCTTTTGTCCTTCTTATGGTGAACAAATTCACTATACCTCTTCCCTCACTTCTTTTACATTTTTGATTTATGTATTTTTATTGGAAAGTCAGATAAACACAGAGGAGGAGAGACAGAGAGGAAGATCTTCCATCCACTGGCTCACTCTCCAAGTAGCCACAATGACCAGAGGTTAGCTGATCCTAAGCAGGAGCCAGGAGCTTCTTTCAGGTCTCTCACACAGGTGCAGGGTCCCAAGGCCTTAGGCCGTCCCTGACTGCCTTTCTAGGCCACAAGCAGGGAGCTGGACGTGAAGTGGGGCTGCTGAGACATGAACCTATGCCCATGTGCAGGGTCCCAGCAAGTGCAAGGCAAGGACTTCAGCCACTAAGCCACCACACCAGGCCCCCTTCTTTTACATTTTTAAAGGTCAGTATGTATTCTGTTTTATAACTTGATAGTCTATCAAATGGTCTTGTGAAATGTTTTCTCCTCGGATGAGAATGAACGTCGTTCAAGCTGACTAAAAGAATTAATACATGAGGCTCAACATTGTGGAGCAGTAGGTTGAGCCACTGCTTGCACTGCTGGCAACCCACATCAGAGTGGCAGTTTGAAACACAGTCTAAAATTAAATTTCAGATTCTTGCTAATGTACCTGGGAAAGCAGTGAATGATGGCCGAAGTGTTTTGGCCCTGTAACCCCTGTGAAAGACCCAGATGACATTCATGGCTGCCAGCTTCATCTCAGCACGCACAGGAGAGAGAGAGAGAGACAGAGAGAGAGACTCCACTTTTCAAAAAAAATGTCCTTTAAAAAGGTCATGAATGTGTAAGGTACATGTTACTGATCATGTAATTTAATTGATGAATTCTAAAGCAATGTTTTACGGGAGTGTGACCCTTAGTCCCTTACTTCTGCAAGTCTAAGTTTGCCTCAGAGAGCCTGTTGGTTTAGTATGTTTATTATAATAAAGCAGTCATCACAATAAAGCAAGTCACACACATTTGTTTGGCAGTACATATAAATGCTATGTTTACACTCTTGTTAATCTGTTGCGTATACATTAATGTCCAGAAAGCAACATATGAACTTTAATTTACAATTTTTATGGCTAAAGGAAAGCTAATAGTCAGTGCACCTTCATTCAGGGAGTTGTAATGTGTCTGCTAGCAGAGAATCTAGTCCAATCAGGTAGTGACTGTGGAAGACTGGGTGTCTAGAAATATCTTAAAATGAGACTACAGTGGCACTGGACGCCTGGATTTGGCTTTTGGTTTCACAGAAGGTTTCTCTGTAGCGTGCAGTGCTGTTTGATAGCATTCTTCCCACAGGAGAACTTTGAGGAGTGGACCCCGTCCTCTCCAGTCCTGTTACTGCTTTGTCAAATGAGTTCATGGAGTATTCTAAATCCTTCATTGTCATTTCATGCCATGCTCACAGCATCTTCACTATCTCAAAAAAATTAAAAAAAAACCCTACTTTACTCACCTAGGAGGAAAAATTCTTCATCTCGTACACTTCTCCGCTTCTAACTTTGGTTCTCCTGCCATTTCCGTCGCTTCTCCCGTCACTTCCTCCACTGAAGTCTTGAACTCTCCAGAGGCATCCATGAAGGTTAGAACCAACTTCTTCCAACTTTTTTTAATGTTGCTATTTTAATCTTCTCTCTTGAGTCACAGATACTCTTAAGGGCATCTGTCATGGTAAGTCCTTTCCAGGTATTCAGTTTCCTTTGCTTAAATCCATCAGAGAGGTCACCATCTATGGCAGTTGTAGTTTATAAAATGTATTTCATGAACAATAATACTTGAAAGTTGGAATTATTCCTTGGTCTGTGTGTGGTTTGTGGGTTGTAGAATGGGTATGGTTGTTAGCAGACACAGAGACATTATTCTCTTTCAGTACTTCTAGCAGAGCTCTTAGGTGACCAGGTGCATTGTCAGTAAGCAACCAGATTTTGAGAGGATTATTTTATTCTAAGCAGCAGTTCTCAATAGTAGGCTCAAAAATATCTAGGAAACCATGTTGTAAACACGTGTGCTATCATGCAGAGTTCTCCCCATTTATAGAAAGCAGGCAACATAGGTTTTATGTAATTCCAAAGGGGTGCAGGATTTCAGGATTGTCAAAAAGTCAATGAGGACCCAGCGCAATAGCCTAGTGGCTAAAATCCTCACCTTACATGCACCAGGATCCCATATCAGTGCTGGTTCGTGTCCTGGCTGTTCCACTTCCCTTCCAGCTCCCTACTTATGACCTGGGAAGGCAATGTAAGGATGGCCCCTTGGGACTCTGCACCCACGTGGGAGACCCAGAAGAAGCTCCTGGCTCATGGCTTTGGATCACCTCAGCTCTGGCCATTGTGGCTATTTGGGGAGTGAACCAGCAGACGAAAGATCTTTCTGTCTTTCTTTCTTTCTGACTTTCCAATAAAAATCAATGAATCTTTAAAACAAAAAAGTAAAAGCAAATGAGCATGAAGTCACCAATTGCATGAACCCCTTAACAAGAAAGTCAGCCTGGACCCGACGGCGTGGCCTAGCGGCTAAAGTCCTCGCCTTGAAAGCCCCGGGATCCCATATGGCTGCCGGTTCTAATCCCAGCAGCTCCACTTCCCATCCAGCTCCCTGCTTGTGGCCTGGGAAAGCAGTCGAGGACGGCCCAAGGATTTGGGACCCTGCACCCGCGTGGGAGACCTGGAAGAGGTTCCTGGTTCCCGGCTTTGGATCGGCGTAGCACCAGCCCGTTGCGGCTCACTTGGGGAGTGAATCATCAGACAGAAGATCTTCCTCTCTGTCTCTCCTCCTCTCTGTATATCTGACTTTGTAATAAAAATAAATCTTTAAAAAAAAAAAAGAAAGAAAAGAAAGTCAGCCTGTCCTTTGGAGCTGTAAAGCCAGGCATTGGCTTGCCCTCTGTGGCTATGAAAGTCCTAGACAGAAGCGTCTTCTGAAAGGTTTTGTCATCTGCCTTGAGAATCTGCTGTTTGGTATAGCCGTCTTTGTTGTCTTAGATCTTCTGGACAAGTTGCTACAACATATACACCATCACTTGCGGCTTCACTTTGCATTTTCCTGTTGTGTAGATGAGTTCTTTCCATAAGCCTCAGGAACCAGCATCTGCTAAGTTTCAACCTTGTCTTCACCTTTGTCCATGCCTCTTAGTCTCTGTAGACTTAAAGCTATTTAAAGCATTGCCCTGGGTTAGGCTTTGGCTTTTAGGAAATGATATGGCTGATTTGGTCTCCTTTCTAAACCACTAGAATTGTCTTCATATCAGCAAGCAGGCTGTTTTGCTTTGCTATCAGCTGTGTAGGCACTGGAGCAGCACTTTGTAACCCCCTTCAAGAACTCTGCCTTTGCATTCAGTTTGATTGCTTGGCACAAGAGGCCTAAATTGGGCCCATCTGGGTCCATGCCTTCCTCACTAAGTGTCATAATTTCTGGCTTGTAGTGAATTGGGAGACATGTGACTCTTCCTTTCACTTTCCTTTGGTGGCCATCGGAAGGTTATTAATTAACCTGATTTTAAACAGTGTTTTGTCTCTCTGGAAATGGGAGGGCTGAATGAGTCTGAGTAATCCTTAAAGCAGTCAGTGTTCACAATACTTACTAGCTAAGCTCTCTGTATTATCTAAGCATAGTTCATGGCACCTCAAAACAATTACAACAGTAGCATTAACTATCAATGATCACAGACCAACAGGTAAGATAAAAAAAGTTTGAAATATTTTGATAATTCCTAAAATGTAACGCAGAGACCTGAAGTGAGCACACCATACTAGAAAAACATTGTCACTAAACTCACTTGATGCCGGGTTACCACAAACCTTCAGCTAGGGAAAATGCATAATACCCACCAAGAGAAGCCTGGTAAAAGAGTTATGCTTGTGTTTTATTTAAATGTCATGCAGCAGAACCTTATTGCTACAGGGAAGTAGTCTCTTCTGTCCACAAACATGTATGAGTAGCAATTATATGTCAAACCAAATAACAAAAGATCAAATTATTTTGTTTTGCCTAACTAATCCTTTTCTTGAGAATAAAATGAGGATTCCTGTGGTATGATATACAGTATGGTCAACACTTGAGCAGTTGCTGAATCAGATGTTCCGAATATAAAATACCAGTGGGCTCTAAATAATGGGTCTCTTAACCTTAATCCAACCAAAATGTCATTTTGACATAAGTATATCCCTTGAGATTTTCTTGCTCAGGTGGACCATTTCTGTAACAAATTTCACAGTTGAGAAATTAATCCTTAGAAATGATTTAGTATGGAATGAGTGAATACAAATACATAGTCTTTTGCAGGAAGTAGGAGAAAGACGTGTAAGATGCAGTTTGTCCAGGGTGAAGGTACATTGTAACACAGACCTAGTTCTAAACAGATGCCTTGCAAAAGAAATTCAGTGGTGTACTATGGTAGTAATGTGTTATCTTTTTAATAATTGCTTCCATTATTCAGCATGGTAGGGTACTGAATACATTAATTGCTTGAATGAAGTATTAATCTCATTTGTCTAAGAAATCCAGCAGGACCCTTCTAACAGAAAGAAGGACAAATAGTAATCATATAGAGTGGTCCTTTTGAAAACCCACACTTTGTGGCATAGGATTAAGTATGTTTAAAATGAAAATTTCCCCTCCAACAACCAATGATTAATCTAAAAATGTGTAGAAACTCCTGGTGGGATAAATTCTCTCTTCCCAGTTCTGTATATCTTTATCACCCTCAAAATTATATGTACTTTTGTATCCTCAAAATCATATGTACTTCTCCTTAGGAATGGTAGATCTAAACTTTGTCTTGTAACCATTCAAGGACTTATGTAACTCTTCCCCATTTTTTTTTTCTCTTTCATAGTCAATTGCTCAAGACCTATAAGTATCTATTAAACAACTGGCCCTCTGGGAGAAAAACATCTGTATCTGTAGAGTTTGACAGTTTCCATGGTGTAAATATCCCCACCATGACCACTTTCAAGCTCCCTGCCTGATGCCGCTGGTGATGAATTGGGAGATGGTGGGAGGATAAACACAACTGGCTGTACGAGCCGGATTTTCCACTCACTTGGCTGTAGGTCAGTTGTTCGCATCTCCCACCATGGTGTGCTCCAGTAGTGTCTCCAGATTTCTGCACAAAAGGGAATTGCCGGACAGACCTCATTGGAAGGGGAGGATCAGGAGATGCACTTCTCTATTGGAATGTATGTTTGTTTAGAATGATGTAGGGAGCATGGAGAGGAATAACAGAAACCCAGGTAGCTAAAGCTCCCCCATCCGTGCACTCACCAAGCATGGTGTGACTTCCCCATAGGACCCTTCCAGGACAGCTTTGTTTAAAGTGGTTGAATTGTCATTACAATCCTGCTGACATTATCCACATCACTCTGATTTGAAATCTTGAAATCATCCTTGATTCTTCGCAATCCTTTCTTGCCACAAGTCAGTAAAAGCTGCCTATGTTACTTCCACAGCAGCTGTCATAACCTTTTCTCTTTATATTTCTATTAACAGTACCAATCGATCCCTCATTACTTCTTGTGTAGTGCTAATTTCAATTGATCTCCCCATCTGTAGATTCTTCTCTGAGAGTCATTGCAAGTTTAAATCCGCTTCCTTTGTAAATTTCCTGGTCTCACTGGCCTGTTGGAAAAATTCTGGTGGTTTCCTACTGCCTACCCAAAAATGACAGATGTGTTAACAAAGCCATTAAGGCTATCCAATCTCACTCAGTCTATCATGTCTATCTCCCAATAATTGCAAATTTGTGTAACTGAATATCATTGTCAATGGCTTTACAAATACCATTCAAGTCAGCCACATCTAGGTGTGTCCTAGATAAATATTTTTAACGATACCCCTTCATAGGAATATACCAGGCTGAAGCTTTGAAAATAGCATTTACTCCCTGAAATAAATGGCATATCCCCAATGGCTATCAGTTTCTTTATTTGAATTCCTCAAGCACTCCCTCACATATACAGTTGGAATCTTTCCGTCATTCAGGCTGTAACTCAAGTGCATGTAACATCTACAGAAATGCAAAAAAAAAAAAAAAAAGCATAAACACAGGATGAAACTTCCTAAAATTAAAAGTACAAGAGAAACAGCTATCATCTATCTGGTTTAAACCAGAAACCACTGATCATATGGGGCCCAAATAGGAAATAATGGAGAGGAGCAATTAACTAAAAATATTAAACTGTTGAACCAGGCCACCCTGTGTCTCCACGTCAGGTTAACAGTAACCCTTCTAAAGTTGGCCTCAAATCATGAAGTGACAATGTATACCCTTTCCTCAATTGATCGAGTCCAGTCATATATGTGAGATTCACATGTAGAAATTCTTAGGCAAAGTCAAGAGCTGGCATAATAGCAGAAATCCCAAAGAATTCACTGCAATAAACCAATCTTTTAAAAAAAATCATTTGCAAAGGGGAACAATCTTCCCCATGTGCCACCACAAATATTCATAACAATGGGAAACAGAGATTACACATGAATTATAAAATGGAAAGTGCCTAGGCAATAGGTTCCATTTGGTAGTAATCTTATTTCTGCATGTTTACTCTTCTTCACATTTTTGATACTTTTCACGAAATCAAAATAAACCTGTTTCTAGGGTTTTTAAAACACAACAGAATAGAGTTTTAAAGGTTGTTCACAAACTTGCCATAAAGTAACTAATATTCAATATTTTCTTTGTATAATGTATCAGACATGTACAAAGGTATTTCAAAAGTTCATGGAAGTGAAATAAATTGCTCTGGTGTAAAAAGTCCATGCATAGTCTTCATAATGTATAATTTCCATGAACTTGTTGAAGACCACTATAATGCAGGAATTTCAAAATTGTTTGCACGAAGATTAACTTATCTTTCACTTATTTTTTTTATAAATTCTTTGAAGTCACCTCATATTTTTTCAGTCTGTAGCATCACACTATTACAAAATAAGGAATGAGAAGCAGCACTTTGGTTTTGTTAGTTTTATTTTGTTTTGCTGTTTTTGTTTATGATCTTTATAAAATTCTGGTAGAGAAATTACATTAGACCTACAACTACAAAAAAGTTTGATGGACAGGAGAGAAAGGAAGGGAAGCAGAAAATTTGGTCCAACGATGGTAGAATAAGTAAGCATTAGCTTGAATACTATTTGAAGTAGAACAATATTTCAGTACTCAGCTGTGTACAAAATCATGTCATATACAATGTTAATATATGTTCCAAGCCATTGTTACCTTTGTAAATTCATCACAGTCTTAAATATTCCAGAAAAAGAAAACAAAACATAGTTAGAATATTTCCCAGATTGAAAACACAAACTTTTGCTATCTTTTCTATATATTTATTTGTATATTGCAGTTCTTCTAGATTTTTTTTAAACAAAAAGGGGCATTTAATCAGTTATTTCTAAGCCAGAAAAGATTATCCAGGGGTGGAACTAGAAATTTTCTCTCTCTATATATGTGTGTGTGTGCATGTGTGTGTGTGTGTGTGTGTGTGTGTGTGTGTGTGTGTAATGTGTAATTTCATTTATTCAGGAATGAGTGAAACAGAATGCTCCCATCCAGAGTTCATGCTGGAAACACCCTCAATGAACGATACTAGATTAGGCCAACCTGGAAGCAAGGAACTAAATCCTGGTTTCCCAAGTGGGTAATGGGTGCCCAGCTATGTAAATAATCCCCACTGCTTCCTGGGGTATAGATGTGCAATAAGTTAGCCATCAAACTCAGGTATGATGGGTTTGGGTTTGGTATGGGTTGTAGGCCAAGAGCCCACTCCAAGATAAGTTGATTTTAATTCAAATAATTTTGAAATCCATGCCATTTTTCTCATTTTATGCCTTTTCCATGAAACTTTTGAAAACGTTTTATAGATAAACATTAAATTTTTTTTCATAAAACATCACTTTCATTGATGTTTTAAGGTAATTCTATAATGTGTGGCTTTGGGTTTATTGCTTGAGGAATGTATCATTTGAGGACTGACTGCTAAAGCTTCCAAAATAGGAAATTGGGAGAAGGGTGGAATTGACAGCAGTCTGAGAGTCTGGGAAACATAACTTAAGTAAACTTTTATTTTGTGATCTAACAGCCTTCACTTCAAAACAGCTTGTTTCAGCTGTTGATTTTGAAAAAAATACTTGAGCTTGCCAGCTTGGTGCTTGTGGATCACCAAGGGAGATAAGGAAAGCACCAGTTCCTTTAACCAGTTGCATGGCCAGGGCAACACCCTTGCTTAGCCAGGAGCATATAGATGGAAAGGGTGCTCGGGGTAGACCAGTGCCAGCTCCACCCAGCATGGCCCCTAGACAGACAGCAGGGAGCTTGCTTGATCAGTTTTGCCCAAGGGAGAAATGCCAGCTTTTACGCTTCTTACTGTTTTTGAATAGGTGAGCACTCATTCCTTTGAAAATGTGAAACAGACCAAAGAGTATAAATCAGAACTCTTCTACCAATTTGATACACAGATACTAAGTTCTCCTGTTTTGGTAGCAGTTCTTTATTTATCCTTGCAGACATAATATTACATATATATATAGCATGACATTCTGTTTTTTACCTTTATAATGCACACTAAGCCCACTGCTTGTCTCTTGAGCTTAATTATTTTCACAATTGTAATTATTAGGCTTTCATTTGCTTTTACTTTTTGGCATCTTATTGAACTTATGTTGGAGGTTGTTTCATATCAATTCATGAAAAGCTTCCTCATTACTAAACAGAATTGCTGCATGTTATAGAAGGATCATCATTTGTTGTAACTAGTCAACTCTTGATATGGACATTGATATCACTCACAGCCTTTTTTATTTCATATAGTGAATAATTTTGTACACAAATCAATTAACACATGTAGTTCTTTTGAACATTCATACCTGAAGTGTAATTGCTGAGTCAAGTGTGTGGCCTGGTAATTTTGACAAATTTTGACAAGTTGTTCTGTACGAAAGCTGTACTCATTTGCATGCCCATAGCTGTGAGTATGACAATTGTCATACCTCAGATCACAGCTGTTCAATCTCGTTTCTGCCTCGGGTAATTACACTTGTCTCCAAGCTCAGTGGCACTCAACTGGGGGCAACTCTGCTCCCTGCAGATATTAGGCAATGAATGCAGACATTTTGGATGGTCACAACTGTAGAGTAAGGCAACTATAGGCATTTATGGATAGAACCAGGGAGTCCTGCTAGATATCCCTCATGGTACAGAACAAGCTCATTTCTTCCCTTCCTCCCAATGAATTAACCAGTCCAAAGTATCAGTGGCACTAAGGAGAGAAACTACCCTCTGTAAACATCCAGTGCCTTTTGAGTATGTTAGGTACCTCCCAGGATGCTTAGGAAGCTTCACTTTCTCTAATCTGAAGTTTAGGTTGACTAAACCGGCTGATTTTTTGTGCTTCTCAAGTACCTTTCAGATTACTGTTTGTTTGTTTCACAATGATTCTACTTAGTGATTTGCAGGAACGTGGACTCCTCAGAAACATGACTATATCTATGTGTATTTTTAATCCAGAAAAAAAGGCACTCAACTTACTAAACGAATGAGTTAGTGTTAACAGTACTTGCTGATTGTCTCACTGTAATTTAAGGGATTATTTTATTCTATTCACACTGAGACAATCAGCAAGTGCTGTTAACACCAACTCATTCTTTTTTATGCCTCTTTGCTACACCTTCCTCTTAGTGTCCATTTCATCTTTAGCTTTCTGCAGGCGCTTTTTCTTGCCTACAGAATAGTTGCACCAGGAAATGTCAATTAAATTAGAAATATTGGCCTCTTCCCTGGTTTGTACGTCAACAAAGTGCAGCTTATTACTACAGCGTTAAGGTCACTTAATTATATACTATCTTGCTCATTTATAGTTTCTAACTGAATTTGCCTTGTCCCCTCAAGTGGATTGAAGTCTTCCACAAGAGCAAAAAACAAAACATTTATGTATTCATGATGACAAGCTTACTGTTTACAAATGAGTGGCAAATTCTTTGTTCTCTGTCTTTCAAATCACTCTGCAAGATGCGGCTCAAAGATTGTCACCCCAGTTAAAGGAACTATTTATCCTCAAGAGTTGAGCTTCCTCATCAAAAATGCCAAGAAGGCAGCCAGATATAAAACACCTGGCTCTGAGAAATCTGCTTCCTAATTTTACCTTGACCAGGTTTCTCTGTAGGAGTAGAGGAGGCCAACAGACCAGCGCCCTTTGCACATCACTGCAGATGTTGCCAGAAGACACTTTCCCATTGTTCAGTGTGATTGAGGACCCAAGTGAGCACCAGAGGAGAGACCCATCCCTGAGGTCTGACATAAGTTAAGAGCAGAAATCACCCGCAAGCTTTTAGCCTCCTGTGAGGTAGCAGGGGTCTCCTAATTAGCTACACAATTGTGCAACTGTAAGTTGACTTTGCCAAAAAGCAAAGTAGTGGAGGCCTGATTTTCTTGGGAGCCAGGATTGGGATTGAGAGGAGGGGGAGTGTGGCCTCCTGGGAAGAAAGCAGCAGAAACAACAAGGTCAGGGAGGGAGGAAGCAAGGACAAAAAATCCTGGGTTGAAAGACTGAATGGCATGTTCCTAGGGCTAAATATATCCTGCAGAAAATTGGAATGCAGGGCAGCTTTGATTGTATCTAACACAAAATTTTAAAATGTAAATGCAAAACAATGTAAATGAAGAACTGCCTACTTTACCTCTGTTAGCTAATTTAAATACCGTGTAACCCTCAAACCCTGTTGCATTGTTTTAGCAATGCAAAATAAGCGTGCAGTTGAGGTTCTTCCAAGCTGAGTTGCCAAAGAAGAGGACAACATTCAGATGTGAATAAATGTCAGGCAGCTCCAATACATGAATAAAGTCAGCATGATCAAAGTCTAAATATTTTAATCACATCTCAAAACAAATTCAAAAATTTTTAAATAAGCATTTTAAATAGTAACTTTGATATTTAGTCATGCATTATCTATATGGATTGAAACAATGAGCTATTGAAGGGTTCACTTCTCAAAATTACTAAATTCTGAATCTTCACGTTTGGATCCTTGTAAAAGGACCTGAATGTCTACCCTTCCACCTGATATAAAAATCGTAGAGCTCAAGAGTCTGGTAACTTTTAACAAAAAATATTACTTTTCCGAATCATAGTGTATTGCACTCTGTTTATGGGAACATAAACTTATTTAAAGGTTATATCTCGTAAGATGAATTCTCTAAAATATATTGCATAGCTTCTGATTTTATGAGTGAATTACATCAGCAATCAGTAACTCATGATTGCTTATCTGTTATATTCCAAGCTCCATGCACCATGGTAAGTGTTTGTTTTATTTCATTTGAGCTTTATATCAACTCTCTGGGGCAACTAAATTCCACTCTGTGATACTTTTCTGATGCTTTAAAAAAAGGAGCTTGATGTGCCCTCTTGGAAAAGTTTTCAATTGCAGGGTTCGAAACACAGTTTAAAGTATGCTTCCTTAATGATAGTAACTGTTTCCATGAATTGCCAAACCAACTGTCCCTACTGCTAGGCTAAACACTGAGTTCTAAGCCTCAGCATTAATTTTATGTAAGATTTGATGAAGAGCAGGATTTGTGGAAAAATGTAATGGGATCCAGGGGTCATAGCCTTGAGTGGTAAATGGCAAGAAATTTAGGGAGTCTTTTTCTTCAGATTCCACTTAGAGTTGTTCAGTACACCAAAAGAGGGTCATTGCATGAAAAAAAGAGATGACTAACAAGCAAACAGTGTTTATTAGCTGCGTTCCCAGGCAAGTCCACCTGTCCACATAGAGGCACTGGGCCATTGGAGTCAAGCCCTTCAAGGGTTGTTTGGGGTTGATACAGGCACTGGACTGGTGAGCAGGGTGGAAGGTGAGGCTTTGGTGAATGAGAGTTTTTTACAGGGCATAATGAACTTTGCAGTTGGCTGATTCTAGAGACTGGGAATATTTTTTTGATAAGACAAAGAGTGGGGAAACCACCCCAGAGGTTTTGTTGGTGCTCCTCCACCATGACCAACCCCCTCCCCCAGTCAGCCCTACAGTAGCCCTGCCTCAAATTTGAGTTCTGCAAACTGAAGCTCATGGTGGAGCTATCCCTAGGGAGGATGGGAGGTGCTCATGCACACAGAGCCAAGAACATCAGAAGCAATAAATAAGCCGTTATGAGTCTCATCTGCTGTGAATGTACCAGCCATCAATTGCAACTGACAAAAGAGGGGACCTCTTTGGAGTCTCTGACCTCCTTAAAGGCCCCCATTCCTGGTGTGGGCACTGTGGAATTCAATGAGATGATGGGCTCTGCTTTCATTTTTCTAGAATGGTGTTGAACAAAAGAACTGGGTATGGAAAAAAAAGAGAGGCAGCTCATTTCTCCTGAGGCTTTTATTGAAGGAGAAGTCCTAATTGAATGTCCTCATAGCACTGTGGCACTCAACAAAGTGGCCTTCTTTGCTCTGCCGCCACTCTGATTTGCTTTAGCTGCAGTTTGAAGGGAAAAGCCAATTTTTCCAGCTACTGTCTCTGAAAAGTACATGTCAAGCAGCTATTAGTACCAGGATATGCTTTTCTTTAAAGAAAGGAGGAGCTGCTCTTTCAACCTGGGTTTGAATCGCTTTCATAAAACTAGCAGGATCTGCTGGGTTCCACCTGCAAACGATTTTTAAACAGTCTTTTTTTTTTTTTGTCTTTTTTTTTTTTTTAATTAAAAGAAGCAGTGAAATTCCATTACTTTGAACAAGACCAGATTGAATAGGCTGCCAGTCGACATTATTTCCTTCTTTTGTGGAAAAGTCACCTCTTCCCTCTTTCCTCACCGTTTTGCAAGGGTCTTGGCATTTGCTGTCATATGGCAGGAGGCAGAGGTGCTCTCCAAGGTCCCTGTCACACTCTTAATGTTTTTAAAAAGAAGTTCCAAAGTGGCAGAGCCACTGGCCCACAGTGCAGCACTTCAGAGGCAGGCAAAGGTAATTGTTGCCCATGGGATTGTCACTGTGACCTGCGATACATCAGCATCCTGCCAGTTGGGCCGCCAATCTTCTCTCCATCCTTGCCGCGGAAGCTCTTCTCACCAACACAGAACAGAGGACTGGGATTCCCTGCTGCCTGTTTGATTACGCGTGGGTGTCTGTTAGGAAAATAGGCAGCGAGGCATAGTAGTGGAACCCACTATTCTCAAAAATGAGCAGTGGCAGCATCAGCTCTTGACAAATTTGGATTTTCATCGGGTGACCAGTTATGAATGTCATCGTAACTGCAGTGAATGCCATTTAGGCTGCTCCTGGGTTGTAAATTACTTGCAAAAGGGAGGCTCTGTCATTCTCTGGAGGTAGATAGATGACAATGAGAGATGATTCATGACGGATGGATGGATAGATAGATAAATAGATAGATAATAGAATTTGCATTTCCATTTTCTTTCTGCAATTATAGACAACAAAGACACTGCATAGAAAGGACTTGGACGTGAGTAGGCTTTAGGATTCAGTTCAATAGGAAATCAGCCTTCAGTGAATTCCTTACCTCTGGGCTTCAGTTCCCATCCCTGTAAACAGTGGATGCTGCAAGCTTGCTACATGGCCAGAAGAAGGCTTTAAATCTGCACTCACAGTCTGAAGAATAGAAGTGCCAAAGGAATCTGCTCTCAAGGCTACAGTTCCCATTACAGTTAAAGACAGACTCACTGCAAAATAGTGTAGCTTCTGTATGATTTAATGCTTAATTCAGGAAGAATTTGTAGTGCTAAGAAAATGCTTGCTGCCTGGCGCAGTTGACAAAGGTTCTCTGCTTGACCAGACTTTAATTGGACAACTCTGAGCCCTTCACTCAAAGCAGCCCTGACCTTGAGCTCCCTCTCTGTCTTGCAGAATCTGCTGTTAGCAAGAATTCTGCCAAGCCAGTTTTGACAGAATTCCCCATCCTTGCTGTCTGATCACTCTGGCGTGCCTTCTGTGAGAATCTTGTTAGATTTTGCAAGAATGCTGTACTCTCAATGTCCAACCCACATCCTGGCTACAAATGACTACTTATTCTCATTGTATTTGGAATTGAGCCCAATCTCTCTTTCTTAATGCAGTAGCCTTGACAGCTATCGTATTAGTCCTGAATGAAGACCTTCTCATGGTTTTAACAAGTGTCAGAATAATTTTTCTTTAACATGGGTCAAAGCTTAACTATTGAGATTTTTTTAAAGGTGCCTAACATTTACTGTGCACCAAGCTGCTATGTGGCCTGAATGCCGAATCTCTCCCTCATGACAATGCAATGAAGCAGGGCAATATGTCCACCTGCAGGTGAATCCAGAGCCCTGAGAGTTTACACTGCTTTGACAAGCACACATCCAACTGGAGTTGGATGGTAGAAGTGATCCTCTAATCAACAGAGTTTGGCCCCAGAGTTCCTGTTCTTGAACACAGGGTCAAACTACCCTGAAAGGGTACAGGGACAGGAAATCTGCCTTGTCAAAACACTTAGAGAAAGACCCTCAAATTTGGCCACACATGGGATCCAAGGTAAGTAATGCTAATGAGAGACACAGGCACAGGAGCATGGGGACAGAGGGGCAAGCTTCTCAGCGACACCTGGCTGTCTTCATCTGGAAGTGAGAACCCTCTGCTTTTTAAATAGAAGCCAGAGGAATAAATCTGGATTTGGATAAATATGGATAAGAAAAAGACTGCCCGACACATAGGCTCAACACACACAAATGCCTTTGTAGATGGGATTTCATTCGGTCAGGGTGATTCCTGTTTGCCATCTCATTTTTAGAAGTTATGACTTCGTGTTTTGATGGATGGTGGTTGATGATAAAGACATACTTTTCACTCGAAACCACCAAAGAATTATACTTTTAAAATGTCCTATGCACCTGCCGGAAGCTACAAGATTCCCACCATCTCACAGGAGAAGGGAGTGGCCGATGAGGTCATTTCTAATGACAATGGTGTGGATTTTCAGTAAATCAATGGATGTTCAAGTTAATCGGTGTTAGCCAAGAAAACTGGGCCTTTTTTTCTCTTCAATCCTGACTTGATAATTCATTTAATAAGTCAACCTCTATTAACCAAGTGGACAAAAAAAAACATCCTTTCAAAGTTCAAATTCACACAATCAGCTGCGGGGAGGAAATGGAGTGAATGTAGTGACTTCTAGGAGTTTATAAACTCGTCTTTATGTAAAGCTTTCACCTGTCAGCTGATGAATTTTGAGCAGCTCCCGTGTTACAGGCCTGCCTGGCAAACCAGGTTTCTCGGCTGCAGTTGTCTGCTCCTACCCTGATATACACTCTGTGCTCAGCCTTTGTGAGGCTGTCTGGTCTGTCAGGTGCATGATGTTTCTAGTTTTAATTGCCTAAACCTCACTACAGATACACAAAGTTTCATAAATGAGATACCACCACTTTCCTACTTCCAACAATATTTTTGATTGTGGATTAATGTTGACTATTGGTTTCGTGCTTGACAAGGGTTTTTATAATGCCCATTTTGAGGGAGACAATAATTAACAACTCTTTATGAGCAAAACCCTGCACCATGTCCTGTGGAGTAAACAAAAAAAGAATCATTAAGCTGCTTCCTTTCTTTGCTGGGGCTTAAAGGTACCAAAATAGTGCAGCATAAAAACCACAATATAAATGGCACAGATTACCAATGAGAGTTGAACAAAAGAGAAATCCTTTCTGATTGGAAGGTTTTAAAGCCTTCTAGAAAGGAAATGGGATTTAAGAGGGGTCTTGAAGACTGGGTATGCTTTTTGGGGAGAAGGTAAACCAGTGGGATGAAAGGCATAATAAACACAGGTGAGGGGGAAGGGAAGAGCAGAATAAGCTTAGGGCACAGTGAGTGATGGTAACAGAAAGCCCAAGGAAATGGGAAAGAAACCTGCAGAAGTTGTTCGAATGAGCAGAAAGCACTCAAGCCGAAGAATGGAAAAATATTAGGACATTAATGTGACTACTGAAGGAACAGCTGGTTTGGGGGAGAAAATCAGTTTTATTTCTTGTTAAATTTCATATGATGACAGATTAGTCTGATGACATTAAATTGAAGGAGAAAATGTTGTGTTTTTCAAAACCTAAGCCCAACCAATGTGACCTTACATTTATTTTTTGACACATGAGAGCTTGAAGTAAGGTTGCATTGTTGCACCTAAAGAAATAGGAACCTTGAGTTATAACGCTGGACAGGTTCTTAGAAATCAGGTAATTCATTTTACCTTGAGTTATTTGGATTTCAGAAAGACTGGGTGATTAAGGCTGAGATCACATAGTGTATGATAATATTATAACATAGTCAGTCACTATTTTCTGGTCAATTGCTGTATCCATTTGACTTATTGTTTAGTCATTATTTTATACAAACACAAATAATTTTATGTATGCATAGGTACACATATCCCAAATCTTGCCAAATACATGTGCTTTTTTTTAAATCAGCATTTTCCTACTTTGGGGTACCTCCATGTTCCCCTTTCTGTCTCCAACTCACTAATTCTCTCCATTCAACACCTCATTCTAAGTACTTTTACTATGTATATAATCACATATGTACTTTCAAAAGTCTGTGGAAGTGAAATTAAAGCATAGGTGGATTCTGGTGCAAAAGATGTTGAAATCCATGCATTTTAGGCTCTTTAAAATGTTCTAGAAGATGTGGGATTCTGAATAATAAAATATATATTTTCATGGTTTTTTTTGCCTCAGAGTATACTTAGATTTAAAGTCTGTTTTCCACGAATTGCATGAAGCACCCTCATGTAAGTGTGAATGCATGTGGAGTATTTTAAATCATTGCTTTGGGAAAATACACATCTTCTTATCCATATGCCATATTTCCTAGTCAACCATACGTTATAGAAATCCCTCCCAACCAAAAACCTATTACTAAATTACATACTTTTTGTAATGGTCGTTTAATACTCAAGAGTTGGGATACCTTGTGATCCATTCTGACATTCTTCCTATTCATGCATCAGTAGGTTTGCAGCTTTTGCCTTTAAAAATAGTACTTAAATAACTATGGTATAACTCTATTCATATTTCATGGTGTTTATTTGTTGATGGAGTTTGGTATCATTGGGTCAAGGGCATGTGTTTTTAGTTTTAAAAACTAAATTGCTGTCTTAATAAGGTTATAACAAGAAATCTTTGTTCATACAATGAGTAAAAATATTTCCTTTCACTAGATATCTCCAGACTCTAACATTTTATGCTTTTAAAAATTAATTTTAAGTGCAAGTGTTTAAAGTAAAACCTCATTGCTCCTTTATTTGTGTTTACCAATGAGGTTGTTGAACTTTTTATAAGTTTATTGTCTATTTCTATTTCCTCTTGTAAGCTACCTTTCATATTCATTCTTTTCCAAAGGATTATTTTGTCTTCTTGCATGTTTGTCTATCCTCAAAGATTAAAAATGTATTTTCGCATCTTTTCTGATATGCGTTGTCATGTAAAAGCTTTCCATTTTATTTAGTTACCTATGTTTATGGTTTCTCTTTTATTTCTGTGTTGTTTTCAAGGTAAAAAAAAAAATCTATACCCCTTCCCTAAGATCACTTTTATGATCTTACAGAATTTTTATTTAATTAGGTATTTTGCATTTTAACTTTTAATCTACCCAAATGCATTTAGGATTTATTTTCTGAATTGGTATTTAAAAAAAGATCTGCTTCTCTTTTCTTCTGGATGAATAAACAGTTTACCAGCCCTTATGTTCAACAAGCTATCCATTTACCATTTAACTGAAATGTCTGTTTTGTCATACATTAAATCCTCATTTATATTTGACTCTATTTCTAGATCATATTTTGAATGCTATCTTGGTAACTTTCGATTTAATTACATAGCTTTACATGATTTTTCTGCTATGTCATAAATCACATAAACGATCTTGAGTTAGTTCTCAAACTTAGGTAGCTCCACTAATAAAATCTACCTGCTGGATACCCGCACTGTCACAATAGGTTAAGCTTCCACTCTCAGAACCCGCATCCCATATCAGAGTGCCATTTTGAACCATGTTGCTCTACTTCCAATCCAGTTTCCTGCTAATGTGCCTGAAAGGCAACAGAAGGTGGTCCAACCAAGTACTTGGTTTCCTACACCTATATGGGAGACCAGGATGAAGTTCTTGGCTCCTGGCTTGAGCTTGACCCAGATTTGGCTATTGTAGACATTTGTGAAGCAAACCAACAGCAACAACAAGAACGAATAGATCTCTCTCACTTTATTCTTCTCTCCCTTGTCAATCTGTTAGATAGATGGATAGATAAATAGATAGAAATATTTTCTTAAAATTCTGCTAGACAGTAGTGGAATACAAGCAAAAAAGTTGTATGCTAAAATAATATTTGTGTAATTAAAATATTTCTTCACAAGCTCCAATTGTATGGCAACACATACACACAAAAAAAAGGTTTCATGTGCTTAGGAGATCCTATCAAAATGATAGTTTGATGTGATTTCAGTCCTTAAAGGAACGACCATATTAATGGGACCTTTTTTTTTTATTCACAGGCTGGTTCTTCCCAGTAATCTTTTCTGAGTGTCTTTAATCTGAGCTCCAAGGGTTTCCCAGTGGGAACAGTACTGCAAGAAGAGCTCTGGAGTATTCTTGGAGAGGAAGTCCATGGGGACTGTACCTGACCCTCTGGGACCAGCCAAACCTTTCCTGCTTGCACCTGCTGGAAAAGAGGACCCTCCGGGAGAGCTGCAGACTGCCTCCGCTCGGCTGCAACCACCTCTGCTGTGCAAGAATGCCAATGGCCTCTCTGGTGCCCCCACAGAAGCAAGCCTTAACCCCAGTCCAGCTGCCAAGGCCCTGATGCAGACCTGTGAGCATGAGACCACCCAACCAGCTATGTCTTCTCCTGGCATTCTGAAGGAAGTGGAGAGAGTATCTCCCACACCAAACTCCTCTGACCAAGCCCAGCTACCAGGCAATAGTGAGCTGGCAGCACCAGCACTGAGTTCTGCAAACAGATGTGAGGACCCTATACACACACCGTGTGTGATCCCAGTCAATCAGCCTAACCATGCCCCAACCCCTGGTGATCATCCCAGTGCCAGCCCTTCCCCTGGAGGTGAAAACCCTCTGGTAAGATCCCAGAGAACCTCACAGGGAGAGCAACCCGAGAAGTCAAGTTGTCCCGTAAGGCGCACCTGTGACAGCAGCCATGATCAAGAGTCCTGTGATTTTCCCTCCCAAGGAGCAATCCAGGAAAGGGTGCAGATGCCAGAAACAGCAGTCAGGGAGTCCAGTATTTCACCTCCTCTTGCAGGTGGACCTGAAGCCAGCTGTGACTCTACGACAAGGTCCTACACACATCCCCCAAGAGAAGATGAAGGTGCCAAGGAGAGACAGCCATCTGCCACTGCCTCAGACATGCCAGGTGTACCTTCTGTAGTATCTGCACCATCCCATCTCCCAAGCAACGGCTCCACGTGTTCTGCAGCTTCAGAGACGGTGCTACTGCCCACACAGCAGCAGGCATCGAGGTATAAAGAAGCCAGTACGATGACCAGCCATGCTGAAAGTGAGCTCAAGGAAGTCCCTGGCAGAACTCGGCAAGATGCCGAGGTGCAGGCAGTGGCAAATGTGGAGAGCAGATCAGTCTCCACCAGCCCCAGCATCCTAATGGCATTCTTAAGAGAAATCCCTCCGGAGTGTTTGGAACAACAAGAGCAGCTGCGTGTCATTTGTCATGGCCATGGCAATGGGAGCCCCCGGTTGGAGCTCTCTGACCCTTTATTAGGCTCCCAGCAGGCCGGTCAATACCCTGGCATCATGCCGCAGGTGCACATCCAGACAGCTGCAGTTGTTTCTTCAGCATTCCAAGGAGAACATAAACCAGCCAGCTCACCTGGTGAGGTTCTTAAAATCTCTTCGATCAATGTGGCCTCTAGTCATGCCCAGGGTGTGTGTGAAGAAGACAAGGAGTCAACAGAAAAAAGTACAGAAAGGGAACAGTCAACCTCAAATCTGGTTTCAGGTTTCAATTCTGGCTCCACAAAGGCTCCAGTCAACCAGAGTTCTCTCCACGCAGTCAACCAAGCAGAAGCAAGTCCTGGATGCTGGGATTCTGCCAGCAAGCTGCCAGAGCACGTAGGGAAACTCAAAGATGGCCACAAAGCAAGCTCAGACTGCACACTCACCCCATCTTGTGACCCTGTCAACAAAGCTGACCAGTCCAGCAGCCCGGATCCCAACCATCAAAAAAGTACAAAGAAGACTGCATCTCCCCAGGTGGTAAGAGAACAAGATACTGATACCCTTGATGCCAAAACTCAAACTCTGTTACTCAATCCTAAAAGCCAAGAAAGTGGAGGCACATGTTCACCTGCTACTCCCACACCATCCCCAGTTAGAAAGAACCAGGAGATCACCTTAGAGGAAAACCGACAGACCAAGACAGCCACCAGCCTGAGCCTGCCGTGTGAT
Source organism: Ochotona princeps (assembly GCF_030435755.1). Classification (NCBI taxonomy): domain Eukaryota; kingdom Metazoa; phylum Chordata; class Mammalia; order Lagomorpha; family Ochotonidae; genus Ochotona; species Ochotona princeps. Next base: position 56,271,805 of record NC_080838.1, read on the forward strand.
GCCATCGGGGACTCCAGCCCCGGCTCTGGCAAGAGGACCCCTTCTCGCTCCGTCAAGGCCAGCCCACGCCGGGGCAGCAGAGTCAGTGAGTTCCTAAAGGAGCAGAAGCTGAACGTGACGGCAGCCGCTGCGCAGGTGGGATTCACCCCAGGCGAGAAGAAGAAGCAACTTGGCGCGGACTCCAAGCCCCATCTGAAACAGTCCAAGCGTGTCCGGGACGTCATGTGGGACGAGCAGGGAATGACCTGGGAGGTGTACGGTGCTTCCCTGGACCCCGAGTCCTTGGGAATCGCCATCCAGAACCATTTGCAAAGACAAATCAGGGAACACGAGAAATTAATCAAAACTCAAAGTGGTCAGTCCCGGAGATCCATTTCCTCAGATACGTCTTCAAATAAGAAGCTCAAAGGAAGGCAGCACAGTGTTTTCCAGTCTATGCTGCAGAACTTTCGACGTCCCAACTGCTGTGTGCGCCCTGCGCCTTCTTCTGTGCTAGATTGAAAGGGAGCCCCTGTGGAGTGCGTGTAGACAACTGGCCTGCCGTCTCAGGGTGTGGCTGTCAGTGTCAGCGCTGACTTTGTAGGGTGTTCTGGGTTTTTTGTTTTTTTGCTTTTGGAAAGACCAGAAAGGAAGAAAAATGTGAACTACAGGATTTGCAAATTAAAAGTAAAAAAAAATCAGTGGGTTCTCTGACTGGAGCTCTATTATAATCAAGTGTCATTTCAATTGGAAAGAACGAGAGAGGAGAAGCAAATTTCATGAAAAATTTGCAAGCTTAAGTGGAAATGTGGTTTTATGTAAAACGTGATGTTGTTTATAGAAATAGCATTATCATACATATGCCATTTTGTATGACTGCCTCGACTCATCATGCAATGTTATTTCTATTAAAATTCCTACCTTGTATTCAAATGTAGAAAAAAATTACTGTCAAATATACTGCTGTATTTCTAGCCCCATCACAATAAGAATGCTTATACCACACAAGATTTAAGTAGGTGATAAAAACCATAATGTAAAAGAAGTAACAAATTTGACTAATTCCTAGCCCATATAACAATAAATAAAGCATTTAACTAAAAATGCTAAATATGAATTAGTACTTGTAAACATCTAAAGATAATCCTTTTTCTAAATCTTGTTATAGTTGTTCACAAATCCAGAAAAGTGTATTAGGAAAATTAGCTAAGACTTAGAATATGAATACTGCCTCCACCAGACATGGGTCTGTGGATGCACAGTATCCTGCGCTGAAAGCAGTGTGTCTGTGATTCCAACCAGAATCAAATTTTGTCAATCTGATGCCCCAGAGGAAGTAAGTACATGGGACTGAACACCTGAAAAAAAAGTTGTTGAATTAGAGAGGAGGCCAAATTTAATTTTGTACAATGAGAATACTAAGGTCTTGGTTCAAAATTATCAATAATAGAGTACCCAGCACTGTTGTGTGTTAGTAACAGGAAAGCCTCATGGGAAACAAACAATATGTTTAATCTAGAGTCCAATAAACAAGGTGCAATTTGTGTTTTTCTTTCAGTTTGGTTCAATAATTTCTAATAGCCAAAGTAGTCGACAATAAATATAACAATAATTCCGTTAGAGGTTTTGTATGCACACTAATATCAGCTCATTTCATTGAGCTTATCATTTGGACTTAAAGGGTAGCTTCTACAGATTGATTTTAAGAAAAACACAATTGCATCTCATCCTTCAAACTCAACTAAAGGAGAGTCTTTTATGAAAAGATGGTTTGAGCCTCAGGTGGGTTATGCTGCTTCGAAACATAGGCACCTGCTAAATCTTGGCCCTCACATGTTGCTAAGAAAAGGGGGTGTCCCTGAGACATATGAGAGTCCTAGAGGCACTGGTCTGACCTTGTCCTCGATGTGACCAGTAGTGGCCTGAGAATTTGGGTCGAGTGTAAAAGGGGAATGGACACAGGCCTGAGAAAGGCTTCCTTTCTTGGATTGATCATAGGGTTAGCAGTGATCTCCACCTTGCATTTAGAAAAGGCTGTTGAGTCTTGGAGGGGCTGTTGACTTCTCTGAACTCTATCCCCTGACGACCTAGAATGGGCTTTCTGTCCAGAGACGCACCAATACATTTGTACAATGAATTCACAATGCCCATTTGGCTTTCTTCATTCTATTTAGCAGATTCTGAGTGGATAAAGGGGTGAGCTAATTATACATAATCTTGAATGCTACAAGGTAATGCAGATGCCACCTGAATTAGCAAGGGTCAATAATAATAAAATAAATAACTAGATGTTTTAAATAAACCTTTGATTTCTTTTGACATGACTGTATATGAAGCCTGCCTAAGTGATAGTCATCCTTTTTGGAGTAGAGGAGCTATGATTTCAGTTGTTATGCTTGGAACTTAATAATGAATTTTTTTAAAAAGAAGGCCCGGTTGTCAATTTCTTATTGACCTCTCTTAAGAATAGAATTATCTAAAGTAGAAATCACCATCTAATTATCAAACTGCTAAAACAATTGGAGATAAAAACCTCAAAATTCTGTCTCTTTTGACCTTATGTATCCATTCAGAGGTGTGCTCATGTTGCCCTATATCCAATGTCTTGGCCAGGACACAATTTTACTCCTGGCCGTGCTTGCTCACTGGTTGTCTCCCTTTCACATGGGCACACAAGCAGTGTGGACGCTGCATGTACCTGTTTACAGTGGCAGCTGTCAATACTGCCCACTGCTGGCCGGGTATGCCCCAGGTAACCCTCTGCTGTGCTTGGCAAGAACTGGGTGTTCCTACATCAAATGAAAAGAGAAGCAAGAATTCAGTATCCAGTAGTAATATTTATTTTCATGAGTTTAGAGTCACCACATGATTCATAAATACTGAAATGGATCATAGGCCTAAGAGTGTTGTAGCCTCCTGTTTCATGTGAAATAGATCAAAACTGATCAAACTGGGATTGGAGCTGTGCTTTTATGTGCTTCTCACATGAAAACTTGAAGAAGATATTTGATGCAATTTTAACTCATTTTCACGGGTGCTAAAATGAAATTCTTCACTCCTACAACAGTTTAGAAATTACCACAATATATTACAGAAGCTTTCTCATTTTGTTACTTCTTAAGTCTTACAGAATTAATAGCTTTTAGAAATAGTGAGAGAAATGTAGCATCAGTGGATAAAGTCATGAGTCTATTCAAGAAAGCCATGTTTTCACATTACAAAATCCATCCTAAGTTACTTTTACAATAAAACCTTATTTGAAAATCTTCCTTCGCTTCGCATTGTGACACAGCATTAGACTTTCTGTTCAGCATTTCTAATATCTCAGGATCCATCAAAAGAAGTTACAAAGCAGCCTTCCCTCCTCAGTTAAAATTCCTTGCTTGACCTTGCATGGTCCATATTGAAGATGGCTTCTTGCTGTTCTGAATTTCTTTTGGATATAATTTGGTTCTATTTGAGTTTGTGAAATACGTGGAGAAAATATTGTATGTGATCAGAATTAGATAATACTTCTGAAACTAGTGACAGCTAAAGCCAAAATTTGACTGTCAGATAAAATTGAGTTTGAGAGGCAAGATATCAAGTGAATACTAGAATCTGTTATTTTAAGATTGATTGACCTGCTTTTATTATCATAAAAATGGCTAGCTTCAGCCATCATGTCTGAGAAGTCATGTTGTCTTAAAGCGTGCTGTCTAATGATGTCATTATGCACTATTGGTATTTTATGCCACTGCAACTATTTTACATACAGTAAAAGCTGGATTACCTCTGTGTGGGGATCAGTGGCAGTAGGAGAGCATTTTCTTAAGTCATGTTTAGCCAGAAACCTTTCGTTTGCATCCTAAATGGAATATACCATAAAACATCTTAGTGTATTTCCCACCTTGACAAGTTAAGCAAAGTTTAATGTAACTTGACTTTACTGATTTTTGATCATGGTAATTGTCTGATATTCTCTGTTTCAGACACCATAGTCTCCAAGCCTTTTTAAATAACAAAATCAAAATGAATTGAACTGAATATGCAAGTATAGCGTATACCCTCCAGGTTGGACTTTGGAATCAAATTCTTTTTTTTTTAATTATTTATTATTTAACTTCATTAATTACATTGTATTATGTGACACAGTTACATAGATACTTGGGTTCTCCCCACCCCTCCCCATACCCTCCCACCATGGTGGATTCCTCCACCTTGTTGCATAACCACAGCTCAAGTTCAGTTGAGATTCCCCCATTGCAAGCATATACCAAACATAGAGTCCAGCATCTTATTGTCCAGTCAAGTTCAATGGCTTCTTAGGTATACCCTCTCTGGCCTGAAGACAGAGCCAGCAGAGTATCATCCCAGTCAATTGAAAGCTCCAACATACCATCAGCAAAAATTTACATCATTATGGAATTAATTGACATAGTAATGATTAACCAATATGTTAAAAGTAAATGTGAGTTCCCAGCCACCTTCTGTGACCACCTCACCTATACTTCAATTTTAGTTTATACACAACATATAACATACATAACATAACATGTTATACATAACATCATATCATCTTAAATTAAGGCAAACGTGGTATTTAACCTTTTGGGATTGGCTCATTTCCCTTAACATTATGGTTTCCAGTTTGGCCCATTTGGCCACAAAGAACTGCATTTTGTTTTTTTTAATAGCTGAGTAGTATTCCATGGAGTAGATGAACCATAGCTTTCTTATCCAATCCTCTGTTGATGGGCATTTTGGTTGCTTCCATGTTTTTGCAATTACTGATTGTGCTGCTATGAGCATAGGAGTGCATGTTGGTTTCTCATGAAACAATTGTTCTGGATATATTCCTAGGAGTGCTATTGCTGGATCATACGGTATGTTGAATTTGAGTTGTTTGAATATTCTCCATACTGATTTCCATAGAGGCTGTACCAGCCTGCAGCCCCACCAGCAGTGGAGTAGGGATCCCTTATCCCTGCAACCTCGCCAACAAGTGTTGTTGGTGCTTTTATTCATGTGGGCCAGTCTTACTGGCGTTAGGTGGTACCTCATTGATGTTTTAATTTGGATTTCCCTTATTGCCAGGGAACTTGAGCATTTTTTCATATGTTTATTTGCCATTTGGGTTTGTTCCTTTGTGAAGTGTTTGCCCATTTCCCGTGCCCATTTCTTGAGTGGCTTGTTTGTTTTGACATTTTGGTTGTTTTGTAGCTCTTTGTATATTCTGGAGATCAGCCCTCTATCACCTATGTCGTGTGCGAAGATCTTCTCCCATTCTGTGGGTTGCCTTTTTACTTTGTTGATTGTTTCTCTAGCTGTACAGAAGCTTCTTAGTTTGATGAGGTCCCAATTGTTTATTTTGGTCTTGATTTCTACTGCATTTGGAGTCTTTTTTAGGAAGTGAGGGCCTACCCCTAAGTGTTGCAGTGTGTTTCCAACATTTTCTTCCAAAAGTTTGAAGGTGTCTGGATGTAGGTTTAGATCTGTTATCCATTTAGATCTGATCTTAGTGTATGGTGAGAGATGTGGATCTATTTTTTTGTTTCTGCAGGCTATTAACCAGTTGTCCCAACAGCATTTATTGAACAGACCTTCCCATTTGCCTGGATTGTCGTTTGTCTTTTTGTCAAAGATTATTTGGCTGTATCTGTGTGGGTTTCCTTCTGGTGTTTCTATTCTGCTCCATTGATCTTCCTCTCTATCTTTGTGCCAGTACCACGCTGTTTTGATAACCACTGCCCTATAGTATGTCCAGAGGTCCGGAACTGTGATTCCCCCTGCTAACTTCCTGTTCTTCAGGATGGTTCTAGCTATCCGTGGTTTTTTGTGCTTCCAGATGAACCTTTGGATCATCGTTTCCAGTTCCATGAAGAATGTTTTGGGCAATTTGATTGGGATTGTGTTGAATGTATATATTGCTTTTGGCAGTATAGACATTTTAATGATATTGATTTTACCTATCCAGGAGCATGGGATGTTACTCCATCTTTTGAGGTCTTGTTCAATTTCTTTTTTAAGTAGTTTGTAGTTTTCTTCAAATAAGTCTCCTACATTTTTGGTTACATTTATTCCCAGATATTTCATACTTTTCTCTGTTATTTTGAATGGTATCTTGCTGGTTAAGTCTTTTTCCATCTTGGGGCTGTTCGCATACACTATGGCTGTTGATTTTTGTTCATTAATTTTGTACCCTGCCACTCTACCAAACTCTCGTACAAGTTCTAGCAGTCTCTGTATTGAGTCTCTTGGCTCTTCTACATAAAGAATCATATCATCTGCATATAGTGAGAGTTTGACTTCTTCGTTTCCCATTTGGATTCCTCTGATTTCTTTTTCTTGTCTTATGGCCTCAGCGAGTACCTCTAGGACTATGTTGAATAGTAGTGGAGAAAGTGGACATCCCTGTCTTGTTCCAGATCTCAGTGGGAAGGGTTCCAGCTTTTCTCCATTCAGTATGATGCTGGCGTTGGGTTTTTCATATATGGCTTTAATTATGTTGTGGAATCAAATTCTTAATCAGAGCTTGTCAACTTAAAATGGAAATTAGAAGAGGAAAATGTCATTTGTCACATCCCATAATAATGAGATTTTACTGTTCCTAGGCTGTCCTAATGAAATTTCTCTCTTTTCTGGGAATGCCTAAATTCTTGAAGTACCTGTACATACACCACACAGTAGTAGGATATGATATGGCAGAGGTTATATATGAGTGTGCTGTCAATGTGAATCTACAGCCTTTGCTGTATCCAATCTATTACTGTGTTGCTGCCCAAATGTGAGAAACTATCGTCTTCTTTATATATATATATATATTATATATATATATATATATATATATATATATATATATATATGGTGTGTGTGTGTGTGTGTTAAAAAAATAAAGCCAACTTGTCCACTTGTACTACCACAGAATTCACCACATCCTTTCTCTACATTTTTATAATCACTATAAAGAAAAAACAGTACACTAGGATAAGGCTTGCATATACAAGCGTACTTTTAGTGCCAATTGGGCACTTGTAGCCTTGTGTAGCCCTCCACCTGCCCAATTTACTAATTATCCACAATGCTGCCATGGAGATGAAACTGTTCACCCTCTCCTGCTTTGTCCTAAGTGGTGTTTGAGAAATAAGGCCTGTGAATTTCCCTTTGTGGTAATACAGTGAAATCAGCAGTATCTTGCTAGGTGAACTGACCAGTTTGTCCCAACCTCTGTTCCTTCTGCGTGGTGAAGGTAAAGTCTTGTCCATGTCTGCTTCAATGCTTATTACTTTTACATTGGTATCTGTGAGAGCTACTTTCCATTAACAATGTTCCTTGATGTCCTGTGTGATCCTTTTGGTTGATTCTCTCCAAACATGAATCAGCTACTGCCACCTGGCAAACAGCAGGTGAGATGATGAATCTCCTGTCCGTCCTTATAACAATATCCTTCTTAAAGAAATTCTGCAACTGGCTAGGTAATTTCATAAGTCATCTGTGCAGATGCATGGGCTCAAGGGTATCAACACCAGTTGAGACATTTTTACCAAAGGGGGGAGGTGGGGAGATGTTCTTGTAAATACTGAAACAGATTTCCATGAACTTTAATCTAATCTCTGAAAAGAAAAAAATTTTTTTCTCCATGCTACAGAAATCAAACAAGCTTGTTTTGCTGTGACTAAGGACATAAATAAATGAAGACAAATTGAGGGGAAAAAGTTCTGTCTCACAAGTAAGCAGTGATATATGCCAGAGGACATTACTGCTGCATTTAACTGTGAACATTCACCAGCCAAGCTACTCACTTGTCACAACCAACTAACCTCTCTCCGAGTAAATCCAGTGCATCTGTATATATGTATAGATAGAAACAACAAGAAATCTTGAAATACTGCCTTTGGCTGTTAGGTAAATCAAACTGATGGTAATTATAAAGGACTTACTTGGGGACTTGACTATGGGGGCCAGATGGTGCAACGAGATGTTATTTACAAAATCTTCTAAGACCCAGATATCTCAGATGCTAACCATGAGAATAAAGACTGTTGAATTTGAAATTAAAGTCAAGCAATAATGTGCCAAAAAGAGGCAATTATACCAGCAAGTGCATCTATGACAGACACACCATCATACAATTATGTTTTACTCTAAGAAGACTGTAGCCTCAAAATAAAATAAACGAATGCAGAATTTCTGCTTTCCTGCTGGAAAACCTTGTTTTGGAGCTCTGTAAAAAGGCGCAACACCAGAGAGAATCAGTAGAGATGCTATTACCATCTCTGTGTTCATGGTAGCCAAGGCAGACGAGAAGCTACTCCAAGTCTTGCTGGCTTAATACTCAAGATTGCTCCAACAAGAAGCTTTGTTAAACTGAAGGAGTTAAACTTCATAGCAATTGCGCATTGTAGGCTTTTATGTGTAGGAAAGTAATTCAGTTTACTTGGCCCAGAGGATTACCAGCCTTAGCTATGAAAACTGGGCTCCCAAATGTAAAATTACTAAAACGTGAGAACTTGCATCAAAAGGGGCCTAATATAATGCCTTACAAGAAAATGATGTTCCAGATGGGTATTTCTAAATACTGATTTTTTGAGTGTCCTTCTGGATTCAAATTCAAAATCTTGGCTGCAACATTGTAGGAATTAGAATCACATATTCTACACTTCAAAAAAACACACTACTGATCAGCCAGCGTGAAGATAATTTCAATGTGATAGCAGAGTGATTTAGGCATATTAGAAAGAATTAAATAGGGGAGAAATTTTAACTTCATACTTGATCTTTTAAATGTGGAATGTCATCAATTTCTTTTCATGATGAAAATTGTAGTTTGCCTTTTTATATCACTGCTTCCATCACTCTTGTTACTTTAAAAGTTCAATTATCCAGTCTTATAAAAATTTTAACAGTTAAAAAATTTCTTTCTGAGTCATATCATTACAATTAATAAGAACATGTGTAAAGTCTGTGTGTAAACTGTTTTGAATAAATAGAAAGGACTTCTCCATTTCACACAGTATCTTAATAACTGATTCATATTGCTTAACATTTACTTCAGATCACATTATTAATTAGATTATTTTTATAATGTTTTTCTTCATGATTTAAATGACATTCAGGCTGCCAAATATCAGTCAGACCTCCAAATCCTTTGAGGAAAGGAGAGACTAATTTCTGTTTTTGGAACATCTGGAGATAACTTTTGCTAAGGTTGAGAAAGCTCCACATGGCCTGTAAACTCAAGAGGAATATATACTCACAATTCCTAAATCTCTACACATATTTAGTTCTGTGGTTCTAATGTGTGAACAGTATGTTGTACTCAATATGAAAGCTAATTGTGCTACGTCAGTACATTCTGTAAGCTCATAGTCAGCAAGTGATCAGTTTACTGTTATTATGTGTAGAAAAATGCACCACGCTGTATCCAATTGTAAGGCTGATTTCTGTCATCGAGTGGGCACACATATGAAAATGAATAAAACCAACCAAAGTCTGCATGTATATTCAGTAATGGAATTTGTCCTTTCATTTCTGAAGGCTGGAAAGGGCTGCTTTTTGTTCTGCCTTTTTTGTGTGCGTGTCATTTCTGAGAATAGATAACATAATTATCACAAGAGTTTAATATAGTAATCCATAGATTAGCATGTTATTAAATATGCCAGGGCTAATTAACCACACCATTAGGCACAGGTAAGGTCAGTTCTTTGACCACCAGAATGATTTCCATGCATCACACATCCTCTCTGTGTTATGTGTGACTAGGATGTACATACTATGAGTGTGATTGTGTACATACCTTGTATGAATTATTTAAATCCTTAAAGCAATTACAGGAAAGCAGGAAGAAGAAAAAGTTGTGCACACACCACAAACAGGCTAATCAGTATGTTTCTTCATTTTCAATTCGTAAGAAGATACTTACAACATCAGCATCAATAGCTTAGCCACATATATGTGCACAGGAACACATTCACACTAGTGTGTTTAAGTGAATCTAAAATTAGAGTGACTAATTGAGTAACAATTTTCCCTGACAGTTGTGTAATACATGCTTCATACTGGGCCAGACCCTCTCCTTTTGGGTGGTGTTTCTTTTGTAGCAGGTTTTCTGCTTAGGAAATTCAAAGCTCACTGAGCTGTAAAAACCCTTACTAAAGCCAGAACCTGAGCAATCTCAGAGTGTAAATGCTTAAGCATCCACTTTTATGTATGAAAATTTTGAACATGGGGAAGACATGTATCTTGAAGATTCAACTTGCTTGTTTATCAGTGTTAGTGTGTTCACTTGCACAGGCTGATAGAAGTTCATTCATATTCCTTGTTTTAAAGATGTATCCTTAGTTTCAAAAAGAAATCATGTGGTCACTAAAAGCAGGAAACAATTACAGGCATCCATCTCTTGAGAGCAGCAAAACAGAGTCTCCCAACACCAAAGGTTTTGATTACTCAGAACAAAAGGTTCAGGTGATGTAGGCTAAAAGCAGTTGTGGGTTCCTTAACATCAACTCAGATAAGAAATCAGTGGGAGTGTTGGCAATGATGTGTGTAGACAAGACTCACTTAAAGTAATTGTCAGCAAATGTCCGCATTGAACAAGTAATGCCAATTTACCACAATTCCAGTCGATGGATTGATGTTGTAAATGTTTACCAGTTCTTAAAAGTAGCGCTTCATTAGGGATCAAAACTGTGATCTGGTTCCTACAACCTAAAGTAAGTTGATCCTGGTCCTTTGATATCAAAAAATTATGTTGGCTGGATATTGGGTTGATGAAAGGAATAGAAATACAAAAATCACCCTTTCGAGAGACAATTCCACTAGCAAGCTACTAATAAGACCACTTCCCAGTGGAAACTTAAGAAAAATATTCAAATACGTATTTATGTTTTAGAGAATTAATATAATGGTTTTGTATCTTAAATAAAAATCATAACCAATTATAAAAATGCTACAACTACAGTTGTTGGTGTTTTTTTTACTTGCTAAACACATACTATTTACAAGAGCAACATATCCAAACTCTTGACGTTATTCAACATTGTTGCTTAGAAGACAAATTTATGTAATAAATTTGGAAGATGTGTGTCAATTTAAATGAACTGATGCCCAAAAACATTAATAACTGTCAATATGAAGTCATTTGCGTGTAAATACACAGCTGAGAAATAACATAATTACAGTGTGTGATGTTAATACGCTGAAGCAGTAGTATTCCCAATGGAAAGTCCATTCATAAATGCGTCAATACTAGAATACAAAATGATGTCTTTTTATATTCATGTATAAGATCACAAACTGTTTATTTAAGAAGGTTCCCATTTTCCAGATATTGATCAATACAACTCCATTTCTTAGCAAATAGATAGAATGCTATAATATAGGATAAAGATTTTGGAATTACATAGACTTCCACATTCATTTTGAGTTTGAATTTTGAATGAATGTTTGAAATGTTAAAGTTTAACTGATGACTGAGTTTTACTTTAAGAAAAAAACTTGGAATATGATTTTTTTTGCAGCTTGCATTCCATAATAAATGTGATATAGACTAAAATTTCCTATTTTCTGCTGCTGTTGTTATTGATATTGCTACTGCTCTTGTTCCTGTTGTAGTCCTAAGTAAAGAACCACTTGGTTTTCCATGTGAAATTGCTATTAGGCATCTGCATTTTGAGATGAAAATGTTCAAAACAAAGGGGCTTTTTTGCACTCCTCGAAATAGAATCCCCATAGACTCAAGCATGCCTCTGAATGCACAGCAGTGTGTTTGTGTGTGTGTGTGTGTGTGTACGCACATGTGCATGCATGCACATTATTGCTCTTGCCTACTGAAAGGAATGGGCCCTCAGTTTTCATGGAGATACAGGAGAGGAATGAAGAAATGGGGTTCTAGGTTGTCTCAAGTTCAGGCTTAGCTATTTCTTGCAGAAGCATTCAATTCAGATATCTGTTAATGCAGTGCCAGCCTCTCTGACCAATCCTGAGGAGGTGAATTGGGATCCTGCAGTCTACATTTTTATACTACTTTATTTTTTATTTTTGTTATTATTTTATGATACAGTTCCATATGCTCTAGGATTTTCCCTTTCCTTCATTAGCATTTCCCCTCTAGTATTACAGTATTACTGTTCTTCATGAACAGTCATTAGTCCATCATGCTGCTATTAAAATGTTTCCCAACATTGTAGGCATGGACAATGTCCAAGAGTCTAGCATCCTACTGTCAGGATATAGTCAATTGTTTCACTGGAAGTCCATCTTTTGTCTGGATGCGGAGAGGCATACTGCACTTTGTCTCCACATCTGGACGTATCAGTCTGCGCTACAATTCTATTACACATCCCCTTAAACATAGAGCCAGAAAACAATCCACAATAGGGGGTGGGGAACCAAACATTTTACATCAACATGAAGTCAAATAACATGCTACAGAATGACCAGTTCTTCACTAGAGTGACGAAAAAGAAAATCAAAAAACTTCTTGTAGAAATTGATCCTATTGCATGACCCATGTGGCATTGAAGAGATGACAATAAAAATAAGAACATAAATGCCCAAGAGATGTATCAAAAATAGTATTGAAAGGGGCATTAACAACATCAGATGCTCCTAGCCAGGTCACACTGTGTTCATACAGAACACTGTAGAACAGTACAAAAATGAATATCCTATTCCCTTTTTGCTTCCTTGAATCTCTCTTTGGTTCATCAATGACCTACAGAAAAGAAGAAATGAAAGATCTATGAACCCAAAATATAGGAAAAAATGTATTTTTTAAATTTTCCATGAACTACAAAAGCCATTTCAAAATTTCTAAGAACCATTTGCTGCCTCTCGCTACTTCACCTTTATTCTTGGCAATCTAAGTCTCAGGCATTTCAACTCATGCTGAATTAGGTCAGGCCACAGTACTTAGGAGAACTGCCCAGTGTGTCTTCCACCTATAGCTGTTCAAGCCCTGCCAGCAGATGTTTCTCATTGAGTGCTTTTTCCGTCCAATTGTTCTCACTTATCCACATCATCAAGGTTGAGTAGTTTATAGAAACACAACCTTCTAGCAGAATTGGCCTTTGTTGCACCAGATACAATTTCAAATGGCCTCTGATTTTTTATGAAGAAGCTGTTTTTAAAATCATGTAGGATAGTGATCCAACCTACCACACTACCTTGTGCCATTCAGACTGCTTACAAATAACACAAATTTCACACAACTCCAAAAGCTGATAAGTCCAAGATCAAGACAGCTCAATATCTGAAGAGGGACAGATTTCTGAATCATTGGCAGTGGGTTCTAGACACATCCTCACCGTGGCAGAAGGGGTGAAGCATCTTGATCTTTTCTAAACACAAATTCCATTCATAGAAATGCTATCCTCATGACTCAGTCACTTTGCAGACCCTGCCCCCACCCTTTAATGCAATCACATTGGGAGGTTAGTATTTCTACATTAATTTTAGATACACACTTATATTCAGACCACACCATGTCACACACATTTTTAATACACTCGTGAATGTCAACTTTAATTTTCCTGAATGCTATTTGAGACTATAAGTAAACTAATTTACAGAGTCATAAAATCTCTCTACCCTAACTATTTTAACAATGTTCTTGCAGCTGGTTTTTCATTAGAGGACTAACACAGTTGAAACTCGAATTGTCAGATAGACACTGAAAGTACTCACAGAGGTTTCTGTGAGGAGCGTCAACATCTCAAGAATGTTATTTCCCTACACCTTATTTTAGTCCCCCCAGTGTCTCTCAATCAAATTTCTCAAAAACCTAAACCTATCATTAGAAAAGAAAAAAATCCCTAAGCAGAATGTAATTGCTATAGATATCACTCATGCTTGAAAGCAAGATAAGAATTATTAAATGGGTGTAAAAATTTTATAAAAGTCCTTTAGCCCAAAATAAGAACAACAACAACAATAACAATAACAATAACAACAATAACAATAATGGCTTTATGCCCAACACATTGCTAGGCACTTCCACAAATGCCTCCACTTTGGAAGATATATGTATATAAATATATATTATGCTTATCTACACACTGCTTTCCCATATTTTTTTTTCAGTGACAGATATTTGCAGCATGCACTGGATGATCACAGAACCGTAACTTGGCAACAAGGACCCTAGGTTCAGCTCTCAGCTTTGAAACAAACAAGCTAAATTCCATTGCCAAGTCATTTGTTCTCTTGGGTATCACTGCAGTCATCTTTAAATAGAGGAATAGCAATCTTTGCTTTCTAAAATTGCAAGAATTAAATGGCATGGGCAAAACAGATGTTTCTTTCCCATTGCTTTGAGATATACATTCTTTGCATGAACTTATCAGGCAAGAACTTTGCCATTCGATTCTACTTCATTAATTTTTTTTACTGAATCCAGACAAGTACCCTTAGATAAGACTGTCAGATGCATAAAATGTGACCTTAAAGGTATTTCCTGTGATAGGAAGTTATTCAAGCCATTACGTTATTCAAGTTATGTCTGTGCCTCACATCAGACTCCCCAGACTCCAGTCCTGGTTCGTGTTTCTGTATCTTGCAGCTACAGATACTGAAAGGCAGTAAAGCTGGCTCCCGTGGATGGGTTCCCACCACCCATGTGGGAGACCTGAGTTGAGTTTCCAGCCTCAGTGTTGGCCCCACTGTGGGGCCATTGTGGACATTTGGTGAGGGAACCAGTGGGTGGGAGCTTTCAATCTCTCCCTCTTCTTCTCAATGTCTCAAATCTTTTAAAATTAAACATATTTCCCTTCTTTAGTTTGAAAATTGAAGGCAACACATTCAAGCATTCAGAACTGTCAGATCTTTAAGAATTAGGAAAAGATGTAAATTAAGTGTAACTTGACCACGTAAATAGATTTTTAGTAAATAAATACTCATGAAAAATATTGGACAAGGCAAAAATCAGGGAGGAAAGGGAATTGAAATTGGTAAATTTGACTACATTAAAATTTAAAACATACTGGAAAAGATTCCTAGTGCAAATTATGAGAGAAGGCACACATCTGACAAAATATTAGAATCTTGAAAATAGGAAAGAACACCCACAAATCAGTTGAGGCAGATGAGCAATACAAAAAAAGAGATTAGTCAAACAGCATAAGAAAGCATCACAAGCGCATGAAAATATGCTCAACTTTAAGCACACGTCTCCAATGCTGCTGCAGAAGACCCACCACATTTCGGGGGAATAAAAGAGCAGTTTCACATCCAAGAGTTAGAAAAGAGTACTTCCCCTGGACCAAGAAATGCAAGCTTCAGATCATGACTCAGCTGATGTGTGATTCTAGATAAAATTGAAGAAGGGTTGTCCAAGGAATCCACAGAAAGCACACTAGAACAAATTGGAGGTAAGCACCTACTACATTTGGGGCATGCAATATTCAGGAATGTATGAACATTCCAAATCCCTTTTTCCCCCTCCCTGATCACCAACCAGATTGTTTGGCAGAAATAAAATGCCTAGAGACAGAGAGGAAAGAATCAAAACCATGACTTACCTCTTCAGGTACATCTACCATGTGTGTAAGAGGATACTCCTTGTTATCAATAAGTTTTACATTCTTATTTACCTGATGATTATATATGTATTTTGTGAACTGCCTATGGAGAACACATTTGCAGGACTGGACCAAGTCATCACATGCTGATACTTAAAAGGTAAACAGGAACCCAGTCATACAGTCCTACCAACAACCAGTAAAATGCAAGAGCACTGCCAAGCACAAACATGAACTACAGCCTTGATTAACATCTTCATTTCAAACATCAACATCCTGAGCCAAGAATCAAGTCACACTGTACCCAGACTTCTAGCCTACAGAAATTGTAAGACATCTAAGCTACCAAGGATGTAGTTCTTGGTTATGAAGCAAAAATATTCCACTCAACTGGGGATTCAAAATTGCCAAAGGTCAATTTTGCAGTCAAGGACTTGCTTATTTCTATACTGCCCAAAGTAGGACACAACCCTTTAATCCTGAAGCATCAAGTCTACTGAAATCCCTGTGGTGCTATGAGTAAGCACCTAAGTCATTTTAACATTAAATTAAATAATATTAGGGACAAGTATGGAGGCTAAATATGCTGCTTGGGAAACCTGTATCCCATTTGAGAGTGACTAGACTTAAATCTCAGTTCCACGTCTGATTCCAGATTTTTGCTAATGCACACATTAAGAGGCAACAGGTGGGCCCAATGCAGCAGCCTAATGGCTGAAGCCCTCACCTTGCACATGCCAAGATCCCTTATGGGTACTGTTTCTAATCCCGGCAGCCCTACTGCTTATCCAGCTCTCTACTTGTGGCCTGGAAAAGCAATCAAGGACAACCCAAAGTCTTGGGTTTCACACCCACGTGGGAGAACTGCATAAAGCTCCAGGCTCCTGGCTCTGGATTGGCTCAGCATTGGCCATTGCAGCCACTTGGGGAATGAATTAACAGACAGAAGATCTTCCTCTCTGTCTCTTATCCTCTCTGTTTATCTGTGTTTCAATAAAAATAAGTAAAGCTAAAAAAAAAAGGCAACAAGTGATGACTCAAGTAGCTGGATTCAAACCACTCCCATGGTGGGACCTATTTGGATTGAATTCCTGGATTCTTGCTTTGACCAGGCTCAGTCCAGCTAATGGAACTCTTACTTTCTTTCTCACTCTCTATCTTTCTCTCTCACTCTCCTTGTGTACATGGTCATGTGTGTGTGTTTCTCAAATGAATACAAATCTTTTAAATGTCCAACATAAAACCTCTTTTGTTGATTCCTTTCTGTGCACTCTTCTTGTTTATCCCATCTATGCATATGAAGGCTGAAAGGCGTTGGTAGGCTCAACAGCTTCTCTGGCCCACCTCTACATGCTACAGTCACCAATCATTGAGGCAGGCTGGAAATGGAAAGCAGGAATAATCGGTGCATTTATTTTTCAGATCCTCTCCTGCCCGGGTGCCTTCTGTTCGTTGTATCAAGTTCAACAAAGTCAGAACCTCTACAAATAAAATGCACTTTCTCTTAAAATGATTTTCTCTTTGTGACCAAACTCATTCTCCTATTAACCACTACAACGTGATTCTCATTCCCGGTTTTTTCATGGCCCAGCCTCTACGACTGAGAACACTGACGGAGTAAGCTAGCAGGTGGAAGCTCTCTATCTCTCTGCCTCTCACATCATAATAAAGACAGGAACAACTACTTCCAGCAGGTAAATGAGGCTCACTCAATAATTCTCTAAATATAGTAAATAATGTCAGGAAGGGAAAAATAAAACACAAGATAAGGTATCAAAATATTTATGCTCTATGCAAATCCCATATTCACATCAACAACGATTAATTGTATAACAAGCTTATCCAAAAAATAGAAAAATCGTTATTGAAAGTACAAAAAGTTATTCATCCTTTTCTTGGGAAAGGAAAAAGAAATGTGTACATTTTCAGGCATCATCTTGTGTGTATTCTGAGGTAAATGGCACAAGTTAGCAGAAAGTTATTTATTGTCTCTGGTAGGAAATGAGATTGTAGCAAATGAAATAAGTTTCTGCCTTCACTGATGTTTTAATAATTAATTCTTCAGTTAAATTTTCATGAGCTTTATATAGGAATAAGCCTTCAGCATGTTTGAAAATAATTAATAAAACCATTGCAATGTGTAAATTTTTAATTATATCTACCAACCTTCTTTATGAAGAAACTGAGGCTTGTATACCTTTTTCTCTGGGAGGCAAAATGCCCATCCAAGGATACTGTTCTTGAAAACTTTGACCAACTGTGTGACCAAGATACTAAAGTCATTCCTTTTACCCATACTTATTGTGTTCGTGACCTTGAGTCACAAAAATAATAAAGAATGCTAGGTGTCAGTACAGAGGGAAAATGGCTTATTAGAGTTCTATGTTTAATAATATGAAAATAATAAGTCACATGATATTCTTGAGTGGAGAATTCATGAGTCAACACACTAACTATTTGAGTGATTGATCTGCATCCTGGTATAAAATAGGAGTGTCTTCTTTAGTTTGCAATCAGCTTATGCACCCTGAGGTACCCAATATCCTCTACTCCACCCAGGAATTACAATGTAAGGCAGTGGTGATTCCCCATACACCCGTTAGAAACTTACGTTGTCAGGATAGGAGGCAGAGGAAATCTACCGATTGAACTCTTGCAACAGGACACTCCAAGTAGGGTCAGTAGGGCTGAGCCAACACCACACTCCTCAAGGTCTCTGACTTCCCTGATTGTGGATGATCCTCAAAAAACCTAAAGGAAAAAGTCACAGATCTTGTCATTAATAAAAAAGTCAGATAAATTCATTCAAGTTCTTGAGAACCAGTGTTTATTTTCTAAGCTGTGCTACATGGTCAGTTTGTGTAGTCCAATTTCAAGATGCTGAGCTCAACTGAACAGGTGACTTAGCCATGAAAAAAAGGCAAGAGTGCTGGAGCCTGGGTTTCCTTTTTCAGTCTTCATGCCTGCTCTTGAAATACTGAGAGCTGTCAAAACAAAAATTATCTTTGTTAAATTTAAAAGGACTAGGAAGGACTAATCCTCTTGTGATTATCTAACTGTTCATTCAATCTATAGATTTTTCCATTCCTGTCCTTCACAACTTAAGCAGGATTAAAATCCAGGTCCTTGAAGCTCACTTGCTGGTGATAATGTAAGACAGAACCTTAGAAATGTTGCACTTTGTAGGATCAACTCGATTCCTTACTTCCTTACCCTCTCTGCAAATAGAACACAACTTCTATACTCTTCCAGGAGAGCAAGAGAAGCAGGAATTGCACCATGTGTGTGCTGTTAAAAATTCACAGCATTCAGGCCAGCCCAGTGGCATTAGCAGGCTGGGTCTCTTCCATATGGTGTCGGCATCCCCTATGGGCACTTGTTCAAGTTCGAGCTGCTCCACTTCCCATCTAGCTTCCTGCTTATGGCCTGGGAGAGCAGCTTTGGGTCCCTGTACTTGCATGAGAAATTCAGAAGAAGCTCCTGGCTCCCATCTGGGCCACAGCACATATTTGAGGAGTAAGTGGAAAAGAGATCATGCAGAAGGCGGTCCTGAAAGTACTTCCACCCAACAACGACAGCAGGATGGGTGCAACATTTGACTTCCTAGAGCTATTTACAAAGGAAGTCCTAGCACAGTTAGTTAAAGAGGCAGAGAAGACAGACTAGGGTACAGCCCATTGCTCTTGCTGCATGCCCAGTGAACAGGCCAGGTTGGGAGGGTCTTAATTAGCTGAAACTTTAGTCAGAGGTTCTCCTAGGGGCACGGTTAGCCATGTGCCTATGGCCTCGCATATGGGCTAAGCAGGCGGAGATCCAGAGTCCATCTGCCACAGAACATAAACCCCATGCAGAAAAGTTTCAATCAACTTGTCAGAAAAGCATATATGACTGGACAACTACACTGCTATAGCCATCTTTGGAGCACATATTCATAGCTTACAGTATCCTTCAAAGTAAGGAAGACACGTCCTTAGAAATCAGTGCTTTTCTCTTAGGCTTAAGGATAGTAACAGTACTTTTATTTATCCTTTTGAGAAAAATGAACTAATTATTTCTAATAAAAATTAAAACTGTACATTATATCCATCCAGGTACACATAATCTTATTCTGCCATCTTTTTAATCTTTAAACTGAGATTATCAGAAATTGTCAGTTAATAGAGATTGCAGACTAGAGTTTGTGGTTGATTTATAATTCAGAATCAAAGACTTACTTTGATAAGTATTAATGTTTGTAACTACTAAATTTGTAAAGGGGTGCCATCATTGATGGCATGCACTGCTTGGAAGGTTAATTGATAGCGGACAGGGCACTGAAATGGGTGTCCACACCCCACCTTTCCTACCTCCTCTCACACCATTCAAGTTAATTCAAGCAATGAAAAGTGCACCCCAGTCCTCCTTCCACACCATTAGCAACAACTGACAACACAGAAATTACTCTGGAGGTTTCACAGACCTGGCCCCTCCTGCCTCCTGATGTACCATGTTAGGTTAGTTAACTATAACAAAACTTTGGGCTCTGGTAACTCCCTTCCTGCCTGAAACTTCGTTTGTACCGAGTGATTCTATATCTGATTGGAAGATGAGAGCCTAAAAACCCCTGACTTTCACTGCTCAGTGCAGTGGCTCCTGGAGTGTAGCAGGAGCTGATGTCACCAAGCTTGGGAAATAGATTCCTCCAAATGTGATATGAAAGTAAAGTAGGGGGCTTCATTCCAGTTAAGTTGTATTGAGTAGCTTAAAGTTGTGCTCAGTAATAGGTGAATAGTATTAAGAAATAGTGTGCTAAGTAACAGGTAAGTAGTATTAAGGAATAATTCAGCAACAACTAAATGTCTAGCAATTAAGAAAATAAAGTTAAGTTAGTGATAAGGTAGTTACAAAATATGTAAGTGTCAAAAGATAATATTAGGTGATTATAAAAATTAAGGTTAAGAAATAGCATTAAATGAGTAACTAGTAATAAGATAATTACATCATAAATCATGCTAAGAATAATATTGATTGATTAAATGCTAATCTAACCGTTGATTTTGGCTTCTGTGATAAGTGCTTAGCTTGCTGCATAGAGAACCAAGGTAAACCCATGACAGGTTGTGGGACAGCCTGGGCCTAAGTTTCAGTTTCCTAGAATTGACACAACCATTTCCCCGAAGTGGGTTGTCACCCACCCTAGATAGAGCCAAGCAATCAGAAGTGACCTGGAAGGTCCCCAGTTAACAGGTGATTGCAGACGATACAGATGGACCAATCATAAATCCTACCTGTGTCTGTTTGTAGAAGTTGTCTATTCTTGAAATTTAGAGTTACATAACCAGAGACCTATAAAAACTGGGTGAGTTGTGTGGGTGGGGTCCTTGTCAAGACTCCACTGCATTGGTTGAGACTAGGACCCTAGCTCAAGCTAGCAATAGAGTCTCTTTGCTTATGCATTGATGCGTGTGGATGTTGTCTGTTCGCAACTGGGGATAAATTTCCATACCCAAAACTAACATCCCACACTTTCATCCAGTATGATCTTTCCCACACTCTGCAACACAGGCACTTTCCGGAATCGTCTGCCAAGCTACAAAACGGTATCCCTGGCTTTATTATACTCCAGGAACCCAGAGCTAATGAACCTTATGGTTCTAGTCCCTTAGCAAAGTTCTGTTCAGCACAGAGGATGAAAAATGGCCTCTCTGCAGAAATCTTACACAAAGCCCATGATCCTGGCCAGGCTGAAAACCCACCTGCCTTCCTCTTCAGTTGCTGCAGCCCTAACTTGTATCCTCTTCATTCTCTGGAAAAGAAAAGTGGGGAAACCCAGTCTCTGCAAACCCCACTGTCACACACTTTAGTTCATTCACTAAAGCATTAGATCTCTTGCAAACTAATTTACTTAATGGAGTCGATGGAAGGAAAAGTAGTCAAAGAAAATCTTGATGATGGTCAACTAGAACACAACTCTGAGTCTGAACTGGGGTATGAGGAAGCCCTCTTCCAGAACTGTCTGGATGATGCAAGTTGTGGCACAAACTTGTTCTTACCAGCGAAGTGCAAATTTTCCTTATGTAGCTTTTCCAACACCTGACTCTCAATTCTTTGCTCTTTTATCCTAACAAGAATTATGTAACTTATCTACAAAGTGCAATATTTGCTGTCTGAACTTCATTTTTCCAATTGTCGGATATTACCAAAGATTAATTTAAGGACTTGATATTAATAAGGTTCAGATGATAATAGTATCTAAAATGTATTGAGTACCTTGGAGCAACTTATTTCAAGTTATACTGTGACAAAGGCATGTGTGACCTCCATTTAGGTTATTTTCAAAAATTTTATTCCTAACCAGTAAGGCAACAGAACAATTCAAAGCCAAATCTCTGTTTCTTTAACATCATCTCATGCATCTGCTTTCAGAAAAAAAGCTGGGAACAAAGAAAGACGTAAAAAATGGATATAACTAAAGCAAATGTCATAAAATCTGTGAGCTGAGCTCATTAACTCACACCCTAGAGAATCCCTCTGACTCTTAATCAGAGCCTATTCAGTCTAATCCTAGTAACAACGGTAGATAATCTGTTTTCAAACTCCATGTCAATTAGGAAACCGTGTGTTGAAAGCAGTGAGAGGAATCAGAGATGTAATTAACAGATTCAGAGTAAAAAAGAAACATGAAAGTAAAAAAAAAAAAAACCATTCTCTCTGTCCCACCTAATAAGGTATATATGGGTCCAAGCTGACTGTTTCCTGTCTGATTCTAAGCTTTCCTTATTGGTCTCTGTCTATCTAATCTAATTGGGGAAGTGGGGGGGGGCCCTCCAGAGAAACCCAGATGGTCATTGCAAGTTCCAAAGTTGGAACTAAGTAAGGACCAGAGAAAGCTCCCCTCCCAAGTCCCGAAGGAAGTTTACTGTTCTGTTTCTGAGGTCTGCTCAGGGCTCCCGGCTGTTGTTCCAATACCATTAGATCCTGTGAGGAAGGATCTGGGCTTCTTCCATCCCATGTGGAAGATATGAAAGGGACTGGATGACCTCAAAGTTCTTGGCCTAGAAGGGCAGTCCAATTGCCTGTGGTCTCGTTGGCAGTTGGGATATAGCCCGTGGTGCCCATCCTGATAGTCCTTGGTGAGGAAAGGTATTGATGATTTCTCTGCACACCCCTCCTAAACTGTCCTGTGCCTCAACTGTTGACATATGCCCTGTTAGAGTTATAAGCCAATTCAGACTAGCCTACAATTCACCAAGTTCAGTAAAAACAATGCTTCAATACTATAAACTGCTAAATACAAGAATGAAAATAGACACCAGACAGCTGAATAGTACCTTATAGCCATTTTAAGGTGTATAGCAGTCAGTTGTGTATCAAGTAAAATTGAAATGTCAGTGAAGTAGTCACAGGATGTGGTTGAGAACTTGCATTTTCTAACATATTGGTCACTCAATACCATGCCAACTAACTCCATAGTGTTTTAAATTGTTGTTGATATAATGTTGTGGCTTTTCATTGGACGGGATGATATACTGCCAGTTCTGCTTTCAGACCAGAGATGGTCTCCCCAAGAAAACTGTTGAATTTATCTGGACAGTAAGATGCTGGACTCTATGCCTGGTACATGCTTGCAAAAAATCATAATTGGATTTGAACTGTAATACTGCAACAAGGTGGAGGAACCCACCATGGGAGGAGGGCATGGGGAGGGATTGGGGGAATCCCAGAGCCTACGAAATTGTGTCATAAAATAAAATGAAATGAAATTTAAAAAATCATTCTCATAAACAGAAAAGAACAGCACCAGCATAACATTACTTAAACACAACTAGCTATACATTCTATTATCAGATTAGTGCAATAGTTAATACTAATTAACTCTGGAAACATCCTTTAATCAACCTTACACTCTGCTTACAGTAATCCCACAAAATCTTCCAAAAAAAAACAAGAATAAGCAGCTACGTGTTCTTATTTGTATGTTTTCTCTTAAAGATAAATTTTTTTTGCATTTTAATTTTTTGTAGTAGATTTCATGTGATTTGTACACACAATCCTAACACCATACTGTTATTCCCTTCCCTTCTCCCTGCCTTCCTTCCTAGGCTAGCCTTCCTCCTCCCTTTCTAACTTTTCTCTTAGTTTTTGAGATACATCTATTAAGCTTATATTACCACAGTAAAAAAAAAAAAAGGCTTAATACTTCATCAAATAAGAATTTTAGCAAGCCTGAAACAAAAAAGGACCTGAGTTTAGTGGGAGTACCTGAGTTGAGTGGGAAAATGGCCATTTCACTCATATAACTGGCATTACTTTATATGTCAGTTGATTTTTTTCTTTTCTTTTATCTTTTTTTTTCTTCCTGTTGCTGATCATGTTTTTTGGCTTTTCATTTAAGGGGATGTATGGTAACTGTGTAATGCAGACTATCATATCCAGATGTGACGATACAATGCAGTATGCATCTCTACTTCCAGACAAAGATGAACTCCCAGTGAAACTGTTCACTATATCTTGACAATAGGATGCTGAACTCTCTGCCATTGTCCATACCCATAATGATGGAAATACAACTGTATATAAAGAACTATACTATAGTAATGTTATACAGGAACTCAGTGAGGGGGTACGGAATTGGGGAGTGGAAAAGGGAAATCCCACAATCTATGGAACTATATCATAAAATGATAATAGAAGTCATATTATATTTAAAAAGAAATGAGGTAAGTTGTAGCATGCATCTCTATTCCCAAATAAAAGATCGACTCCCAATGAAACTTTTAAATATATCTTGACACAAGAATGCTGAACTTTATACCATTCTCTATACCTACAATGTCAGGATACACATAAATAGCAGAATGGTGGACTTATGACTGCTGCTGAGGGACTAAATTGTTGCTGCAATATTAGGGGAAAACAGTAGGGGGAGAGGGTAGGGAAAGATGGAAAGAGTAACCCCTGAGCCTAAGGAACTGTATCTTGAAAAATAAAGAACTTATTTTAAAAATGAATATTACATTATATATAATGTATATTTATATGTAAAGAGTTATTTGTGTCAAAATGAAATACCATTTTTTTACCAGCTGAAATGGACATAATAAAAGAGACAATAGCAAATGCTTCCAAGAATGTCAAGAAACTATAATCTCCTACATTGTTGATCGGAATATAAAATGATTCAGTTACATTTCTTTTTTAAACAACTATGTTTTTAAGCATCTATGTTGATGTGTCATATGATCTGGCAATCCCATTCTTAGCTGTCTGCCCTGGAGAAATTTTTTAAAAATGTATCCACACAGTCACCTGTGCCAAACACTCATGGAAGGATTGTTCACAAGCTCAAAAATAGCTCAAAGGTCTACGAATGAGTGAGTACACAGAATGGGCTGCATTCATAGATTAGATGACTATTTAGCACTGAGAAAGAATGAAGCCTTGTTATGCTCTAACAGGGGGTGAACCCCAAAAGCATGGCACTCGATGAAAAAATTCAACATGAAAGAACATTCATGATTCTATCTACATGAAAATCCCCAGGAATGCAAATATATAGATAGAAAATAGATCAGCGGTTGCCTGGGGTTAGAGGTAGAAACAGGAAAGGACACAGAAAATGACACATTTATTTTTAGAGTGATATAAATGTTCTGAAATTAGATTACAATGATGGTATAACAATGTAAACACAGTTAAAATCATTGAATTGCACACTTAAAATTGATAAATCCTATAGTAATGAACTATCTCAATAAAACTACTTTTAAGTAGAACAGAGTTTAACTTTTTCCCCTTTACCATGTTAGTCACCTGCCCACATGCTCAAAGTCCGCATGAGATGCTTCTTAATTGAAGTAACACATGACTGTGCTGTTCATTGCCTTCAAGTGTGCATAACTGTCAGGTGGAAAATAGGAATTTAATTACCCATAAATTACTCTCATTATCATCCCTACCAATTTAGACAACCACAGTGTGGCTATGAGTAATGCCACCAAAAATGTGCTACTTCGCTTTTCCTCCAAGAATGGCAAATGGTAACAACTAATAACCTTTGGGTCCTTGCCAGTGGTAAGGTAACATGGGTGCTTCCTTGTAGCCCTGCCTCCACATGGTATCAGGTTACAATATATCCACATTCTAGTGTGAAGTTTAAGAAAGAGTTGAGCATAGCTTTTCTATTTAAAAATAAATCAGAAAAATAAATGCTGCATGATCTCCTTCCTGAAGGAAAGAAGGAAGAAAAGGAAAGGAAAGGAAAGGAAAGGAAACGAAAGGAAAGGAAAGGAAAGGAAAGGAAAGGAAAGGAAAGGAAAGGAAAGGAAAGGAAAGGAAAGGAAAGGAAAGGAAAGGAAAGGAAAGGAAAAAGAAAAGAAAAGAAAAAAGAAAGAGGAAAGAAGGAAGGAGGCAGGAGGAAGGAAGAAAGGAGAAGGGGGCTAGAATGTGGTTGCCAAGGCTGAGGGGATGGGAGGAGAGAGAGGAAGAACGTGGGTCAAAGGATACAAACTCACAGTTACAAGATAAAGACGTTCTGGGGATCTAAATCTGAAGCATCGTTAGGTGTAGGTAATGATGATGTATTGCTAAAATACCACAAAGATAATGTTTTTTAAAAATTTGTCTTATTTTAAAAATCACTTTTTAAAAATGCATGGATTTTTTCTGATTCATCTTTTTAAAAAGATAGATGATGGATAGAGATATTAATAATAGATTTTTATGCTTATTACAAGATAGACATATTTTGTAGGCAGCAGATAGATAAATCAATGATAAATTAATATTAAATAGATACAGATGATCCACCTAAAGGGCAAGAAGGGAAGACAGAAGAACATGGCTGAAAGCATCAAATCCTATATGAACAAAGATTAACATGAAAATATATTTGCTATTCCTGCGACAGTACTAATTTGGTTGTGAATGTAGAGCTCCTCCAGCAACAAATGTTTTTCTCACATTTTTTGCAGACTTGGGTGAGTATTTCTGACATAACTGATTTCAGTGGAAACTTACTCTTCACATTTATGTGTGTTATTGCTCTGTGGGGTTTATAGGCTGTTTCAAATGCCTTTTAGATAGAATGCCTCGGGCCAACTTACAACCTTTGTTTTTCTCCTTCCTGGCAGAATAGATGCTTCCTACTCTGCAAGATGAAAAAGTTATTCAGAGAAACTCAGCACAGATTGACATTTTTTTTTCTCTGATTGGTGATGTGCTGCCATGAGGCCAGAACTGTCGGACAGAGGCAGAAAAAGTTATTTAGAGGGCATTAACGCAGGAATGCTTACAGCCTAATTTTCTATCACTGCTAGTGCAGAGAGAAAATACAGCAGTGCAAAAAGGACACACAATGATTATTTCCTTCTTTATCTCTTTTTGTCAGTCAGATGAGGCTGGCTGGCTGGCTGGCAGAAAACAGCAACAGAGAAGGCTCAGATGACACCACTACAGAGAAGGTCTTTGGGAGAGTCATTAAAACAGAACAACAAAGATTCTGCTCCTCACCCTGGATCTGTTCTCAGATATCATCATCCTAATGGTATCTGCCTTTTCAGCCCCATTGAGAAGCAGAATGTATATCACATCCTCTGATAGCTCTTTTATTTTTTAAAAAGATTTGTTAGATTATTTGGAAGAGCTACAGAGAAATAGAGGGTCACACACACACTACACACACACACACACACAAGCACACACTCACACTCCTCTTTCCTCTGGTTCATTTTCCAAGTGGTCATATGCCTATAAAATTATTTAGACAAATCGTTAGTGCTCAAATTACTCATTTCTGTCATTCTTTCCATTGCCAATACCAAGAAACAGTTCCTTGGCACAGGAACTTTCTTGTTCAAATTCACAGAAATGCGAAGACTCAAAAATAGGTGAGCAAATTGAAACTGCTTGAGGGGATTGCATTTCAGGTTTCTGTTTATCAGACATTCCCCTTTGCTCATTGTTCTGCACTGCATCACCAGCACCCTTGCTGCAGTGCTCTCAACATTTCAAATGTACACACGTAGATCCTCCCTAGCCCAGCACATTGAAGTCCTTTATCAACTTAAAGTAGGAGCAAAGGCTTTTTTCTGCAACTACTGAGTAAATTCTAAAGACCCATTTTCTTTTTTTATATTTTATTTTTTATGATACAGTTTCATGGGCTCCAGGATTTCCCCACTATTCTGCTCCTCCCTTCCCCCACTGCTTTCCTCTATGTTATGACATTAGTATAGTCCCTCATCAACAGTCACAAGTCCATCATTCTGCTATTTATGTGTATACTGACATTGTAGGTATAGACAATGGTAGAAAGCCCAGACTCCCTTTTCTGTATCTCTTCATCAGCAGGATTTAACCTCGCACTGCCAGCTCACTGGCTTCTGTTGTATTCTTCAGGCCTTGAAAGTACAGATCCTATGCTAAAGGAGTGCAAATCCTCTATGGGGAAAAAATTGTAAAAAGCACATTATAACGCATTATGGAATCTACAATAACAAAAATACTACAGAATATTATCGGATCATAAAAGTGCATTTCAGTCTGGAGAGAAAAGGGACTCAGGATCAGACAAGGAATTTTTGAACAGATGATGGCTGAACTCAAACTTCAAACAATACACTTAACCATAGCCACTATAGAAGTGACATGGGGCCCTTGCACATAAGCTCTTTTGAACTTGGCCTGAGAACTTCCCTAGTGATAAAGAATTTTTAATGTCCCAACAGTTCCACAAATCATTAGAAACTATCCAATATGAAGACAGGGAAAGTGGAAACAGGCATGGAAAGAAAGTATGTCAATCAAAAGAATAAACTAGCAAGAGCAGAGGAACTGATGCAAGAATTAGGCTCAGTGTGTGGGAGGCACAGGGCATATGCACCAGGTTTGTGAGGGTGCAAACCGTGGCAGTGATGGGTGATGGTTGATTCGAGGAAGGTGCATGGAGAGGCTGCTATGCTGCCTAGTACAATAGCTTTGAGGCTGGAAAAGGATGTGATTGAATTTCCATCATAGATAGCTCTTTGTTTTGTTGAGTGGAGACAGGAATCTAATCAAGAAATCTGAGTGAGGGCTGATGAAGAGCAGAATCATGAAATGGCATTGCGAAGAGACTCTTAAAAAACTGTTCAGGGAGCCCAGCACAGTGGCCTAGTGGTTGAAGTCCTCACCTTGCACGGACGGGGATCCCATGTGGGTGCCAGTTCATGTCCTGGCTGCTCCACTTCCAATCCGACTCCATGCTTGTGGCGAGGGAAAGCAGTGGAGGACAGCCCAAACTCTTGGGTCCCTGCTCCTACCTGGGAGACTCAGAACAAACTCCTGGCTCCTGGCTTCAGATCGGCTCAGCTTCTGCCATTGCAGCCACCTGGGGAGGGAATCAGCAAATGGAAAATCTTCCTCTCTGTCTCTCCTCTCTTTATGTCTGACTTTCCTAAATGACTGAATGAATGAACAAATAAATAAATACATATCTTACAAAATAAATAAATATATCTAAAAAAACTTCAGAAAGTCACATTAGACGGTCTCTGATATTGTTTGAATGTAATGAGTGAGACAGAAAATGAGATCTGGTGAACAGGTGGATGAAGATTAATGCCTACAGAGACAGCAGAGAGTGATAGTGATTGGTTTAGAAGGAAGCATGATACACTCAGTTTGAGACACGAATAATCTGAGATGCCTGTGGAGTATTCACGACGATGTGTGGCTTTGGGCCACCTTGTGCAGGTTTATAGATGGGTGAGAATGTTGGCATGGCCTCTTATAAGATTTTTGCTTTGCTTTGCTTCTGAAGCAGCAAACATGCATTGCAAAGATATAGATGACAGGCCCCCTCTTTTACACTAAAGAGAGGAATTACAAATGTAACTTCTAAGCAATCCATATGGACATTTTGTATCCTGGAACAAAAGGATTATAAATCTGGAGGCATGCTGATTTGTATTCTCAGCCAGAGCAGTAATTTAGTGTAACATTTGATGCCACAAATTTGCTACTCCACAAATCATATCCCCATAGGCCAAATATCTCACTTCTGATCCTTAATATTCCTGCTGTGTTAGCCCTGAGGGAAATTCTCTTACCCATTGAAGTCAGTTCGGTCACATATAATTCTTGGGTTCTTTGATTTCATGTCGGTGTCCAACATTATTTATAGGGAAGCAGAAACATCACATCAAAACTTCAATCCCAGATTATCTCACACCAGATGGTGCCACACAGACATGTTAGTGGTGTTATGGCTAGCCATAAGCCTAACAACACACCATGTTAGGGCTTTGTGGATGAGAATGTAAATTAATTAATTTAAGAAAAAAAAAAACTAAAATTTTGTTTTCTCTCCAGCTCTGAGATGTAACAGATCTCAGCTGGGTTACTCTTTCCTGAAATCTCTCAGGAATCTCACCTGCTGAGGCTGTAGAGGAGAGATGAGACCAGACAGGATGGCGACTCTCATGGCTATTCTTTTAAATAACTTAGTTTATGTATATAAAATGAACAACTTTCATGTATTTCACAGTGCAGTTTTAGAAGTATAAATTTCCCATCTACCCTTCCTTGTTGCCCTCATACCCATCTACTGTTCTCCTTCCTTAGTTTTTAATATTTACAATGGCATATTTTCATTTCATTTCACAACCATAAACTTAACACCCCAAGGCTAGTTTTTGATGCTAGACTACCTAGCACAGATTCAACTAAATCCTTAGCACAGTACAGAAACATTCGTTACAGAATTAGAAGCAATCCTAACATTAATATGGAATCACAAAAGACTCAGAATATCCTAAAAGATTGATAGAATAGAGAAAAATCAAGCTGGAGTCACCAAGATACCTGACTTCCAAGCAGACTACAAAGCAATATTAATTAAAACAACATGATACTGGTATAAAGACCAACACAATAATGGAATAGAATAGACAGTCCAGAAATTAACCCAAAGATATATCAGCAAACAGATTTTTAACAAAAATATCTGGACCATGTACTGAAGATGGATCATCTATTCAATAAATGATGATAACAAGATTAGATATATGTAGAAGAAGGAAATTAGACTACTAATTCTCACTACATATAAAATGAAAGACTTAAATTTAAGATCTGAAACCGTGAAATTACTGAAAGAAAATTTAAAGAGAAACACTTCAAGAAATTGGTATAGGTGATTATTTCTCAAGTAGGACACCCAAAGCGTGGGCTAAAAAAAAGCTAAACTAGACAAGCGGGATTATATCAAACTTAGAATCACCTCTACAGCAAAGGAAAAAATCAAGAGAGTGAAGAGATATCCGCAGTGGGAAAAATATTTGCAAGCTACCTATATGACTAATATCCAGGATTAATATCCAGAATATATCAGCAACTCAGAAACCTCAACAGCAACAACACTGGGCTGTGGGGGGGGGGGACTAATCCAATGAAGAAATGGGCAAAGAACCTCAGTAGACAGATCCCCCCTCAAACAAATAGTCAACAAATAAATGAAAAATGTTCAACATCACTAACAGAGAAATATAAATCAAAACAAAGCCATAATGGGTTTTTAACTCACTTCTGTCAGAATGGCTGGTTATCCAAAAGTCAGAAAGTAGCAAATGCTGATGATGGAGAAAAGGAAAATCTTAGACACCCTAGACGGGAATGTCAATTAGTGAAGCCACTGTAGGAAAGAGTATAAAAATTTCTTTAAAAACTAACAGAAAAGTTGCCATGTGATCTAGCAACTGCACTTCTGCATATATTCCCAAAAGACACGAACACACATTATCAAAAATATCCCTTCATCATGACTTGTATAGCAGCACTGTTCATGATAGCCAAAATATGTAAATAAGATGTAAACCACCAGATGCATGAAGAGATTGACATACATACATATATACATCATCAAAATAATCAAATTCTACTATTTGCATCAAAATACATACAATTGAAAGACATCAAATTCAGGAAAATGAACCAGACATAGAAAAGAAAATACCATGTATCTTCCCTTATATGTGGGAGCTAAGATTGTAGAAGAAAAAAAAATCTTACAACAAAAAAGAAATGTCTGTGTATATTAATATTTATGAAAATATAGTTTTGTCAAAATTTCTCCTCTGCTTTGTCAAACCAATGTTAGCAGTGACATACTGCAATATTTTTAATTATTTGCAATTATTTTTAAATTAACTGAATGAGACTGACATATTTTCATTTGATTATTATCTTCAGCGTTTGTCTATGTTCCTGCTGAATTATAGTCTGTTTTACTTGTTAGTCTTTTTAGTGTTTATTTGTACTGAAGAAATAAGCCTTTGTAATGTAAATTAAAAATGTATTATCTCAAAAAAATTTTAAAAGAAATAAAAGAAGATAGAAAAAAGGAGAGAAAAAAAGCAGCAGTGAATTTTGGGTTTTTACTATATTTTTTTTTCAATGAGGTATTCTCTTTTTCAGGGACATTTGCACAGGGAAAGTAGCAAGCACAAGTGTCCTAAACTACCCCAGGATCTTGTGTTTAAACCCAGAGGGTCACTAAAGTGATTCCGCTACATCATTCCTGTTGGGAATGACTCACAAATGCTAGCAGAAGAGATTGAATTCAAGCAAGGGATAGAATTCCTCAAATTTGAAAGGAATGGAGGTTTGGGCATACCTGGGAAAGTTCAGATCAGAGCTCCCTGCCTCTGAAAGCAGGAGACCCCTGAAAATCAGAGGGAAAGGACGTGCGAGCCACACAGAAAACTTGGCCCTCAGACAGAGAAGTACTCCCCCTCTGCAAGAAGCAGCAGAAGACGGGCAAGGTTGATGGAGCTGCCGCACCCCAGGTTACTACAGATAGCGGTTCCCATGCCCCCAGACAATTCCTCATGGTCCCTGCTCAACCTTGTAACAGAAATTCAACTAAACTTCTCCAAGCTAAGTCCCCAAACAAACAAGGGACCTGAAATCAAGTTTGATTTGCGATTTAGAAAATCAAGGAGGAAAAATTGTCTCCTACCCCAAGATTAGAGTACTATCCAAATGTTAATCGCTAACGGAAGTTAGAGGCAGGTTATTTTGTAGAGAGTTTCTTTGACTGAAAAGAATGTTAGGGTTCTTCTAGGATCAAAAATGGATGGGGGAGGTGAGGAGAAAGCAAATGGAAAAGGGTGAACTAGGAAGTTTTGGAGGTCATCAACAGGAACTGACCCAAAATGTCTAAGCAATGCTGAAGGCTCAGTTGAAAATGGAAATCAGGTTTGGGTGGAGTTGATGAAAGTGATTGTTTCCAACAGTATTTAGTCATTCCAGAATGGAAGGGTGGAAGAAGCCTGCTGGAATTTTCCTGAGTTCCAGTTCTCTGATAGGGTACAGCAAGAATTATTCTTCAGGACCAGTTGCGATTTGTTGACTGAAGACTTTTTTCAAAGCCAGATCACCTAAAGCAAAAAGTCTGATCAAAAAACTCAGCTATTAAGACCTAACAGAGAATTATTTTATGGATGCACATTGTTGAGGGGTTGCTTGGGATTGGTTAGATTTGTTTTCACATGGAAAAGTTAAAACATTAATCACTTTCATCACAATCCAATGAGGGGAGAAAGTTCACTTTCAATGTTTTGCTAAAGTGACTCACAAACATGGGCTACTTCAGACTCATGGTTCCACCATCTTAGAAATCTTTATGCTCAACCCAAGAGACAAGAGCAGGAGAGCATGAAGCATTACACTTGTTCTCAGTGGATGCGTCTGAGATGGGAAGTGACACATTACATTCACCTGCATTTCAACTGGCACAGTCTTCTTTTCAACCTTAAAACGGGGGAAATCTGTCTCCCTTTGTCCTCAAAAAGAGAAAACTGTGTGCAGAACATACATAATTCATAGCACTCAGAACAAATGAGACTGCAAGCCTCTTCTCTGCAATTTAGGAACTCCAGGGAAGAAATAGTAGAGCATTCAGCAATACAATGAATCCCTCTACACACATAACTTAGTGCTGTAACTATATGCACACATTTCAGAATTTACAGGACATACAGTTACATGAGGTGAGGTAGACAGGCCAGTGTGGTCCCAAGATGTGAAATCAACTATACTAAGTCAGAACATCAAATCATTGACGAAACAGGAACATTTTAAGCCTCAAACCAAGCCCCAGTTGGCTATGCCATGACAAAATAGCCAAGGTCTAGAAGCAATAGTCTCACTCATGACCCTTTGGCACACAAGATCTGGAAGAACAACTATGCAAATGAAGATTTGTATCTTCTCTCAAGGTGCAAATTCTCTCTAAGACATTGAGGAAGGAAGATGCTCTAAGAAGAAAGAGCATTTGTTGAGATATACTGATCATGTCTCAGAAGGTAGCAGGCTATTGTCTGGCTGGCTTTGCTTCGTTACATGACTCACTAGCAAATGCCTCCTATGCTGATGCTAGTGTAATAACAGCAGTACTGTTCTCAATGCCTGGACACAGAGAACCGAGAATATCTACTGGAATCATTCATCTGATAAGCCTCTCTCATACAAAAGACTCGCTAATTTTTCCTAATAAAAAGGAACTTCATGATAATTAGAAGATTGGATGTAAGACGATAGATTCTTAATTACAGAGTAGGTTTTGGAGATAAGTGTTTTATTTGCTCTTGAGGATGCACTTGTCCTAGACTCATCTGGTGTTTATTTTTCACCCAGCATATGTTACATTGAAGTTGCAGCTTTTGAGCAATGTTGTTAGACTCATTATGAAAAGCCTGTATAATAGTAGAGTGGTATCTCTCTGTATAATAGTAGAGTGGTATAACTAAAGTTATGAAGTTGCTAATCCTTTGCTTGGCCCAACCCACCAGCATATTGGTGAGAGAAAGTAGGTGAGCCACAGTCATAATTTGCCATCATTTCAAAGATCAAATGAAGAAATCAATAATTGAATAACTTGTCCAATGACAATAGTAACAGGAACTTCTGCATTTCCCAGAACCTCAGATTTACAATTCTGTCAGCTAGTGTCCACCATGTACTCTTTAAAGAACTTTTTAATTTCTTTTCCCAGAGAGGAGGGTAGAACACCTGACTTTCTATAAAGTTAAAGTTTTCCTGCCTCTGTTCTGAATGAGCTTCCAGCAAATGAGCCTGGGAGGCAGTAGATACTGACTCAAATATTTGAATACTGGCCAATCAACATGGGAGATTCAGATGAAGTTCCTGGCTTCTGGCTTCAGCCTGGTCTAATACAGATGTCCAGGAATGAACCAGTGCATAGAAAATTCTTGCTCTCTCTCCGCCTCCACTAACCTGTCTTTCAAATAAATTAGAAATGAATATACAAATATTTAACTAAAAGTCCAATTTGCAAACTAAGATGCACAAAGACTCATGCACATGCTGTTCTTTTCCAGTTGATGGCATGGAAGTCATTGATGATGTCTGTACACAGCTTATAGGAGTGTCTATAAATTCACTCGCAAATGTGAGATTAAAATTTCTACTTTTAAAAATGAGGGGCAAATTGACACATACCTAAAAATATGCATTGAGGAAGTGTTATCAATTGTGTGACAGGCTGCAAAAAATGAATATACTTGCGGAAGTGCACCTCTGAACTAGTTCATCAGATGCCCAAGGATCCCAGAACTCATTCACTCTCAGCAGACTGAGAGTGCTAGCAGGAAGCAGACTTCTTGCATGGGACTGTGGCTGCCTCGTTGGCCAAGCAAGGCTGGAAATGAGCAGCGTCTCACTGTGCCTCCTTTCTGATTAGTTGCTTGTAGCCGATCATATCCCCTTCCTCAGATAATTTGTTTGATTTCTAGAATCTGTTCCTGAAAAACATGTTTACTTCTTTGCTGCTACAGAGATTGTTACTTCATTTCCTTGTTGGCTATCATTAGAGGGACTTTCTGTGGTTGCCTAGGTAACCTGCCTAGTATGTATATAGTATGTATATACCCTGTTGAGTTCAATAAAGTGTGTATTGCTTCACTCGCCTTGCATCCCCTGTGTCCCAGTCTTTCTCGGCACAGTCATCACACCTCAGATCCAGTCTCCTCAGAGGGATCATCCACAATACTGATAAAGAAACCATCTGGCAATGGACAAATTCTAGTTGATATACCCCATGCAGCACATCCAGCCTGGACTTTCATGAACATTAGTGCCATGAAAGAGGAGATTTGGGACTGGGAAACTTTCAGATTAAAGGAGACTAAGGAAATGCTTTTGATGAGCCCTGAATAGATCTTGAGCATGCAAAATAACAAGGTTGAGACAATTAGAGAAAATTGAATGTGAGCCATGTGCTGTATAGTAGCATTTAATAATAAATTATCTTAGAGTGATTTCAAGTTGAAATTGTGTAGAACTCCCTCTCTTGTGAGCTATAGGTCAAAGTATTTAAAAATGAAGTGTCAAATGATACAATAAAATAAATGGCAAAATCCTAGGGAAAGCAAATCCAGCTGAAAAGAACATGGTGTTTGTTGCACTCATCTCACAACTCATTTCGATGTTTGAAAAAGTAGAATTTGATAGGACAAAATAGAAGTACATGGATTAATATTTTCATCATTATCTGAGAATGAAGATTTCTCATATTTGTTTTGGCAATTTATATTTACTCCTCTTTTTTTGGTCCATATCAGAACATTGATTCATTCATTTTAAACACATACATTGAGGATCTACCACAACCATTAGCCATTTTAAGCAACAATATCATTGCTGGGATAAGATATATATATATATATACATATATATATATATATGTATATATATATATATATACACACACACACACACACACACACATATATACATATAAAATACACTGTTCTCAGTGAGCTTGCCTTTTAGGAAGAGGCAGAAAGCATCAAATCAAGAAGGTGGCTAGAGACACACACTCAAAGTTAACGTGGCTGGAACAAAGCCAGTGTGAGGATAAGGGAAGGGTGATGAGAAGTGAGGGGAAAGGTACAGCGTAGAAGCCATTTTACAGAGCTGACTTTGAGTCACAGTGACACGGAAAAGGTGAGCATGCCATGGGTAAAAGCAGAGGTAGATGGGATTGTCTGGATGATTTTTTTATTCTCTATCTTTAAGTTATATGTTAGCCATATCTCATAAGAGCATTCTGAGACCTGGAATTTTCTTTAACGTAATTGCTTTGCATTTAAGCTCAGCCTGTTTTCCAACAGGGTTGTAAGCTTTGGAAAAAGACAGAACATACTGTATACTGATACGTAAATATATCACACATAAAATATACATATATGTAGCATATACTATATAATTACATACAGTACCTAAAATAGTGATAAATTACTAGTACCTAAAACAATTGAATACTATACTAAATGCATCATAGCATTGAATATGGATTATACAACGTAATACGATTATCGCTTCATGCACACTCTAATTTTGTGCCTTATTGTGTCACTTAATCAACGGATGAACTGAGTTAGTAAAATCAGACTAAAAATAAAATGTGCAGTGATAGAATGAACCTGTACAGAGGTGTTATTACTAATGATAATGGAGATAGATTTCCTGACTATGAATTATTTTTACATTTTAAATTTATTTGTTTTAGTATTTTATGATATATTTCCACAGGTTCTGGGATTTCCCATCCCTCTCTCCTAATCTCCTCCCCTCCCCACTAATTTCTCCTGTATTATTACAATAGTATAGTCCTTCATAAACAGTCATAAATCCATCATTCTGCTATTTAAGTATATCCTGACATTGTAGGTATGGACAAAGGCAGAGTCCAGCTTCCTATTGTCATGATATATTTAACAGTTTCATTGGGAATTCATCTTTGATTTGGAAGTAGAGCTGCATACTGCTTATCTTCATATCTGGATATGAAATTCTCTATTAGGAATGAAAAGCCATAAAACAACATCAACAACAGGAAGAAAAATATAAAATTAACAATATCATGAAGCTAAATAGCATGTTACTAAATGATCAATTGTCACTGAAGAAATAAAAAGAAAATCAAAAACCTTCTTGAAGAAATCAATGCTACTGTAAGACCTATAAGTCAGTGAAGAAATTAATAAAAAAATTTTGAATGAATGAAAATAAAAATATCAAAACCCATGAGATACAGCAAAATCAGTATAGAAATGGCTATTTATCTTATATTTTTCATGAAGGTTACTTTATATCAGGCATTTGTCCTTTTGGGATTGACTTTTTTCATTGAGCATAATAGTCTGTAGTTGAGACAACTTGGTTGCAAATTGTAAAATTTCATTCTTTTTAATGGCTGAGTAGTATTCCAGGAATTAGATGTATCACAGTTTCTTTCTCCACTCCTCTTTTGATGGGCATCTGGGTTGTTTCCATGTCATAATAGATAAGACAGAAACTCAGCAAGGAAATAACAGAGCTCACTCAGACACTAGAGCAAATAGACTTAATTGATATCTACAAAACCTTTCATTCTACAGATAAAGAATACATCTTTTTCATCAGTACATGAAACTTTCTCCAGGATTGATTATGTTATAGATCACAAAACAAGTCTCGGCAAATTTTCAAAAAATCAAATTATACCATGTATCTTTTTAGACTATCATGGAGTAAAACTGGAGACTAACAAGTCAAAATACCCCAGAAGATATGTGAAAACCTGAGACTGAAAACTATGCTATTAAATGAACAATGGGTCACAGAGGATATCAGATGGGAAATTTAAAAATTACTTGAAACAAATAAAGGCATTAACACAGCTTATCAAAATTTATGGGACACGATCAAGGCAGTGTTAAGAGAAGTTCATTTCAATCAATGCTTATGTCAAGAGATCAGAAATGTACTAACCATCGCTTCTTGGCCTTTTGGCTAAGATCAAGTATAGAAATGCACTAAGCATATATTTGAAGGAGCTAGAAAAAAAACAGTAAAGTAATCCCAAGAGTAGCAAGAAGAAAGAAGTAACCAAAATAAGGGAGGAAATAAGCCAAAAAGAGACCAAAAGAAAATACATAAGATCAACACACAAAGAGCTGATTCTTTCAAAAAATCAACAAAATAGATTTCCCTCTAGCCCAACTAATCAAAAGGCAAAATAAAGGAGATGATACAAATCAAAGGATCAGAGACAAAAAAGGAAATATAACAACAGATACCTCAGACATACATAGAATAATTAGGAACTATTATAAATATATGCCAATAAGTCAGAAGATAGATAGGATAGATTCTTGGACACAAACAACATACCAAAATTGAATCATGAGTCAATTAATAATCTGAATAGACCTCCAACAAGACTGAGATTGAATCAGTGATTAAATCCCTCCCAATTAAAAAAAAAAATAAGCCTAGGACCAGATGACTTCACTGCTGAATTCAACCAAATGTTTCAGAGATAATTTACCCCTATCCTCCACAAGCTATTCCAAACAGTAGAATGGGAGACAATCCTTTCAAACTCTTTTTATAAAGCCAATATCACCTTAATATCAAAGCCAGATGAAAGCACAATAGAAAAAGAGAACTACAGACCAATATCCCTGATGAACATAGATGTAAAGATCCTGAACAAAATACTAGCCAACTGATTGTGAATTGTATTCATTTCCTAGTGCTGGTGCAGAAAAATACTACATACTTGCAGATTTGAAATCACACAAATGAGTTCACTTTTTACAGCTCAGGAGTGAGAAAGTGGTTCTGATGTGGCTAGAACCAAGGTGTCAGGAGAGCCGAGTTTCTTCTGGAGTGTCTGGCAATGAAGCTGCTTGTTCCTCCTCTAGAGGCTGCTTGCATCCATTGGCTGGTGGCCTCCTCCTTGCACGGTTGTAAGGCAGACCTTAGGTTCCTCCCACACACCTCCTTCTTCTGCCTCCTCATAAACATTCCAGTGATTACATTACATCCACTCAGATGATTCAAGCATCTCCTTTCAGATCCTCAATCACAAATAAAAATTCCCCTTTTAATGTATGAGTATGTGCCTGCATGCTTGGATATGAGAAGATCATGCACATTGTTGAAGGCCATTTTCTTAACATACAAACCAAAATTCACTAAAAGAATTTGCCATCTTTTTTTAACAGTACAAAACACGAAGTGTGTGTGTCTGCAATTTGCCAAATGAATAAATGTAAAATACAAAATCCAGGGAGCCGGCACCTAACATAGCACTTAAGAGACCACCTGAGATACCTACATCTACATCCCATATCACAGGCCGACTCCACTTCCAATTCCAAATTTCTACTAATGCATACCCTGAGAAATAGTAAGTGATAGCCCAAGTCCTTGGGTCCCTGCCCCCCATGTTGGGGACCAGGATTGGTTCTTTTCTGACTTCATACTGGAGTAACCCAGGCTTTAACAGGCATTTAAGCAATTAATCAGCAATTG
Source organism: Ochotona princeps (assembly GCF_030435755.1). Classification (NCBI taxonomy): domain Eukaryota; kingdom Metazoa; phylum Chordata; class Mammalia; order Lagomorpha; family Ochotonidae; genus Ochotona; species Ochotona princeps. Next base: position 56,311,629 of record NC_080838.1, read on the forward strand.
AAAAAGCAAGCTCTCCCCCTCTCTCTTTCCCTCTCTGCCTTCTCTCTCTCTCTTTCTCTCCAAATAATAAATAAGTAAGCAGAAATTTTAAAAGTAAATAATTAATGCCTAAATAATCTGGCACAGAGATAATACAGCAGGGATGGCTGGAAAATGTTTGAAGGTGTTTGATATTTCACATGTAATAGAAATTATTTCCTACAGCACTTGTCACTCCTTTCTGGTACCCAGCAGCCACTGCTTCTCTCCACATCTAAATTTTGATGCAACCTTCCCTTATCTATTCCATAACATCCACTACATCTCATTTTTTTTTCATTTCATCATCCCAGTCAAAAAGTTAAAACTGTCTGACAAACATCTTCAAAACCTCAATTCTGTAAGTCACAACTATATTAAATACTGATGAACTGACAAGAAGTTAGATGTATTTTGAGGAGATGCCACTGTTGAAAACACAGACTCCCATCCTTGCATAATCATAAGAATTATTCATCCTGAACATGTCAAAGGAAATAGATTACTATAACACCAAAGCCTATGCATCTGTCAACTTACCATTATCACAGCAAAATGCCATGGGCAACTAATTTGAAAAGGAAAAAAGTCTTATTTATCTCATAGTTTAGGAGGTTCAAGCCCAGGCTTGGATAGCCCCACTGGTTTCTCTTCTGATGCAGGTGGTGGGAGACAGTGACAGTGGCCTTGTTAAGGAAGGGTCACAGAGTAAGCTGGCAGCAGACAATGGCTGTGTCCAAGCTCAGTATTCATGACAGCCCTCTCACAAGGACTACCTTCCACAGGCGTGCTACCAGGGGCCTGAAGCCTACCGCCTAAATTCCCATCACCTCCCAGAAGCAATCTTCAGTATAAGAGCAAAGGGGGAATAGTCAACATCCACATTAACATCCAAACCACAGCAACCTGACAAGTATACAGTCTGGTTTCAAAATATAATTTTCCTCTTTAGCCTGCGTAACATTAATTTATAAAATATGTACTTCAGGTATTAACCTTTTCCTATAATGATAATGTAAGGAAAAAACAGAATCATCTCAAAGTTTTTTTGTTTAAATACCCAACTAGCAGCTAAATAATTCCAAATTAGATGGTACCTATCCTGGCACATTTGGAGAAATTCCTGGGACAATTTAGAAAATATGTTTACCCTAAGGAACTACTAAACAAGTCAAAATAGTAAACCATCTTATGAAATCAGCAAGTCTCACTGTCTGAAAACTGTAGGAAATTCCTTTCTTGAATAAACACATAATACCAATGTACATAGTTCTGGTTTTCTTTTCTGGGTGTTTCTACTCCTGGTGTAGACCAAGAGATCCAAACTTCATCTATGAGAGTGTTCCTCCATCTCACAGCCCTCCATGTACAAGTACGGGCAGGGAAAGAGGGAGAGGAAGAGTTGTATGAACGGTTTCACTAAAAAAACAAAGTTATAGAGAGCCTGGAATTAATTTATCTTAACATTATCAGATTTTTAACTTTTTATCAGACTTGTACATTTTGCCCCACTGTCTCTTGGTTTGAAGGGCATTTCTCTTATGAGTGGGGATGCTGTGCAGGCTTCCAGGTGTCTCTGTTCTGTTTCTATCATCTGCTCACTCCTCTATTTCTATTAAGTTGTATGTGTTGTTTTCAAAAACACCCATGCTGGCATTTTGAAGCATTTGGCTAGTATTTCTCTTGGGGAGAAGCTAAAACTTGCTTGAAAAACAGATGATGGGACCCTGCTACAGCCTGGTCTTTCTCTTCTTATGTATAGAAATTATGCTCTGACCCCAAACTCTCCTATCTCCTTCAGAAAAAATAAACCCTACATGCACTCAGGACCAGCAACTGCCTTTCAGCTGCATACAGGTCACTCTCAGGGAAGAACACTGCTGAATATCACTGTATCCGCTTCATATTTTTTCCGGGGGGTGGTGGGGGGGTTTTCAGCATCCATTAAAGGCTGACATTTAGATGTCTATTACAGGCTTGGTTCAAGTCAGAACTTTAATCCCATTTTAGGTTGCCATAATAAAATTTGCATGATAAAAGGCCAAAAAAAAGCTATGAGAAGCAGAAGAACCAGTAAACGAAGAAGTTGTGCCCTCCGTTGATGCCCTTTAGGGAAGATGGCTGTGTTATCTGGTGAGTTCATTGCATGTTGAGGACCATTGTTGATGAAAATTTTAAGAAAATCTGGGTAGAAAGATCTCCTTTCTCCAAATATGATTAAAGTAAACATGACTAGATTATTGAGTACTTACATTTTATTAACATCAGAAGCTATAGTAACTCATATTTCTGCACTAAAAATAGGGGGGGGGGAAGGTGATACAGAATACTTGATAAAGCAGTTGCCCTATTCAAAACTTCCCCTTATTCTCCTTGTATATGCAAACACCCATTTTATGTTTGCTTTTCCACTTGAGCAGATAATACAATAACATTTGGCCTGCAGGAAAGCCAACTTGTCTAACGAGACAAACATCTACTTGGCAAACTACTGAAGGTCATACCAGCTTACCTACACTGGAAGAACCCTGCTCTTTACAAAGTAAAGTTTCATGTTTGTCAGAAAAAGATTAAAACAGATGCATTGCAGGGACAGAAGACAATACTTGTTTCCTGCCAATACTAATATGACTAGGCTGCCTAAAGCAATTCAGTGGAACACTCTCTTTAGCCCCATCCTTCTGGCCTTCGATAGTGCCATTAGAAAAAGGGAAGGAACAAGTATAAGTCCATTGCCCTCCCTGCTCATTTGTGGGTAGCTATGTCTCTTAATCAAGGAGATGAGAAAGCTGACTGTCCTATGGGAGCTTGCAATTACATGTCAAGGATATCAAGGAATTCTGCAATGTGACCAGACGTGCACCAGCCACGAAACTGCTGATACGCTGTGAGTCTCCTCTTGATCTTCCTGAGACTGTTTTTTTCTACAAAGCACTACTGCTCAGCTCTGTCCTTCTCCACCAGGAAGCAAATGCTTCTATTTAATAAGATTGTTAGAGCCTGGAAAGTCTGACCTGGCTGTCATTCCAGGCCTTGTTAGGGTGCATGATGACTCTGCCGTGATGGTGGAATTGGCCCCTCTTTCTCATGACATTACTCAGTGCAAGGCCAGATCAAGGCCAGATTCAGAATAGCAATCAGACCAGAAGTGGAATTTTATCCAGAGAAAATGAAAGATGAAATCAAGTGTGGATACATTTCACTTCTCTTATTTGGTTTTTTTTTTTTTTTTTTTTTTTTTGCACTAATTTTAGACAAGTCCTTTTCTTCTATACCAGCTTGCTAGGGTTGCCAGCCATAGCAAACTATTACAGACTCAGCAGCCTAAGTGGAAATTTGCTTTCCCACAGGTTTGGAAGCTGGAATCCAGCAGAGTGGGTTTCTCCTGTGACGTCTCTCCTTGGTTTGCAGATGGCCTTCTTCCCCAGGTCTCCAAGGGGTCTTCCCCCTTTGGGTGTCTGTGTCCTCCTCTGCTTCTAGAAAGACATTGTGATAGTGAACTAGGGCTCACACTAATGAATTCATTTTATTTGCTGACTTCTTCATAGACTCCGTTTCCAAATACAGTCATTTTCTGAGATATGAGGGGTTGGGATTTCAACAAATGAGTGGAAGAGGGGCACAATAACGACCTCCAATGACTATTTTTAATGAGTTAACGTATTACAAAGCATAGTTTTGAGGCATCCATTATTATTATAGAATCATGGCAAGTATTCTTCACAATTCTATGCCTTCCTCTTACTTTCCTGACTTGTTGACTTTCTCTATAGATTATCTTTTTCTATTCTGTCAACTAAAGTCACACCAGGAGCTCATGACCAGAGCATCCCATCATGCCAAGGGAAAAGTGGCTGCACCTCTATATTCATAGCTGAAATCAATTCACCTTAGATGCTGACTACACACTTTGTATCACCAATATAGCTAAAATATACAACTATCTGTTGAAGCAGAAGGGTATTTTAAAAACTCATACAACAGTAGAATAAAAAGATAGGTTTATTTTGCCTAAAAAATTAAATCTATGCATAGATTCTCATAAAATGCATTTTCGGGAGACCGGCACGATGACCTAGTGGCTAAAGTCCTCGCCTTGAACGTGCCAGGATCCCTTATGGGCACTGGTTCTAATCCCAGCAGCCCCACTTTCCATCCAGCTCCCTGCTTGCGCCCTGGGAAAGCAGTTGAGGACAGCCCAAAGCCGTGGGATCCTGCAATCACATGGCAGACCCGGAGGAGGATCCAGGCTCCTGGCTTCGAATCGGCACAGCTCTGGCCATTGCAGTCGCTTGGGTAGTGAATCAGCAGACAGAAGATCTTCCTCTCTGTCTCTCCTCCTCTCTTTATATCCGGCTTTCCAATAATAATAAAATCTTTAAAAAAAAAGATTTATTTGTTTTTATTGGAAAGGCAGATATACAGAGAGAAGGAGAGACAGAGAGGAAGATCTTCCATCTGATGTTTCACTCCCCAAGTGAGCCGCAACGGCCGGTTCTGTGTGCCGATCCGAAGCCGGGAACCAGGAACCTCTTCCGGGTCTCCCACGCTGGTGCAGTGTCCCAATGCATTGGGCCGTCCTCAACTGCTTTCCCAGGCCACAAGCAGGGAGCTAGATGGGAAGTGGAGCTGCTGGGATTAGAACCGGCGCCCATATGGGATCCCGGGGCTTTCAAGGCGAGGACTTAAGCCGCTAGGCCACGCCGCTGGGCCCATAAATCTTTTTTTAAAAAAATGCATTTTCGGGACCTTCTTAAGCTCCCTCATACTGAAAGACGTCTACTTTTGGCATGAGGGTATCAAAAACTTTCACTACACTAAGTTAACAGATGTAAACTCAACTATATCACTGTCATTTTTTTCCAGGCCTTATCAATGAAGGTGCAGCTATCACAGAAGTCATCAGTTTCTTGAAAATCAAACTTCCAAATATCCCTTAACTTAATCAACTTTCTGCTCTCCCTCCGAGAGAAAATAAGCCACAGTCATTTGGTCACCAACTGTAATACAGTAATCTGCTGGCTGTGCTGTAGCCAGCCTAACTCCGTTAGATGTCTAAATTAGACTTACAAGCGGAGTAGGCCATCATAAAAGGACACTTGCAAGAGGAGCCTTGCAAAGAGCTGGCTAAGTCAGCTTCCATTGGCCAGAGTTTACCCTCCACAATGACTCAGACAAAAGGTTCAGAAGATGTCCATGACAATTCAATTTCTCCATGCTGATATTACCATATGATTTTAATTTCATATGTAACATTGGAAGTCTTGATTTTTAAAAAAATGCCTCTGAAAGGGGGGGTGATTAGCCTGGGCTTAAGACTCCATTTTAAAAAGACTATGTCCCGCATCGAAGTAACTGAACTCGATAACTCACTTCGGCTTTTGACTCCAGTTTCCACAAAAGGTAGACTCTAGTAATTAGATGTAATGGTTCAAGTGGTTGGATTTCTGGCACCCACATAGGAAACCTGAATTAAGTTCATGGTCTGGCATCAGTCTGACCTGAGGAGTGAACCAGTGATTAAGAGCTCTCTGAAAACAAACAAAAAACACAAAAAATAAATAAAATTTTTCTGAAGCAGTGATCACTGTGTGGTGCAGTAATGGCAGACTTAACAAGAACCACCATTGCGAGTTCTTGAGTGTTCTCTTAGAGATCCATCGCACGCTATACCAAAGGGAATTAGCCCCCAAATGGTTATAGTCAAACTATATAATACGTAGACAATGTATGTGGCTCCTATTTTTATTATGCAGGCTTCTGTCTCTCACACTCTCTATGTTTCTCTGCCTTTTAAATAAATGAATAAATCTTTAAAATATCAGTAGCTTACATCAGTGTTACTTATTAATTAATAAATTGATTTTTGGACAACTGAATAGTCATTTGGGAAAAAATTCAAATGGAACTTTATCTGTTGCCAAATGAAATCCACATGACTTGGAAAAACTAAAGTAAAAACAAGCAGAAGCATAAAAGCCAAAGGCAGTAGCTATTTTATCATGTAAGAATAGTTAAGATGCTATTTTTCATGTGATAAAAATGAGTAATACTTTTCAATTTAAAAATTTATTCAAATAACAACATTTCAAAATACCCCAAACAGCTCTCATCCAGGTCCCAGATGCTCCACTTCCAATGTAGCTCCCTGCAAATGCACCTGAAAAATCAGCAGAAGATGGTTCCAGTTTCAGGGCCATGTGCTCACATGGGAGACCCAAAGGAATTCCAGGCTCCTCCTGGCTTTACTTGGCTCAAGTTTGGGAGTTCTGGACATTTGAGTGAAGAACCAGCAGATAGATAGAAGATCTCTCTCTCTCTCTCTCTCTCTTCCTATCTCTCCCTTTCCTTTTCCCCTCTCTCTGAAACTCTGCCTTTCACATAAATCTTCAAAACTCTTTTTAAAACTTAAAATAAGATAAACTCAAATCATACAATCAAGGCAAAAGCTAAAGAACAGGCTGGGAAGTTTATTTGTATCAAGCATATGGCCAAATCATTTACACAAAGTTACTTCCATAAGTTTTTGGAGAACAAAATTAAAATATAAAACTATATTAATGCATTTTTTAAAATTCATGCATAGCATTTTCATAATATTCATTTCCCACAAACTATTTGAAATACTGTGGGCAAAGGGCAGGAATAAGCAACTCAGAAAAGAAGAAATACAAATAGCAATCAATGCCCAGCCCGACGATCTGCATCCAAATATGTGCCTTGCCAGTGTTTAAACATGACCTTGGTTACGTACCTCTTTTTGCCCTTATTTTTTTAACGTGTCTATTCTGTTAGATTTGTTCGTGTTAAATTTGTTTAAATTAAGGCACCTATCTATAGAAAAAAATTTTATTCTAATGTAAAGCTTTTCTAATATATAATTCAGAACATTTCCAACTTTAAAATTTTTGAAAACATGATGCTTCTTTATACATTAACCAGGTCTAACTGGGAAGCATAAAATTATTTCAAAATAATCAATTATGGGCCCAGCACGGTGTCCTAGTGGCTAAAGTCCTTACCTTGAACACCCCAGGATCCCATATGGGCACCGGTTCTAGTACCGACTGCCCCACTTCCCATCCAGCTCCCTGCTTGTGGCCTGGGGAAGCAGACGAGGACGACCCAAAGCTTTGGGATACTGCACCCGCATGGGAGACCTGGAAGAAATTCCTGGCTCCTGGCTTCGGATAAGCGTAGCACCGGCCATTGCAGTCACTTGGAGAGTGAGCCAGCAAACAAAAGGTCTTTCTCTGTTCCTCTTCCTCTCTGTATATCTGACTTTGCAATAAAAATAAATAAATCTTTAAAAATAGTCAATTACATAAACTATATAAATAGAAATTATATAAATGTAGATAATTATATAAATTACTCCAAAGCAATTACATGAATGGAGCTTTTATCCTTTCTCTTTAAGAATTCTAGGACCCAACGAGATGACTAAGTGGCTAAATTCTCACCTTGCATGCACTGGAATCCCATATGGGCACCTGTGTATGTCCCATCTGCTCCACTTCCCATCCAGCTCCCTGTTTGTGACCTAGGAAAGCAGTGGAGGATGACCATGGCCTTGGGGCCCTGTACCCATGTGGGAGACCCAGAGGAATCCCCTGGCTCCTGGCTTCAGATCATTTCAGCAGTGGCCATTGCAGCCACTTAGGCAGTGAACCACCAAATGGAGGATCTTTCTCTTCTTCTCTCTGAAAATCTGCCTTTCTGATAAAAATATATGTCTTCAAAAAAAAGAAAGAAATTCTGATGATTGGGCTCTCTTTAATGATTCTGTGTCCGTGGTTACAGACACACAGTTTTTCTTCTCTGTCTCTGTCTCTTTGATACCTTTCAGAGTGAAAAATGACTTTTGGCAATGCAATAGCCTAGTTAGGTGATTGTCTTAGTCTATTTCCTGCTGCAGTAAACAGCAGGCCTGACTGGGTAATTCATAAAGATTAGAGTTACGTTTGGACCATAAGTCTGGAAGCAAACATGTTCAAGAGCTTGAAATCAGCATCTGGAGGAAGACTTGATGCTACATCATGGCAGAAGGCAGAGGGCAGACAAGGGTGAGGATGAGGGTGCAAGAGAAACTTCCTTTGATAGCAAATCTAAACTCTGAATAACAATGCATCCTTACGATAAAGATACTAACCATGAGTCAGAATCGTTGTGATTTAATCACCTCTTACTAGGCTCCATCTCCTTCCACTGCCACACTGGCAAAGAAGTTTCCAACACAGAAACTGCGATGAGTACACTCAAACCATGACAGTGCGGGATTTTTGCAGCTGTATTGGACTTAAACTTTGGAACCCCTGGAAATGTATTCAATTCTACCCAGGAAGCACCTTCTGTTCTAGCATGAAGAAAGCTCAAGCACATGACCAGAGGGGACAGAAATTCACAGGTATATTAACTGCTCAGTTATGGATGTTTTGGAAGAGCTCTGGGTCATTTACATTAATACATAAAACAGAATCTTAGGTGAAAAGGAGTTATCACTATATATGTGGGATAATTTGCACTCTATTTCTTAATATACTAAAAATACCCAAATTACAGGGAGGCTTTTAGCCTAGCAGTTAAGTCACTGATTAAAATGCCTACATCTACCTGGTATTACCCAAGTTAATGAACTCGGGCTCCAGATTCCAGCTTCCTGCTGATATAGCCGCTAGAAGGCAGCAGTGGTGACTCCACTACTTAGTTTCCTGCCATTCATGTGGGAGCTCTGGATTGATTCCCCACATCCCAGCTTTGACCCTGACCTGATCATCATAGATACCTGGAAACTAAACCAGCAGACAAGATCTCGCTCAATCTCTCCCTCTCTCTCTCTCTTCCTAAAAATAAATTTTTAATGCAGCAGAGACTGATATGTTCAAATATAAAGAAAACATGCTATATATCTCTATGCATACAGACCAGACATGGACTCCCAGTAAAAGAATTGAAACTATCCTAATGGACTCCCTGACAATGTCCATGCCTACATTGTTGGAAAACACTTCAACAGCACCACAATTGGCTTACGGACTGTTCATGAAGAACATCTATTGTAAAACTAGAGAGGAAATCAATGTGTGAAGAGGAGTAGGAGAGAAATCTTGGGAAAGGCAAAGGCAACTCCAGAACCTATGGAACTATTGCATAAAATAAAATAAAGTATGTTCAAAAAATTTTAGGATCTGATTTAGACACGATATTATTTCATTCAATGCTGCAACATACACGTTATTAAAGTACATGATCTCATCTGATGTTGGTTGTTAGTGTACCAAAGAAAGTTTAACAAATTTTCCCAAGCAGTTCCATTTGGAAGGATTAAAGTACTAAAAATTTTTATGCAGAAATTAACAATGCTATGATATATATATTATTTATTAGGTGCTTGCTCCCCGCGGCGTGTTGAATGCTTTACAAGGATGGGAAGCATTCTGCCCTCAGGTTGTACAAGGCCTACGAAATTATTAAACTTGGCCCCACCGAGGAAATCATGGGCAAGATTTCAAATCCAATATATGTATAGCAAACTAATGATTAAGTGGATAATTCTGTGTGGCCTGCGAATGAAGTTATAAATATCCAAGAGACCCTTGACAGAAAAATGGTTCTTTACTCCCTGATTTATATACATGGACATATCTGGTATAAAGATGCTATATATCTATTTATAGTCTTCAAATCTAATTAAATTATGCACCAAGCCCAGTCCTGCCAAACTGACCAGGAAATGCCATCTCAGTCATTATTGATGAGTACTTAGTTCTTCTCAGGGTCATCAAAGACATAAAACTTATGAGATTCCCAGAGAATGGGGAACAATCTCTACTCTTTAATTCATTTCTATTGCTGGGCCTAAATCTCTACAATAAGTCATATAAAATTTTCTGCTATGTCAAACACATCCACAAGATAAGATTGGCTCTTGAAAACACTATGCAATTCTTACAGCAAGGTATTTAGGAGCTGCACCTTGCACCTTCTAATTTTCATGTTGCATTTAGAGTTCTTATAGATAGAAATCAAATATCAACTGCTAATAAATGCTGACTGGATTACAAGACTCCTCTTGGTATAAAGCCAAATTTATGGAGGGCAACAAAGAACTAGTAGCAAACTACCTTTTCAGAAAGAATTTGGGTATTTTTTGTTGTTGTTGTTTGTTGTACTGACTATGTTGAGGGAGTCTGCTCCAAACCTTTGTATTAGTGTTTACACGATACTTAGCACACTGACAACAATTTACACAGACTGTTTTGTATGGCGTAATGTTTAATTGGACTGCCAGCTCCACATAACAAAGCCAGCATTTCCATTCTCAAGTGTATGTCTTTAGTTCCACCTGACAGGTTACTATAAAGATGAGACTAAAATCGCTAGTTAAGAATCACTACAATGGCCACGATCATTATGCAATGTGTTAGTAAATTAATTCAGATTATATATGAAGACTCCTCAAATTTTAAGAGAAAGTTCCACCATGGAAAAAAACTAAGCAGAGACTTCAAAACAAATAATTTTGTAGCAAAACAACTTTAATTCTTAGTTCCATTTTTCTGTGAACTTTTGGAAATATTCTCATGTATAATAAAGCACAATTAATGTTGCTATAAATTTGTCAAACCCATAAAATGTCACTACTAAGAGAGGACTGTGAGGGCTCTGGGAAACAACGATGCGCTGATGTTGATTCGTTGACTGTCATATATACAAACTGCTCTGGTACGGGTATTGATAACGAAGGCTTTTCAATCGTGGGGCAGGAGGGCCAATGGAAAATCACTGTACTCTGAGTTCAGTTTTACTGTGGATCTAAAACTTCTATAAACACAGTCTATTTTAAAGTAAAGAAAATAGAGACATGGTGATAATGATGATGACAGATAATAGGTGATAGAGTGGATGGATATACAGAAATATGGGGTAGGCTAAACCAAAGGGAATATTTGAAGCTCTTGCTCGTTTTTGTTTTTTTTTAATAAAAGCACCTAAGCCAGATTTACATTGCATAAGAAGAGAAGGAAATTAACACTTTAAAAAAATCTACACATGATAACTCTCTGTACTTTTTCATAACTTCTGTACATCTAAAATGAGCTCAGCAGTGGGTGGTATTGTGTAGCAGGAAAAGCACCACCTGTAAGCTGGCAGACCATATGAGCACAGGTTCATGTCCTGGCTGCCCCACTTCCAATCCAACTCCCTCCTAATGGCCTGGAAAAAACAGAGGAGGATGGCATAAGGGTTTGGGCCCCTACTACCCACATGCGAGACATGAATGTAGCTCCTAGCTTCTGGATTCAGTCTGGACCAGCCAAGGCTGTTGCCACAAACTGCAGAGTGTAACACTGGAAGAAAGACATATGTAGCACATATATATGTGTAACACATATATAATACACACATATGTAACAAAGTCAGTCTAAAATAAGAAACATTCTTTAAAAATCTACCACTGTGTGGTAGACTAGCTATATAACAAACCTAAAATATAAATATTACTTCCCAGTTTACAAAGAAATAGAGTCCCAAGATGGTTAAGATTCCTAATGGCTGCTCTACTAACCTCCCACCCAGCCCCCAGTTTCTCCACTGGTCAAGTCTAAAGAGCTGCATGTCTAAAGGTTCCAGCAAGTTTTGTTTTCACATGTATCTTTTCACCCAAACAGCTGGCTAATGGTAGTTAAAGGTTCAGTTACTTCTAGAATTGTATCTTCTGATAAGCAGGTATCTTTAAACCTGGTTGGCACATTTGAATTCCAGAAAGCACATTGTCATGGACATTCAAAAGAATGACTGATAAAGGTGTGCTCTAAAATTAAAACAAATGTGTTTATTTTCAAAAACAGAGTCCAAAAACTTGTACATGAAAGATGACAAAATTAATATGAAAATATTCCATTTATTCTTATCTCTTCAGTGAAAGCAGCTTATTTCATTTCCTTTGACATTTTTTATCTACTTACGTAGGGTTAGGGTCCCATTAATTAGTTTCTTCATTAAAATGTACCCACTGGAAGAACATCTTCATGACAACCATGAACCATGAGCCAGGAACCCCTCCTCCTTCACTACCTCTTAGGGCACTTTTAATCTGTTCCAGCATTTTTTCTCCTATTGTCGCTAACTTCACGGCTGGTTCTAAAAAACTTCATTCATAAGCAAACACTATTCAGTGATTTACCATGTTCTAAGTGACACGCTGTCTTCTTTCATGTATCATGTATCACTGAGGCTACTTCCTATATCTGAGAGTTTGAACGATGTCCAAATCACTCTGAGTTTTTAATACAGTAGATCCAAGGAGCTGGCATTATGGCATAGCGGCTTAACCTCCAGGCATCCTATATGGGCATCCCATATGGTGCCTCACTTCTGATCCAGCTCCCTATTAAATGCCTGGAAAAAAGTGAAGGATAGACCAAGCCTTTGGGCTCCTGCATCCATGTGGGAGTCCTGGAAGAAGCTCCTGGCTCCTGGCTTCAGACTAGCCCAGCTCTGGCCATTGCAACTATTTGGGGAGTGAACCCTCAGATGAAAGATTCTCTAAACTGTCTCTCTCTCTCTCTCTCTTCGTCCCTTCCTCCTTCCCTCCCTCTCTCTGTCTTCCCTGTCTCTCTGTAACTCTGACTACCAAATGAAATATATAAATCTTTTTAAAAATATAAATACATCTTTGAAAATAATAATAATATGGTAGATCCAAGAAATGGATCTAGGAAAAAAAAAGATGTGTAACATTCCAAGGATGCACAGTGAGCACTTCAAGAAATCTATTTCAGTATGAACTTCAAAATAGAAGTCATGTGTCATTGAAGTTTTATGGGTCACTTGGATAATATTCCAGTGATTAGAGAGCACACAGGTTCTCATGTGGAGGAAAGTCCCCAGAGGGATTTCCAAGCCTGTTCAGCATTTGCTATGAAAGCCAACATTGGGTAACGTGCCTTGCACAATATGATGCTGAACAAATCAGTCACAATTTTACAATGAAAAGGGGTCTTGAGATTTTAAAAAAGTTGATTATGATTGGCATGCCTTCTCCCCGGAAAACACAGACAACATGCATTAGAAAAACAAATTTTTTGCATTTATGCACATTCATTGCCATCAGAGCAAAATCTGTTTCTTGGGACATAAAGCAGCAGTTTTCAGAAAATTGCAATAATACAAGCAGTAATGCCTCATTATTTCATTGTCCACTAACTGGAAACCACCTCATGAGCCTGACATTACGTTCTCCAACTTTAAATGACCATGTTGAAGTAAGTTATGCCACAAAAAGCAGTTGAATTTTGAATCAATATTGTGAATCCCCATCTGCTGAAATCACATGTATTGCTTTTGTTTCCTTGATACTTGAACTTCATCATTAGAAGAAACATATTGCCCGAAATCCATGACCTTACTCTTCTAACTTAGCCATTAATCAGGATCAGAGAACGCTGTGAAGATCTCTGTTGGCTTGCGTCAGTCATTTTTAAGCAAGTAGAAAATCAAGATGTAAGAGAAAAGGACAGGGCTTCATTCCCAGAGCCCTGAGCCCAGAGCTAACAATGTCATGTCACAAACCCCATGCTGTATTGTTTTTTCCCTATCATTTCAGTGACACTAAAACTGCTCATTTCATCTCATTTTCAAATGTCAGACTGCATTGGATGCATTCAAATGAGGGACAACACGCTTACCCGTATAATCCTGACTCTATTAAAGGACAAGCTTCCTGAAGCGACACCATGGTTCACATCACTTTCCACACTGGCAATTGCATTGCCCCCTAGTGTTCAGAAAGATTTAGCAGGAGGTGCCTTAAAAGTGAATACAAAGGGGTCCGGCGGCATGGCCTAGCAGTTAAAGTCCTCACCTTGAAAGCCCCGGGATCCCATATGGACGCCAGTTCTAATCCCAGCAGCTCCACTTCCCATCCAGCTCTCTGCTTGTGGCCTGGGAAAGCAGTTGAGGACGGCCCAATGCCTTGGGACCCTGCACCCCAATGGGAGACCCGGAGGAGGTTCCAGGTTCCCGGCTTCGGATAGGCGCACAAAACCAGCATGTTGCGGCTCACTTGGGGAGTGAATCATCGGATGGAAGATCTTCCTCTCTGTCTCTCCTCCTCTGTGTATATCAGGCTGTAATAAAATGAATAAATCTTTAAAAAAAGTGAATACAAATGATTAGTCCAGATATAATTTGTTGTTGATGTTGCTGTTGTTGTTGTTATTAATGTGGCTGTTATGAAATGATGTCAATCCGAAAAACAGTAATATTATTACAACCCCAAACAGCCTGTCTCATGCAATAAGATATTGTGAAGTATCCAATGAACCAACAATCAATATGAGTCAGATTGCTTATGATTTACATCAAAGAATTGTAAAACCTAATATACTTGTAAGGCCCTATGCTACTCGGAAATGGGGAGGGAGAGCAGAGAAATCTTACATCACCCTAGAAAGTGTGAGGAAGACGTGAAGTATAACCTATTAGGATCATAACTGGTAACTCATAGACAACAGACTCGAATCAGCATTAGACAACAGCAAAACTACAAAGCATATGGGGGGAATCAGGAGCAATCCTAACAACCTCTTAACAGGAGATCATATGCATAGAGCGGGGGGGGGGGGCCCAGAGTGGAACAGGGGGACAGGAGGAGGCTTGTATCCCAACCCTGAAGACTCCCAGATCCTCACCAAGGACTATCAGTAGGAGCACCAAGGACTACATCCCAACTGCCAAGGAGACCACAGGAAATTGGAGTGCCTTCGGAGGCCGAGAACTCTGAGGTCACCCACCCCCATCTGCAGCTTCCACATGGGATGGAAGAAACCCTGCCTTGCAGGATCCAAGGTCATCGGAACAATAACCAGGAGCAGTGAGTGGTCCACAGAAACAGAAGAACAGTAAACTTCCTTCGACACTAGGGAAGGGAGCTCTCTCTGGTCCTTGCCTGGTTCCAACTTTGGGTCCCCACCCTCTCTCACAATGACCATCAGGATTGCTCCGGATACCCCTCAAAACAAACAAACAAACAAACAAACAACTAGAATAGATAGAGAACAACAAGGAAAGCTTAGAATCAGACAGGAAACAGTCAGCAGGGATGCACTTATAACTCACTGGGTGGGACACAAAGATTAGTTACTCCTCACTGGGGTATTGAAGATTTCTCTGCACACCCCTCCTAAAACTGTTCTGCACCTCAACTGTTGACATATGCCTTGTTAGAGTTATAGAGTTAGACTACCCGAAAAAAAGCCAGGTTCAGCAAAATCATGCTTCAACGCTATAAACTGCTAAATAGTAAAATTAAAATGGACATGAGAGCTGAATAGTAATCTATAGCCATTTTAAGGTGTATAGAACCCGGTTGTATTTAAATTAATAATTGAAATGTCAATGTAGAAATCACAGGATGTGGTTCAGAACTTGCATTCTTTTTCTCTTTTTCTCTTTTAACATATTGATTGCTTAATACCATGTCAACTAATTCCATAACGTTATAAATTGTTGCTGATGTAATGTCGGGGCTTTTAATTGATCGGGATGATACTCTGCCAGCTCTACCTTCAGACCAGAGATGGTCTCCCCAAGAAACCGTTGAACTTATCTGGACAATAAGATGCTGGACTTTATGCTTGGTAGATGCTTGCAATGAAAGAATCTCAACTGAATTTGAACTGTGGTAATGCAACAAGGTGGAGGAATCCACCATGGGGGGGGGGAGTGGTTTGCGTCACATAATGCAATGTAATCAATAAAAACAAAACAAAAAAATGATGATATTTCAGATTCCTTGTTGGTGTTGCTTTTTTTTCTCTACGTATTTTGCTATTGTTTGCTTTAGCCTTTAGATAAAAGGTGATCTGAATGCTTTATTGAGAAGCACCTTCTGTGAGCTAGGCACTGTTCTGAGAGTTTCGATCTTTCTTCATTTACGCCTCACAAGAACTAGCTCTGCTGAAATCTGATATCATGAACTGCCCACAGACCATGTAGCTAAGACTATCAGTGGAGTTCAAACCCAGTAAGACTGGCTGCAGAGCCCTGACCATGCACTTCAGTATGGTGTTATGCTGAATTAACACAGTCCATAATATATCACTGATTATAAATCAAGGTGTTGTGTGAAACTCTTTCTTTAGGTGGTAGAGACCATTTCATTTCTATTAACCCTAAGAAATAAGTATTACATCCTACTGACGGGTAGGATGCCTCTCTAGCAGGCTTAGAAAGGCCGACTTTTGTTGCTAATCACATGGTCTGTAAGTGATAGAACTGACTCACTTCCCTGGTCTGGCTAAGTCCAAAGCCCTCAACGCAGCAACTCCCTTGAAAGTATGACTCCTATTCTTTCATGATGTATACACACCAACATTTTAGGCTTACCACACTTTTTGCCTTTGTTTTTAAGTTTTCTTCTTACTCTATTTATTTGAAAGGCAGAGCTACAGAGACAGAGATTCTCCGACTCCTCAAATACCTCCAACACCAAGAATGGGGCCATGTAGACGCCAGGAATCCACATGGATAGAAGAAATGCAACGTCTTGAATGACTGCCTTCTGCCTCCTAGACTCTGCTCAGCAGGCAGCTGGATTCCAACTCAGAGGAGGACCTGCTACGATAAGATACAGACACTACCAGCGATGCTCCAACTGCTGCAACAAAAACACATGCCTCACTGTACTTTCATTTTTAATAAAAGATTTGTTTAAAAGGCAGAATCATACACACAGAGAGAGACAGAGAATCTCCCACCAGCTGGTTCATTCCTCAAATAACTGCAATAGGAAAAGCTGAGTCAAGCTAAACCCAGGGGGAAGGAACCTCATCCAGGTCTCCCACGTGAGTGACAAGGACCCAAGTACTTGGGTCATCCTCTGCTGCTTTCCCAGGTGTATTAGCAGTGACCTGAATGGAAAGCAGAGCACTGGGACTCTGCCAAGCACTACGGTGATTCTGCCCACTACAAAGACTCCACCCATTTCAGTGTCTCCACCCACTACAAAGACTCCACCCATTTCAATGTCTCCACCCACTACAAAGACTCCACCCATTTCAATGTCTCCACCCACTACAAAGACTCCACCCATTTTAATGTCTCCACCCACTACAAAGACTCCACCCATTTCAATGTCTCCACCCACTACAAAGACTCCACCCATTTCAATGTCTCCACCCACTACAAGGACTCCACCCATTTCAATGTCTCCACCCACTACAAAGACTCCACCCATTTCAATGTCTCCACCCACTACAAAGACTCCACCCATTTCAATGTCTCCACCCACTACAAAGACTCCACCCATTTCAATGTCTCCACCCACTACAAGGACTCCACATACTTCTCCACAGTTCCCAACCCTCCAAAACACTTTTTTTCAACAAGGTGCAGCTGATTTTGATTATAATTCTGTGTAACTGTATTTATTCCCAAGACAGATTATTATCCTCTCCTACTTAGCTTAAATTGCCTTTGCAAAGGGAGGCAGGGCTGTGTTATGATATTTTGAAGGCTACCTTCTTTATTCTTTCTGAAACATTTTTAATAACTGGACAAATATTTTTTAAAGATTTACATATTTTTATTGGAAAGGCAGATATGTAGAAAGGAGAGACAGAAAGAAAGATCTTCTGTCCACTGGTTCACTCTGCAAATGACCGCAACAACCCAAGCTGAGCTGATCCGAAGCCAGGAGCCAGGATCTTCTTCTGGGTCTCCCACGCAGGTGCAGGGGCCCAAGACTTTGGGTCATTTTCGGTTGTTTTTCCAGGCCACAAGCAGGGAGCTGTATGGGAAGTGAAGCAGCCGGGACATGAACCAGCACCCATATGGAATTCTGGCACATGCAAGGCAAGGACTTTAGCCACTAGGCTATTGTGCCAGACCCTGGACAGAAATATCTATCGTAACATTGTTTTCTCTTTTCCAGTGTATCCTGATTTTAAAAAAAAAAACTCATTTGCAATCCTATTCCTATTTGAAAAAAAAAAACACAATCTTCAAATAAAAGCCTGTAAATTCTCCATGCTTGCAATTGTGATTTTTAATTTCAGTCAAGTGTCTTTACTCTCATTTGTTATACAACCCAACTTCATTTCTGTACCATTTCCAACATGCTTCTGGAGTCTCTATTTCCTCTGTGCTTCCAGGGTGAATTTGTTGTCGCTGTGTTCACAATCACGCTGGGCCATCTGCCATGCTCCTCCTAGCAGTAGCCCACAGTTGTCACCTAGTGGGTGAGGGAAGCACCCACTAGGGTGCTCGGTATGAAGATTTCTCTTCTCCTTCAGCAGGAGACAAACATGGCAAGCACCAATAATGACAGCATATCTGTTGCAAAGGTGAGGAGGAGAGAGGAGTCTCCCAGTTCAACTCAGGGATCACATCGCTGATTTTAACACTGAGGAGCACAGGGGTCCCACTGAGTGGTGCAGTGGATGAAGTCACCACTGGCGATGGTAGCATTCCATATGGGAGAACCCTCCGTGGTACCAGCTGTTTTACTTCTGGTTGATCTTCCTGCTAATGTACCTCGGAGAGCAGCAGACGATGGTCCAATGCTTGGGTCCCTGCCACTCGCATGAGACTAGCAGAGTTTTAGGCTCTTGAATTAATCAGGTCCAGCAACTGATTTGTGGTCATCTAGTAGCGGACCAACAAATAGAAAATCTCAACCTCCTTCAGTCATTTCCAAATAAAGAAATAAATCTTAAAAAAAAAAAAGGTGAAACTTAGTGGTATGAAGTAAGACTATCTTCATGACACGTTGTAATGTCACAGTGTAATTTATACGTACAGCTTAGGAAAATCAAGTTTCCACCTGCATGGTATTTCAGCTTCATAATTACAAAACAGCAAACCAAAATCTCAGGGAGTTGATTTTTAGACAATTCAGAGACGAGAGGCATAAAATAGAGGCAGAAGGCAGGGACTTTGTATGGGACAGGGCTGCAGTTATTAAGGTTTCCAGAGGTTTGATCCACAGATAATTGCAGGTAGGAAAGAGAAACATGAAGAGACGATTGGCAGGCGGGAAAGAAAAATATGAAGAGATGGTTGGCAAGTGGGAAAGAAAAACATGAAGGGAACAAGAAGGAGCAGAGGAGGGAGACAATCTCTCCTGCAGATGATGAAGATGAGGATCCACTACCCCTATTTCAGGAGAATGTACAGAATGCTAGGGCTCCCCCGCATCTCCCATCTTTGAATCAGTCTCCGCGGCCCCCTCTCCCCTGGAGCAAGAGCTGGAATCAAGCATAGGACCAGAAGAGGCTCCGTTGATGTTGATATTTTCTGAGTGACCTGGAATTGCATGACTCTCCTTCTCCAGAGTGTCTCCTGCTGTCCACAGGGCCCCAGGTAGGGCCATCAATCAGGCGGCAGATGTCAGCATCAGAAATTACCAGCAAAGTGCTTCACAAGAGGAACCTTGTCTTCCCTCAGTAGAGATGTCTCCTTTTAAGAAATGTGAACTGAAGTAACCTTGCAAAATGAAGTTCTCACGTACAACAGATATAGATCTTTTTTTTTTTTCCTTTCTTAAAACTTCAGGAAATTTTTTTCCTCCTTCTTCACCTGTTCTTGCCTCTTACTAAGGCATCGAGTTTGAAATGTCATTGTCAGCATTTTCAGGCTATGATTTTCCTGTCTCATTAACAAAGGCCTCTTGTACTTTTTCTGCCTGCTTTCAGAAAGGTGAGTGCATTGATTTATTCTTGATGTTCACATGGAGCTTGCAACCACAGCCTCCCACTTCTGACTTTCTGAACCTGACCTTGGTATGGTCTGCAAATTGAATTTGTCGAGTTAGATAAACTAGAGGTAAGTGCCCTTCTGTTGCACTGGCCCTATCAAGAATACTTACAGGCAAGCACAAAATTTCACCTACACCCTTAATTTTTATCTTAAAAGCAACTCTCCTTCACCCTTTATAACTAGTCTATTTTATTTACCAACTGACTTTCTTGCTTTAATTTGAAACTAAGACACTGGGAAGTTTGGAAGTTTTTGCAGTCATAGACATTTTAGATTTGAGATGCTTTGTAAATGTGCGCTGGGGAGAAAACAAATGAATCTGGAATTTATGTTCATGTAGCTCAAAGAATGTTAGTGTTGAAATTTGCCTTCTCTGGCATCGGAGCATGTACCTGCGTAAGTGTGCATATTGCTTTCCCAACCCAGCTAGAAAGGCTCCCTGATTATTAGTGTGACTGTTCAATGGAGTGTGAAGAGGAGGACTTTGGGGATTACACAAGACTGCTGTGAAACCAAAACCTCATGCCCTGTGATAGGAACAAGCTAACCCACCTGAGGACTATTAAGACCTAATACACACAGACATTCGGAGGATTATGTGATACGACCTCAGTGTTACAATCTACATTGTACTGGCATGTCCTAGGCACTCATCAGATTTTAACTTCCTTTCCTGTCTGTACTTTGAGGTGTGAGTCAAATACAGCATTTAAACCATTGACTTCTACTTATCAGCCTGTGTTCTTAAGGTTTTCTTACATGTAACCATTTTGTAGTTCACCTTCCAGATCAACTGTATCTCAGAGGGAAGGGACCATGATTTTCACTAAACCAGAATATCTCCGAAGATAAGAGATAGGACTTTGGTTTTCAAAGACACAGTAATGCTCACAGCATTATCAGATGGTGTGCTAACACTTTGCAGTAATGTGTGCTGATTATCTGAATGCTTCCATCTTCTGCAAAGCTCTTTGTTGCTGGTAGTGGCTACACGTACCATGTTAAGGCTCACTGTTGCTGAGTGAAGCAATGGATGTAAATATAAATGAAAGAATCTGCATGTGAAAGTGTCGTGGCCTGCCATATCAGTGACCCAATAAACAGAGGCTTCACCAGTGGAACCAAACCCCGCTTTCTTCTGTCCAGCCCTGCAAGCATTATCTGACTTCACCATGGGGAGCAGCACTAACTGTGCTGTTCCTGCCCCCTGGGGCAAAACTGCAACTCCAGCATGAACACTGGCTAAACCTTTAATTTCCCCTGTGTAGTCTGCATCAATCACTATGGGGCTAATGTGAACTCCTTTCAAGGCCATGCTGCTTGGTCCAAGCAGAAGCCCTACAGTATCAGGGGGTAGTGGCCCATAAATTCCTGTGGGAATAGCCTGTACCCCCATTTTATGGTGTCAATATGATGTAGGAGGTGGTATGGAGGTCCCATCCTCTGCTACCTGGGCTCTCTTGGACAAGGTCATGAATGTCCTTTGTCCCTGAGGGACAAACTGAATCGCTGTCCCGTACATTGGTTCTTGTGGGGCCCGGGGCTGGCCCCTGCTCTGTTTCCCGGCACAGACGGCTGCCTGGAGGTGTCTATCCTGGACCTGCATTCATTTGCCCAATGTTTCCCACATTGGCATCGGGGGCAAACTCCTGGAGGCTGCCTGTCCATTTTAACAGGAACCTGTGAACAACCCTGGAGTGGGCAGTTCTGGCAGATATGCCCTAGCTGGCTGCATTTGAAACATCCTGGTTTCGGGTGGGCCCCCAAGCCTATGGTTGTGCCACCATGCAACGCCTCTGCAATGACTGCACCCATTATCTGTCCTTCCCCGATGTCCTTACAAAGTTTAAGATACGTGTTAAGGGGCTTATGCTTCCAAGGTCTAATTGCCTCCTGGCACCATTTGTTGGCATTTTCATATGCTAATTGCTTTACGAAAGGCATGGCTTGATCTGCAACACCGAATACCCTACCTGCAGTTACCACTAGGCGATCTACAAATGCCTGGTAGGGCTCGTCCAGGCCTTGGACAATTTTAGAGAGATGTACATGTAGTGAGCCCTTTGGTGATAAAGACTTCCAGGCCCTTACTGCAGCAGTAGCGGTCTGTGCGTAAACCCCTGGGTCATAATTAAGCTGATTCTGTACATTAGCAAAATTCCCCTCTCCTGTCAACATATCATGCTTTCTCTCAGGAAGGCCTGCCTGGGCATTTTGCCGTGCTGTGTCAAGGCAAAGCTCATAAAACTCAGATTTCCACATTAGAAAATCACCCCCAGCCAGAGTGGACCTACAGAGCTGTTTCCAATTGGCCGGGGTCAAATTGGTAGATGCCAAGGCCATGGAAACGGTGAAGGGGGCCGATGGGCCATACGTGGCAACAGCGTCCCTCAGACTCTTTATGTCCTTAAAGGACAGTGCCAGGTGCTGTCTGATTCTCTGCCCCTGCTGATCCTCTACCTCAACTACCGGGAAGGCAAAGCGCCTAGCAAGGGCAGCTGCCTCAGGGTCTCCCTGCTCCTGTGCTTGCTGTACCGCACGTTCCACAGCTGAAAGAGAAGTTGAAAGCAGGGGTCCAGTGCAAGTCCCAACAGTGCATCCACTCTGTTCCTGCCTCAACTGAAGGGAGAGGCGCTGAAGTTGCTCCTGTAAATCTTTTACAACTGTGCTCAGATATGATGGCGCCAATGGCTCAGGCGGCGCAGAGAGCTCTGTGCCTATCCAAGAGAGATTTTTGCTTGGCACACGCTCTACAGGTGGAGGATCCTCGACAAACTCACTTCCATCCTTTTCCTCCTCATCCTCCTCAGAAGAGGACCGCGAAACTTCTTCGCACACTTTCTCCAGACATTGTCTGGTTTGAGGTTGCGTCTCCTTTTTTACCCTGGTTTGCAGCTCTCTCCTCCCTCTAATGGACAATTTTTTATGGCGGGGTTGCACCACTGCTTGACGGGATGACAAAGCAACATTTAGCAAGCGCCAGAGAAAAAAGGTGACTACAATGAGAGCAAACCATGGGAATACGTCACAGACAGTTTCAAGGAAACTCTGCGAGGCCTTAGTGTCGGTGCCTTGTGACTGGAGCAGATCTCGGATTCCCTTAATTACCTGCATTTTAGAGAGTTCTTGCCCCACAATAAATTTTACTTATGCCCCTGCAAAAATTTTAAACCTGCCTCTAGATTTCTGGGGTCCCTCAGATTGTTTCTCGTGACCCAAGACGGGGAGAAGGTCTGGGGATGAAATTATTTATGCCCCTCCAGAGTTCCAGGGGTCCCTCAGATTGTCCCTCATGCCCTAGCACAGGGAGAGGGTCTGGGGATGAAATCAGTTATGCCCCTGCAAAATTCCTAAATTCTAAACTTACCTTCGTAGGTCCAGGGGTCCCTCAGATGTCCTTCGTGCCGTGCCCCACGTTAGGCGCCATTTGTCGCGGCCAGCTGAGCCGGTAACCTGGGCACGGCGAAGGTCCCGGGGTCAAGCACCGACACATGGAGACCAGTGATGGTGGGAGAAGTCTCTCTCAAGCCTCTCTTTATTACCCCTTATATACTCTTTCCCCCCAGCCCATTAGGGCGCCAATAAGGCGCCAATGAGTCTGATTAGACCAGGTGCTATGGCCATAGGCTCAATTCTTGAGTGCTCAGCTAAAGGAGAGTTAATTAACTCATTAACCCACTATATGAAAGTCATGAACCAACCAGAATAATTGGACAAAAGGAAGAATAAGGGTCCCTTAAAGCCATTATTTTTTACAGGGGGTCCACAAAAAAGCCAAGAGGGTAAGGAGGAGGGCCTGCCTAGGAGTGTCCTTTCAGATGTGCTGGACATGGCACCAGCTCCCCTGATAATGGGATTTTGTGATGCATTGCTTCCCAGAGCCCTAAGCAGCATGAATTCCCCCACTGTGGAAATAAGAGCTCTGTGCTGTGTAACTCTGAGCAGGCTTAGCACTCTGTAATCACTCCTCCCAAACACCTTCAACCACCATCTCTTGGAGCCAAATCATACTGCTTTAGAGATGGGACTACATGTGAGGATGTGAAAGGGGCCATTAAAATAAATCTCTGGGAATATTCTGCTAGTCAAACATTCAAGATCATCAATAAACTGAAGTAGGATGAATATTTGTAACTGAAAACACTCCATCCATAAATACAGCAAACAAACGATAGAAAAAAGCATTCCTATCACTCACCCTTGGAGAGAATCCTGGTGTTTTACAAAATGGATTTTTCTAAGGATTTGGCAAATTGGGGATATGTCTAAGTGTAAGGGAATTGTTTATGCTGTCCAAGTGGATAGTTTATGTGATGAGATTTGTGTTCATTCAGAAAATTTTACATATAGTTTTCTCTCCTACTTTTTCCATAATGAATAACAATGGAATGCCTTTGAAATGTATGAAGACTTTTCTGACGCAATTATTTTTAGCAAACTTTTAAAATTGAGCTACTGTGTATGTGTTAAGCTTGAAACTGCACTGAAGTGCCATCTATAGGTTGCTAATAAAT
Source organism: Ochotona princeps (assembly GCF_030435755.1). Taxonomy (NCBI): domain Eukaryota; kingdom Metazoa; phylum Chordata; class Mammalia; order Lagomorpha; family Ochotonidae; genus Ochotona; species Ochotona princeps. The sequence continues at coordinate 56,335,925 of NC_080838.1, forward strand.
TACATGAATGTCTACAGTTTTTTACTCTCAAGGTATGTTGAGACATATGTAGCCCAAGTAATGCTTGTGTGTAAACCTGGTCATGGGCATGGAAGTCACTAAGCTAAGTCATAGATAGTTGGCAGGAAGGAGCTACAGAAAACTTCATGTCCTAACGCTTGGCCAACCCTTACTCTAATTATGACTGTGTGAACTTATTCAAGCTTCTCTGTGCTTATTGCTTCATAAGATCATTTTTAAAAATTGATCTTGGGGCCAGTGTCGTAAGATAGCACATTAAGATGCCACCTGCTGCAGAGGACACCCAGTACCTCAACAGAGGACAGAGAACAGAACAAATCAATCATCTACCCCAGCCATGTGTTGGCAGTGAAAATCTGGGCAAACAGAGACTCTAAGGTGGACTATGTCAACCAGTGGATTCTGGAGAGATTTCATTATGCTTGGAATGGCGAGACTAGCAGCAATTCAGAACTGTTGAACTCTCAAAACCACTTGAGAAGTGCCCTCGGAGCATGCCCCATGTCGGGGACCCCAGGATGGGTGGGAGGCTGGGTGAGGCTTCTCCCTTTATCTCACCCCTCACCCCAGATACAGAAAAGAGAGAGAGAGAGAGAGAGAGAGAGAGAGAATATGAAAACAATGGTCCTATCTACTTTCCTGTAACCCTTTATCCTTTGTGCCCTAATCAACTAAATAAAGATTATCAAAATTTAAAAATTTTTTTGAAAAAAAAATTTTTTAATGGAGACATAAAAAAAGATGTCACCTGCTACCCTAGCATCCCATATGAGTGCTCCTTTGAGTCCTGGATGTTCCACTTCAATCTGACTCCCTACTGATGTACTGGGAAAGCAATGGCAGACAAGGCAAGTACCTGGGTTCATGCTAGCCACGTGGGAGATTCAGATGGATTCCTGGCTCCTGGCTTCAAGCCGGCCCAGAGAGCTATGGAGGAGGCCGACTACGATGTCAGGAGGTCACCCAGGTAGACTGAGGAGAGAAACTGCTGAGCAGGTAAACTTGGAAGCAGCTGATCAGCTGCAGTGGAACACCCAAAGGCTGCAGTTTCTACACATAGCCTGACTGTGCCCCTGTGAGGGAGTCTGAGCCATGATCACCCAGCTAAACTGACCTGGGACTCCTGAACTCAGAAGCTATACCACACGAAATAATTGTTGCTGTTTCAGACAACTTCATTTTGTGTGATTTGCTGTGCAGCCGTAGAAGTAGTGTAAATGTTTTAAATATTTAGTATCTTGTAATCGCATTTTAGAAAAAGGCTTGTGTTCCTCCCTGTAGATGCCTCCAAGGAAACATCACTAAAGACTCTTCCCACAGCCATGGTGTCTCAGTCAACCTCCTGGGAGGGCTAAGCTTTGAAAAAGCCATAGGAGTCCAAGTGATGTCGGAACCATGGGCATGCTCATGCAATGCGTGGCAGTGAGGGATCTGAACAGCAGGTGTTTCCAGCGGTTTTCTATTTCTCACCTAAGCCACCCTGGAGCAGGTGGGCACAGCCACGAATGTAAACCCCACTGAATGCATGGAAAGGTTGAAGAACCAAGAGGGTTGTCTCAGGAGAACACTCTCACTGACCAGGGGCCCAATTACACTAGAGAGAGACTTTGGGCAGTGGCATTACACAGGACAGTTTGAATTGTGTGGGGACATTGGAATGGGCGAGAGCATGACCGACTGAGGCAGTGGCAATAAGAGGAGCCTCGCTTCTGTGGCATTTAAGGACCACGACCAAGTGGAAACGGTCATCATCTAGAAGTATCTTACTGTGAGTCATCGCAACTGCCATGTAAAGAAAGTCACAGAAAAGCAAAAACTGTCCAGCACTTCCTGCAGTCAAAGGGGGCGAAGCACTGGAGGTCAAAGAGCTGGTTTGGATGCCAAGGATGACAGTGATCATTTGGAAGGATCAGCGGCCATGGTAACTGCAGTGGCAACTGGGGTATGATGGGTATGTTGGCAGTGGGGCTGGCAATGCTGCATGTGGTCATGAAGGAAGCAGATTTGGAGGTGGTAGAAGTTTTGCTCCTTTTGGTAATTACAACCATATCCATGATGGGAGGAAACTTTCAGGGTGGTGGAAGCCAAGGCTTGGCTAAACTAAGAAACCAAAGTGTCTGTAGTGGTTCCAGCAGCAGCAGGTCCTTATGGTAGTTGCAGAAGCTTATAATGACTGCCAGGAAACAAAACTTGTCAGGAAAGAAGAGCAAGAGAAGTGATAAGGAAGCCACACAGGTCACAGTGGGCTTGTGTTCTCAGCCAAGCACAGCAAGGTCAAGAATCAGCTACTGGGAAAAAAAAAACTCTCAAGGATATGGTCAAGGAACTTAATGACCCTATTTGCAACTAATTGTGGAACAGGTTGTTTTAGTTTTTGCCCTGTAGAGATAAAAAAAAATTCCAGCAAAGATGTTAATGCACTAATTACTGACTGTGATGCTGAATGATTGTCTTAAAATGCTTTTATTGCATGTCCATTATGTAAGCATTTTTAGTCCCTTTTCAAACAATGGTTTAAATGTGTACATGACTATTTTCCACATTCCCTCTCCTCTGGCCACGATCTCTGTGGACGTTGCACAGCACAGATGTCAGAAACAATTTTGGGAAATAGACAAAACAGATTATTGGTGCAAGCTGAAGAGCAGACCCCATAGTGGCTGTGTTTGGGAGACAGAGTAGTTTTGTTTTTGCTGCAACAGCTCACATGGGCAGAATGGTCTCTTATTCATCCCTGTGCCCAGTTTATGCTTGCACTCCTTGGTCCACTCGATTGCATGTGGGAAGCGGAAGTAAAAAGCAGACTCATCAACACCTGCCTACAAAGGCAATGTAGCCACATCCTGTTAACCCAGTCTCCTTGGCATTCAGCTGTGGCAAACTGCAAGCTTCCTATGTGGACTGCATCCCCTCTTTCTCCTTAGTTCCTTTTTTCATTCTCAACCAGAAAGGGGTCTGGGCCTAGGGAGCTGCTGACCTCCTGTGTTGAATTGGGGCTGCTCTGTGCCTCAGCCACTCATCTTCCCAGTCTTCGCTGAGTTGCAATGTGTCCTAGCTCGGCTAGGCACATGTTCTGTCCCCACCACATTGGCAGCCAACACAGGAGAGGCTGTCATAACCAGAGTTCCTGGTGTTTCCTTTTCCATACGGCCTCCACCTCATTCTTGCATCGGATTTGTGCTGCAGTTCCTGATTGGCTGCCCCTCTGCCATGTCTTCATGTTCCCTGGCAACTGTGACAACAGACCCTCTGGAAAGCACAGGGGCTGTCTCTTCTCAACACTCGCGATACTTCTCAGTGACCTGAGGACCCTTTCTTGCTAATTCACCCAGTGAAGTCTCTCTTCTCCACCTAGCCTGTCAAAGCACTGAGGAACATTCTAGTAACTTCCTGAATGTAAGAAGAATACCGCAACTTCTTGATTACCTTGCAGTATTCCAAAGGTTCCCCCTGACCAGTAATGGAATTCCTTATTGTCATGAAAGCATTCTGCCACCTTGCAAGCAGATTAATGTACATGGGAAACTAATGAACCTATCTAGTTTGTGTTCAGTATTGGAACAATGCTAAACAAATACCTTTAAATGCTTTCATTCGTGTCTGTTCATACGCAGAGAATTTTGCTCTTTCATACACAGTTAAGCATACCTATACATGTTTTCCATACCACAGCTTGCTCTACAAGGCACTATATAGTGATCACATGCCACACAGCACCGATCAGACCTGACTGTGCATCTACAGAAAACCAGTTGCCAGTACTGCACCTGCAGGGACACTACAACAAATTAGCAGTTCAGGGTATAGGGCGATAGGGGTGAGGAAGGAGAGGGGGAGGCAGAGAGGGGAATGGGAAACATTTGAATATCCTGAATAAAATCTTATCTAAGTCGAACCCCATGTCCCCTAGCTTTGAGAAACTTCCTTTCTGTAAGCCCAAGGCCAGCTGCCCCAAACAGAACACAGCAGATTCTTGACTGCTGGCACTGAGCTCACTGTGCAAACCATTTCCTCTTTCTCTCCCTGCCTTCATTCACAGCTGCTTGGTCATAAGAGCACAAAATAACTGCTAAGAACACAATTTACAGACAGATGTCCAAACACAAGCATCTAACTCTGCTGCCTGTTGGCCATGCGGCCTTGGACATGACATTCATCGTTGTGCTCATGAGCTTATCTACACACAAAATGCAGATACCAATAATGACACTCACCCACCCTCCCTTATATTCTCAAGCTGTTGCCAGAATGTTGTAAAAACACTCACAGTGATTGTTCATTATCGTCTTGCCCCTTATTATGTCTTCATACTCTGTAAGTTAGAGTATATATGCCATAGACTAAGTGGTTTAGACATCGGAGTTGCAGAGCTTTGGAAGTATAAAGGCAAGGTTATAGCAAGTTCATTGCATTGTGAAGTCTCTTTTCCTGCCTTACAGGGCGCCATCATCTCAGTGTGTGCTCACGTGTGACCTCCTCTGTACACAGTGGAGAACAGGCCCTGACGTCTCTTCTTACCAGGGCAATAATTCCATCCTCAGGGCTCCATTCTTGAATCCTTATCTGAAATGAATTGCCTTCATTTCCAAATGCCATCACCATAAGGAATGAGGGGACTGACACAGTCACCCCAAAACACATTCCTCTACCACCTCCAACCCAATTCATTTTTCTATCCTCGCTTCTTATACATACAGTGAAACTAGATTTACTAAGTAGTTACAAATGTCATATATGCACAAATATTTGCAATGAAATATTAGGTTACAGGTATATTTTGTTAGATACTGAGTTATGAGCTTGTATATAGCTAAAAAGAACCGTTTATAACCATTACCTATTGTACAAATACTACTGCTTAAAATATCATGTCAAAACTCAGTAACTAGGCCTACTGCAATGGCTCAATTGGCTAATCCTCCCCCTTCAAGCACCAGGATCAAATATGGGCATCAGTTCATGTCCCAACTGCTCTGCTTCCCATCCAGCTCAATGCTTGTGGCCTGCAGGAGCAATAAAGAATGGTTCAAAACCTTGGGACATTGCACCTACGTGAGAGACCCAGAAGAAGCTCCTGACTCCTGGCTTCGGATTAGCTTAGCTCCAGCCATTAAGGTCACATGGGGAGTGAAACAGCAGATGGAAGATCTTTCTGCAAAACTGCCTTTCCAACAAAAATAAATAATCATTTTTAAAAATTAAATGACTAAAATCAGCATTTATAACACATGCATCTGGAGTCAATAGTAGACCAAAGATTTGGCTCTCCCACCTCCAGTGCTCTGGCACTTGATGGGATCTCCATCTTTCTCTTTATATGTATAATATATAATACACATATTTATTTATTTATTTACTTGAAAGGCAGAAAGAGAAAGACACAGAGAATACAATTGTTCATCCACTGGCTCACTCTGCAGATGGCCTCAATGGCTGGGGCTAAAGCCAGGAGCCAGGAGGAGCTTCTTTCCTGTCTCCCATGAGGGTACAGGAGCATTAGAACTTAGCTCATCTTCTGCTGATTTCCGCACATTCGCAGGAAGCCAGATTGGAAGAGGAGTAGCTGGAACTCAAATCAACACCCATACAGGATGTCGGCGTCACAGGCAAAGGCCTAACCAACTATCCTGCAACACTGTCCCCACCAGGGTTCATGTCTTATGCATGTGTCTCTCTGAGGGAATCAGCTCTGCCCCATCCATCAGTCTCATCCTCTGTCTCTTTCCTTACTATTTTTTTTCTTTCACTCACTCTCTTCCTCTCCTTATCTCTCTGTGTTTCTTCCTGTATGAAATAGAAACATGTATTTGCTTATTTGAAAGAATTAATAGATTCTACGTCCTCATGGGAAGAATGAGAAGTTACAGCCACCTAGCAACCTACTATGCCTCATCTCACCCACTCTATCTTCCTTATTTAATTTAAAATATTAGAAATGCTAATTACAGAAAGTATTTGATCATATTAATGTGTTGTGGGGAAAGAAAATTTGTGTAACCTATAACTTACTCTTTGGAAGCTTGGGTCTAATTTACGTAAATGAGTTCCTGGCCCTTATAGGAGTAGTAAGTCTTTTTTTTATAAGGGCTTGAGGGTTTTTGCTGTTGTTAAGACAACAGAGAAAGTTCTGAAAATAATTAGCTTAGTTTCTTTTTGTGTCTGATAGTTTATAAATCAGGCAGAAATTTTATGCATCCTACATGTTACACAAGAGAAAAATATTAATATCAGATAAGAGGCTTAACGTGTTTTTCAGAAATGTTCTACAAAAGTAGTATTTTCATGTTTACATTTCAGAGCTGGAGACGGCTCAGAATAAATTTGATTTCTTGAAAGTTAAGCAATGATGTGCTGCCACCTAGTGGCCTGTGCATCTAAGCACCATTATTTTTCCCATAGTATCTAGAAGGCTAATTAGAATGAAGTACCCCAAAGAACCAAGACAGTTCAAAAAAGCGGGGCTTCCTAATCCTTTTTGTGCTAATGGAACTCTGTGTCAATCCATGGACTTCTGTCTGGAAAAACAATATATTTTATTTTTTTTTAAAGATTTATTCATTTTATTACAGCCAGATATACACAGAGGAGGAGAGACAGGGAGGAAGATCTTCCGTCCGATGATTCACTCCCCAAGTGAGCTGCAACAGGCCGGTATGCGCCGATCCGAAGCCGGGAACCAGGAACCTCCTCCGGGTCTCCCACGCGGGTGCAGGGTCCCAAAGCTTTGGGCCGTTCTCGACTGCTTTCCCAGGCCACAAGCAGGGAGCTGGATGGGAAGTGGAGCTGCCGGGATTAGAACCGGTGCCCATATGGGATCCCGGGGCTTTCAAGGCGAGGACTTTAACCGCTAGGCCACGCCACCGGGCCCAAAACAATATATTTTAAATGCAGAAACTTTAATAACAGACAAGAAAACGCTGAACCAATTATGAAGAGTTTTGAAATGCTAAGTATGGGTTAGATTAATATTTGTGCCTGACACACAAATAACAAAAATCATAGTGGTTTTTCAACTCGCTAGTGAAGTGAACATGTTTTGAGACATCTGTGATAACAGAAAACAATGTGAGAACACATATCATTCGCTACTATTAATGTGGTTTATTGCCTATATTCATAATTAAAGAAATATAAAATTACATTTAGAGATTTGTGGAAGACGATTGCTAATTTCTTCTATCTAATTTCACCAGTTCCAATTGCAGCTGCTCCACTTCCCATCTAATTCCCTGCTAACAGCCCAAGAAAAGCAGCAGAATGTGGCCCAGGTGATTGGGTCCTGCCACTTCTGTGGGAGACCCAGCTGAAGCTCCTGGCTCCTGGCTTCAGTTTTAAGCATTGTGGTCATCTGAGGAGTGAACCAGAAATAGAAGTTCTCAATCTCATCCTCTCTGTAATTCTTGCAAAATAAATAAGGCTTTTTAAAAAAAAAATGCTGACAAAGTAACTAGCATGATCCCTGATAGCAAATATTTTAAATTTAGTTCTTAGATGATAGATAAAAATGTTATGTCTTTACAGGGTATAAAGTGATGGTTTGGTATAAATATTCATTATGTATGATTAAATCAAGCTGACTCCCATATCTAGCACCTCACTTACCTAGTATATTTGGTGATGCAAACATTTAAATATTTTCCTTTCCCAATTTTGAAATGCACATCGCATTATTAACTATAGTCACTATGCTATTTAATTGATCTCAAAGCTGTTCTCTGACTTTTTAATTTAGACTGAATAACACCAGTATTTGAGGTCATCATTATTTGAAGATAAAGAGTCTAAAGGACTAAGTGGTTATTAATTAAATATTAGCTATCATGGAGAATCTACATGCTGTGAGTTGACTAACAACCCTAGACAAAGTCACTTATTAAAGATGCTAGGCTTTTATCTTTTTTAAATCTCCGGGGATTTTCCTTCACTTCTCTTTTGCTTTGGTTTCTTGACCTTTCCCATGCCCTTGTTGCCCTGTACTTCCAAAGTCAGCTACAGTAGGATCTGAGAACATCATAAAACTGCCCGCGTTCCTGTGAAACTACAGGCTAAACTCTTCTTGAAGCCTGATTTGAAAGTGTCCCATCCGCCCTAACGACCCAGCCGCCATGGGAAGGCTTCTTCCGTTGCCATGCAGTGTAGACTTCTTTTCCCCTTTCCCTCACCAACATGTTAGCAGCTCTTGAAGGAATACTATTGAGTCTATTCAATCAAGGCCAGTTTAAAGTAATCATTTTGCACTGTAAGAGCTTAATTTCACTTTAAGAGCCAATAAGCCAGTTAACATCAACATATCTTTTCAAGCAGGGCAAATGAGAATGATGAAAGCACAATATTAAAGTTGCCAAAGGTCCTAAAAAAATCATGTACTTCAATCTCTTACATCTTGGCATGCTCTTTGTGCCTCATTGATGATTATTTTCCCTGCTTCAGGAAATATGCTGAGAAAGAGAAGCTTCCTGAGGTGGTGTGTAACTGTTTTCTAATAATAATAATGATGACGATGATATCAAAGCGTGTAGGGCTCCAGTGGCCTGCATGTAGTCCAGAATCACAGGTTCCACCTAGCCTCAGCTACTGAATTTTTGAAAGTTGACTAAGTCAGTTGTTTGATTTTGTTTTGCTTTTCATCAAAGTCTATGTTTTATTCCCCTGAACTTTGGTAGCAGAGATGGGAGGAAGAGGAGACTCTTGTTACAAGTAGAAACATGGTTTCCTATTCACACTGCAACAATTTCACATTCAGCACTTACTTGTAAAGATACATGATGGATAATATGATGGATAGCATTCATTCAGTCACTCAGCCACACATATTCAAAAACCACAGTGTGAGTAAAGTGCTCACAATCTTCATCACATACCAAAGATTTATCTTCATTAAAGTTAGTCAACCATGAGTTTGAATGTGGCTTTCTCACTTTTCAGGCTTGTGAACTGTGGTTACAATCCTTCAACCTCCAAGCTAAAGGCTTCTTTATAAAAGAGAAAAAATAATACCTCCTCCACGGGTTTTTTCTGAGTACTACACCAGGCACACATGTGGAAGATGGCTTAGTGGGCAGACTTGCCACTTACGTTTTTTTTTCAAAACTTGATTCCTTTTTTATTAATCTGAGATTTTCCATCTGCTATTCTCGGGTTTTTTAAGCACTTAGGTCTACATCACATGACAATACAGCAATTATTTACCGATTAAAATTTATTGTAAGGAAACAAATGAAAACAGTACATAGGATTCAACTGGTTCAGGCACAGTGTAGGGGCAGCTGACACAAATACACCAAACAAATATATTTAAGCTCAAATATACTCTGGTTGCATGTGAAGTTTTACACAGTAGGGATAACAAACATAATGAACTTCTAAACAAGAACACTGGATACCATCTTACAACAACTTAATCAACCATATCTATGCTAATTGCTTTTGTCCTCTTCAATAATACATTGTCAATCAAATCTGCAGGGATAAACCTGACTCCCGTGGCTGTGCTGCGTCTGCAGAAGCCCCTGTGTCCATCACAGCGTTTGGGTACACACCATTTCCCCAAATCTTGCTCTGCCTCCACATTCAGCATAGAAACCATTCCTGCCATTGTCTCTGAAGCTCTCACTTGGTGTGTCTGGAGCAGAATTATCTGTGTGGAGTCTTCCCAGAGCTCCCGCATCAGCCACAGCAGCATCTCCCAGCAGCAAGTGCCATCCCACCTACCCGCAACACCAAGGGCCATGCTCAGGCAGGTCACTTATTCTTTACAAGGTCTCTATGCTACAAGCTATGTAGAAGATCCAAAATGCCTGCTATTTTAAATGTGGCTTAAAATGTGTTTGTATTCCTAGGTCTGTGATACAGGAAGGAAGGCTGCAGGAAGTGCAGTTTCTAGACTGTATCTCAAAGCACTCAGTTACCCTTTGGCCTTTTGTGCTCTCTGTTTCCTCTTCTGTGGTTGACTAATCTGTCAAATCAACTGCTGTGTTTTCTAAAACAGCAGTTCACATGTGAGGAGTTAAAGACCATTTGATGTACAAGTGCATCTGGGACCTACATTGTGGCATAGAGCTAAAGCCACCATCTGAACACCTGCATCCCGTAAGGGAACCAGTTCATGTCCCGGCTGCTGCTTGCCATCCAGCTTGCTGCTAATAGCGTGAGAAAAGCAGTGGAAGATGGACGGGCCAAGTATCGGCTCCCTGCCACCCACATCGAAGATGCGGATGAAGTTCCTGGCCCCTGGCTTTTTCTGGAAAGAGCCGGCTGTTGTTTGTTGCCACCATCTGGAAAGTGAACCATCAGTTGGAACATCTTTTTCTCCATTTCCTCGCACCCGTAACTCTGGACTTCCAAACTGCATAAATAAGTCTTTTTAAAAAAATCTTTATAGGGCCAATGCAATGGCTCAATCCTCTGCCTGCAAGTGTCAGCATCCCATATAGGTGCTGGCTTTTGTCCCCACTGCTCCACTTCCCATTCCGTGCCTTGTTTATGGCCTGGGAAAGCTTATGGCACCTGCATGGGAGATGTAGAAGACTCCTCTGGTTCCTGGCTCCTGGCTTCAGGTTGCTCAGGTCTGGTCATTGTGGTTATCTGGGGAGCAAGTCAATGAATGAAATATCTTTCTGTCTCTCCTTCTCTTTGTAAATTTGCCTTTCCAATAAAATTTTTTTATCTTTATGGGTACATTTGACTCACTAGATATAAAAGCAAGTAGTTCTAGAAGATTGCAGCAGTAGTATAGAAAGCTAACAATGACTGACCTTGAATAGTACATAATTGAAAAGATAAAATGAGAAGAACCTGGACCCAAGCATCTTGTGACATTGGTGAATCCCTTGCCTTCCTGTTTTTCACTTGTCGGTCAAAAATTATTTCATCAATTCATTCGTACCTTGAAATTAACCATCTGTCTCTTCAATTCCATAGTACATGATCCTTAAGGAGAAAAAAAGAGAACGATGGATTACAGTCCCTGCAATGTTTAGTTAGATGTAAGGAGAAGCAATTACAACACGGCTACATCACTGATACCTGTGTCTGATTTCTAGCGGGCAGTAACAAAGTAAGCAAAAGCTCGGAGGCTTCCAACAAGCACGATCTGCTGTACTCTGGAGGTAACACGTCTGAGCCCTGGGGGATGCTGGGGCCACGGCGACTCTGACCAAGTGTGACATGTCAACGAGAGCCCTTCTTCGGCCTCTGCTCTTTGCATGTGTTTGCCAGAAATCCCGTGTTTCTGGGTTTGACCATGTCGGTCATGTGGCCATCAGCTCCCTGTGTGCCCTCACATCATGTTTCCTCTGTCTCATCTACCTCCAGATTTCCCTTTCATAAAGACGCCAGACATAGTGGATTACAGGCCACCCTAAGCCCAGTTAAAGCTACAAAGGCTCCATTTTCAAACAAGGGCACATTTTGAAACACCAGAAGGTAGGACTTCAGCGTTATTTTTGTTGGAGGGGAAAAAAGTTCATCCCATAACAATACTTTTTCTTTTCAAAATACTCCAGTCAACACACCAGATGTAAATTTGTGTCATAGACCAGGGAAGAAACATTGCATTCATTACTTGTTTAGGTAAGATGGAGTTCACTAAAATCTGTAGGAAATTTAACAAAGTCACTGTCTTGGCAAACAAAATACTATAGGAATCAATATTAATATTCATGAGCACTTGGATTTGTTTTGACTCCACTGCTTTCAAAATGCTATTCTCAATGCTTGGCTTTTGTAAATTCAATTAGTTTAATGCTATCCACAACCCAACATCTATTATGATTTTATTTTACAGTTGAGGAGCCAGAGGCACAGTGAGATACAAGAACTTGATCACAGCCGCACAACCAGTAAATGGCAATACAAGGATGTGAACTCAACTTATCAAGCCCCAAACACTGGGCTCCTCTTACTGAAGGATTCCTGGTGACACTCTAAAGGTAATGCAAGGTATGTCACCTTGAGACAATGTGATGAAAAACAGATGGGTGTATCACGAGGTCAAAATGGTAAATAGAAGGACAGAGATTTTGTTTGGTGTTAGGATGCCACTTGGGATGCCCATGCCCCATTTCATAGTGCCTGGACTCAAGTCTTGGCTCTGTTCAGATCCAGCTTCCTGCTAACACGCCCCTGGGAGGCTCAAGTGGTTAGGTTCTGATCACTGCCATGGAAGGCCAAGATGAAGTTCCTAGCCCATCGCTTCTGCTTGGTCTGCCCCAAGCCATTTCAGGAATTTGGAAAGTGAACCAAAAGGAGGGTTCTCTCTCTCTCCCTGTCTCTTGCCTGCCAAATAAATACATAAATAATCTCTTAAATGTTAAGGAAAACACCGGTTTATAATATACATTATTCTTTAAAAGGCTAATTTTGCTCGCTTATAATACGTTTCATTCTGTAAGGCTGCTTGGTTAATTTTATTTTCTAATTTTATTTGAAAGGAAACTGGATCAAAAGTGGAACAGGAAGGACTGGAACCAAGCACTCCACCATGGGGTGCAAGCATCTCAGATGCTGAGCTAAAGACTCTGTTGTCAAACACTAGGCCCTGGGGCCAGCATTGTGTCATAGCAGGTAAGTCACCACCTGCTCCACTTCCAATCCAGCTCCCTGCTAATACACCTGGGAAAACAATGAAAGATGGCACAAATGTTTGGGCCTCTGCCACCCACATGGGAGTCCCAAGTGCGTCTCCTGGCTTCTGGCCTCAGCCTGGGTCAACCATGGCCATTGTGTGGCCACCTGTGCAGTAAACCAGTAGCTGGAAGGTCTCTCTCTCTCTCTCTCTCTCTCTCAGCCAGGATTCAGGAATACCATCCAGGTTATCCAGATTGCCCACGTGGAAGGCAGAGACCTAGACTCTTCAGCCATGATCTGAGAGCAACAGCAGAAAGCTGGATCAGAAGGATACTCTGTTATGGGTCGCCAGCGTCACAAGTGACAGCTTAAGCTACTCTACCACAACACAGATCTGATTCCTCTCAAGTTCCCTTTAAAATTATGTATCCTTGTCTGGTAGATCTTCCATGTCTTCATCTCGCATCTCCGAAATAGACATTGGCTTTTGATCCTTTATTGGTGGGGTGTTGGCTCTCTCATCTGGATCATTACCTTTTCTGGTATTTCTTCCCATTGTGTTAGTGTTTCTTTTTGAGAGACCCAGGCACCAGCGTGCTGAGGGGTCTCCAAGCGCTATCCTGCAGAGATCGGAGCCTGCAGGCATGGAGTAGCAGGGTGCGGGAATTTTCAAGGCACTTTTGGTGCATCTCCAGTACACTGGACCTCAGGGCGCCTCTTCCAAGGCCCAGCGGATTCAAAGCGCACTCTCAGCTCTTCCCCTACACGTATGCGACCACAGGGCGTGGGGGAATGCAGGCACTCTCTGTGTGCGCCCCCTGTGCGCGGGATCACAGGGCACGGAGGATTCTAGGTGCTTTCTTGGTGTGTCCGCAGTGCCAGGGACTGCAGGGCATGGAGGTTCCAGGTGCTATATATCCAGAACACTTGTTTTATGAGAAACCAACATGCACTCCTATGTTCATAGCAGCACAATCAGTAATTGCAAAAACATGGAAGCAGCCAAAATGCCCATCAGCAGAGGATTGGATAAGAAAGCTATGGTTCATCTACTCCATGGAATACTACTCAGCTATGAAAAAAACCAAAATGCAGTTCTTTGTGGCCAAATGGGCCAAACTGGAAACCATAATGCTAAGGGAAATGAGCCAATCCCAAAAGGTTAAATACCACATTTTGCCTTAATTTAAGATGATATGAGGTTACGTATAACATGTTATGTTATGTATGTTATATGTTGTGTATAAACTAAAATTGAAATGTCAATGAGGTGGTCACAGAAGGTGGTTAAGATCTCGCATTTATTTTTAACATATTGGTTACTCATTACTATGTCAATTAATTCCATAATGATGTAAATTTTTGCTGATGGTATGTTGGCGCTTTTAATTGATCGGGATGATACTCTGCTGGCTCTGTCTTCAGACCAGAGAGGGTATACCTAAGAAGCCGTTGAACTTGACTGGGCAATAAGATGCTGGACTCTATGTTTGGTATATGCTTGCAATGAGGGAATCTCAACTGAACTTGAACTGTGGTTATGCAACAAGGTGGAGGAATCCACCATGGTGGGAGGGTTTGGGGAGGGGTGGGGAGAACCCAAGTACCTATGAAACTGTGTCACATAATACAATGTAATTAATGAATAAAATAAAATAAAATTATGTATCAATGTGACTTAAATATAAATTAATTCTAGTTAGTCCATTATCCCAAAACTGAGAACATACATTCACTGTAAAAAGTCCTTAAAAATAACATTTATCATGTTCAGATTCGTTTTTGGCTAATATGCTTAAAAGCAATGAACCTCGAGTCATAGTCATTAATGGTATCAGTTCTACAATTCACAATTTATAATTTGACTTCTTAATTCTACTTTGTACATAATGTGTTAACTAACGGCTGTGTTTCAATCTGACTTGATTATATTTAGTGGTTTTAATTTCATTATTTATTCTCTGGTAAGTGGTATATTCACTCTCACTGTTGTATATTCTTATTTTTCAGAAATACTTTAAAGCAATTATAATTTATGTGAAAGAAACAAAGTTTGTAAATGAAAGGCAATTCTATTGTAGCTGCCATAGCAGTACTACTGGCAAGGAGAAAAAGCATTCAAGCACCATTGTTCTTGAAAACACCAGGGCATTATTGGCAAGTATTATTTTGGGGAACTAGAACAAGTCAAAGTCACCAAACTGGTCATAACATTTTTCCAACTGAGTGCACATAAGAGATATTTTTAGAGAAACCATATTTTAAGTCTCCTAATATCTTCTGAATTGTACTCTAAAGGAACTATGTAGTAGCATATTCAGCAGATTTCTTTCAACTGCATGCTATAAATATTTTATTATAACATTGCTGCCATTTTAAACATCCAAGTGTCAAAAAGTATTACAGAGTGGAACTGACTGTGACATTAAGAGATATACAGTTAAGCCAGTAAGTGATTTCCTGGCTACAATAGCTCCACTACTTGATTCCCAAACAGGAACAATTTCATTTTAAATCAAGGCAAACTTCTCTATTTCATTTATGCTAAAGAAACCAATTAATGTGGGTTTACTTATCATATAAATTTTTAGGTAGATAAAAAAAATTCTTTTTTAAAAATGTCCAATTACAGAAAGTCACAAAATCCTAACCTGCCCCGGGTGTCCTGAAGAAAATTATTCAATACCTTTAAGATTTATTTCAATTATCATTCAAATCAGGTAAAAATAACATCTATTTCCCCACATAAATGTGGGATTTAAATGCATTATGTAGATCTGAATTAAGGCATGAACTTTTTAGGCAATATACTATCTCACTTAAAGGCTTTGAAGATACTTCAAAAAGTTTGTGGTGGGCCTATGCTGTGGTATAGCGGGTTAAGTCACCACATGCCATATTTTGAGTCTGGTTATGCCATTTCTAATCGAGCTTCCAGCCAATACACTTGGGAAGGCAGAAGATTAGCCAAGTTCTCAGACCCATATGGAGGGCAAGATGGAGTTCCTGGCTCCTGGCTTTGGCTTAACCCATCCAACCCTCAAATGGCAGCCATCTGGGGAGTGAAGCACTATATTGAAAATTCTCTTCCTCTGTCATTCCCTGTCTCTGTCTCTCCCCTCCCTCAGCATTCTCCTTTTCAAATAAGTAAATAAAATTTTAAAAATCTTTTCTTAAAGTTCTTGAGAAAAATAAAGATTGTTTTGGTATAAAAAATTTAAATGTATAGATATATATATACTCATATATATATATACTCATATACATATATACTCATTTTCCATGAACTCTTTGAAAACCATTTATATTAATGGATTTCAAGTTTCTTGTACCGAAATAAATTTATCATGTAATTTCACTTTCCTTAAACTTGTTGACATACCCTAATGTTTCGTGTCAAATTATACATCTAAAACTGCATCAATTTTGTTTTACTTTGTGTTATGCATGTAACACAATTCATTAGCATTATTAGGTCTACAGTCAAAACAAATTGAGCATTTGCTTGAAGTCTTTTCCACAATCTTCCACAATCCACTCTACAGCTGGATCCACGAAGTTCAGCTTCTAGCTCCTCTCTTTCAGGATCTATCACTTTTTAGTTATTTTCAAGAGCTTAGCTGCTACATACCAACTCGAACTTCTTGGGTCAAACTTCATCGGTGAGTTCATCTTCAGCTTAGATTCTCTTACAGCGGTTTGGATGGAGGAGCCCTGACTGCTGCTGTGCAGTCTAGGGAAAGGTCAGAAAAGTTGTTAAGGAGTCTTCCAGCCAAACCTGGACATCGAAGGAGTCTAAGCAGGAACGGGCCTAGCTCAGTCATGGGCCAGGAGCAGATTCTGAGCAGGGTGACCATAGCACAGACATGATGACAGGATTCACAGCCACAGCACAGCAGCTGGGGTTGGGTTCCCTAGCGAAGTGTCTACAAGGCATGGTTTCATGGCCTCCACATTTATGAAGGCCTGGGAGGTAAGTATGAACCTCTGCTCTACAAGTAGCTAGCACAGTGTGTGTGTGCTTTGTGGTATATGAGAGTGCAAGATTGGGAACGATGTGGTGGCATAGCTTGCTAAGCCTCAGCCTGCAGCACGAGCATCCCATATGGGTACAGGTTTGTATCCCAGCTGCTCTGCTTCCAATCCAGCTCCTGTTAATACCCTAGGAAAGTAATGAAGAATGGCTCAAGTCTTTGGGCCCCTGTACCCACATGGAAGACCCAGAGAAGAACCTGTTGTAGTCATTTGGGGAGTGAACCAGCACAAAGAAGATCTCTCTGTCTCTCCTTCTCTCTTCAACTCTGCATTTCCAACATAAATAAATAGTCTTGTTATCTCTTTTGAAAAAGTTTTCTCTGTTATTTAAAACTAAAAATATTTACTGCAAATTGTTTTACAATGAATTAGATTTAGCTTATTTCTTAAAATAAACTAATATGAATCGTGATGTGTTTTTATAGTTATAAACCACAAAAAGCAAATATAGCAAATTTCTACTAAATAGTAGGCTAAATTCAATAAACTGACTTATTTCTAAGGGTCTAAGGATTTAGTTGACACAATTTGAATAAATGTTCCTACTAATGTGATTCATGTTTTCTATGATGAAAATATTTCACAAGTGACTACTGACAGCTTGGCATTCATGACGTAAATTAACAAAATATGAATTAAAGAATATCTCTGAAAAACCTGGAAAAGTTTTGAAAGAAAACTCATTTTCTTCCTCAACAATTAGATCAGATTTATATAAAATTTTAGTAATTATCAAAGTAGTATATTGTACATATGTTGGCTTGCTTTCACCTTTTATTTGTTCAAACACTGATTTTTGAAACTAGAAGTGAGGAATGAAATAATTTGAAACTGCATGAATTTCCTACACAATTACTCAGTTCTACATCAAACATGAGATCCATACAAACATTTCATTTTAGCTAAAATGAGCTGATGGCCACCCTCATTCTTGACGCTTGTGCAGCAAAGTCAAACCTGCTCACATAGGAAAGCAGCAGAAAACTGCAGCCAACGTCCACTGCTTGCTTGTGACTGGCTGAATACTCCTCCTCCGTGGAAACTCTGCATTTGGGCGGATCGTGAAGGCTCGTCTTGACTGCTCAGTTGGACGGCAGCCCTCAATGTTTTCACACATCTCAGAATCCTGCTCTCAGGCTGATGGAAGATTCAGAGAATTGCTCTCAGCTTGGTGTTGCACGGAAAATCCTATTCTGTTTTCTTCAGTGGTTCTTCCATGTGGTTTTCTATAAAACTGGAGAATGAGGAGTTTCTTCCGATTCTCAAGCAGAGGCAGCCCTGGGAAAATGTAACGATTTCCTACTGTAATGCAATTTTTCTGAAGATTCTGAATTTTATAAATGTTGAAAGATACTTGCCACCTGAAGTCATGCTGCTTTCTCCAAGGTCTTACAGATACTTATTCTACTGGCTGATGGGCTGAAAACCACCTGCTAAGTGGCTGGTTGCTGCTTCAAATCACTTGCCTCTTGCCTGTGTCCCGCTAGTGCAGGCCCGGGAGGCAGCAGTGGTGACGCCACTGGTTCCATTCCTACCACTTAATGAAGACATAGACTGAGTTTCTAGAATCTGCCACAGATTTTTCTGTCTCTACTCTCTCTGTAATTTTGCCTTTCAAATAAGTAAATACATATTTTCTTTGATAAAAGAAAGAGAGAGATGAAGGGGTGATGCTGTAGTATTCTTCTGCATGTATCCTCTTTAGTTCTGCAAGATTTGCCCTGGAGATAACGATACAACCAGAAGGTCAAAAGAGGGCTTGGGGCTGTTTGTAGCCATCCACCTTTCAGAACAAGGGTAGGGGAATGGTCTCAACACAAGTCAGTAACATCCAAGTGGAAGTGGTAGAGAGGGGCCCCACCTCCACTGCCGGGTCACTATGGCCTGTGTGAGGCCTGGGAGGGATCCAGAAAAAATTCTCTGTATGTTCTGTGGGAGAGTGGGAGTATCCAAGTGTGGAAAGCCACTGACTATTAGCAGACAACAATATGAAAAGGAAGACTTCTACTGAAAAGGCAATGGGGGCAGGGCTGAAATTGTGGCATAGCAACTTAAGCTTCCACCCGCAACACTGGCATTCCAATATGGGCACTGGCTCAATCCCTGGCTCTTCCACTGCTATTCCACCTCTCTGCTAATGTACCTGAGAAAAATAGAGAAAGTTGATCCAAGTACTTGGGTTTCTACACCCACATGGAAGAACACAATGAAGCTCCAGCCTTCTGGGTTTGGCTTGGCCCACTCCCAGCTGTTGTAGTCATTTGGGGAGAGAACCAGTGAATGGAAGATTCTTTCTGTGTTTCTCTCTTCCTCCTTTCTCCTCTCCTCAATGGAATGAACCTTACTGAATATATAGAGTATGACATATACCAGCCTAACACACCGCAGTGCAATATGACAAGGACAAAAGCTCAAGGCCTATAGTATCAATAGAAACATCGGCCCTTGGTCCAGAGAAGCCATCAAGAGGGTGCATGTACCAGAGGGTTCTTCCCTGAAGCCAAAGTTTACATAAACTTTCACTGAGTCTAAATGATACACTTGCACCTTGAGTGAAAAGTCAACAACATCATATAGACTTTGAAGTGTGAATCGATGACCAAATGGAGAATTAGCTCCTTACTCTAATAGCCAAGAGGTCTGAAATCAAAAGTGGCTGGGCAAGACAAAATTTTGTTTGATTTGTACATTTCCTTCTTTTGCCATCAACAGAAAATAAGGAAGTTGTTTTTAAAAATCCGGGCCCAGCAGCGTGGCCTAGCAGCTAAAGTCCTCGCCTTGAAAGCCCCAGGATCCCATATGGGCGCCGGTTCTAATCCCGGCAGCTACACTTCCCATCCAGCTCCCTGCTTGTGGCCTGGGAAGGCAGTTGAGGACAGCCCAATGCATTGGGACCCTGCATCCGCGTGGGAGACCTGGAAGAGGTTCCTGGTTCCCGGCTTCGGATCGGCGCGCATCGGCCCGTTGCGGCTCACTTGGGGAGTGAATCATCGGACGGAAGATCTTCCTCTCTGTCTCTCCTCTGTGTATATCTAGCTGTAATAAAATGAATAAATCATAAAAAAATCCAATTAAAGAATGATAGGGAAAAAAAATGTATTCCTACATACATTTGGTTACAGAAACCAAAGAATAAGGGTCATGTGAAGTCAATGTGACTAAACGAAGAAGTCACCCAAGTTGTACTGAAAGGCAGAAAGTTGTATTCCCTGGGGTATCACAGCAGCCTGCTGCTAGCACTCCCATAGGTAGCCTGTGTGCAAAGACCAAGCTGAAGACAACTCTGCCCCCATTTCAAACAAGTGGTCCCAGAGGATTCCCGAGTCACTCTAAAGACGGGGAGGGAGAGGGCAGAATGCTTATGCTTCTAAATACATATTGTGAAAAAGAGAGCAAGAAATCAATTCATCTTATATAAATTAGAGATTTCTCAAAAGAGTATGTAAGACCCGGTAGAGCATTCCTCCTGGTGTCTCCCAGGGATCTGAATGTGATAGTGATTAGACATTAGGAATGCAAGCCTACCAGATACTCAACTCCATTGTAAGGGAGCTGACACCACTATTGCTACCAGCATTCAACCACGAACCCCTCTCCGTAGACTAAAGTCACCCTGGCCACTTCCTGCCTGCACTCTGCCATTAGGTCAGCTGTGAAATCCCATTCATTGCCTCTTCTTGCCATAAACACTCCTAGAATCCTTGCAGATACCATCATTCTGTCTGCTGGACAACTCCGGTAGCCCCTATGGGAATTCTTTGTATGCTTCCTCCACTTTTATCACTGCAAACTACTGTGTAACTTTTCCTAAAATTCAAATGTAACTAAATCTCCCTTCTTATTATAAAAAAAAGCCTACCCGAGAAAGGCTCCAAACTCTCTTCTTGACAATGTTCTCGACAATTCTGAAAGATGTTTTTTGATCTCGATTGCTGGTTTTTAGCACAAAGCCAAAAAAAGCCCTGGGAATTTCCTAAATGATAAAAGTGAATGATGGGAGCATCCTTTGTTCAAATAAGGTAACTCATGGCAGGCCCCCAGAGAGCCGCAGGATGGGCTGGTTACCAGGAAGACCTGATCTTACTTAGAAAATTGAAACTTCCAGCTCCCCCCTGACCTCCAGAGTGGAGAGGGTCTGGGGAGGCAGTCAGCCAGTATTGTCTAAGATCCCATCAATCATGTCTGGGTGTTGACACCCCCGTTAAAAATACAAAGGTCTTGGCTCCTGTCTTCAGTCTCGCCCAGCCCGGTTTGTTGCAGTCATCTGGAGAATGAATCAGCAGACAGAAGCACTCTTCCTGAATTTCTTTCTTTTTCTCTATAACTTTTCAAATCTTGTTTTAAAAATTCAGCTTAAACCCTACACAACAGGGAGCTTCTGGGATCACAAACCCATTCACGTGCTGGGAAGGTGGTGTGACCCAACCACACAGGGTCCCCAGCACTCCACACTCTCCCAGTGTATGCCTGATGATGAACTGTGGTCAAACATATTGTCCCGAGTTCTCAGAGACTTTCTGACAACTTATTGAACCTCAGGAGGTTGGGGGAAATCCCTCAGGAAGGGAGAGGCTGGGCCCTTTCACCTGCAGTAGGTACTGGATCAGAACAGCATAAGTGCTGCTGGAAAAAATCCCTTCCTTTTTAAAAGGAAGGCAAGATATACACACATTTTATCATATTTTTCAGAATGACATTATTATATATCATTAAGAAAAGCAAAATCCTACAACTATAACATCCTATTGATTACGCCTCCCAAGTACACAGGTATTAATATGTGTACCTTAAAATCAGTGAAGTGTTCTTCCTCACTATAGAAGTGTTTTTAATACATTATGCTAATTCTATTATTGTCCAATTTATAGCATAGAATATTCATACAGTACAAAAAACCCTGAATGCTCTAGTTTTTACTGAAAAATAACTCAGGTACTTTATATGTCATATGTGGAATATCTTAATTCACTAAAGTGGTCACAAAGAGTTACAAACGCTACAATAAACCCACAAATGGTTTGAAACTCCGATTAACAGAGAGTGGAAATGCTAGCCCTAAATATTGTCTCACAATCAGCACACTTTTGAAATATACAACTATACCATTGTGGTTATTATAATGAAATAGCTTCTACATATTAGCTGAATTACATCACATAGATTATTAAAATTTATATTATACTCAGCTTGACACATTCCTTTAAAACCACAATTTTTAGAAATTTGAACTTTGTCATCTTAAATTAACAAAATGAATTTATGTGGCTAACAGCCAACAAGCATTTTTCATTGAGAGGGAAAAAAAGTGTATCTGTAAAGACTTATTCCGTTACCTGGCTTTAAAAAAAAAAAAAAAAAACACTAATTGCTTCAGGAAATGAAAAAAAAAAAAGGCCTGCCTGTACTTGGTCTTTTTTTAAGGCTCAAAGGTAACAGTGTTTTCTTTGTCCATAAGTTCTGAAGGAACTTGTAGGAAAGAGCTAGGTATCATTTTGGTTGCTCTTCAAAAAGACTAGGTGTTACAAGATCATCTGCTGGGATTCCTCTGGAAAACAAAAGCGCTTTGGGAACTGACAGTCCCATCTCCAGTTACTGAGGCTGCTTGGATCAAGCTTCCTCCTGTACTTAAAAAATTTAAAAATAGAAAAACAAAAACCCTGGATGTTTCAAAAATCTAATTTCCTTAATATCTATATAACTCTAAAATATCCTGTTTCCTAGTTAAAGTGGTAAGAGCTGATCCCCTAGAGAGTCACTCTAAATATCAAAGTCCCCAGAGGTCTGTGTTTATAGTCCTAGGTAGCTCCATAAATCACACCTGAAGTGTCACAGAAGAGGTTTACAAATATGTTCATCTCTAGACTGACCAGAAATACCGAAGACAGTATGTCTTACACATTTCATTATCACATTCATAGAAACCATTGGTTTCAAACTTTCTAAATTCCACCAAATGTGTTTTTGAGCAGGGTGGCCTGCATGAGGAAATGTGAAGAGCCCAGAGCATGGCTGGGACCCAGAACCATGGTCCTAGCACATGCATTTCAATACAGGAAGATGTTGCTGGTGAACTGTGGTGCCAAGGCTAGACCTACCCATCAACTGTGGGCCTGATCATTCAAACAATCAGAAGGGAATTTCAAAGCCACAGTGAGGACAGTGCCTGTCAGCAACACGGAGCTTCATTCAGACTCTGGGTCTGACAGAGCTGCAGCGATATTTTTTCATTAGTGTGAGAACACCAGTGGGGGGCTTCTCCACAATGGCACATACCCCGCACATTCTGCATATTCCAAGTGACCATAGGGAGTGGACACTCAGCCTGGCAGTTCAGGTACCAGTTCAGGTGCCTGGCTTCAAGACTCTGCTCCAGCTCTGGATTCCAGCTTCCTCTTGGTGCAGAACCTACAAAGCAGTCGTCACAGCTCAGGGAGTTAGGTTTCCATTACCCACAGCAGATTGGGTTCCCAGCTCCCAGCTTCAGTTTGCCCCAATTTTTGCCATTGTATGCTTTGGGGGCTTGAGGACTTTCTACAAGCAAGTTAGTGCCTCATGGGTTCCTCTAGCTAAATCCTATGGATTTGAGGCCACACCTTCTACAGGGGTGGAGATCTCGGCATATCCAGCACAGGATTGCTTAGTGGGTCTTCCTCTGAGGACTCTATGAGGCAGAAGAGCATTAGGATCACACAATAGATGTTGGTTTGCCAAACACACAGCACTATTCCCAGCACACACCAAATGCTCAGGGCATCAACTTGGTACACTCTTTCAGAATGGAAAAGATTTTCCAACAAGAGACTCCCCAGTCTTGGCAAGGAGGCAAGTACTAAAGTGAAATGGGATTGGGATTGTAGTCCAACCCTTTGAGGGCCATGCACTTGCTGGAAGGAGCCCGTGCATTTGGTAGTGTGAGGAGGCCACACTGCTTCAATTTCTGCTCTCTTATTGGCCATTGCTGTTGTGCGTTGAGCAGATCATGTCCCTTCTCTGCCCTTTAGTACCACTACTGGTGCAGGGAAACCATCCAGTTGCTCTTCTGAGCTGGGACACCTGTGAGTGACAAGGGCACCATAACACTGAGAAACAGCTGAAGTCAGGCCCTGCCTCTTGGACTCTCAAGTAGGATGGTGACCAGTGCTGCCAGTGCCGATTCCTCTCTGCTGCTCCAGTTTCCTCTCTGCATTGTGGTTTGTTTCTGCTTACAGCATGTGAGCGATCATCTCACAAGACTACCGTACGCTGTTTGGAAAACCTCATTTGAGTTGTTAACCCAGGCTGAGGACAGTGTAAACCCCACCTGCTTCATTTTGACTGATTGGCCCTTGTGGTGATTGATACCATATACTAGAGCCCCTGGGTACAGATGAACTCAGCACCTCCTTCCCACTTAGGCACAGAGCCAGACGAGCATTGCCAGCGATGAGTCAGTCCCTTAGAGCTCAACATGGATACCTGCCCGTCCCACCGTCAAGCCAAGTGTGCGACTCTTGCTCCAGACCAAAAGTTCTCAAGGAAGAGCTGTGGAGTTAATAGCCAGTGCTCATGAAGCCCTAAGATGTGCCTGTTCAACCTCCTGCCCATTTACATGTAAGAAACTGAGGTTCCAAGAGGGCCAGGTTATGTAAGGAAAGTGCTGAAAGCTGCTGCCTTCAGTCCCCTGCAGTCACAGTGAAATGCTTCAAGCATCAACTTGGCTGAGCTCTTTTAAGATTTTCAGCGGTAGAAAAAGTATGGAAATGAATACCCCCATCCCCAACAACACACATACACTTTAATTTAGCAACTCAAATTCACAGTCATAAAAAATCAGGTGACGTAAGATTTATTAAGTGCCAATAGTGTGCACAACCCTAAATTGGACAGACTAAAATTCAGGCACAAAACAGACACAAGGCGCCTGGTCTCCAGCACTTTATGATCTAATTAACATAATACAGAGTGGAAACAGCAGACGGACAAGGCATGGCAATGTTCAGTCATGGGGGATACTAAAGAGCTGCTGTACAGTAATCCAAACTGACATCTAACCCCACAATCTTTGTATAAAATGTGTTTGCTCTCGCAACCCACAACACTTCAAACCAGGTTAGTGTCTGTGCAGGCCAAGACACAGGTGCAGACACCCCGAAACACAAAGAGCACTAAGAATGGCTTTTGGTACTTTGGATTTTCTGTTTTCTCCTGATGATAGTCCGGAGCCTCCGTAATACCAGTTTGTCGGACAGAAGCATGTCATCTTGCTGCTCCAGATAATCCAGTAAATTTTCAGTCCACTCCAGCGCGACTCGGTGGCTGATATGCCTCTCTGGATTGAGTTCTGCTTTCCTCACCTTCCCTGAAGGCCTCTTTCCAGCAGCCTTGCATGGCTGCTCAGTCCGTTCACAGTCGGGGAGCCCCTGATGGCTGGAGTCCTTCCGTCGAGAATCAAACCACTGATTGATGTTCTCAATGTCCACGTGCTCACAGGCCTCGGTGCTCTGCAGCACTGTCGCTAAGTTAGCCGCTAAAATGGCTCCTTCGTCAATGTTCACACCTGCATTTTCCTCACTGGCAGGGATGAGTTTCTTCCACGCTTTGGTTATGGTGCTTGATTTGATCATGTTCCAAGCTCTTGAAACTTCAAAAATTGCATCCAACACTGTCAAGTTCTTCCAAAATGTTTTGGGGTCAATTCCTTCCTCCACAAACTTCTGCATAAGTCCTGCCCGATAGTATCTTTTCACTGTGGCTAGAACTCCCTGGCTCATAGGTTGAATCAGACTTGTGACATTTGGTGGCAGATATTTTACAATGATCCTGCCATCAGCGGAACTCAGCATTTCTTCATCCGGGTGTGCTGGAGGGAAATCTAAGAGCAGCACTGCTTTTTCTAGAAGCCCCTTGGATTTCAAATGCTTCTGTACCTGTGGCACAAAATATTTGTCAAACCACTGTCTGAAGACAGAGCGTTCCATCCACGCCCCTTTCTGACTGAAGTAAGTGACCGGCAAGTTAGCAAGGTCAGTTCCTTTGAATGCACGAGGTTTTTTTGCTTTCCCCACAACACAAAGGTTTAGCTTGTGTAAACCGGTGGCATTTGCACAGCACATGATGATGATTCTCTCCCTGCTTGACCTATACTCAGAAGTACTCTGCTCCGTGTCAAGAGCTAACGTCCTGGCTGGCAGACATTTCCAGAATAATCCAGTCTGATCTGCACCATAAATTTGTTCTGGTTGCAGATTCTCTCTCTCAACAAATTCCTGAAAGTTACCACAAAATTCGCTGGCAGCTGTTTCATCGCCTTTTAACTTGGTTCCTTTACCAGCAGCCTTTGGGATACCGTGACGTTGCTTGAATCGAGTGAGCCAGCCAGAGGATGCGTTGAAATCTCCTTCCATCCCCAAAGCGTCAAAAAAGAACTTGGCCTGTTTGGCACAAATCGTTCCAGACACTGGAATGCCATCTGTTTTTTGTTGGTTAAACCACTCTATCATAACTCGATCGAGTTCCTCGTAGGTAGAGGACTTCATAGACTTCCGTTTTGATAGCCCACTCGTAGGATCTGAACTGTTGGCGTAGTTTATAATCCTTTCTTTGTTCTTTTTAATGTCACGAACTGTAGATTCCCCGATTCCATACACAACAGAAAGTTTTTTGAAGGAGATGCCCTCCTCAAGCTTCTTAATGATGTCAAGCTTGTCCCTGATCGTCAACACCACACGCTTACGCTTCCCCAACATTGTAGCAAGCGGTTACTGCAAGAGATAATGAACAAGTTGGGAGTCCAGACAGGGAGAAGCTAGCAGTCAGAAAGGCCCTGATCCGTCCCGGGACCCAGCTCAGTAGCCGTAATCCCAGACAATGCCTACAAAATATCTCTTTTCTTGCTGTTTTAAAACTTATCCAGTCACTACATCAAAGACGTAGTCTGCTTTATCTGCTACCTTCAGTCACTTTGTTAGTTTAAGATGGTTAGTTTAAGATCCATGAACTGTGATCTCACTGGGGGTCCCATTAGAACCAATGCTGTAAGCAAGAATGTTACTGCAGACTCAATTTTTGCAATCACTGCAGGTCAACTTCTCGGCTAAAGGCATCATGATTTAGACAGAAGTACTGGGGGAAATGAAGGGAATAAACAGTTTGTGAGAGGGAGAAGAGGTGCAAACTTAACACCAAAAAAAAAGAAAGAAAGAAAGAAAAAAGGAAACGCTCACCTCCCTAAGCCGCTGCAGGTCTTTGTCGGGAAGCAGCGGACTGTTTGGAATCCGGGAGAGGATTGTTAGCACATGCGCAGGTGATTGCTTACGGAAATTACAGGCAGGCAAAGTAAGGTGGGCAGGACAGAAGACAGCAGCGCTAATCAACTGAAAATGGACAAGCAGAAAACTCTAGTTCAAGGTGATGCAAACTTATGCCTCATGGATTTGGCAGGTAAAAGGAGAAAACTGGGCAGGAGGCGGTGTCACATAATTTTCTTAAAAACATTAAAAAGAATCACTTCCTTGTTTGAATTTGGGACCCCAGGCGAAGGTTACAGGGTGGAGGGTGCGGTGGAGGTGAGGTTAAGCCTGGAGAAGGCAGATACTGTGGGCGAGCAGTAGTTCCTGCGGGGCTGTGTGGGTTCCTGCAGCCTATGGGACCTGGAGGGAAAGACCAAAAACATTTTTTTCCCACTAACATCAAAGTCCGTGTAATTACCCACACCTCTCCTGCAACTAAGCCGGGAAAACGAACACCTCCTACCAACGTGAAGGCGTTCACAAGACCGATAAGGCTTCCAGGCATTCCGGTGGGGTGGCGGACAGAGAGGGGACCCCAAGGAGCCTACCTCCCGAAATCAAGAGGTCAGAGAGCAACCGCGTCAGTGAGGGCCTCTCTCCCCGCTGGGCCAGCTCTCTTCCCGCGGACGAGCCCGGGTTCCGCCTGGGGCCGCCGGCCACCCGGGTGTCACCGCCGCGGCCAGCCAGGGCACGCCGGTCCGCCGGCCGAGGACATCGCTCTGTGCGAGCCTCACGGTGGCCAGCCCACACCGAGAGCGAGGGCAGCCTCCTGAGGGCGGCCGGGGCCGGTGGCCCGGTGTCCGGTGCTCGGTAGGGTGGCGGTGGCGGAGAGGGGCAGCGTCGCTGGCGGAGCCGGAAGGCGGGGGATTAGGGAGCACGCGCGCGCCCCCGCAGGAACGTTGTGTCGCCGAGGGGCGGGGCCTCGCGGGCGCGCGCGCGGCTCGGGGGCGGGGCTTCTGGGCGCGGCAGCGGCGGCGGCTGGGTGCTGCCGACTGCCTCGCCAGCCAGCAGGGGGCGGTACGAGCGCTCTCCCGCCCCTGGGCACCTTCTCCCAAGGACCCAGCTGTGCGGGCGAGGCTTCCTGCTGTGTGGAGCGAGAAATACGCGCGGCCTCAGAGGGCTGGGCGTACGGCGCAGCATCCTCCCGGGCTGCGAGCCGCGCCGAAGGGGGCCGGGCGGGCCGCAAGCACGCACGTGGAGCGTGTTTACAAACAGCGGCAGACGCCGCGCCTCCCACCGCCTGCTCCCGAGAGCCCCGCGCCTCAGCCCTGAGCGCCCGAGAGCCCCGCGCCTCCCACCGCCTGCTCCCGGGAACCCCGCGCCTCAGCCCTGCGTGTCCGGCCGAGCGGCGGGACTGAAGCGACCGCAGCGAGGATCATGAGGCCAGGTAGGAGCGAGCGGCCGCGGCTGACTGGGGTTCGGGGCTCCCGGGAGGAGCGGGGCACGGCGGCGGGGTGTGGTTTCTCCGCCCCGGGGCTGCTGCGCTCTGCACGCCGCGACCCTTATTTTGCCGAGCTCCCAGCTTGCGGGAGGACGCGGGAGCCGTGCGGAGCCGGCCGGAGTCGTCCCCCGCCCTGCTTCTCAGGTGGAATAGGGAGTTGCAATTGGACCAAGAGTGGCTTGAATTGCTTCTAAGCGGCATCTCCTTGGGGGGAAAAGGGCGCGGCGACGTCGCACCTTCGTCCTGCGGTACCTGTTTTAGGGACCTAACGCGCTTTAGCCCGCCTTCTTCTTCATCTTATTAGTATTATCAACAACTGTATATTTATACTGTGAAAAAATGCAATAGTCTGTGGTTAAGTTTCTGTAGTCTGACGGTCGGTGTGTTACGGTGCTTGGTTTGCCAAAAAACAACAAAGTAGCTGATCATTGCTTTGGCAAAGCCGTGTGGTCGCCTAGAATTGCACTCCGGTTCTGAAATCCAAATTGAGCTCCTGGCTTTGCACCAGAGATGTGTCCCTCAGCTTCTGCGTTCTCACCCCCCCCATCCCCTCCCACACCTGCCTGGCTCGGGATCTCAGCCCTCAGGGGCTGTGAGGTTGTGACTCTTGGTAAATGGCCTGCATACCTTCCCTCTCCTTCACCCCCAAGCAGTGTCCAGCCAAGCTTATCCCCTTTCTGGCCGTCCTCCTGGACGCCTAGGGCCAAGGACTGGGTCCTGGTAGTTTTCTGTCAAGTTGAAAAGTTTTTCTGTTCCCTGGTGGTGTTGGTGAGGCGCGTGCAGCAGTCGTGGCTGAGGAGTTACTCAGTTCTCATCAGGGAAGAGCGCTGCCACGTGCCACGGATGTCAACTTGCCCAGCCCGGTGGCTTACTCTGACACAGTTTGTTTCAATCAACGTAGGGTTAAACCTCCATTTTCGTGGTTTAATTCGCCCGAGATACTCCTGGCTCCTTGCTTGGGTTCCGGCTTCTCCTGCTTCTGGTGTTTTATGTCTCGCAGCTGTTCCCCTTTCTTTGGCTTGAGGAGAGCCCACGGTTCTTTCACCCCACGCCATTAGTGAACTTTTTGCTTCGAAGAAAAGGGCTTGTTAGGCTCGGGAGTGGAGCGGACTTAAACGACAATGTCAAGAATCATCTGTCTTTCGGCCACAGAGTGATGGGGGAACATTTATTCCCCATGGGGGAAGCTGCCGCGGGTGGATGCATGTGTCCGTGGCTCATTAAGTTGTACCAAATGTGTCACAGGTGGACGGTGCTGATAATTAGAGACTGCTTGGAATAGGGAGAGGGGCAAGACAGAAAATCGCTTTGCACTTTTGGTGTGAACTCAAAACTGCTTCAAAAGAGAATCTGTTTTGTTTTATTCTTTTAGAGACTGTTTTAAAAAACCTAGAATGTTGGGCATCCTTGTCTTTAAGAGCCTGATTGACAACCGAGGAGTTTTTGTAGTCCTTTGCTTTGAGTCACCCCCTTTCCATTCCTTCCCAACAATTTTCTATCTCAGAGCTCCCCATGTCCTTCCCTCCAAGGTGCTTGTGGAAAACTAAGATTTATTTTATTATGCAGAGCAATTTTGTACAAGCATTTTTTTGCAAAACAATGTTCTCTCTTTTCTAAAAAAATTTATTTAATCTTATTGGAAAGTTAGATATACAGAGGGGAAGAGAGACAGAGAGGAAGATCTTCTGTCAACTGATTTACTCCCCAAGTGACCACAGTGGCTGGAGCTGAGCCGATCCGAAGCCAGGGACCAGGAACTTCTTCCAGGTCTCCCATGCAGGTCCCAAGGGAGTGAGGCGCCGGGATTAGAACCAGTGCCCATATAGAATCCCGGCACGTGCAAGGTGAGGATTTTAGCTGCTAGGCTACTGCACAGGGCCCCAAACAGTATTTTCTAACCTGTTCAATGTTTTTCCAACCATTCATTGTTCTCTGATCAAACATTGGGAGCACTGTTACCAGTAATTTTCTCTGGCTCTGTGTATATACTCTCCCTTAAACACTATAACATTGCATTGTGGTAGCTGTTACCTCTGCTTTATGTACCAGGAAACAGAGGCTAAAAACAACATGTGTTTGTCAAACTGGAGTGTTCAACCAACAAGCAATTGCAATGGTGAGAGGCTTGAAGCATGGAACAGTGTTGACGAGCCTTCAGTTCATTGGAGTGTGGGTGTTGTGGAAAGTCCTTCCATCAGCTGAAAGCAACCCCTTTCTCCTTCGTGAAAGCTACATTTCTGTTCTGCAGAAGTACCGAAGCAGATACAGTATGTGGGCTCGTCAGACTCGGCAGTGGCATTCATCCTGTGTTGTTGTTTTGACACAAAGGAAAGTATCTCTAGATAAAAAGAGTATATCCACATTTTTTAAAGATTTATTTTATTTGAAAGAGTCAAAAGAGCCAGCTTCCATCGGCCAATTCACTACTGCCTCCAGGCAAAATAGCCACAATGACTGGGACCCAGCTGAACTGAAGCCAGGAGCCAACAGCTTCTTCCAGGTCTCCCATGCCAGTGCAGGGTCCAAGGCTTTGGGCTGTCCTCTGCTGCTTTCCCAGGCTACAAGCAGGGAGCTGGATGGGAAGTGGAGCAGCCAGGACACCCGGGTCATCTACTTTAAGGGACATAAAATATTGTGGTTAATTCTGTAGCATATCACACACACATATATATGTACCTATATATGTGTGTATAGCTAATATATGTTAGCTAAGCATACATTATATACATCTGTGTGGGGAGATAGATACAGGATTATTTTTATGTGTTTTCTGGAAAATGGCATATGAAACATTTGCTGGTAGTTAGTTTGTTCTCTGCAGTCTTTTCAATTTCAAAGTTATTTTGTTTTTTGGATAAAAGCCTAAATAGTATATTTGACATAAAATTATCTTTTTTTAATGTTTAAAGGTTGAAACACTTGATTTGAAAACTTCTGGACACTAAGGAAAGATCAGTTTACTCATTAGGAAATCCCGTACATTTAAAAAACAAAAAAAGACAGGCCCAGTGCAGTAGCCTAGGAGCTAAAGTCTTCACCTTGCACGTACCGGGATCCCATATGGATGCTGGTTGTAATACCAGTAGCCTCACTTTACATCCAGCTCCCTGCTTGTGCCTGGGAAAGCAGTCGAGGATGGCGCAAAGCCTTGGGACCCTGCACCCACCCACATGGGAGACTGATCCTGGGTCCTGCTTCGGATCGGCTCAGCTCCAGCCATTGCGGCCACTTGAGACTTTCTGTTTCTCCTCCTCACTATATATCTGACTTTGCAATAAGAAATAAATAAATCTTAAAAAAAAAGGGGGGGTGGCACCTTAGGATAATTGAAAGATAGTGAGCTTGCTGGTGAACTCCCAGTAGGCCACTTCACTTTGTTTTCTGTTTGCTTGTTGGTTGGTGGTAGGTTTTTGGATGGCTGGCAGCACAGATGAAGAGAAAGAGGTCCTTTGAGGCAGAAAAGATGTACAAAAAATAGCAACATTCAGAGGTGACTTAATATTTTAGTGTGCATGTGGCACCTTCCTTGTGTCAAGTTAACTTAATTACATGGAATCAGTGCACATTTAGCCCTACCTGGACTCTTCCCCATTTGCATTCCTGGTGTTTTATTGTAACATTGATTCTCATCAGCCAGCTACCACCAGGAGCAAACTTCAGTGCCAGCTGGGCATGCCATGGCAGCGCAGGAATGGTGTCACTGACTGGGCCAGGACTTGGGTTAGCTGAGGACTTAAGGAAGTTTCACAAACAGACCTGGCGGTTTGGGTGTTGCATCTCTTCATTTTTGTCTAGGGAGCCGGAGAAGCAGCAGTCCCTCTTGGTGACCAGGAGAGGGGGTAGTTGGTTGGTATGATGGCTGCTAAATAGTCTCTTGCTGAATTTGTTCCAGGGAGATTACAGAGGGACATTTTTGTCCTGTTTTATTGTGGCCATTGAGGGTCCTTCTCTGAGGTTACTGTTCTCTGAAATGGCCTGGGCTCCACCAAGGAATTCCAGGCCAACCTAGCCTTCCAACATACTGTCAGAAAGGTTCAAACAATATTCACCAATACTTACTCAGGCTTGAGAGTGTTTGTCACTTCTCTGCATGGATGTGTTATGTTGTGCTTCAGCCTTGGTGGTGTCTCTTGTGGCCTGGTGGGTGTCTTAGGGCCTCAGTGCTTTTCTATTTGCATAAACCCTTCAGGGTTGTGTGTGATAGTGTTTCTTCAACTCAACTTCAGTCTGTTTCCAGTGACATTTCTCAGCTTCTGGTCAAGAAGAACTGCTGTACCATTAACAATCACTCGTGATTCCCGTCCAACCCTCCTCCTCCCGGCCCTTGGCGAGCAGTAACCTGCTCTGTGTCCCTGTTCTAGACATTGCATGTTGATGGAATCATGCCCCATGTATCCTTCCATGTCCGCCTACTTGGGCTGAGCGTGTTCCAGGTTCATCAGACGCCAGTTGTCATTTCCTTGTACTTGAAATGAATAATAATCCATTATGTGGAAGTGTTTTTCTGAAGCCGTTGGACAGTTTTATTTTTTATCAGCAGTATAATGGGTTCTAATCTGTTTTTGTTTTGTTGTTAAAGAAGAAAAAAAAAGATTTGAGAGACAAGAGGGGGCGGCGGGAGAAAATCATCTGCTGCTTTGGCCGTAGCCAGGCCAGGTCCAACCCAAGAGCCTAGAATTCCATTCTGGCCTCTCAGGGGGTTTGACAGGGGATCAAGTACCTGGGCCATCCTCTGCTGATTTCCCAGACACAGTCACAGTGAACTGGGAAGGAATGAGATAGGAGGTGGAATAGCCAGGACTGCAGGCAGCACCAACAGGAGATGCCAGTACTGTGTCATGATGCTGGCGCCTCATTTGATTGTAGCCATCCTAGTGGGAAGGAAGTTGTATCTCACCATGGATTTGATTTGCATTACCCTGATGGACCTTTGTTGATCATTTGCATTCTTTGAAGAAATGTCTATTCAGATCCTTTGTCTGGTTCTCCTGCTGGTTGTAAGAGTTACGATGTTAAATGTTAGATCTGGTTTTCTGTCACTGCCCTGGAGTGGGGACATAAAGAGATAATTGGGAATTATCTGTGTTTAGACTGATTGGTGATGAAGATACTTCTTATGATGTACTCTGTTATTTAAGGATTCATGTAACTAATACAGGCTATTTTTAATGACAGGGAAATATTTTCAGGTGAAATATAACTTTCTGATACAGAACTGAATATGTCCATTTTAACATTGACACTGAGTTTAGCTTTGTATTGACTTGCTATAACTAATCATTTTGAATCGCTAATATTTCTAGTATTCATTGATTTGATTATATTTTAGTTTTCTGTTTTGTGGTAACTCCTTTTATTAAGATTCCTGTAACCATTTTGAAAACAGGGTAAAATAATATGTACTACTTCTCACTGATAAACTTTCTGAGTTCTGGGAAGAGTTTTGATTTGCATTTCTGATTGCCATCTTTAGTCATAGAGCCTTGGGCTAGTTAGCAGAAGGTTTCACATCTGGACAATAATTGTACAAACTTCGATCTTGTCAGGATGAACAGAAATGGTATGTGTAAGTTTCATTTCCATATGGCCAACACCTGTTGGGTACTAATTAGGCCATAATTATGATTTTATTTTCTCTATCTTTTGATTAAAAGGAAGCACATTCTTTCAGCCCTTCAGCTTTGATTTTAGGTCACTGACAGATAACCATAGCAGGAGAGAGCAGATTAACTCATACATCATGCTATTATCGAATATTTGCAAACCTGGTTGTAATATACAGAGGACTCACCATTTCAGGATTGTCGAAATTTATTTTATTAATCTGACACAATTGTACCTTTTCTTGCTATGCTTGCATCCAGAGCCACAATATGTTATTTATTCTGTTTTTAATGTCTTAGAGCCTGCTAGTACCTGACAGGATAATTACAATATAAAATGTGAGTGTGATAAAATCTGACTGTCTTCACAACGTCGTGTTCTGGACATACCTATGTGCTGCTTTGTTTCATGGGATTTGAAAATCACACAAATTGGGGACAGATCTGACTGTGCCCATACTGTTGGTGTTCATTGTATTGCTCTTCATTACAATTATGTGTGTGTCTTAGACACCTCAGTTTTGAAGAGTGATGGCAGACACTCAGCCATCCTTTCCTTGGATGTTCGTATTTTTCCCTCTTGGCTTTGTTGAGTCTTCCACTGACCTCTTCCGCTGACACTTAAACTTGCATTTTGCACAAATTTGTTCTTGCACTTCCTCGTCCTCCATATTGTGTTCTTTTCCTCCAAGGATGTAGTAGTGGCCAACAACCTGGAAAGCCCCATCAACCATGTTGCAATGGTTGTGCTCATTGCAGGACCGCTGTGGGCAGAAAAAAATTTCTGGGGCTATTAAGTCGGTTATTTTGAAGCTGACTGGAATTTAAAAGTTTTCTCATTTTACTAGGTGGTTTTGATTCCGGTGTGTCAAAAATCAGGCTTACTGTTTAAACAGTGTTTGTTAATAGAGTTAGTTTTGCACTCACCTGGCTTGAGGAGGATGCTTTAACTAGCTGTTTCCCTGTGGATCTTCAGCATACAGTGTTGGACTCTCAGTCTGCTCACCTTACTCTGCCCTTTCCTCTCCCCTCTGTGCTTCACCTCTCCTATACTTCTTTTCTTCATTTTTGAAAAAAGATTTATCTATTAATTTTTTTTTGGAAACAGTTACACAGAGGGAGAGTTACACAGAGAGATCTTACACCCACTGGTTCACTTCCCAAATGGCTGCCAGCAGTTAGGGCTGAAGCCAGGAACCAGGAGCTTCTTCCGGGTCTCCCACATGGGTGCAGGGGCCCAAGGCTTTGGGCCATCCTCCATTGCTTTCCCAGGCCACAAGCAGGGAGTGAGTCTGAAAGAGGAGCAGCTGACACAAACCGTTGCCCAAATGCCATGCTGATGTTGAATGTTGTAGATGATGGCTTTACCCACTTTGCCATACCACTAGCCCCCCCCTTTGTATTAATTTAACTTGACTGATTTCCTCCCTTTTATGCAATTTGAGAGTCCTTGATGTCAGTAACTAGAAAATTGGTTTACCACAAGTTGAAGGATCTAATTGTGTGGCCATTAGGGGCTGTGTTAAAACCCAGTGAGAGAACAGATTATATTATGTGATTTAGCAGCCTTCCTGTCTGACAGTAATAAGCCACTGTAGCTGCTGAAGCCTTGTGGAACAGTGAGCTGCCACATGAATGCACAAGAACCCCACTGCAGTGCTCCCTGCATCTTAGCAGTCCTGAAGAACCTCACATGTTGGTTCTCATGGGATTTTTAAGATGTTAGGATCATAAATTTATATTCATTTTTAACATCTGGAAAAGATCATTGTGGGTGTAAGCGTATGTGTGTGAGTCCAGGATACAATGTGTGCTCCTAGCAAATATTTGGTCATTTGATCAATATGTGAAATCTTGCGTTTTTATTCTATTTTGATGTGCCTTTTTTCCAGCTATGTGGTTGGGAAAGTGATTTGATTTCGGTGAATTTACAATTTTTTCTTTGTCTTTTTTGATGAAAAGGATGGCGGTAATAGCCTAGATTTTTTCTTATTGATGGAATAAAATAAAACATACAAAAGTTTTGGTACTTAATATTTTCTTTTAAGGCAAAGAGACAGATGGAGAAAGATCTCTCACCCATTGGTTTACTCTCCAGAGACCCAAAACAACAAGGGCTTGGTCAGGCCAGTGTCAGGAACTCCATCCAGGTCTCCCAGGTGGGTAACAGGGACCTGAGTAGTTGAACCATTTCCTGTTGCCACCCAACGTGTGCATTATCAGAAAGCTGTATTGGAAATGAAGTAGCCACAATTCAAACCAAGCACTGCAATACAGAATGTAGGTCCGAAAGGTTTCAGAGGTGACATGACCCAAACGTGCTCCCTGGTGCTTCATACTTTTAAAACCAAACTCTTAAAGACACCTGCAGTACTGATGTTATTGGAATTATCATGACTTCCGTAGGGAGACTGCTGGTCCACAGCTGCAGTTACCACGGATGTGCTCAGCCAGTTGTGCCAGTTGTGCACCACTACCCTCAGCCTGATCATGGACATCATGTCTGTTCCAAAGAGAGGGATCTGATCCTATTCATTTAATTAATTTATGAGAACTTTTGTTTCAGTTAGAGATGCGTGGCCTTGAAACCTGTCTTTGTTACCATCTGAGCCTCCTTGCATTTCCATCTCTTGTCTGACAAATGTGAATGATAATCCATGTGCTGTGAATTGTGCAATCTAGATGAGGATATATATAAAAGACCTTGGCAGTGAACTAGCACTAGTGAGTACTGCCCATACTATCTTACAAGTTAAAACGGAACAACAACAAAAAAAAACCCTTATTTTCGTAGATTATTTGTGACCCCTTTTTTTCATGAGAAGCTTCTTTTGTAAGATTCCTTTACTTACTTGAAAGTTATAGAGAAGTCTTCCATTCTCTGGTTCACTCCCTATGGCTGCCGCAGTCAGTGCTGGGCCTGCTAGAACTCAGGTGCTTCACCTGGGTCCTCCACATAGGACGTGGGCTGTCTTCCAGTGCTCCCCTAGGCATCAGAGAGCTAGAGCAAAAGTGAAGTAGCTGGGACTCAGCCAGTGTCCATTTTGGATACTGACATCACAAGTGGCGAAATTGCCCACTCTGCTACAATATTGCCTCACTCTGAAAATTTCAGTTCGGGGGCCCGTCTTTGTGATACAGTTGTTTAAGCTGCTGCTGGTGACAGTGAAGTCCTAGTTGTTTGACCTTCTGATCCAGCTCCCTCTTGAAGCATGCAGGCAGGTCTGGACAGTACAGGGCAGTATTCAGCCTATCCTAAGCAGGAAGGCTGAAAAGTAAAGCCTCGTGGTGGCGAGAAAGTGCTGTTATGGGGTTTGACTTTTTAAAAACCTTGTTAGTTATGCTAAGGCTCAGCTGCAGCTAAGTGTTTTTTTATACTTAAGCAAGCTGTGAAAGATCAAGATAGATGCTCAGTTCATGTACACTCAGAATTCAAGTACAATAAATAGTGTAGGTGCTTACAGACTTTCCGAAACCCATTTTTAGAGCACTGGGCATGGAGAGAGAATGTGTGGGCAAGTTGCATAATCAACGCTGCTTTAGAAACGCAGTGGTGGTGGTGGTGTAACAGAGAAAGGCTGGGAGTCCTGAGTTTTTTAAAACGCTGTGGGAACTGGGGAAGTGGATTTGAAAACCCTTCTAGAGGTGGAATAAGTAGGCCACCACAGAGATTTTCTGGGAAGGAGTGGAAGGCTGATTGGGCCATTTCCGTGTGGAAATGACCATGATGTTCACCGTTGAACAGACAGGGTCCTCCCCGCCCAGTGTCTGTGTTCTAGAATCTGCCTAAGGCCCAGGACTGCTCTAAGCTCACACAAGGTGATTAATCTAATGTATACATCGGGCAACTTTACAGTACTTACACCAAAGTGGGACAATGAATTTTCTGTTAAAGTGTGGACAACAAATTTCTTATGAAACCACAACTTTCAAATTAAATTTCTCTACGGCTTCCATTGTCTGATTGTCTAAAGCAGAACAGTTTTCTAAGCTAAAAAAAAGTAAGAATTCAAGACTGGTTTTCAAGAGGGAGAAAATCTTCTGGCAGCCATGGTTCTGGATCGGCGCACTGCATTTATTTGGGGACTGAATCAACGTCAGTGATGCCTCCCTGTTCTGGATGTCTCCCCTTGTCCTCTGTGTGTGTGTGTGTGTGTGTGTGTGTGTGTGTATGTGTGTTGGTTAAACATACCTGTGATAAAGTTTAACATACAAATTAAGCACAGCAAGAAATCAATAGCAGCATTAACAAAGTAGAATAATTATAATATTGCATTAAAAGCTATGTAACTATGATCTCTCTCCCTCTTTCACACAAGTCTTTTGTTTTTACCTCTCATTAGAGCACTCTCAGAAAGCAAGTTTTTGCCCATTCTTTCAGTTGAAAGCTTTTGCCTCGTCTTGTCATAGGAGCACTTTGCACCTTCTCTGTGGAGTACCTGGACATCCAGCAGGATTACTGTTATCCTTTGGAGCCAGTGTGAAGTGAAATAGCAATCAGTTGACCAAAAGCACCTCACCTCTGGGACAGTTGATCTGATAAACAGGATGACTACTAAGTGTCCGCTAGGCCGGTGACATACTCACGTCCAGCATGGCTGTGCTAGACAGAGAAGTGATTCATGTTGTCCAGCAGGGCAGAGTGGGATGGTGCAAGATTTCATCACACTGCTCAGCTTGGCTGTAATTGGAAACTTGTAGATTGTTCATTTCTGAAATTTTCCATGTGACATTTTGCTCTTCATATGTTGAAATTTTGTTTAGAAGAGCCATGAAGCCTTTGCTTATAAGTCATAAATATGTTATCCTCCAAAAATAATAAATACTAAGCTCAAAATATTAGTTTTGGATTTTGATTGACCACAGGTAGCTGAAACTGTGGAATGTCAAGTGGATGAAGGAGGGAACTACTGTGTTTTCAGATGTAGCAAGGTGGAGGAAAACTCAGCCCCAGAGAGAAGAAAATCCCCTCAGGGCTTAGACACTTAGAGTTGCTATCCAAGGGTGCTGTAGTCCGTACAATCCTGGTAGTGATCTTCATTTGTTCCACTGATGCGTTCTAGAAGCTTCCATCTCATGAACTGGCCTGGAGGGTCTTGCTTTAGAGGTGAAGGAAAAGAAGCTTGTTTGCTAAAGCCATAAAACAAACAAAACCACACACATGGAACAGAACAGAAGATTCTTCCAAGGCAGACATGTGGTGAGGGACCATCTCAGAATGCTGTCTGTCCACTGGATGCTGTATTCGGAGAGGACCCCAGTGGTGTCATGGACGTGGGTTTATGCTCTGTGACATTTTCCTTCCTGTGAAGTTAAAAGCTCAATTCATCCTAATACTTAGCTTTTTCTCTAAATTTTATTTTACTCTCAAGTATAACATTGGACTTATTCAGAATTCCTACTGCTTGTCTCCCTTTGATGGCTCTTGATCACTCTTCAAAAGCCTGGCAGCTCTTCTGGATGACTCCAGATCATCCGGTCTTTTAAGATCAGAAAGCTTTATGAATTTTATATTTGCAGTAGCTTGGTAAGTTGTACACCTAGGTGCTGCTCCCTTTCTCTTTATAGTTGTTGTAGATGAGTGGAGATGTCTGTCGTTAGGTGAGAGAACTGGCCATATCCAGTGAGAACTGGCCTTATTATCATCTGTTGAGGACATCTGCAGGGGTAAGGACTGGAATTCTCAATGTTTCAGGCTGCATGATGTGTTAACCTATTCTCTGATGCTTTTAGAAAATATTTGGTGCTGGATAACTTAGAAAGAGGTTTATTTGTCTCACCGTTTTGATGACCACTGGATCCACACAGCATGGTGCTAGCATCCTGGAGTGGCTTCTCTGTGTCACAACATGGTGGAGACATGGACAGGGAGTCGGCTGTGTGGAAAAGGCCCAAGTGTGGGAGGTTAGGGTTACAGTCCCAGCTCGGACTGCTTTCCAAGAACATGGTCTCCTGAGAACTGACTCTGAGAGCAGTGTTGGTCCCTTCTGAGGACCAACCCCTCTCTTATCCCTCTCTCAACCCTGTGACTTCAGTTTTTTATTTCACCTTTCTGTTTTGAAGCATACTTTGCCTAGATATATTATTTTTGAGGATTCTTCCTCCTTTACTGTGTACTTTACATTATGGATCTCTTGTTTTCTACTGTCTCCTATTTCTTGCAGGAGTGTGTTTTTTTTTTTTTTTACACCACCACAGGTGCCTTTCTCAGCTAGCTGATAGTTTTCTGTCTGACTGCCCATGATAGTTGACCTTTGTGTGTCACTGGCCTGGGTTCAGGGGGGCCCAGACAGATGAGAAAACTTGACTCTGGGTGGTGTCTGAGAGTGTTTTTGGAGGAAATTTTAATCCACATCCATTCTGTTGAAAGACTGAATAGAGGAGAAGAGGATTTTGTTTTTCTGCTGCAGCTGGAACATCTGCCTCCTGTGAACAGCTGTGCTCCTGGGTCTTGGGTTCTGGACACCCGATGGGATTTCTAATCTTTATTCCCTTTGTTTGGAGGTGTCCGAGTTGGGACTGTAACATCAGCACCAGGTCCTCTGGGCCTCCACTGGCTGAATGTAAGACACAGCTACAGGAGCTTATCCTTCTATTAAAGCTTATCCCGTTTCTCACCATGTGTGTATCCTAGCGATCCTGTTGGTTTGGAGAATGCTGAATAATAGGCTTTCATTTTTTACAGTTTATTGGAAATGTCTGGTGTACATCTTCCTGGAATTCACAAAAGTAAAGGCTAATATTTGTTATCAGCCTTGAAAATTGTTGGTCTTTATTGGTTTGGTTTTGTTTTTTTCATCCCAGTTGTCTCTAATCATCTTCTGGGACATTCATCAGACTGCTTGAACTTTTTCATTGAATTTAAACTGTATTTATTTATGTTTTATTTATTTTAATTTGAAAGATGGAGATGGACACTCAGACAGATCTGCCACCTACTAGCTTCCTCCCCAGATGGTCACAATGGCTGGAGCTAGGCCAGGCTGAATTCAGGAGTTGGGAACTCCATCTGTTAGGTGGCAAGGTAGACATTTGTTGACGTGTGTGTGTGTGTGTGTGTGTGCGCGCGCGCGCGCGCGTTGGCTTCCTTCCTCCCTCCCCTTCATTCCTAACCTTTCTTCTTCCTTCTCTCACTGTCTCTCTCCCTCTCCTCGTTTCTTTCCTTGCCATCAGTGTTCCTGTTGGGGAAATTTCTCCTGACATAGCTGCAAGTTTGCTGAGCTTCCTTCTTAGCACCCGATCTGCTGTTAAGCCTCTCTGTGTTTTGATTTGGCTGATTTTTTTTAACTGTAGGATTTTATTTGCTTTAAATTTATTTCTCGTAAAATAGTACATCTCTTTACTCATTGTGTCCATATTTTCCTGTATGTTCTGTAGGATATTTGTGATAGTGTTTTCATCGCCCTTGTCCATGCATTCTTGGTGATGGGTCACGGTTCTATGCTTTTTCATTTGTCTTCATCTCAGTTGGAATATGGTTACAGAGTTGATTTATCTGTATAAATCTCTTCCTTATCCTGGCACATTCAAGTCGGGCTTCTAGGCTGATTCGGCATTACTTCTGGGCTGCTCCGTCTGTTTAGAATCTGCTGTGGCTCATGTTGTCTGTAAGATCTGTCCCAGGTCGCTTATTTTTCTCTTTAGACATACAGACCCCTGGCTGAGCTCTGTGTACCATGCAGATCCATATAACTGACTGTATTGAAATGAGTTCCTTCCTTTGTCATCCTAGCTTTGTTGGTTTTGTGCTTCAGCAACAGAGAACCTGAGACGGGTACTTTACAAGGAAATAGACATGTGTTTCTTTACAGCTTTGGAAGGTTGGAGGCCCAAGACCAAAGGGCCAGCACCTGGCACGAATCTTCTTACTGTGCTATCTGATGGCAGAAGGCAGAAGGGCAGGAGAGGGGAGGGCAGAGGGAAGAAAGGGACAGAGACAGAGCCATGGACACTACTCATCCTTCTATATGGGACTCACTCTTGTGATCTGATGTGGTAGTTATCTGTGCTTGAAGTCTCAGCCCTCTTGACCTAATCATGTCTCATTAGGAGCCCACCTCTCAAGATTGCTACATTGGTGATCAAGTTCCCAACACTTGGTTTTTTGGTGTGTGTGTGTGGGGGGCAAATTCAAACTATAGAACATTTTAACCAGTGACATCTCTTGTGTGTCAGTTCAACCTCTGGCTGCCTGCACCTGTAGCTACTTACCATCCCTGCCATTGATTGCACTTTTTTCCCCCTGCCTTCTCATTTACAAATGCTAAAAAGCCACTGTTTTCAAATTTGGCTGTACATTCTAGTATTTTGTATTTTCTAATCAAAAAAGTAAAACTTAAGTGCCTACAGGGAACAAAGTCGTCATAAAGCAAAGCTGGCAGAGGGAGGAAAGATGGGTCTGTGGGGTTTTAGGAAGTGTGGGAACTAGGCTTGGTGGACTTTGAGGAGTGTAAATGGATTAAGGGCCTCTGTAAAGGCATGGTTACTGAAAATGAGTTGGCCCTCAGATTGATCCCATTCTTCAGCTTTTAATTTTTTTATTTACTTGCTGGTTCATACTTGGTTCACATGCTTCCAGTCTGGGGCAGGAAGGTGAAGGGGTGACAACGAAAGGGCAGGTAAGCTGGGGCTGAAGCCAGGAACTGGGAATTTGGGGGTCAGGAAAAACTAATATTTCAGTCTTTAATTTCAAATACATTCAGTGAAGAAACAAACATTGTTTGAAGTGCAGACTATCTTTTAGTGCTATTCAGTTTATGTTTGAAGAGTGTCTCTGCTACTCACAGTAAAGAATTACTAAGGCTGTGGCTGGTGCAATGGCATATCAGGCTAATGCTTCAGCGGCAGTGCTGCAATCCCATCTGGGTGTCGATTCGAGTCTTGACTGCTTCACTGTCTG
This sequence comes from Ochotona princeps, assembly GCF_030435755.1. Lineage (NCBI taxonomy): Eukaryota > Metazoa > Chordata > Mammalia > Lagomorpha > Ochotonidae > Ochotona > Ochotona princeps. The sequence continues at coordinate 56,378,759 of NC_080838.1, forward strand.
ACCCAGCTCCCTACTTAGTTCCTGGAAAAGCAGCACAGGATGGCTCAAGTCCTTGGGACCCTGCACCGACATGGAAGACCTGGAAGAAGGTGCAGGCTCCTGGTATCAGATCAGCTCAGGTCTGGCCATTGCAGCCATTTGGGGAGTAAACCAGCAGATAGAAGATCTCTGTCTCTTCCCCTCTTGTTTTATAATTTTGACTTTCTAGTTAAATATATAAGTCTTAAAAGAGAGAGAAGGGCGAGGAGAAGGGCTGGTGCGGTGGTGCAGCAAGCTGATCCTCCACCCTTTGTACCAGTACCCCATCCAGTGCTCCAGTTCATGTATTGGCTGCTTTAGTTCAGATCTAACTCTGTGCTTGTGACCTAGGACAATAGGAAGATTTTGGGTTCCCTGCACCCATGTGGGATACCCGGAAGAAGCTTTCACTTCCAGATTTGGATCAGTCTGCCTTTCAAATAAAAATAAATACATCGTAAGAAAAAAAAAGTCCTGGCACAATGGCTAAAATCTTTGCCTTTTTCAATCCGGGATCCCATATGGGTGCTGGTTCATATCCCAGCTTCTCCTCCTCCCATCCCTGCTTGTGGCCTGAGAAATCAGTAGAGGAAGTCCCAAAGCTTTGGAACCTTTCATCCGTGTGGGAAACCTGGAAGAAGTTCCTGGCTCCTGGCTTTGGATTGGCTTGACTCCAACTGTTGCAGCCACTTGGGGATTGAACCATCAGATGAAAAATTTTTCTCTGTATATCCCTTCTTTGTAAATCTGTCTTTCAAATAAAAATAAATCCTTTTTAAAAGAATTGTTCATAATAAAACTTTGTTAGAAAATAATAAATACATATATTCTACATTAGGGTGGTATAAGAAACTTTGTAAATTTGAACTAGATTTTTTTTTTGTTTTTAAGTCATCTGTATATTATAATTTCTAAAGCAGAAATAGGATATATATGTACCTGTTAGAAACAGTTGTAAGAGGTGTGTACTTTTGGTGCTGTGTATGATCTGTTTTGTTTTTTTCTTTTTGAATTTAATTTGGGTAGCAAAGAACTGAAGTCATGTGTCAATAACTTATTCCATTTCTCCCATGTGGATGGCAGAGACTCAGTTACTTGGTCCATCACCTGCTCCCTCCCAGGGTCGGCATTAGCAGGAAAACCAGGCACTCTGATACGAGGACACTGATATTCTAACTTCTGGGTTAAACACCTGCCCCATGATCTGTTTCCGCCCACAGAACATTTCTGACACCAAATATGTGACAAGCTTTTCGCACTGTAACTACCAATTCTCCACTTCCAGCATGGTGTCCTGCATCTTGGTTCATTTAGACGCTGTGTATAGTGTCAGATCCCATTTGTCCACAGACCCACAACACCCACCCTGCTTCACATATTCGTATCGACTTCCAGGCTTCCTGTATTTCTGACCAGCCAGCAATGAGTCCAGAGTTCTCATAGCATCCTTCATGGTTTAATTATTTGCTAGAATAGCTCACATAACTATGAAAAACAATTTACATGCAGTTAACAGTTTGTTATCAAGCATGCTACTCTGGAAAGGCCAGGTGGAAGCCTGCACTGGGTATGTGCAGTTAGGGTGGAGTCGGGGATGGTGTGGATCCCCCCATGTCCTCTCTGGACCCCCTGCTCTCCCAGCATCTGCACATGCTCAGCAACTTGGAAGATCCCCACTACTGCATTGTCTAGGGGGTTTTGTAAGCTTTCATTATGTATGCATGGTTGATTAAATCACTGGCCACTGGTGCCTGTTTTAATTTCCAACTTCTCTCTCCACTTCGGAGGTCAGGGGTGGGACTGAAAGTGGTAATCATGCATGGAAACTATCCTGAAACTCAAGAGGGGCTCCTAGCCACCAGTCATCTCATTAACATACAGTAGGTAGTCTTGTGGCCCAGAGACTCCCAAGGATCTTAGAAGTTCTTTGGCGAAGGAAATTAGAGATTTTAGGAGTTAATACTACACACATATTTCTTTGTATCACAATATAACTTGCACTAACTTGTTCTAACATTGCTGAATATTTCTAAAATTCATCATGAAGAATTGTGTGGAAAGAACAGTAAAGTTTTGAAAAGAAAGATAATGGAAGTTATCTTTTTTCAGATGTTAAAGTGATTTATAGAGGTAAAGTGAATTATAAAGATAGAGTTATCTGAATCACATTGTAGTCATGTAAAACTCTGGAAAGGAAAAAGAACTAATGAAATATGCATTGGGTTGATAAAGGCCTTGTTATGTGCATTTGCAGGTGTGTATGTGGATTTAGTGTATAATACAGGTTGTATTTAAGACAATTAGGAAATGGGAAATTTGCTCAGTAAATAGGTCTGTGTCTTGCCTATTGTGTTGGTTAAAGAGAGTTCAGAATCAAGATGGCAGAATAGGGTAAGGATATGATTAAATGGGCGGAGAAATAGTAAATAAGAATGAAGCAGAGAAGATACATTCCAGGAAATAGGAGAGGACAGAACAACAGCAGAGGGGTACCTGGAGACTGACAGACACAGGAAAGCAGCAAAAACAACAGTGTGGTGTTGCAGTGACTGATACTCTAGCAGCAGTCAGCTAACAGTGATCAGAACTCCACCAGCAACCAGGTGGGAAGGGACTTTCACTGGGAGCTTGGGAGGTAAACCCAGACAAAGAACTGTCCGTCCTGCTGCTCAGTTTGATTTGACCAAGAGCAGAGACAGAGCAGCAGATCACAGACAGGCAGTGCAGGAACAGGGTGGATTTCACAGCCCAGTCAGCCCCCTAGAGCCGAATTGGGTGCCATTTTGCTTAAGGAGGTAAAGGCAAGGGAAAGGACTGAGCATACGTTGAGCTGGGAGTGAACTCATTTCTGACTCAGTGAACTGCAGCAATGTGGCTTCCTACAGGTTCCACCCAAGACAAGTTCGGGTAGCCCTCAGACCTGACGTCCAGCAGATCAAGAACTCTAGTAGTGGTACGTCAGGCGCCATTTTGTACAGTGTGGCAAAAGTTTTAGGACTGCAGGGGACAACAGTGAACTGTGCATGTGCTGATCTTGCTGAGAACTCACTGAGTTCTGTGGATTGCACTGGTCCCACAGGAAAATAATACCAACTGTGGTATCATACGGGTCAAAATAACTCCATGTGGCCCTCAAACCTAGCAGCCAACAGGTTCTGGCAAGATCAGCACCACCAACAACCTAGCTATATAGGGCACCTGGTGTCTCCCTAATCCTGGGACCTCCTCCAACCAGAAGTGGGAGAAAGGTTGCAGAGAAAATAGTGCAGCCTCAGCCTGGTATCACAGGAGGTGGAGACTGGTGAGCTGGGGCTATGGAGTTCTTTGTGGAAATCTAACATAAGAACTCAGACCTGGAACTTGCTGGAGGGAGTGGCACAATTGGCTGCAATCCAAGAGCCATGTACCTACTGCAATAAGTAAAATCAAACTGTAGACCTGTGGGTGACAGAGCTTAGAAACCTGCCCCAAGGAGAAGCCTTTGCTAGCCAGAAGTACAATACCCAAGAGCAAAAGAAGAGACAAAGGCACAGTGAATGTTACTGAAGACTCCTCTGCAAAGGAGCAAAACCCTTTGCCAACCTCAGAGTTAACTGAGGAAGACATCGAGAAAATGGGGTACAGAATTCAAAACACTTGTTACAAGGCTTCTTATCAACAATGAGAAGTGGGTGAAGCAGGCATTCAAGGAATTTAAGGAATATGTCACATTGGAAATGAATCAAATGAAAGCTGGTAGATTAGAAATGAAGAATACAGTGGAGCAAGTTAAAAGTGCATTGGAGAGTCTCCAAAATAGAATAAAACAAGCAAAAGAAAGAATCTCAGAATTGGAAGATATTTCCTGTCACCAGGGGGAAACAAACAAAAAGCTGGAAGCAGAGCTAGGTCAGGCCTAAAAAAAGTATTCAAGAATTGAAAGATACTATTAAGAGGCCTAATATAAGAGTTATGGGAGTCCCAGAAGGTGCAGAAGAGAAACTGGGATTAAAGATGTATTCAATGAAATAATAACAGCAAATTTCCCTAATCAAGAGAAAGAATTGGAAAACAAGATCCAGGATGGGCACAGAACTCCTAGCAGGCCTGATCAACATAACACTTGATAATCAAGTGTTTAATCAAACATAAGGAAAAGATCGTTAAATGTGCGCATGAAAAAAAATTAACTGACATATAAAGGAATGCCAACTAAACTCACAGGAGACCTCTCACAGGAAACTCTACAGGCCAGAAGAGAATGGAGTGATATATTCCAGACTCTAAAAGAAAAAAATCGTCAGCCTAGGATAATATCCAGCAAAGCTATTTTTTGTCTTTGAAAATGAAATAAAATTCTTCCACAGTAAAGAAAAGTTAAAAGAATTTGCCTCTTCCAAATCTGCCCTACAAAGGATACTTCAAGATGTTCTCTTGACAGAGAAGAGGAATAGCACCCACCAAAACCAAAGGCAGATAGGAAGAACATCCCAATAAAGTGACAACAGAAGACTAAATCAGTGAACAATCCATTCCTAAAATGACAGGATCAAATTACCACCCATATATATTAACCCTGAATATAAATGGCTTAAGCTCAATCAAACATCATGGAATAGTAGACTGGATTAAAAAAACAAAACCCATCTATTTTTGCCTACAGGAGACACATTTCACCAACATGGATTTTGATGGTTTTGTTGTTAGTTTCATCTCTTTAAAACACTTCTGATTAAATTTTTCAGTGACTCAAATCATACACTAGCATCATTTTTTTCAAAAAGGTTCTTGATTTTCATTTGTTCAGCAACACCTTAGTCATTCAGTAGCATGTTATTTAACTTCATGGTGTTGTTAATTTCTTTTTTCTCCCAGATATTGATATTATTTTGTGACTTTTCATTTAAGGGGATGTATAATAGCTGTATAATGGAGACTGTCATATCTAGTAACATGTTATTTAACTTCATGGCATTATAAATTTCTATTTTTCTTCCTATTGATTTTGTATTGTGGCTTTTCATTTAAGGGAATGTACAGTGTGAAATGGAGACTAGCATATTCATATGTGAGGATACAATGCAGTATGCATTTCTCCTTCTAGACAAAGATGGACTTACAATGAAACTGTTTACTACATCTTGACAATAGGATGCTGGACTCTGCGTTTGTCCATGCCCACAATGATGGGCATATGACTGCTTATGAAGAACTATACTTTAGTAATGATATAGGGGAACTAGGTGGGGGTAGATTGGGGAAGGGATAAGAGAAATACCAGGAGCCTATTGAACTGTATTATAAAATGATAATAATAATAATAATAAATAAAAGATTAAAAAGAGATGTATATTTTCATGGTAGCACATTTGAAAACTTAGTTTCTCACATAAGACTGCAGTTGGTCAGACCTGGTGTGGTAGCCTAGTGGCTAACATCCTTGTTTTGCATGCACCAGGATCCATATGGGCACTGGTTTTAATCCCAGCAGCTCTGCTTCCCACCCACCTCCCTGCTTGTGGCCTGGGAAAGAAGTGGAGGACGGCCCAAAGTCTTGTGACCCTGTACCCACATGAGAGACCTGGAAGAAGCGTCTGGCTTCAAATCGGCTCAGCTGGTGTCATTGCGGCTAGTTAGGGAGTGAATCAGTAGACGGAAGATCTTTGTCTCTTCTCCTCTCTGTATATATGACTTTTCAATAAAAATAAGTCTTAATAAAACGAACAAAATAATGCAGTTGGTCCAGGCGGGCTCTGCGGGGTCTGGGCTGGTTGCCCCCAGCTGCTCTGTCCTCTCCGTGACACCCGGCTCTCCTCACCCGCAGAAGCTGGGTGTCTGGTGCAGACATTGTTGAGCTCATGATTCAAGGCAAGAGAGAGTGCGCAGCAAGTGATTTCCAATGAAGGATGTTAACAGACGTCACACCCAACTGCCAATTCATATTTTATTAACCAGTACTAGGTCACATGACCTTATCTCCCTCTAGGAAAGATGGGAGAACTGTGGGCTCAGCCGCAGCTAAGAGGGAGGACAGCGTTCATGTTCTCAGAGGGACTGGAATCTGGGAATGGGTAGGAGGTCTGGATCAGAGAGTGCATGAAAAGTTTCAAACAGCTTAGATCCTTCTCTCTTCTTATATTTGAGAATGAATTCCACGTGGATAATCGTACCATACAAGAAGAATCCAAAAACATTGTTTTTGTTACCATTTGCCATATATTGTACTAATTAAATGTTATGGGCTGCATTGTTTGGTTTATTTATAGAAGCCCCCTCCACTGGAAAGTCTGCAGTTGATAAACTGACAACGGAAATCATCGAAGACCGCTCACAGGACAGAAAAACACGGATGAATAATGAGAGTTTTACAAATTTAATTTTAATAGTACTAAGATATGTCAGAAATCTTCACAAAATTCACAGAAAATGCAAATTATCCCTGGATTTTAAAACATGCTTGTATTGAAAACTTTTTAAATAAATAGAAACTTCTTAATAAAAACGATATTTTAATTTAAAAAACCTTTGTTTCCCCAGAGACTTTTTTTTAGGATTGACTTATTGTTATTGCAAAGGCAGATAGACAGAGAGGAGGGGAGAGACAGAGGAAGATCTTCTGTCCAATGGTTCACTCCCCAAGCGCTTGCAAGGGCCAGAGCTGCGCCAATCTGAAGCCAGGAGCCAGGAGCCTCTTCCAGGTCTTCCACACAGGTGCAGGATCCCAAGGCTTTGGGCCATCCTCAACTGCTTTCCTAGGCCACAAGCAGGGAGCTGGATGGGAAGCAGGGCCACCAGGATTAGAACCGGAGCCCATATGGGATCCTGGCTTGTGCAAGGTGAGGACTTTAACCACTATGCTATCGCGCCGGGCCCTCCAGAGACTTTCTGATGTATATTTGTCTGTTTCAAAATGAGAAGTCTGTGGTCTTATCAGTTGAAGATTAAAAACAAAAAACAGGCTCACTGTAAGAGTTAAGTAATATAACCCTTAAAATGCACTTTGTAAGCATTTGGCAGGTATTTTATGAAATATGCAAGCTGTTTAGGTAGGTAGCCTTAGAACATAGATTGCCAAAGCCAGTGTAGGCTGTGTACTTTAACACGTTTATGGTCTTTGTGATCCAGAAATGTCCCTTTCAGAAATCTGTATTGGAAATATTCAGAATGATCACAAATCATTACTTTTAAGAGCACACTATATGATTGTCTAAAAAAGAGAGAATGATTAAGGAAACTTACATGTACACAATGTATTGCTCTTGATTTAGTGTTTATAGTATTACTTCCTAGAAAGTGTCTGATAACAATGTTAGTGACAAAATGGGATGTACTATTGATACATATAAAGTTATGTTTTGGGAGTAGAATAGACAATGCAGTGTAATTAGATGTGTTAATACGTAGACATCCTCTGTTACTCTCTTCCACTGTCTTTGCTTCTTTATTAGCCCATTGGAAAAATTGCTTTTTCTCGTCTGTCCTGGTTTATGGCTGAAACCTCCATAACAAAAGACAGATTGTTTATAGCCTTTATTCATATTCCCACTAAACTAAGGAATTTTTGCTTTTTAATTTTTAAACTTGTTATTTGGTGAAGTATTAAGCCTTTTTCTGTGGTGTAAGTCTAAAATATGCCATCAAAAGTTAAAGAAAAAGAAAGGTAGAAGGAAGGGCCTGTGTCAATTTTTCTCCAACGTCCAGAGGGAGGGAGGAAGGGAAAACATGTTCTTAGAATTGTAATTATGCTTTGTATCTGTAAGTCACATTGAATCTGCTGAATAGTAATTACAATTCTAAATTGAAAGTGAATAAACATTCTTTAAAAAGATTAATGGGAAAAACATGCAGGTGTATTTGATGACTGTTACATGGTACAGGAATCTCCGTAGGAAATGATGACCTACAGAAATGATTAGACTTGTATGTTATATGTCAAGTCTGATGAAGAGGGGGTGGCGTGGAGGAGTGTGTTAGGCCAGAGAGAGTGGGTATGAGCTGATGGTAATAAACTGGGGGACACCTTCAGGGCCTGTCTGCCCAGATTCTTATTTGTGACTATTCCTTTCATGGGCAAGGATGTTCTTTCTGACTGGGTACAGGGAGGGTATCTCTCACAGGAAGGTCTCTGGTCTGCTTTGTGGGGGGCATCAGAAAATCCTTCTTGAGTTTGTGACCTGCATCAGGCAAGTAGGGTGGGAGGAGGATGACAGTGACCACCCTGGCATGCAGTTTCCTCAGATTCCTTCTGCTACAAACATTGGGTGACACCAAGGAGCCGTATCTTGTGAGTCCCATTATCTCCCTTTAATAATCATAGTTACTTATTGTCTATTGAGGATTGATTTTATTTGCTTGAAAGGCAAAATTAAGAGAGGAAGTTGATAGAAAGATCTTCCATCCAGTGGTTCATTCCCCAGATGGCTGCAATGGCCTGGGCTGGCTCGGGCCAAAGCCAGGAGCCAGGGGTTTCATCTGGATCTTCCATGTCAGTGACATGAGCCCAGACCTTCGTGCTGTCTTCCACTGCTTTCCCAGATGCATCAGCAGCGGGGAGCGGGTTCTGAAGTGGAGCGGCCAGGACGTGAGCCATGCCTGTATGGGATGCTGTTATTGCAAACAGAAGTTCAGCTTGCTGTGCCACAACATAAACCTGCTACTTATTTTATTCTTCTCCCTGCCCATAGACCAATCAGTATCTATACAAAATACAGTGCAGTGCTTGGCCCAGTGTGAATCAGAAGTACTGATCGGGCAACCGGCCTAAAAAGGCTTCATTCTTCATGATGGACTGGCAATACTGGCATAATCAGAAGAGTAAGACAATATTAGGAAGAGCTTGTTATGAAAATGTTCTTTAGTGGTTCTCTTGTTAATGCTCAAGGGGAAGCATAACATTCTTTTCTTTTTGGGGGGGAAGATTTTTCTTTTGGGGGAAGATTATGTCAATTCTCCCAACCCCCTTTTCCTTCATGTGGCAAGAATTTTGGTTTTCTGACCCATGGAACATAGTCAAGGCATACTTCTATGAACACAACCAGGAATGAAGTGTGACCTGCCATGTGCTGTGGTCAGCCTAGTGTGATGCACTGGCTCGGCTGGTGGTTGTGCTGCCTGCTTGCAGATGGCCCAGGATTATTAGATGTGAAACAGTGTCTTCTATTGACCCGGGTACTGGCTTTGGTTTCCCTTCTCCTCCCTCCATAACTTGGTTTTGCGTTTGTTGTCAGTCTAGTTTAAGCCTTTGAAAACGGGGTCAAGTGAAACATCAGTTTTAATATTTGTCAGCATTGTTTACGCCAAATCTCTCAAAACATCTTTGGCAGGAATTTCAACAGAATTAGGGTAGTTGCCTTGTGGTTTCTGTGCAGTGAGGTCTTTGAGCTCTCAGTTGAAATGCTTGTGAATTACTACACAGTGTTTGAGTTATTAATGGTGACTGAAGGTTACTTTTCCAAAATGCCATCACTTACATAGAACTATGGATGCCCAGAAGTGTGCTGTTCATGTTTGTCATCTGTGTATGTGGATTAGATACTGTAACATGAGTGAGAAGATTGGAAGTACCAACTACCTAAGTAGAGAGGATTTTCATTTAAAGCAATTCTGCTATAATGAGGGTGGAGAGAAGAAAATGTTGGTAGAGTTTAGCTGGCTTTTCCGGAACAAGTGGAAGGGAAACTGGCTTAGAGAAATGAGGTGTGTGCCCACAGAGTGAATCCTGAGTGTGACTGTGAAAATTGTCCTTTGGAAACCCGTGTTTGCTTTATATACTCTTGAGCCTACTAATGATCCACTGATGATGGGCAGTTTTCTGGGCTGGAGGAACCCATGTATAGTATCCAGCAAGTAACGTTTAAGAAAAAGAGGTTAGCGACTGAAGATCCATGTCACGTGACACCTTCCCCTGGCCAGCACTGCTGCTCCGGATCAAATTTCAACTCCAGGCAGTCCTCCCAGCCATGTGGCTTTAGCCACAGAAGAAGTTAACCATACTTCCTAAAATGCTGGGATCTGCTCTGCTCCGACCCACAGCGGGACCTGTGAATCGGGGACTGTTTCTCAAATCGTTGCTTTCCCGCTGAGTGAGATCTCGGGTGTTTTGCCGTCATTTGAATGTTTTCGTCTGCTCTTCATCAGCTGGGGCAGGCGCTTGCTAAGAGGATGGGGGCAGGAGCTCTGGCCGTCTGTGTAAGTACAGGCCTTCTTTGGGTTGGCTCAGGGTCCCGCCTGCATCCGGGAAGCCCTCCTTGTTGCCCTGAGAGGTTTGTGTGACTGTATTCTGCCTTCCCAGGAGGAGGAGAAAAACTTGTTACTTAAACGCCTGCCTGTTCCAGATGAATTTTCAATGGTGTCTGGGGAGTAGTAGTCAGCAATTTTAGTCACTTTCCTTTCCAAAAAAATAAGTCAAGATGCATACTGAGTGCCCCTGGTTAACCATGGAGCACTCTCCAGGGTTTTAGACTTCCGGGGTTCTAAAGAGTTAAGTAGGAAAGCTTAATCATAGCTGTTGGAAAAATCTTGTGGCTAGCTGGAGGAAGAATGGAAATAGCCATTAGTTTATTACTTCGGGTGTGTGTATGACAATTCTCCGCCTCACATTCCTGTTTTCCTGTAGTGATTCTGAAATTTCTGATTCAATGTGGTCCTGAAAGTGGTGATGGACAAGTATGGCAGATAAATGTGTGCATTAATCAGGTGTAGGAGCTCTCCGTGGACAGTATACTGGCTTTGATAAACAACAGTGATAGCAGATCCACGGGAAAACGAATGCAAGTTTCTAAGACAGAATTATGTGAATTTCTAAATCGGCTTCTATAAAACCTCCTGGGAAGATCAGATATGGCCATTTATGTCATTTACTGAGTGCTGAAATTAATTTTTTTTATTTTAGCAGATAGAAAATGCAAATATGTAAATTGTACTCATTTATAATGCAAGTTGATATGATATTACAAGGGAGCATTTAAATTGCCCTAGGTATATTAAATGAGATATGCCATATTCTTAATCATTGATTAATTGTCTCTTAAAAAAAATAATCCTATTCAGGTCAGATCTTATTTATTTCTTGAAGTTTCAGAACAAGTTGACATCTATTGCAGGTTGCAGTAGTATCCAAAATCTCTGGGCAGTGTGTCAGGTAGGCTGTGACAGGTAGGCTGTGACAGGTAGGCCATGTGCTGTGACTCAGTGGTGGCTCAAATCTCCACAGACTCAGTAGTCTCAGTGACTGCAGTAAGACTCTTGAGTTACATGTGTGAAAATCTTTTTTTTTTCTCCTTCTTTTTAGTCCTAAGGCTTGTAACGGCCAGATATCCAGATAACTATCATTTTATCCTTAAAGTCTTAAGTGTATGTACAAAATTCTCACTTTTATTTTACTTCAGAGATGGGTCTTTTATTTATTTTAAAAGATTTATTTATTTATTTTGAAAGAGTTACAGAGGGTGGGAGTGAAGAAGACATAGAGATTTTCCATTTGCTGTTTTACTCCCCAGAGTATTTTAGACCTGAAATGTGTGCAGTGAGCTAGCAGATTGGACCTAATTGTCTTGTGGATGTGTACTCATCTCTGATTGGAAGCTTACTTCTTGTCTTTGGTCTGCAATATATTCTTCCCTGCTTTAACTAAAATCAGACTGATACACATATGAAACTCCATATTTTTCTCCTTAATTCATATTCAGATCATTATAGCAAAGTTTCATTTATGGCTGGCATAACAATTACACAGTTTTTAAAAGATCATTTATTTTGGTAAATGAGTAACTGATACCTACATTCTACCTTAAGGTTATCCTTGGAGTAGGCTATGACCCAGTTTTGCTATAGGAGGAAATGTTTTCAGGAATTATAAAATAGCATGCTCTTGGAGAACACTCAGGTCCTTTTTTTTTTTTAACTGTTTGTGACTTAAAAATTTTTCCCACATATCCCACATATCCCACAGTGCAAGCTAGGACTCCTGGTTGCAATCCAGAAAAGCCAGGTGCCAATTGAAGTGTTGCAGCCAAAGGAATCATTGAATCGACTTAAAAGATATTAAGAACTGAGGATGAATGGAAGAGCTCTTTACGCTTGTTTAGAAAAACTTGAAGTTGGAGGAAAGTATTCATACTCTCTAAGTTGTGCTAACATTCATTGGTCCCCTCCTTCCCACCTTCTCTGCTCGTCTGTTGCCTCCTGGTTCATGGTGTCTTGTTGAGGACCAGTGTTGAGAGTACATACGATGTACAGTAGACAAAATGTCTGGAACCAACAAGGCTTGTTAAGTTGTCAGTGGCAAGTGGGTCTGGTTAACATTGTAACCTACCAATACGATACCCAATGAATATGGGTTTTATCTGTGTATCTCAGACAACACATGGGGGCCCAAACGGGTGACTCTCTTGAGGCATGAATATTGGGTACCTTATAAATGTTGGTTGCTTAATCTGTGTTGAATGTCCCTGGCACTGACTACATGTGTTCCCCTAAAGTTCATATATTGAAACCCAGATTCCATACAGTGATAGTTTGACGTGGAGCCCTGGGGCACTGGTCAGGTCAGAAGGGTGGAACATTCATGGATAGGATTAGTGCCCAGGCCCAGGGCTAAAGAGATGCAGGTTCTCCCCTCCTGTACGTGAGGACACAGCAGTGCTGGCCAGCTGTGAACCAGAATGTGGACCCACCCCAGACAATAGAACTGCTAGACCATGGATCTTGGACTTCCAGCCTCTGGAGCTATGAGAAGGAAATTCCTGTGGTTTCTGTAAGCCTTTTATGGCCATTTTAATACAACAGTCCAAACAACGCAAGATCAAAACAGGTACTGAGAACTCGGTGTCCTGCTATAGTAAATACATACAAATATGGAGGCAGCTTTAGAACTAAGAGAATTTTGCAGTCTGAGAGAATTTTGAAGGGCATGCTAGAAAATGCTTGCATTTTCTGGTGAGGGCCCGGAAAGGAATAAGACAAGTTGTAGAGCAAGCCTCAGTCTTCTTAAGAGATCACCTCAAAGAATTCTGAACACATGTTGGTAAAAGTGTGGATGGTAAAGAACCCCGGTAAGAACTCAAGGTGGACACAAGGAGCACATTACCAGATGTTGGAGGAAATATGACCCCCTGTTGTAAAGTGGCAAAAGACTTGAGAGACCGTGTTCACATTCTGCCGTTTTGTGGCAGATAGAACTTGTGAACAATTAAATTAGAGGTTTAACACAATCATTTTAAGTATTAAAGGAGTGTCCTACTTTCTCCTGACTGCCTACAACAAACTGTAAGAGGAGTGAAGTGATTTAAAGATGGAATTGTTGATGAAAAGGAAAACATAAAGACATGGAAAACTCTGAGCCTCTCTACTGTAAAAAGCAAGATAGCCAGTTGAGAGGTGGGGTGAGGTAAACACCCAGGGAAGGGTCCTGCCTTGTGTGATAAGGAAATTGGTGTTGGTCATCCACCTGGTGCAGAAGCTGAGCACTGTTCTAGGAGGCAGTGGAAGAGTGACTCTGAAGGTAATTCAGAGGAGAGCAGGATACTCTTCCCATCACAGGCTGGGGTGTAAGGGTGCCAAAGAAGAACAACCCCCAAGCAGGGCCTGCTGAGCCTGGCACCTGTAGAACCTGCCTTGCTCCTCCTGGCATCTTGGTCTAAGCCCCTGACACCAGGGTCCACATTCTTGGTGTGGCTCTGGAAGGCCCGGTAAGCCTGGTGGCCATCTCTCCAGACACCCAGAGGACACAGCCAGCCATCTCAGAGTGCAAAGCCATGGGAGCATGACTGCCTCTGTGTAGATCTCAAAGACTGGTTCACAGCTCAAGGGGCCACAGGAGCTGGGGTCTACACACAGCATTGCCTCAGGCCCAACCTGTTGGTCCATGAGAGCAGGGCTCCTGGAGCCTGTGAGATACAGTCTCTGCCCAGCAAAGCTGTCTGGACAGGTTCCTCATCCTTCTGGGTCCAGACCCCCACGCCTGTGTACTTTGACAGCAGAGCACTAGCCAAGGAAGATAATACATTAGCCTTAGTTTGCCATGTTGGGTTTTTGGACTTGCTCAGAACTCGGTACTCCTCATTTCCCGTTTCTCCTTTTGGAATGGTGATGCATCTGTTGTATTTTGGAAGCACAAAACGTGTTTGATTTCAGTCTCTTGTCTGGAGAAGAATTTGCTGCCAGGTGAATTGTATCTTGAATCTCACTCCTATCTGTTGTATATATTTAGATGAGACTTTGGACTTCAGAGTTTTGTGTTGATGTTGGAGAAGTTAAGACTTGTGGGACTGTTGGGATGGAAGGAATGCATTGCATGTTCAAAAGCAAGTGCATTTCAGTGAGGCAGAGGTAAATACCTGAAACTGAATGTGTCTTCTCAAATTCACGGGTTTAAACCTATTCCCCGCTGTGTTTGAAGTGGGGTTTCTGGCATGTCCTTGCATCATGAAGGTGGGTTCCTGGGGAGTGGGATTAGTGCCCCTAGAAGAGACATCTCAGAGCTCCCATGCACTTCCGCCATGTGTGAACAGAACAAAACATGGCTGCCTGAGAACCAGGAAGTGGGGTCCCAACAAGTGCCAAACCTGTAAACCTCTTGGGTCTTGGACTTCCGTCCACCAGAACTGCAAAAGATAAATCTGGTTTTTCTGCTTGTACCTTGTTTATGATATTTTTGTTTTAACAGCTGTGGTGAGGTAGGCAGCTAGTTCAGGGTCACAGGCTTTGAAGCCACACCCCCATCACCTAGGTGTTCCCTCCAGCCCACCTGTGACTCTCACCTATCACCTGAGAAGAGGCAGTATTGCATTGTAGTGTAACCACTACCCTCACAAGCCCCTATAAAGGCTCACGATAAGGAGAGGCTCACTCTCTTGGTTGTGTGCTTCTGTTGCTCTGGCACTCCTACTCTTGGCTTCCTCAGTGCCTCTGAGGACAGGTATCCCCTTAGCATGCCCCCCCTCCCCCGTGTGTCTGTATTCCTCACCCTCTGTTTACTGTTTGGGTGAAAAAGTGAAGATAGCAATGCCTAGGATGCTTTCTCTTTCTAATTTGTGTACTGTGGGGAGTCCCAGGATAGGTGAGGCCTAGCAGTAGTGGAATGTGGGCAGAGAAGCAAGGGAAAGGTGAATGTGTGCAGCTTCGTAAGTGTGTCCTGGTTATTTGTTGCTTGTCTCTTAGGATAAGTTATATTATTGGGGAAGCTGGGACATAGGTCTTCAGCTTAATGGATGGACTTGAGAGTAATGACCATTTGTTCTTCTTGGGGTTACAATTGATTGGATTGCCATATGGACTTATATATCTTACTATATCTGGTGGGCTGTGTTACCACCAAGCTTGGTTAATAAAGACTCCTTAATAAATCTCAGATATGTCTGGCATGATCTTGCTTGCACCCTGCAACACAGCCTCAGTAAACTAAGACAACACCAAAGCTATTTCCTTAATTTTTTTCTCTGAGTAGTTCTATTCTGCTTCTCATTGTTTATTTTGTTCTCTTATTTAGCCACCTTGTGTTTCTTCAATAATACAGTAAACACTATCCATATTCATGTTTCAAAGCCATGATGGCTGTCTTCTTTGTAGTCCCCTGTTGATATTTGGTATCAAATTAATCCCGTATTGACTGTTGTTGGGTTACTAGATGTTATGATGGATTTGTTGGTCTTCATAAAAGGTTACTGTCTTAACTTTTCAGAAGAGCTTGGGCCTTGCTGAAAGCACAGTAAACTGGGCGAGTACAAGTGTTTGTAAATAACTGTATACTAGTTTATTAATGAGTAGCATGCTACCTTAATAATAGTTAGATAACGTTTAACCATCTGTTCAGTCTCTCTGACATTGTCTCTCTCTCACTAGCAATCTACAAAACTTGACTGATGGGGTCATAAGTTACTGGCATTTCTTGCCGTGTTGTGTTTTGCTCAGGGCCAGGCAATAGTAAGTCCTCTGTAAATGCACAAAATTGTGTCGGCAAGTAATGCTCTAGATGTAGCAGTTTCACATGTTTTAAATGGGTCATTTGGTGACCCCTAAGAAGCCAAAGGCCTGACTCTGAAAGCATTCTGTCTCTTGACAGTGGTTTTTTTGAAGAATGCACAATTTTCCATTCAGCAGAATTTAGCAATATGGTTGTAAATATTTTGTATTTTTTACTGTAGTTATTTTGAGTCTCCAGTTGAATTGCACAGGAATTCCTTTGTCATAAAATTGAAGGTAGTCAATGCAGGTGACATTCCAGGTGTCCATTCTGTCTCGGGCGACAGAGAGGCTGTTCAGCGTGTGGCTCCTGTCTAGCGACCAGGCAGTCTGCACTAGGGCAGTAAGCACTAACTGTGCCCGTAGTTGGTACCTAGAATGTCAGTAGCTCAGGGCAACACAGATGGATTTACAGATTAAAGTCCAACTCAGGTTGGAAGATCCCTCCTTCTGGGGATGCTGGAATCCAGGCTACTGCTTTTGGTATTGTGTTTGTTATTTCTGTCTTTGTATATAAGGCCACTCTTCCCACCTGCCCAGGTTTACATCAGGGAAAGAAAGTGATAAATGAGGCACACATGTTCTCTGTTTTCTCCTGGAAGTATTCTCCTCTCACAGTAGAGTGCTTTGAATTAGTCATGTGTTCTTGAGAAATACCCCCATGGAATATGTTCATGATTTTCAATTTGAGGGTCAGGCTGGAAACACACACACACACACACACACACACAGAGAGAGAGAGAGAGAGAGAGAGAGAAAGAAAGAGAGAAAGAGAAAGAAAGAAATCCCATATGCTGGTTCACTCCCCAAATACCCACAGTGGCTGGGGCTGAAGCTGGGATCTTGGTCTCCGGTATGCCTGGCAGCCATCCAATCACTTGAGCTGTTGTGCTGCTTTCCACAGTGTGCACTGGCACAAGGCTAGGAGTCAGGAGCCAGAGGCAGGTATCCAATCCAGGTGCTTTCTCTCTGTCAAATTCTCACACACTCAGACACACACACACACACACACACACACACACACACACAGATCTAGAACTCCATCTGCCTTTTGGAACATGGATGTATTAACTGGCATCTTTGTTTTAAGTGAAAATTTTATTGAATCAAAAGGCAGAAAGAAACACACATAGCTGTAGGAATCTTAACCTCTGTGTCATATGCCTGGCCCTTAGCTGGCCACCCCTCTATGGAAGATTTAATTTTTTTAATTAGGGCTTTCCGCTGTCTCCCTTTCTTTCCTTTCTTTTCCCTCCTTCCCTCCCTCTCTTCCTCCCTTACCCTCTTCCTCCCTCCCTCTCTTCATTTTCCTTCCTTCCTTCCTTCCTTCCTTCCTGCTTTCCTGCTTTCCTGCTTTCCTGCTTTCTTTCAAGGCCCAGCGACAGTGGTCTGTTTGTGGGTTCCTGCTCAGGTGCCTTCAACAGCCATGCTGGACCAGGACAAAGCCTCAGGACCCTGGAACTCCATCCAGCTTTCCCACATGACCAGCTACTTAGATTGTAATCTCTTGCCTTCCAGGTATATTAGGAGGGCATTAGATCAGAAACAGAGTAGCCAGGACTCGAACCTTCCCTCTAAAATGGGATGCAGGGATCCCAGGCAGCAGCTTGACGTGCTGCAGCACCCTGCATAAACTATTTTTTTAAACACTATCTCTTATAACCTGCTGCTCAACACTGACAAATAGGAAGACCCATCTCATGACTGGTATAAGTATCTCATCCCCTGCCAGGAATTATGCACCCCAGATGCTGGTGCTAGACATGTAATCTGTGGATCCAAGTGGGAAGGCAGCCTAAGGATGAAGACTACACAGCAACACGTTGTCACCCACGTGCCGCTGGATCCAGCAAAAAGAGCCTTCCCTTCCCTTGAACTCCTTTCTGTAGCTATAATGTAATAATTGTTACTACTGTTTCATTGTTGTTTTAAAGGTTTATTTTTATTTGAAATGCAGATTTACAGAGAGAAGGAGAGACAGAGAGAGAAGGTCTTCCATTCACTGGTTGACTCCCCAGATGGCCACATTGGCCAGAGATGAGCTGATCTGAAACCAGGAGCTAGGAGTCGAGAGTTTCTTCTGGGTCTTCCAGGTGGGTGCAAGGTCTCTCATACTTGAGCCATGCTCTGCTGCCTTCCCAGGCCATAAGTAGGGAGCTGCATAGAAAGTGGAACATCTAGGACTGCAATCGATGCCTGTTGTGGATATAGATGCTGCTAGGCAAAGGATTACCATATTGAGCCATTGCACCAGCTCTGTCACTATTATATTAGCCAAGCAGTTTAAACCAGAATTTGAATTACCTGTAGTCAAATAAGTATTGTAACCAACACACTTCTTCATGCATGCTTTAATGCTCTTTGGTTTGGGCAGGTTTGACATGTTGTGCAATGATGCAATATTTGAAGGCAAAAACATAATTTTGACTCCAATACTTGCTGACAGGTTTTCACCTTGGGCAGGATACTTAGCATCCTTGATTTTGCTCACCTATTAAGAATAATCAGCCTCAGTTAGATTGTCGTGAGAATCAAATCAAACTGTGTCAAAGTACATTGTAAACTATATCGCAGCATAAAAAGCATATGTGCCTTAGATTGTTTTGTAAATACTGTTTTGATATGCAATTCCACTTTATTTTAAAGAAGATAAAAGAACTGTGATCTGAAGTAACTGTTTATGTTTTTGGATTTCTACCAAGTTTTAAGCAGGATTAAGCATTTACTTTCACTCTGTTCACAATAAACCAGTGGTGGGTGAAGCAATGGAGGAAAACAAAGTCAATGGTAGGCAAGCACATACATTTCTGTGCATTTCCTTCTGTGAATCTGTTGTGCACATTAAAATTTCATCTTCGTGATACTGAATATAGAAATGAGACAGGAGCATGGGGTCTGCGTTGGCTCAGGCCACTGTAACAACCCATCCCATCCTGGACCACACTACTGAGATTTGCTTTTCACAATTCTCAAGTCTGGCAGGCTGAGATCAAGGCTGCAGCAGATCAGTATGATCCGCAGATCTGGCTGGCACTGTCTTGCTGTGTTTTCACTTGGCACCAGGGAGAACGAACTTCCTTGGGCCTCTTTTTAGAGGTCACTGATCTCGCAGAGCACCAGGTCTTAATGCCAACACTTTGGGGATTAGATTTCAATGTATGAATGGGAAGGCAGCTGAGGATGGGGATGGGACAACCGAACCTCCTTACACAGCTATTGCAGGGTATTTAAAAGCTACTTAGTCGTAGAAATTAGTTTTTTTTTGAAACACAGTTGGGTAAATTGATTAATGTTCATGTACAGAAGTTATGAGGAAGATTAACTAATGGTGGGAGTTGTGGATCAGCGTGAAGCAGCAGGCCAAGTGAAAGCACATGTGTCAGGTAGAAAAGGCTGTGTGAAGAGCAGATGAGTTAGATTGATTTGCTCAAGATCTGCAAATTCAGTTAGGGAAATTAAACTCCAGAAATGAGGAGGAGGCTTTTGTCCAGTGGTTCCTGAAATGGAAACTATTTTAAAAATTGTGCATCAAATGTTATCTGTAAGGGTGAATTGACAGTGTTTTCAGCATAGCGTTGCAGCAAGTAATAGCATAATTACATTTATAGAAGTTATGTAATTAAGGTGTAATTAAGGGATGTAAATAATAGGTAGATGGGAACATATTCTGTATTTCTGTATTGTTTTGCTCTCGGTTTGAATTCCTTGTTTTAAAATGGCTTATGTACGTAGTTGAAAAGCAGGGATACAGGGAGAGGGAGACACAAATCTGCAGTCTACTGGTTCATCCCCTAAGAGGCCATCACAGTTGGGCCAGGTAGGAGCCAGGAGTTGTTTCTGGGTCTCAAATGGGTGACAGGGGTATCGCCCTTACTTTTTGGAGCTGGATGGGATGTAGAGCAGCTGGGACTCAAAGCAGGCCTCTACGGGATGCTGGCATTGTAGGCTATGCCACAGCACTAGCTGCTCAATTTGAATTCCTTCAGCTGCTTCTTGAATGTTAAGGTTGGAGGTGCTAGCTGAACAGATTTTAAAATGATTGATTGAAACATCGCAGGAAGGTGTTAAGGTACTACAAGCAAGGTGCTGTTGGTATACTTGCATGCCCATAATGGAGCATTGGTTCCAGGATTGCTACTTACAGCTAATCCAGGCAGCTGATCTTGGCTCAAGTGTCTGTACCCATGGTGTGTGGAGACCCGGATAGAATTCCTGATTGGCCATCCATATGTGCCAATATGGGAAGAGCTCCAAAGAACAAAAACTCAAATAACAAAAGCAAAAACAACCTTCACAAACCTAAATAGAGTACTGTTGCATTCCCCCTTAAAAAAAAAAAAAGCAAACTTTGTTGAGCCGGGTGTGGTGGCCTAGTGGCTATGGTCCTCATCTTGCATGCAGTGGGATCCTGTGTGGGCACTGGTTTGTTTCCTGGCTGTTCCAGTTTCCTTCCAGCTCCCTGCTTGTGGCTTGGGAAGGTAGTGTGGAATGACCCATGGCCTTGGGACCCTGTACCTGCCTGGGAGACCCAGAAGAGGCTCCTGGCATTGGATAGGCTCAGCTTAGGCCATTGTGGCCACTTGGGGAGTGAACCAGCAAATGGAAGATTTTTCTCTCTGTCTCTCTTTCTCCGTGTGTATCGGACTTTCCAGTGAAAATACATAAATCTTTTAAAAAGTTTGAATATATATATTTAAGCACAAACTATTTTCAAATAAATAATCAAGGACTGTTGGAGCTAGAATGGGAGACTTCTTAGTTTAAGCTTGTATGTATTATCTGAATTTTATTCAAGTACATATATTTGCTTTTGTTAAATCTAAAGAAGGTTCACTGAACAAAATAAAAAGTCTTTCTGAAAGAAATGTTTTGGTTTGCAGTTATAAAGAAAACTTGCTAAATTTGAATGTGTATGATACTTGTATTTTATGGACACATATTGAAATTATAGTGTGGAAATTATTTGAAATCATGCAATATTTAAAAGGAAATAACATTTTTCTAAGTTTCGTTGGCAGACCACAGCTGAGTAGAATGCAGTGAGGCAGTTTGAGCTCAGTACAGACTGAAGAGTCAGTGATCTAATTTTAAAGTATGAAAGGGAAGGCTTGCTGGTCTTGGGTCCACTTGCCATATGCCTCCTGTCAGCTTGTTACAGACATTCCTTCATAGGATGAATAGTATGGGAGTTTCTTTGTAGGGTAGGATTCAGCTACTATTCAATATCCCATACGGGCATGGGTTCTAGTCCTGGCTGCTCCACTTCCAGCCCGACTCCCTGCTAATGCTCCTAGGAGAAGCTTCTGACTCTTGGCTTTGGCCTGGTCCAGCCCTGGCCATTGCAGTCATTTGGAGAGAGAACCACTGGCTAGAAGGTCTCTCTCTCTCTCTCTCTCTCTCTCTCTCTCTCTCTCTCTCCTCTCTCTCCTCTCTCTCCTCTCTCTCTCCTCTCTCTCTCCTCTCTCTCTGTAACTCTGCCTTTCAAATAAAGAGGAAAATATTTTTATTATTTAAATATTTTTGTTGAAATGTAGACTTTATAAAGAGAAGGATAGTGAGAAAGTATTCCATCTGTTGATTCACTATTCAAGTGGCTGCAATGACCAGAGTTAAGCTGATCCTAAACTTGGAACCAGTATCTTCTGGATCTTCCATGTGGGTGCAGGGTTCATGGACTAGGGCCATCCTCTGCCTCTTTCCCAGGTCATAAGCAGGGAGCTATTCAGAAGTGGTACAGCTAGGATATGAACTGGTGCCCATGTGGGATGCCGGTACCACAGAGCATAGTGTTAGCTCACTGTGCCACTGCACTGCCCCTGACAATAAATATTATTAAGAGAAAAAAGTGCATAAGTGAGATGGCCTCATATCATCGCAGGATTCTCTGTCTCATTGTGAACTTCTGAGAACTTGTAGCCATTAGACCGTGAGACTCATTCATTTATAAGCCTGGTGGACGTTCAGCACACATGCCCTTCCTGTCTATGTTTGCTTCAACTAGAGATTTCTTCATCTGGATCACTGAATGGTGAGCCCAGATGGATGGCATAATTCCTTAATCTTAAAGATAGGTACCTGGGGAAGGATAATATATACATTGGGAGATGGGGGTCTTACTGACTATATTAATTTTCTGCTAACTCAGTTTATTCAATTTCAAATAAATACCATAGTACTTCTCATTTACTTTGTGCTATCTCCTCCTTTCAAGTTGTCTTACTATTGCAACATAGCTTTTTAAAAATATATTTATTTATTTTTATTAGAAAGGTAGGTGTACAGAAAGGAGAGACAGAATGAAGATCTTCCATCTACTGGTTCACTCCCCAAGTGGCCACAATGGCCACAGCTGAGCCCATCCGAAGCCAGGAGCTTCTTCTGGGTCTCCAATGTGGGTGCAGAGTCCCAAGACTTTGGACCATCTTCGACTGCTTTCCCAGGCCACAAGCAGGGAGCTAGATGGGAACTGGGGCAACCAGGACACGAACTGGTGACCATATGGGATCCTGACACATGCAGGTCGAGGATCTTAGCTACTGAGCCATCTCGCTGGGCCCACTATTGCAACAAATCTTAAAGTTAAAACATTAAATATAACTTACACAATTTATTCCTGTTACTGTATGAAAAATGTGAAAATTATTTAAAAGTTATGAAATAGAGCTATGTCAAGTGTTTCATTTTAAGAAAGGTGTGGAAATAATAGCGGAAATGACAGGAAGAAAAGCAATTGTTCCCTGGGGAATTTTCTTGTAAAATTCTCAGAAAAGCAGTTGATTTATTTGCTTTTAAATTCCAGAAACTCTTTTAGTGTTTAAATTCAGATGTAAATAGCTTAGGTCGCAGACATTTTTACTGCAATGGTGTAGGCTATAAACAAATCCAGACTTGCAAGTACTTGCAGCGTTCACTTGAAGCACATTTGTCTTCTTTGAAGTTAAGTATACAGACAAGTGAGTCTTCCTGTAATATTGGAGCTCCTCTTCTGCTTTAGATCATTAACTTTAAGTGAGTCTGTGGAATTTTTTCAACACTCAAAACCTTCTGGTTTACCCTTCCGCTGGAAGCTGGTGAACGGCTTGGTGAGCAGTGGCAGGAACACCTGCCTCTCTGACAGCGTGGTTGGGCCTTGATACCTGTCAGCTCCTGTGAGCAGGTCCTCTTCTGCTGGATCCCTCTTGTCCCTGTTAATACCCTAAAGAGGATGCACAGAGAGGTAAGATGACCTGGAGAGCATAGCCCTTCTTTCCACTCTAAGTACAGGAGGCTATGCCTGCGTTTATACAGGGGTGTAGCTGTAGGAATCACTTCAGGCTGGGCCAGTCCACACAGTGCCTCTGCCGTCTGACTCCTGGAGAGGGGTAGGGGTAAATGAAGACTCTGAGTGTTTATGAAAGCACATGCCTACTGACACATAGTCTTATTGTGGCAGGAGATTACCTAGTACTTCTTGACACATCATTTTTTTTTTTAAGATTGATTTGTTTGCAAGCCTAATGTTTGAGAGAGATCCTCCATCCACTGGTTCACTCCCCAAGTGGCCACAGTGGGCAAGGCCAGGCAGAAAATGGAAATCAGGAATTCTCATCCAGGTCTCAGGGACTCCAGTGGTTGGGCCATGCCTTCTGTTTCCCAGCTGCATTTACAGGAAGCTGGATCAGATGAGGTAGCCATACCTGGGTAAGTGGTGTTCCAAGTGGGGATGCAGGCACTCCAATAAGGGATGTGGGGACCCCCGGGCAGCATCCCACTAGGCCACAATTCCTGCTACATGTTTTCTGTTATTAATAACTTTTGAGATATAATTTTTCTAAGGTATGATACACTCAAAGAACATGTACAATTTAATATTTTTTAGTAAATTTATTGATTATGTGGATATCATTGCAATAAAGTGAGTTCCCATTTCCATTGTTTTTCCTCTCCTCCTAAACCCAGAAACTACTAAGTTACTGTCTGTCTGTAAACATTGGCCATTTCTGGAATTTGATCTAAGTGAATTGTATAATGTTTGCTCTCTTTTGGCTGACTTGGCGTGATGTCTTTGAGGTTCATCCATGCTGTATCACACATCAGTGTTAAATATAGCGACTCTAGTTTTCCACTCACTGGTTGGTAGACCCTCAGGTTGCTTTGTCTTGGCTGTGATCATAATGCCGCTGTGAACATTGATGTAGAGGTCTTGGCAGATCTGTTTTCATTTCTCTTGGGTCCGCACCTAAGAGGAGAGTTGTTGGGTTATTTAGCAATGAGACATTTAATATTTCAGAACACTGCTACATTGTTTTGCACACATTCTGCATTCCCACCAGCAATGTATGAGGGTTCTAACCTCTGTGTATCTTGGCCAGCCTGGGATACAGTCAAAATTTTTTTATTATTGTAAACATTGTAGTGCACTTGTCATGCTGTTATAGTTTCTTAATGATTAATGTTAGCCATTGGAATATACTATTGGAATTAAATGTTAACTTATATCTTGCCTGTTTCTTTCTTTTTTTTTTTAAAGATTTTATTATTATTGGAAAGCCGGATATACAGAGAGGAGGAGAGACAGAGAGGAAGATCTTCCGTCCGATGTTTGCCTGTTTCTTTTTAAGATTAATTTGAAAGGCAGATTTATAGAGAGCAGCAGAGGCAGAGAGAGGTTGTCTTCCATTCACTGGTTAACTCCTCAAATGGCTGCAGTGACTGGAGCTTAGCTGATCCAACGCCAGGAGCCTCTTCTAGTTCTCCCACACGAGTGCAGGGTCTGAAGGACGTGAGCCGTCCTCTGCTGGTTTCCCTGGCCACAGGCAGGGAGCTGAGTCAGGAAGCAGGGGCAGTCGGGACATGTAATGGTGCCCCTGTGAGATGTTGGAGCTGGCAGGCAGAGGCTTAGGCTGTGGAGACACTGCACTGCTCTCACTTGCTTGTTTCTTAATTAGGTCCTTTGTGCTTACTCGGTTGTAATAATAATCTTAATAGAAGTCTGTTTTCACGTATGTGACCCAGTGGATGCGGGGTTTTTGTTTTCTAAATCAAGTCAGCCCTGTCTAGGAGCAAAGCTGTTGTTGTCCCCGCTCAACGTGAGCTGCTCTGTACCCCAGCTTTTCAAACACCAGGTTTTCGTTTTCTCTGTTTCATTTTTTACCTTTGATCAATCTTTGGTGTTGCAGGTGAGTATTTTAGCACAATTTTTAGGCTGCTGCTTGGAATGGCTGCTTCCCCAGATAGAGGTGCCTGGATTGGAGCCCCAGCTCGACTTCCCATCCAGCTTCCTGTTCATGTGCATCCTTGGAGGCAGCAGCAGGTGGTGGCTGAGTACTGAGGTCCTTGCTACCCAAGTGGGATATCCAGAGGGAATTCCTGACTCCTTGAGCTGGCTCAGTTCCTGGTCATTGCACCCATTTATTTGCCATATGAGTCAGTGAATGGAAGTTCCTCTCTCTCTCTGCCTTTCAAATAACTTAAAATCCAGAGTCTCAAATATTGTTTATAAGCATTTTGTCTGGTTACTGATAGTGTGTTTGTAATAAGGGGTTTACATATTTCTGTATCTTCACTGAAAGTTAGCACTATGGCTTGGTTTGCTTTTACATAGATTGGCTTAAGCTTTGTAGAATTAATTTATCTTGATACAGTAGTAATAAAGGTTTAAGTATATTTTTTTAAGAATCCAAAGAATAGGAGAAAATATTGAAGATTCCATAACCCAGAAAAAAAAATGTGTATGTGTCCTGCCATTTTTGCTTGCCGTTAGATTTGTATCCTGCCCACCCTTCGAGCAGTGCACCCTGGCACCTTGAGGTCCCGTTTGTGGAATGTGTGAGGTGCTCACAGCTGCTTTCCCTCCTCCTGCTTTTGGAGCCCTGACCTGTGGGAGAGCACCCCGGAAGAAGCTTTAGTCTATGCTGGGCATTGCCAGCTGGCCGCTCAGATACACACTGCTCTGTTTCCCACCACTTTCCTTATTAAGGAAAAAAAAATCTGGAATGAATGGCAATGGGGATCACATTGTATTTGCTCACTTTTGGCTAATAGAGGCTTTACCACCTTCAGAGAGTCTGTTTCATCTTTACACATAACTGTCTCTTCTGTCTTAAAATCCATCTCCATCCACTTTGTGAATGGATTCTGCTGTGAATCCTGTGGCAGCTCTGCAAGAAGGTCGCAGAGCCAAGTCTGTCGTCCGAGTCGCACTGTCCCAGGCCGTCACTCCTTCCCACCCAGCAGAGTTGTTCTTGCTTCTTTCGTTGTTTCTTTGCTGGTCTTTTTGTCAGTCTCCCTTCCACTTATGAATTGGTTAAAGTTTGCCACTTTTCTCAAGGCAAGTTCAAATATTTAATCTTTTCTTAGTATTTATATATTTAAACCCTAGTTTTCTTGGTTTGAAGGACAACTGTGATTATTAAACTTGCTTTGTATTTTCATAAATACCTTCTCTCATCCCCCTGTCTTCCAGTGTTAAGTATTGCAGTGTTTAAGTTTGAAACCACTCGTTTTCTTTCTTTAATATAACATGAGTCCTGCTTGGCTGTTGAAGATTCTTTATTGTTAGTTTGATGATTTCCATAGATTATAACTTTTTGTGAACTATTCTCAAGCAATGTGTAGATTCAAGGATGCTGCCCTATAAAAGGAGTTTTCTTTTTTTTTTAATTATTATTTAACTTCATTAATTACATTGTATTATGTGACACAGTTACATAGATACTTGGGTTCTCCCCACCCCTCCCCAAACCCTCCCACCATGGTGGATTCCTCCACCTTGTTGCATAACCACAGCTCAAGTTCAGTTGAGATTCCCCCATTGCAAGCGTATACCAAACATAGAGTCCAGCATCTTATTGTCCAGTCAAGTTCAACAGCTTCTTAGGTATACCCTCTCTGGTCTGAAGACAGAGCCAGCAGAGTATCATCCCAGTCAATTGAAAGCTCCAACATACCATCAGCAAAAATTTACATCATTATGGAATTAATTGACATAGTAATGAGTAACCAATATGTTAAAAGTAAATGCGAGTTCCCAGCCACCTTCTGTGACCACCTCACCTACACTTCAATTTTAGTTTATACACAACATATAACATTCAAAACATAACATGTTATACATAACATCATATCATCTTAAATTAAGGCAAACATGTGGTATTTAACCTTTTGGGATTGGCTCATTTCCCTTAGCATTATGGTTTCCAGTTTGGCCCATTTGGCCACAAAGAACTGCATTTTGTTTTTTTTTAATAGCTGAGTAGTATTCCATGGAGTAGATGAACCATAGCTTTCTTATCCAATCCTCTGTTGATGGGCATTTTGGTTGTTTCCATGTTTTTGCAATTACTGATTGTGCTGCTATGAGCATAGGAGTGCATGTTGGTTTCTCATAAAACAAGTGTTCTGGATATATTCCTAGGAGTGCTATTGCTGGATCATACGGTATGTTGAATTTGAGTTGTTTGAATGTTCTCCATACTGATTTCCATAGAGGCTGTACCAGCCTGCAGCCCCACCAGCAGTGGAGTAGGGTTCCCTTTTCCCCACAACCTCGCCAACAAGTGTTGTTGGTGCTTTTATTCATGTGGGCCAGTCTTACTGGCGTTAGGTGGTACCTCATTGATGTTTTAATTTGGATTTCCCTTATTGCCAGGGAACTTGAGCATTTTTTCATATGTTTATTTGCCATTTGGGTTTGTTCCTTTGTGAAGTGTTTGCCCATTTCCCGTGCCCATTTCTTGAGTGGCTTGTTTGTTTTGACATTTTGGTTGTTTTGTAGCTGTTTGTATATTCTGGAGATCAGCCCTCTATCACCTATGCCAGAGACTGCTAGAACTTGTACGAGAGTTTGGTAGAGTGGCAGGGTACAAAATTAATGAACAAAAATCAACAGCCATAGTGTATGCGAACAGCCCCAAGATGGAAAAAGACTTAACCAGCAAGATACCATTCAAAATAACAGAGAAAAGTATGAAATATCTGGGAATAAATCTAACCAAAAATGTAGGAAACTTATTTGAAGAAAACTACAAACTACTTAAAAAAGAAATTGAACAAGACCTCAAAAGATGGAGTAACATCCCATGCTCCTGGATAGGTAAAATCAATATCATTAAAATGTCTATACTGCCAAAAGCAATATATACATTCAACGCAATCCCAATCAAATTGCCCAAAACATTCTTCATGGAACTGGAAACAATGATCCAAAGGTTCATCTGGAAGCACAAAAAACCACGGATAGCTAGAACTATCCTGAAGAACAGGAAGTTAGCAGGGGGAATCACAGTTCCGGACCTCTGGACATACTATAGGGCAGTGGTTATCAAAACAGCGTGGTACTGGCACAAAGATAGAGAGGAAGATCAATGGAGCAGAATAGAAACACCAGAAGGAAACCCACACAGATACAGCCAAGTAATCTTTGACAAAAAGACAAACGACAATCCAGGCAAATGGGAAGGTCTGTTCAATAAATGCTGTTGGCACAACTGGTTAATAGCCTGCAGAAACAAAAAAATAGATCCACATCTCTCACCATACACTAAGATCAGATCTAAATGGATAACAGATCTAAACCTACATCCAGAAACCTTCAAACTTTTGGAAGAAAATGTTGGAAACACACTGGAACACTTAGGGGTAGGCCCTCACTTCCTAAAAAAGACTCCAAATGCAGTAGAAATCAAGACCAAAATAAACAATTGGGACCTCATCAAACTAAGAAGCTTCTGTACAGCTAGAGAAACAATCAACAAAATAAAAAGGCAACCCACAGAATGGGAGAAGATCTTCGCACACGACATAGGTGATAAAAGGAGTTTTCAAGATTTGTGTGTGTGAGTGTTTGGCTCCATTGCTCAGTTTTGTTTGAGAACTCTGGTCACATAGCCGTTGGAGCTCAGGTAGTGCTCACCAGCTATTGCTGCCATCATGGTGGTGTCCCCTCCTTCTGTTTCATTACATCTGCTCTTCTCGTTTGGCCTTTTTGGCCCCTCACTGCACTGTGAGGTTTTATTTTCGGCTGCGCACTCATGCTAATGTGGTTTTCCAACAGGTTTTCCCTGTTCCTTCTTTTCTGAGTTGTGCCAGCCTGGGCTTCACATTCTCTTGTTGAACATCCCCTCCCTTCACTTTGTATTTGTTTTTTCATCATGTGTTCTTCTCATTACTTTGTTTTATTATTATTATTACAATAGGCTAGATTTAAATTTTATTGTGTTGAGGGCTCAGCACAATGGTCCAGCAGCTAAATTCTCACTTTGCATGCACCAGGATCCCATATAGGTGCTGGTTCGTGTCTCGGTTGCTAGACTTCCCACCCATCTGCCTGCCTGTGGCCTGGGAGAACAGTAGAGGACAGCCCAGAGCCTTGCGACCCTGCACCCACGTAGGAGACCTGGAAGAGGCTCCCGGCTCCTGCCTTTGGAATGGCTCAGCTCCGACCATCGTGGCCACTTGAGGAATAAACCAGTTGACAGAAGATCTTTCTATCTCTTCTTTCTGTAAAATCTCTTTTAAAAAAAATATGGTGTCAAACTGTACATTTAATTTCATGATTTTAAGTAGTCACAGTATTATATAGCACTCACCTCTATCCCTGTCTAGAAGGTTTTCATTTTCCCCAACATAAAACTGTGCCAATTAAACAGTAGCGGGTAACTGCACTCCTAGGTACCATTGTTTTTTCTGTCTGCATGAATGTACTTGGGCTAAGTGTGTTGAATCAGTCCAGTTTTGTCCTTCTGTGTCCTATTTCACTCTGAACAGTGTGTTCACTATTCTTCCATGTGTGGCATATATCAGAATTCCCTTCCTTGTTAAGGCTATTTGCTATTTGGTTCCACACTATTTTGTCTGTTGATCTGTTGATGCACAGTTGAGTTGCTCCTGCTCTTCAGCTGCTGTGAGTGCTGCTATGTGGGCTTTGGTAGACAGGGATGGCTTCAAGTCTCTGCTTCTCAGGTACATACTCAGAAGTGGAATTGCTGCATCCCAGAGTAATCCTGGGTTTGCCTTTTGGAGAAATTGCCTGGTTTTTCAACAGCAGTAGCATGTCATACTCCCACCACAGTGTACAAGTCTTAGGCCATCCCACACCTGCTATTTCCTAATTTTGAGAATAACCATCCTCATGGACATAAAGGATTTGTCTCATTGTGATTATGATTGACTTTTTCTGAAGAGAGGTGATACTGAGCATCTTTTGTTGTGCTTATTGGCCATTTGTGTCTCTTCTCTGCAGGAATATCACTTCTTTTGCTCATTTTTTTGAGTTTTTAAAAGTCATTGTTGCATTGTTCTTTACAAATTTTAGATGTTAAATGTGCGTAAGATATGCTATTTGCACATATTTTCTTTGAGTTACCACTTCCCACTTCTGTGTCTTGTTCCACAGCTTTTAATTTTGATGACTTCTGATTTACGTTTTCATTGATTGTGCTTTTAGCGTTACATGCTTATTTTTATTAGATCATTTTATTCTAGGCTACAGTTTTCATCTTCTTCATAACTTTTTTTAAGGATCTGTTTATTTATTTGAATGGCAGAACAACAGAGAGGCAGGGAGTAAGAGAGAGAAAGATACTCCATCTGTTTGTTCACTCCCTGGATAGCCATAATGGCTAGGTCTTAGCCAGACTGAAGCCAAGAGCTCCCTCCTGGTCTCCAAGTTGGATGGCAGGGGCCCAAGCACCCGGGCCATCTTCTCATGTTTTCCCACGTGCATTGTCAGGGAGCTGGATCAGAAGTGGAGCATCTGGGACTTGAACCGGTACCACACAGGATGTCAGCATTACAGTTTGCAGCCTTACGCAGTATGACACAGTGCTCGTCCCTGTTGGTCATGTTTTTCTGTTGAGTTCTTGCAGGTGACTTGCAATGCTACTTGCTACTTTCTGAAAGTTTTGTCTTTGTAAAGGCATCGGTTAGCTGTGATCTTTTTTCCTGTTCATTCTTGAATGGCATTTATATTTGTAATGTCAGCAACAGGAGGGTCCTCTGAGAGGTAGCAGTGAGGGGCCAGGGACTTTCTTTTCCTTGTGTTCCAGGAGATCACATGGGTCATGAGACTTCTGTCTTCCAAGTGCCTTTCCACAGTGATAGGCTCAGTTTCAGCAGGCTGTTTCTCTAATGCTGCCTGCTATCTCTGCCACCTTGTGGCCAGTGCAGGTTCTGCTGTTCACTTCCTCTAAACAATTCAGGCCTGTAGGTTCCTCCTCCCACTGTGCTGTGCTGGAGGTCATAAACGTCTGGAGCAGATTTGGAAAATGTTCTACCAGCAACTTCTGCAGCTCCCAGGAGTGCTGGCATGTTGTTTGACCTCAGCTTCCTGCTGTGGCACCTGACTGCAAGCTGGAGTTTACAGCTTTTCTCTCTGCTGTTACTCATCCTCTTCTTCATCTTTGTGGTTTCACAGGAAGTGAAAGCATTCACAGTGGTGTTATTACATTCGTTTTTACTAGCTCCTTGGACA
The DNA here is from genome assembly GCF_030435755.1 of Ochotona princeps. NCBI lineage: Eukaryota > Metazoa > Chordata > Mammalia > Lagomorpha > Ochotonidae > Ochotona > Ochotona princeps. The sequence goes on from NC_080838.1 coordinate 56,410,167, forward strand.
TAAAGACACACTAGAGACTCTTTGAACTCAAGTTGTAGAAGCTAATTAATTTTACCTTGTGTGATGCGAGGTGATGCAGGCTATTTTGAAATATACTTTTATTTGGATAAAGAGAGAAAGTTTTAGGTGTTTTCAGGATTTCATGACCCATGGAATCCAGTTTACAAGAAACTGGGAACACATAAATAGTAACATATGCTATGAAGTGTTTCTGTGAGGGTAAATAATAAGACATACAAGAAGTGCTTTTGAGTTTTTAGTAAGTTTGTTTTACATTTGCTAAAACTGATTTCTACAAACTTTTGACTACTTTCACTTAAAAATTCATCTGGTAAATAATTCATTTTTAGAAAGAACACTTTAAAGTTTATTTGTATCTATTTGAAAGGCAGAGAGATCCAAATACATGAGCTGCCCTCCAGGATATGGGTTAACAACAGGAAGCCGGGGGTAAGAGCAGGGTGGGTGCTCGAACCCAAGTACTTCAGTAAGAGATATGGGTGTTCCAGAAGTCAGCTTAACTGCTGTGCCCAGTGCCCACCTGTCAACACATAACTGTTGGCTTTCAGGCAGAGTACTCTCTTGACATGCCACATCCACATCCATGAGTAGATAGCCCAGGTGGGCGACTCTGATGTCATCAGGCACAAGTCCCCTTCCCCTCTTTATTTGTCCATCAGGCTTAGCTTCTACCTTTTGGGTGCTGTGCAGTCACAGCATGAGTGTCAGGCTTTGTGTCTGTGATCTAAACGGGTGTGACAAAGGGACTGCATGGGCCTCTTTAAGGAGTTTTTCTGGTGGTCACAGCAACCTCACAGCTTACCACATGGTCATCTCAAGCTGCCGAAGACTCAGCATATTGTTGCCGACCCTTTGCTTCCTGCCCCCACTAAGGAAGAGAAAAATACCCATCAGCAGGCTACTGCAGATCCTGCTGTAGTAGCCTTTCAGTGGTTTGATTACCACATAGAAATTGTGGTGATGATTTTTTAAAATCTAGTTTCATTGGAAAGCAGGAAGACAGAGAGAAAGAGAGATCATCTATCTGTTTCCCTTCCCCAAGTGCCCACAGCAGTCACCTCTGGGTAGCCTGATGCCAAGAGCCTGGTACTCCATCCCGGTCTCCCACATGGCTGGCAGAAACACAAGTATTTGAGTTCATCAACTGCTGCCTGCGGGGAAGCTGGAGGAGAGGCAGAGGAGTCAGGACTCAAACAGGCAATCCGGCCAAAGATGTAGGCTGTGAAGTGCCAACTTAAGTGCTGAGGCAAACACCTCTACACACACACACACACACACACACACACACACAACATTTTCAACCTCTCCTCTGGCTCAGTGAGCGATGCTATGATCTATGTCATGTGATAAAACTCTGCTAACACTGAAGTTGATATTCTCGCTGCCATGTAACAGATAGGAACATGCTCTTGGCATTGATGATGCTTTTATGTGTGCCCCCCCCCCCCAGTGGCTGTGAGGACCCTGAGGCTCAGTGCTGGCCTTCCCAGGGATCCCTAAGCTGTGCTTAGGTGAACACACAGAAGGCAGGCATCGTTGTTCTTTGCTTGGTACTGGACCCTGTCAAAAGCTATACGCTGGACCAAGGCGTCCAGTATTGCCAGGGAAAGCACACCAGCCAGTGCCAAACTCAGGATTAAAACTCATGCCCCTAATTTCAGCTCTATTGAATCTCCCTGGGCTGCCAGCTGTAACCAGGCTTCTCTCTCTGCCTAGGGAGAGTCGCACCATTGCATTTGTTAGAATTCACTTGCAATTGGCAAAGAGCATGGTCCCTTCCCTCCTACTGGTGATGTTAAAGGGGTGTATTACTCTTGGTTTGCAAGGTGTATCTTTGAGAAATCTGTTTCCAAAATTTTTATTAGTGAAAAGTATGGAACATTCTTAAAGGTGGAGAGATTAATATGTGAACATTCTTGGTACTGTCCCCTGGGAGTGAATATTTTCGGTGTACCACTGGGAGTGACCTGATAGAGGAACTTGGGGAACTTTTCTATCAGGACTCAATTCCTGCAGGTGAGCGCAAGAACCAAGGCTGGGAGCAGCCTTGACCAAGCCAGATTATAGTACCTGCCAGCTTATGTGTGGGTCAGGTGGGAAGCGGGCCAGGCTGGGCCAGTTCATAACACCCACTGGCAAATGTGAGAACCAGGATGGGTGCAGGCAGGCTGGGTTGGGCCACAGAACCAGCTAGTTCACATTAGGGCATGAGCTGAGTTGAGCTAGGCTTCAATGCCCATTAAAGTGTGTGAGAGCTGAATGGGATGAGGGACAGACTGGACCAGTCTGCTGCACATACTGGCAAGCACAGATACTGGGACTGACGGTAGGCCTGGTGGGAGATACTGGGGGACACTCTGACTAGGCTGCAGCTCCTGCTGGAGTACATGAGGGCCAAGTGTGTGGTGGGCAGGGTTGGACTTGGCCGCAGCATCCATTGCTTTGCTTAAGAGACAGGCATGGGGACAGAGCTGACCCAGCAATTGCAGCTTACCAGTGTGTGCTTTGGCTGATGTGGGTGATGGACAGAGCCGGACCTTGTACTGGCAGGCACACACAAAAGTCAGGTCTGATTCAAGCACATGAAAGAAAATGACACCTCTTTGATGTGCTGCAGCTCCCCCTGGTGAGCATGAGAACCAGGACTTGGGGTGGGCATGGCTAAATAGGTAGTGACACCCTCCAGCCTGAGTGTAAGCTGGATAGTGGGATCGGTTGAGTTGAGCTGGACTGCAATGCTCATTGATGTGTATGAAATCTGACTGGGATGTGGGGCAGACTGGACTCTCGCAAGCACGGGAAGCAAGGCTGGAAGCAGGCCTAGTGAGAGCTTTTGGGAGCTACTCTGACTAAACTGCAGCTCCTGCTGGTGTGTGCGAGGGCAAGTGTATGGTGGGCAGGGTTAGGCTGGGCTGCAGCATGCACTGGTTTGTATGTAAGATAGGGCTGGGGACAGAACTGACCAGGTGATTGCCACCACCAGTATGTGTGTAGGCTCGTGTGGGTGATGGACTGAGCCGAACCCCACACTGCCTGACACACATGGGAGTCAGGTTGGGGTCATCTGTGATGATCTTGGGGCCCATCCCCAACTGGACCACCGGACTCAGAACTCCAACCAAGGTGAAACTCAAAGGATATGTGGTGTGAGCATGGAGTACATGTGTCAGAACTGGGCCTCCAAGGTTGATGAGGGCTCTGTAGTGGATGGCAGTCTCAGATGCTCATGGGGGACATGACAGCCAGTTCATTGAGGCCAGCAGAGGCCAAGGAGGGCAGAACAAATTGGACAGCTCCCCAGACAAGTATCTGGGTGAATCAAGACTTGAATGAAGGTAGATTGTGTCAGCCAATGGACCTTGGAAGGATTTCCTCAACCTTGGAGCAATGAAGTCAACAGCATCTCAGAACTATCAAAACCACTCAAGCAGTATCCTTGGAACGTGTTCCACACTAGGGACCCTGGGCTGACATTGGGTTCTGATGTGGTTGGATTGCTGGGACAGCCCCCTCACCTTCTCTCTCCGCTTTCCCCAGATACCAGAAGAAAACAGGAGATTGATGGCAGTTGTCTCATCCACTTTCCCCCATTCCTCCACCCTCTCCACTCTAATCGGTGGTCCACATGGACAGGCATCCCTCTCAACTATGTAAACATTATCAAAAATAAAATCAATTTATTATTAAAAATTAGTATTTATGCTCACTCTGTGTGCATGCACATATGCACCCATGTGTGGGCGCTTCAAAAACTATGTGGAAAATAGAATGAAAATGCTCAATAAACTTCTTGATGAGCTTTTGGATGCCATGTGGACATTGCGTTGGAAGTGTCTACATGAATTTGAAAGCATCGTTACACCTAGCCCTGTTTCAGCATCTACCTTGTAAGTGCATGCTGGGGTACAGGAGTATCTGGGATAAGCTGGATGGTAATGCCATCTCTGAAACATTTAGTGTTATTTTCATCTAATATCCAAGGCGTGGTCAGCGTTCCCAGTTATTTCAGTGAGAACACCTGCTGCTTTGTGTGTGTGAATGAGGAGACTTGACCTTTTGAGTAGTTTCAAGTTTACAGACAAGTGGACAGAAGTAAAGTTACCACTTAGGGCGTTATATTAACAAAACAGGGTGTTATGTTTTTGTAATTCATCAGCCTATATTGATAAATTAATGCTCCTAACTTTGCTCTTTAGGGGTTGCTCTTGTCATACGTGTTCTGTGCATTTGGACAAAAGTGCACAGCCTGAGTCCCTGTTTTGATGTTGACTGCACCGAGCGTGTGCTGCATTTGAAGGCCATGTGTATGAACTCTGAATTCTGGCCTCAGCCTTCCTTCTGACTAGGCGTCTGCGATCTGTATGCGGCTCTTCTGTCACAGTGTCCCTCACTTGGCACAGCTGCGACTTCCGCTAGCCTCTGTTTACATCAGTGTAAATATTTTGGGCTGACATCAAGAGGATGTGTTCTTCCTGCCGCCTCCCATCAGAAGCGCAGAATGCCGCGTGTTGTGCTGACAACTGATGGCATTTGATCTGTAGTAAAGGGCTGCAGCTTTGCTTTGTAAGGCTGATGTGTGTCCTTGGAGGACGGCGTGTAATCAGCAGGGCAGTCTTTCTGAGACTGTGCAGCTGCATCTCAAGCAACTTTTGACCTGATGTTCAGCCACCACAGATCATCCTTACTTTAATAATCGATTAAACTGTTTGTGGGAAGGATTCTTCTAAGATTCTATTTTTGATTGTGCAACTCAGACTACAGAGAGAGAGAGAGAGAGAGAGAGAGAGAGAGAAATGTTTCATGCTCTTATTCACTTTCCACAATGGTCACAATGGCCCCAGCTGGACCAGGCCAAAGCCAGGAGCTTTATTTGGTCTCCCACATGGGTAGTAGTGACCTAAGGACTTGGAACATTTTCTGATACTTTTCTCAGACCATTAGCAGGGAGCTGGATTGGAAGTGGAGCAACTAGGACATGAACTGGCACCTGTTTGGGATACCAGCATTGCCAGTGGGCCCTGTTGGAAGCATTTTGTCATCGATTATGCATTAGCTACCAGCATTCTTCTGCCATGCTTACGCCACTATGGGTTTAGGGATTTTGTACCCAGTGGGTTGTCGTAACAGTTACTACTACCAGTGCTCCTGTTGTGGGAGCCCCTTGAAGCTGACCCAGGGCCTCGTCTGTGCCCCCTCAGTCTGAATATTGCCTTGCTTCCTAGCACAGGATGTCCTGAGTGCAGCTTGCACTCTCCTATCCCTTTGGTGTGGTAATGGGATGGCTGGCTGGTCTACACAAGTCCTGTTATATTTATGAGCCTTGGCCCCATTGCATGGTTCTGAATTTGAACAGTGATGTTATCTCATTTTCTTGCAGGGTACCTTAGTTTGATTGAGGATTTCCTCAAGGAAATGCAGGCAGGTGATTTTCGTAGTCTAAAACCAAGTTTTCTCTTAAGCAGACAGCTGCGTGTAGAGTGGTTCCCCCTTGTGTCCTGTGTCCTCATGGGAGCACTACATGCAGGAGAAGGTCTGAGACTCCCAGGTGTGCACCATTAAGAACTTGAGTGCTGTGGCCAACGGATCTGACATTCTTCTCTGGCTCTGGACTGTAAAAGCTGAACATGCAGGCAGGTTTCTCTTCTGCCTCACTTTTTAAAAAGATTTATTTTCTATTCATTTAAACAGCAGAGTTACAGAGACAAAGCAGGAGAGAAAGAAGGTTCACTGGTTCACTTAGCAAATGGCTGCAACTGAGCTGGGTCAGTCTAAAACCATGGATTTCTTCCAGGTCTCCCACACGGGTGCAGGGACCCCACGCAGTTGGGTCATCTTCTGTTTCTTCCCAAGCACATTAGCAGGGAGCGGAGTTGGAAGTGGAACAGCGGGGACTCGAACCAGCACCCAAAATGAATGTTAGCTCTGCAGACGGCAGCTTTACAACTCCCTGTGCCACAGCATATGTTCCCTGCCTTCTCCCTCACACTTGCGTGCTCTCTCTTCCCCCGGGAATTTCAGAGGTTTCCCACTGCGAAGGCATTGCTTTTACCTTTCTCATTCACTCTGTGGTTATTAGCTGTTCCAAAAGTTCAAGGCTCCTGTAACTCATCCCTACTGCTGAGAGCTTTCCTGCTCAGGTTCTGCTTCTGAGTCTGTCTTTTGAGCTGACCAAGGCACCTGCCAGTGTTCTTGTTCTTCCCTGCTATAGGAGCTTGCCTCTTGTTTCTCATTCTGAGCAAGTGCCCTGCTCTTCGCACCACGATTTATGTGTGTCTGCCTTCATCCTCACCATTTCCGTGTGCAGACAGCAGGAGGAACGTGGCTTCTGGACTGAGCTTGCTGAGTGCAACTCCTAGCTGTGCTGCGGACTTGCTGGGTCCTGGCATGTTGCTGGCCCCTCCGTGCTTATTGTAAAATGGGGGTCACAGAGTGCCTTCTCCCTGCCTTAGTAAATGTAGGATTTAGTGATGAAACCCATCTGAATTATATAGAGCCACAGCTGGCGTAGGTAGTAAGTGTTCTGTGAGAGTTAGCTTCCATCATTCTCATTTTCTTGTATTTCCTGAAACTCCAGTTTTCTTTTTGTTTTGATGAGTTTTACTTTGAAAATGTTTGATTGGAAAGGTTTGTTTTGTGTACACACACACACACACACACTCACACTCCCCACCCCCATATAGTCAAACTTGAAATGTATGTAATCTGTGGGAGTTTGCATGCAAACAGGTTTCAACAGTTGAGGGAGACCCAGAACGCTTCATCAGTAACTGTTGTTAGTAATTGTTGTAGCTGCTATTAAGGCAAGCAAGGTTAGATGTGTATTTACTGAGACGCCAACATCCCTTAAGTATTCAAATTGAATGCAGTCATTGCATTAGAGTCCAAATAATTTCAGTGTACATGGGATTCGTTACAAATGATTTTTCATTTCTATACCTTGGCTAATGGCCTATTGAGTATGTCTTATTACTTATGGAAAGGATGTTTTGTATTTAAGCTGTTGGGGATTCTCTATTACCTTAGGCATAAACTAGTGAAAACGTCTTAGTGTTGGTTTTTCTATTACATGACTCCATCAACTAAAAAAGATGAACAAAACTTCATAATATGTATTTGTTATCCCTGAAGGATTGACTTGAGTGTCTGAAAATACAGCTGCTGAACTATGCTTGACTGTGGTTGTTTCTTTGAATAACATTAACTTTGTAAAAGTGTTACCTTGAATTAAAAGATCAGTTAAAAACCAAGCACATGTTTGTTTATCCCTATAAATGTGTAACTTCTGTGTTTCACTTTTAGCTAATCTTGTTTATCCTTAAATGGGCTGACCTGGTTACCTATTGACAACAGCAATCAGATTGTCTTTTATTTTTGTAATTGTGTGTAGCTGTGTGATGCAGCATGGCTCTGTTTTGAGTCAACACGTGGTATAACTTGTAGTCAGGATGAGTGGGGCCGTGTCTCTTCCTGAAACCTTAGAACCACAGTGTGGGACTGCCGGTCAACCTGTGGGCTCTGGTGCAACATACTGTCTGCAGCTGCAGTCAAGAGGCAGGGAAAACATTAACTCAAGATTTTAAACTCAAATGTAGATCAGCTTTCTAAGAAAACTTTGAAAGTTTCCAAGAAAACCTCAAGAAATTCTAACAGAGCAAATTATTCAATTCATAGCTATCATTTAAGAGTCATGCTTACAGATTTTATAAAATTGGAGATCCACACCTGATAGTAATGATCACTGGAGTATCTGCCCACTTAGCCTGTTTCACCCGTTGGTGTGCAGTCAGTGAAGCACCTGCCATGACACACCCCCTATCGTGGCACCAGGCTGTGTCCCGACTGCCCCCCACTCCAATCCAGATCGCTGCCAATGTGCCTGGGAAAGCAGGGGAAGGTGGCCCAAGTATTGGTGCCTCTGTCAACCATGGGAGACTTGAATGGAGTTCCAGGCTCCCAGCTCTGGCCTAGCCCAGAACTGGACGTTACCAGCCATTTGAGGGGGAGGCTAAGACAGCACATGGAAAACTGTGTGTGTGCCAACCTGCCTGCCTCTCTGCCAGTCTCACTCTGCCTTGCTAGCAGCGCTTTGTGGTCCTGTGTTGCAGAAGAGTGCCCCCGTTTTCTGATGAGGAAGCTGAGGCATGGAGCAGTTAAGTGGCTCATCCAAGGTTACAGCTAGTAGGAGCCAGGAGGGGGAGGCAGTCTGTGCTCCAAAGCATTTGGCTGGGTTGTCTGATTCGTGACCCTCCCCTGTGTTTATTGTTGCTGGCAGAGTTTTGACTATTTTTGCACCAGGAACTTCCCATGTATTTTGTTGAAGGGGTTTCATGTTTATGTTTATAAACACACAAGAAAAGAATCCATGGTTGTTGACCCAAATTTGCTTATTTAATTAATGATTGCTAATCATGCCTTTATAAAAAGAATGATTTTTTTTTAGCAACACAGATCATGATTCTGCCCATCCTACTCCTCCATAGTAGCTGTTACAGTATTACTTATCTATGGCATTAATAGATACTGCATATGTATTTCACTTTACATCTGCTGGATGTTCACTAGCAAAATCAATTTTCAAATATGAACTATCTAAAGATGAAAATATGCCAGTGAGAGTTGATCAGACTCTGTACTTTATAAGATGCAAGCTCAACTTGAGAGGATCAGATCTGCTTCAAAACAAAGGTTGATTTTTTAAATTTATTTATTTTTTAATTACATTGCATCATGTGACACAGTTTTATAGGTACCGGGATTCCCCCACCCCTCCCCAAACCCTCCCTCCATGGTGGATTCCTCCACCTTGTTGCATTACCCAAGTTCAAGTTCAGTTGAGATTCTTTCATTGCAAGATATACCAAGCATAGAGTCCAGCATCTTATTGTCCAGACAAATTCAACGGTTTCTTGGGGAGAACTTTTCTGGTGTGAAGGTAGAGCTGGCAGAGTATCATCCCGATCAATTAAAAGCCCCGACATAGCATCAGTAACAATTTATAACGTCATGGAATTAATTGACATAGTATTGAGTAACCAACATGTTAAAGAAAAAAATACAAATTCTTAACCACATCCTGTGACTACTTCATTGACATTTCAATTTTAGTTTCTATACAACTGGGTTCTATACATGTTAAAATGGCTATAGATTACTGTTCAGCTGTCTCATATCTATTTTCTTTATAATATTTGGCATTTTATAGTGTTGAAGCATAATTTTGCTGAACCTGGCTTTTTTTTGGGTAGTCTAGACTGGCTTATAACTCTAACAAGACATATGTCAACAGTTTAGGTGAACAGTTTTAGGAGGGGTGTGCAGAGAAATCCTCAATACCCTAGTGAGGAGTAACTAATCTTTGTGTCCCACCCAGTAAGGTATAAGTGAATCCATGCTGACCGTTTCTTGCCTGATTCTAAGCTTTCCTTGTTGTTCTCTATTTATTCTAGACTTTTTGGTTGGTTGGTTATTTGTTTTGTGGGGTGTCCAGAGCGATCCTGATGGTCATTGCGAGAGAGGGTGGGGACCCCAAGTTGGAACCAAGCGAGGACCAGAGAGCTCCCCTCCCTAGTCCCGAAGGAAGTTTACTGTTCTGTTTCTGTGGACTGCTCAGGGCTCCTGGCTGTTGTTCTGATGCCCTTGGATCCTGTGAGGGAGGATTTGGACTTCTTCCATCTCATGTGGAAGATCCAAGCGGGAGTGGATGACCTCAGAGTTCTTGGTCTCTGAAGGCACTCCAATTCCCCGTGGTCTCCTTGGCAGTTGGGATGTAGTCCTTGGTGCTCCTACTAATAGTCCTTGGTGAGGATCCGGGAGTCTTCAGGGTTGAGATACAAGCCTCCTCCTGTCCCCCTGTTCCACTTGGGTCTGCCCCGCTCTGTGCATATGACCTACTGTTAAAACGTTGTTAGGATCGCTCTTGATTCCCCTATATGTCTTTGTAGTTTAACTATTGTCTAATGCTGATTCGAGTCTGTTGTCTATGAGTTACCAATGATTTTTGTTTTACATAGAGCGTTTCGTATAGTTTCCATAATCATGTGCAAACCTCGCTATGGCATCAGTAGTCACACTGAGGGGAGGATCATAGAGCTAGAACAAAATGAAGCTGTCTCACAGTCGCTGGGTGACTTACACCACATTGTCTATCTCTGATCTTTATTTCTTCAGCTGTAGAATGAAGTAAGACGTTTTTATTTACAGTACTATAATGACTAAGCAAGTCATTGACGAGAAGTTATAATTTGCTTAGTTGATATATTCGTTTTTAGGAAGCAAATTTCCCCCCAATTTGACTTCCTCTACACTCAAGTAAAGTTGTGTTTGCCTTCTGTCCTGTTTCTGTTCAGGTTTTAAATTTATTTATGCATCCACATGACACACAAATAGCATTTGTCTATACATATGAATAATGTGTGCCTGCCACATTCCTGTAAACTTTTATTGTTAGAAAAGGAAGAAACAAACTTGTGGTATTTTTTCTCACTGTGGTAGTAACTTGAATCTGTTGAAGTAAGTTGCAGTTTTTAGTTGTAATATATAGCCTAAATGAAATTTTTAAATCATGATACTTAAAATGTTGCCAACTTAAAGAGAGGACATTTTTTGGAAGCCCCGTGGGAATTGATTTTCTATGCTGGAAAGTTACCACGTAATCGTACTGATTACTGATCAAAGTCAATTCACAGAAATGTCCATCTAACACTTGAAAGTAAAACTGCCTGAAAATCACCTCCCAGTAACCTTTTGTGTCTGGAAACCTTCTGTGGAGGAGCTGTGGGGGTGTCGGGGTGTCTCCTGGGCGTGTTCCTTGGCCCTGTGCTTCGGAGCCCCACCCCCTGGTTGCTGTGGAGCTGAGAGGCTTGGTGTGTTCCGGCTCCCCTGGCTACACTAAGGCTTTGGGTTTCTGCGTGTGTCTGACTCGCTCCATTGGTGTGCACCACACGGGACCCAGAGCAGCACGGGAGAGATGTTGGAGATTTTGACCTGACTGGAAGTGAACTTGCCTGCAAGGCCGCTGCTGAGGGTCTCTGGAGACCTGCGCCTCTCAGCTCAGGTGTTTCCTGTTGTCATCATGCAGCCACCTGTGGTCAAGGTGACTGACTGCTCTGTCTTCTTACGTTCTTTTAAGCAAAGTAAAGCAGCGGTTCGGCTGAGAGAAGACATGAAAAAGATCGTGGTGGTGCCGCTGCACGAGCCGGAGGATTCTGCGCAGCCCAGAGTGTTTGGGGTCGGTCTGCAGGAACTGCAGCGCCAGGGCCTCACAGAGCACGGGGTCCCCGCCGTGGTGTGGAGTGCCGTGGAGTACCTGAGGCTGCACGGTGAGTGGGACCGCCGCTTGCCGAGTTAGTTCTGTTCTTGCATGAGCTCTTTTTGAGCACCCTAACTGGAATATCAGATTATTTCTGGTATACTTTTCCCTTAAGAAAGGATATTACTTCTTAATGTTATTTTTTTTAAGTGCTAATTTGATTTACTCTGGAGCAACTGATGGAATTTTTCAAGTTGCTAATTTGAAATACTGCCTAATATTTTTCAGCTGTTCGAAAGTCTTTATGCATTTGTTCGTGAGACAGAAAGGCAGAGTCTTCCACAGGCCCGCCTTCACAAATGCTCACCATGGCCCAGCCTGGGCGAAGGGCCCAGACAAAATTTGGGGTGTCCCACAGGAGTAGTAGAGACCCGACTCCTTGCTGCCCCCTAGTGTCCACGTTAGCCTCAAGCTGGACTCCATTCCAGGGACGATAATTTGGGATGTGGGTGTCCCAGGGTCTGCTCATATTTTTTATTTTAGATTTTTTAAAATTTTTATTAGAAAGTCAGATATACAGAGAGGAGGGAAAACAGAGAGGAAGATCTTCTATCTGCTGATTCACTCCCCAAATGGCCATAACGGCCTGAACTGAGCCAATCCAAAGCCAGGAGCCAGGAGCTTATTCTGGGTCTGCCACATGGGTGCAGGGTCCCAAGGCTTTGGGCTGTTCTCAACTGCTTTCCCAGGGGACAAGCAGGGAGCTGGATGGGAAGTGGGGCTGCCAGGATTAGAACTGGCGCCCATATCGGCTCCCGGCACGTGCAAGGCAAGGACTTTTAGCCGCTACTAGGCTATCATGCTGGGCACCCTATTTTTTCATTTTTAAGCGCTAAATACCCTTGAGAGAATTCTCTGGAGTGATCCAGTGTCAACAGATGCATCCCGTGTAATCAAAACACTTTGTAGGCAGCGCTTTCCAGCTAAGGCCAGTCATGACTCCTTCCTGCTCAACTGTCCACAACAGAAGGATGTGTAATACAGTACTGGGTGACGACAAGTGCCGTGTGTTTTGAGAATGTAAAGCATTTGGAGAATAGTAGAGCACATCGCACAGTAAAAAGCTAGACTATGTTTCCCTTAGTCAGTGATGGCTTTGTGTCCCTGCCGCGTGTGGGAGACCCAAATTGAGTTCCTGGCTCCTGGCTCTGGCCTGGTTCAACCTTGGCTGCTATGGACATTTGAGGAGTAAACTGGTAGGATGGCAGTGATCTGTGTCTCCCTGTGTTTCCAATAAAATAAGTAACTGTACATTTAAAAAGATCAGAATAGGGGCTGGTATTACGGTGTAGTGTGTTCAGCTTCTGCCTGTGACACCGGCATTCCATATGGGTTCCCGTTCCAATCCAGCTGCCGTGCTGCTGATTCAGCTTCCTGCTAAGGTACCTGGCAAAGCAACTGCAGGTGATGCAAGCACCCGGGCCCCGAATACCACACGGGAGACCCATGTGGAGTTCCTGGGCCAACCCTGGCTCTTGCATCCATCTGGGGAGTGAACCAACACATAGACGATATCTTTCTTTCTTTGTAACTCTATCTTCAAATAAAGAAATCATCATTTTAATAAAGCGAGTAAAAGGTCTAGTAAATATACATCAGTTGTAAAGGATTTTTGGGAGGCTGTAATCTGAGGCATAGTGATGGGGCTTTCATCATTCTTATATTAAAATAACAAATGCAGCCATGCAGTAGAGCTGTTATAAAGTTGGTAGGGATTTTTAGATGCAAAACTTGAAAAATTCATACTTAGTTCAACACTTCTCCTGTCTGCTGCACGCCCCAGCCCTTCTTGGGATGCCAGCCCCGTCTCCCTGCCAGTGGGCATCCTTGGTTGGCAGGGGAAGGCAGCACTGCACCTTTGTTCCTCCAGGAACAGGGATCCACAGGGACAGGGCTTGAGAATGGATGTCTGTATCCCCTTGGCACTTCAGCTGTTTGCTAGTTGAGAAACATGTCTGCTTAGGTTAACAGTATGTCAGTAACACAGCAGCGTTTTACCTTGATAGCTGAAACTCCAGACTTGTGTTCTGGTGCTATAGTTTCCTCCTTGTTTTTGAAGGGAGAGAAGATGCTGAGGGTCGGGGTTCTTAGAGCACAGCTCTGGATTTGTGCTTTTAGAGCACAGCTCTGGATTTGTGCACACGAGACGGGGAAGGGCCACGCAGCAAGCCTGCAGTGCCTGCCACAGCCAGGCCTGGACCAAGGCACAGCTGGGAGCCTGGAACTCCACTGAGACCTGCCACGTGCATGGTGAGAGCCCAGTTATTTGGGCCACCACCACTGCCTCTCCACTGGTGACAGGAAGCAGGAGTCAGGAGTTGGAAGTGGCTATCTTTTTTTTTTTTTTTTTAAGATTGATTTATTTGTATTGGAAAGGCAGATTTACAGAGAGGAGAGAAAGATCTTCCATCTGCTGGTTCACTCCCGAAGTGACTGCAACAGCTGGAGCTGAACTGATTCGAAGCCAGGAGCCAGGTGCTTCTTCCAAGTCTCCCATGCGGGTGCTGGGTCCCAAGGCTGTGGGCCATCCTCCGCTGCTATCCCAGGCCACAGACAGGGAGCTGAATGGGAAGCGGGGCTGCCAGGACACTTGTGCCCATATGGGATCCCGATGCTTGCAAAGCAAGGATTTAGCCACTCAGCCGTTGTGCTGGGCCCAGAAGGCAGATATTAAGCCTGAAAACTCCAGTTTACAATAAGTCCAAGGTATGACGGGACTCCTTTTTGCAGGCTAGGTTGAGTCAAACTGCACCCCAGGGATAGGATATAAATATTCATTAGATTTGTTAAATAGAGCTTCTTGCTATTGTGCAGTGTTTTGGCTCATGACTACTGATACTGTTTGGTGTGGACCATACTTTATAGTCTTTGTATTTGAAAGGCAGAATTGCTGCTCATTACCTTCCCACATGGCCTCAATAGTCCGGCTTCATCTGTGTCTCCTGTGTGGAGCGGCTCATCTGCTGCTTCCCCAGGTGCACTGCTAGCGAACGAGGTTGGAAGCAGAGCAGCTGGGATTTGAACTAGTGCTCATGTGGGGTGAGAGTTGCAGGTGGTTTGATCAGTGGTTTCCTGACTGGCCTGTAATGTGCTTTTTTTTTTTTTTTTCACCAGTGTTGACTAAGTGTAGCATGAAAGATTATTGAAGGTTTTCAAATTTTAAAAATTCTTGTATTTAATCAGTCCTCCAAATGTAAGGGTCACACATTAGAAGAGTCCACCACCTGCAGATGGGAACATTGGCAAGACGAAGTGGGGCAGCACACTCTTAACTAAAGTGCTTTCAGGTAATGCCAACTAAACATTCTCGTAAGGGGAACTGACCATTCTTCATTAGGGACATGAAGTACAATTACTACTAACCCCTGATCTACATCAGAACCTTGACTGGGCTAGGGCCTGGCACCTGCATTTTGACAGTGTAGTGTATTGCCACATACCAAACTGGAAGTCTCTACTTCAGTTTGAAGCTGTCATATTACTAAACTGTTGAACCCATGTGCTTTTGAAATGGGATATGCAGCTTGAGAACGGGATTGTAGAGTTCATATTATTATTTCATGGTCTGCAGGTCATCAGATATTTACTGTGACACAATCCATACTTGTCAGGTATTGGAGGAAGGGAATAATTGCTCACATATTCTAATCATACTTGGAAATTTTGGTCTTAGTGTATCATCTTATCTAAATGCAGACAGTTTAGCAAGAAATTTAGGACAAGAAGTCTTTTCATAGACTTTGGGCGGGCTCTTCAGACTATTTCCTAGTCATTTGTTTTGCTGATCCTATTAATGGATTCTTTTAGCTTGAAGGTAATATGTTCTATTCTGAAGAGTGCAGTACTGCCACATGACCACCAGGTGGCAACATTGGCTCATATGTTGTTTTCCTGCTGGGGAGCATATGCTGCTGGGCTGACTTGTGGTGTGCTTAGTTTCTAATGATACATTTGTAAGATTTTGAAATGAAGAGTTTACTTATGCTAAAAAATGGCCGTCAGTGATACACGATTTTTCTGTCCTTTCTAAGCTACTGTTCGGTTGTTGTTTTATGATGATGGACACGTATCTGCTAACGTCAAGTGTAATGGAAGCTTTGGAATGAAGAATAGCTCTACTTTGTGGAGCTAATTTAAAAGGCTTCTTCAGAACATTTCTGTTACAGTCACAACTTCCTCATATTTTACAGTAGAAATATTTAATCTAGTCTGGTCAGCTTGAAATGAGCCACCAGTGTTTTGTAGAATCATGAGGGACTTTTCAAAACAATACATTCGGGCCTGGTGGTGCCATGGTCCTGTGGCTAAATCCTTGCACCGTGATCCCATATGGGCACTGGTTCATGTCCCGACTGCTCCACTTCCCATGCAGCTCCATGCTTGTGGCCTGGGAAAGCAGTCGAGCACGGCCCAAAGCCTCAGGACCCTGCACCCGCGTGAGAGACCCAGAGGAAGCTCCTGGCTTTGGAATGATCAGCTCACTCCAGCCATTATAGCCACTTGGCGAGTGAGCCAGTGGACGGAAGATTTGTTTCTCTGTCTTCCTCTCTGTAAATCTACTTTTCCAATGAATAAAAACAAACTTTTTATTAAAAAAAACAACAACTTTACATTCTGTTTCCCACCGAGTGATATGTCGCCTTTGTGGAGTAAACTTCCCCTGGTGACAAACTGCAAGGTGTCCTGAGAACTGTCTTGGGTGGCGGAGGTTTGTGCAAATAAATACAGTGCAGGCAGGACATAAATGTTTGAGAAGGCTTTCTGCCCGTGACTTCCGGCCATGACTTTTCTCTCTGCTTGGGAGGCCCACTGGGATCCGGGGCCTGCAAGACCACAGGCTGTTCTTGGAGCTGAGCAGTTATTTTGAAATTGACGGAAGTATGTTTATTTGAGGAAAGGTTAAAAAAAAAAAACATTGGAAGAGACATCCTAAGGTCAAAGCTAGAAAAACACTGTGTGAGAAACAGCTCCAAGGGGCATTTCCTGGGCTGAGAACAGAAGCAGAGTTAGGCTCAAGGGCTGAGTAAACACAGGAGCAGGACATGATTCCAGAGTCCCTGTGCTGCCGTTTGGGTCGGGATAGAACATTCCTTCAAGAGCATGTATTCCGGAGGGAGAGGTGAACCTCTGAGGTGAGCCTTTAGCCTGGTGGTCAAGCCAGGGCTTGGGACACCCACGTGCAACCTGCTCCACCGTTGCCAGTGTGGAATTGCCTTGTTCGAGTCCTGGATGCTCTGCTTCCCATCCAGCCCCCTGCCGATGGACGTGCTGGGAAGCCCAGATCATGGGTCAAGTCCCTGGGTCTCTGCTATGCGTGGGAGCCGCAGGTGGAGTTCTTGGCAGCTGGCTCTTAGGGACGTCCGAGGAGTAAATCAGCCAGTGAATCACCTCTCTCTGTCTGTACCTTTCAGATTAAAATGAATGAATGAGTACTTGAACCTTTGTAAGATAGAGCAAACAGACCATGAAGGCTTTAAATGATCAAGCCCAAGTCTCCCACTGTACCTGCTGTTCCGACAAACTGAAGGGAATGATGTTCTTCCTTGTCCATTGCTCCATAGCCAGATTAGCTCCCTTCTCCCAGCAGCAGGCAGAAACCGTACATTTGATATTCTTTCACAATTTCTCTGTGTCAGGAGTCTGGACACAGCTTAGCTGCGGCCTCTGTCTCAGGGTCTCTTCCCAGGCTGTATTTGTGGTGTCTGCAGAGGGCACAGTCATGTCAGAACAGATGTGCCAGACTCCCCTCCACGCTCATCCATGTGGCACTTGCCAGGATTCTGTCCCCTGTGGGCCAGTGACCTGAATGTCTTGGTTGCTCACTGGCTGTTGGGCAGAGATGGCCTGGAGTCTCTCCCCTGGGGGCCTTTCCATGGAGGTCATCAGCTGCTTCATCAGAGAGAGCAAATGAATAGCACGCATCACCACAGGCGTCCGTGACCTCATCTGAGCCGGGACATCCTGTGACACTTGCCGTGTTGTGCTGAGAAGGCATGCACTGGAGTGGATTACAGCTGGGTATGGTGCAAGTGGTGGGGCTCAGGGAGTGTGGTTTAGAACCTGCCCACCACGCACCCTGACTGATATTTCTTCCGATTAGGCAGTACCTTGGCCATACTGAGTGTTCAACATTTTGAATACCATGGTTGTACCACGGTTCTTGTTAACATCAAAACTAAAATTGTAGTTAAGAAATATTTTTTATTTCTTTGAAATCGAGCAAGTGAGTGAGAGAGTCCATCTGCCAACTCACTACTCAAAATGCCAGCCACAGCCAGGGCTGAGGCCAGGCGTCCAGAGCTCCACCCAGGTGTCCTATGTATGTTGGAGGAGACCCACGCACCCGTCCCATGAGCACGTTTCCCAGGGTGCACACTAGCAGGAGGCTAGATCAGAAGTGGAGCCCACACTCAACCCCAGGCTCTCTGATAGCAGCTGCAGGGACCCCCCATGGTGGCAGGTGGGCCACTGGGAGGAGGGCCTGGAGGAGGTAATTAGGCTAACAGGATTCCGCCCTCTTGAGGGAGTTAGTGCCATTGTCATGAGAGTGAGTAATTATGAAAGGGAGAGTTTGCTTCCTTCTGTCTGCTTCTCTCTTGCTGTCTGTCAAGGCAGGGGCTAGGCCCTTGATGGACACTGGACACACCAGCCTCCAGTGTTGTGAACACTCAATTTCCAACCATTACGAACCACCTGCTCTCAGGTTCAACACCTGGACAGGCTCTGGAGCCCTGGCCTCAGCCTGTCCCAGCCCCAGCCGTGCAGCTTAGGGAGTGAACCAGCACGTGTGTGTCTGGCTTTCTGCCTCATTAATTCATTAAAAGATGACTGCATTAGTTGTGGAGAAGACATGTTCCAAGCAGAGCGGGCCCTGATGCCTGAGCTCATCGGGCTGGCCTCACCTGGAGTGGCCCTCCGTTTTCTCCTGCTTTTGCCGAAGCTCATGAGTTTCTCTGCTGGATACCAGCAGTCACCAGCTGAACGAAGGGGCTGGTCTGAGCACCGCTTGGTCTCACCTTTGAAGCCACACTTGATGGCTTCCTGAGGTGTCGCTCAGGGACTGTCCTGGTGGTCAGAGGCTCGTGTGCTATGGAGATGCTTCTGGAACCCAGGGCCGGTTTGCACCATGTGCTGTGTCACATGACGTCACTTGTCTAGACGGAAGTGCTTTGGGTACTTGGGAGGCGTTTCCTACATTTGCGTATGGCAATGTCCTATTTGTAAGGGCCAGCCCTTGTCTCGCCATCATCCGTGATCCTCCTCAGTAGTCTAAGCAAGCGGTTTTAGAAAATGCGAAAAGCTCCCAGGGATCCATAATTTGACTGTTCAGGGACCCCTTCTCTGCCCTCTACTTAGTCCTGCGTGCGGCTCTGCAGTGCTCGGTCCTTTATCGGTTCTCTTTGTCTTCTCTGCCGCCCCAGGACTCACGCAGGAAGGACTGTTTCGGGTGAATGGCAACGTGAAGGTGGTGGAGGGACTGCGGCTCAAGTTCGAGAGTGGCACACCAGTGGAGCTGGGGCGGGACGGCGACGTGTGCGCGGTGGCCAGCCTGCTCAAGCTCTTCCTCCGGGAGCTGCCAGACAGCATCATCACCTCCACCCTGCAGCCACGCCTCCTTCAGCTCTTCCAGGGTCAGTGCACCTCCGCTTGTCTTGTTGTAAAGAGAGAGGTGCTCAGGCATTTGGTTCGCTTCCCAGATGGCAATAGCAGCTAGGCCAGGCGGAAGCCACGAGCCTACAACTCCATCCAGGTTTCCTGCAGGACTGGTGGGGATGCTGGGCACTTGGGCCAACCTCTGCTGCTTCCCAGGCACGTTAACAGGAAGCTGGATGCCAGGCAGAACAGCCGGGACCTGATCCAGGCACGGTGGTGTGGCATCACCCTTGGAACCTTGAGTCACCGCAGCACCAGGGATCCCCCCACCACACACACACACACACAGGTGGCATCTTAACTATTTGTGCCAAATATCTGCCCACGATGATTTTTTTTTCAGTGAAAAATTAAGTTTTAATTATTTAACATTTAAATGTTGAAGTAAGCTTTGATGTATTTGTGAGCTTCCTGTAACCACCCCGTCTAGTGTTTGCTGCTTAAAGCTTTCTCTTTCCTTCTCAGTCTGTTAGGAAAGTAATTAGGAAAGATCCGTAAATGGAAGTGTTGCAGGCCCTGGCGTCTGATGTCTTCAGTTGGGTCAGTGAGGTGCTTTTTTGAGTGGGGACCCCCGAAGAAGGAACAGGAGTGAGATACTCATTTCTATCTGGAAAATACTAATAATTAAATTGTAGAGTCACCTTTGGGACCAAAATCTCACAGTGTGGTTGCTTTTTGGCCCATGCATGTTGAAATCCCCAAGTAATTGTGTTAACGTGCAGATAAAACATTTTATTTTTATGAAATTACGGTGTGATTTTAAACACAAGCTGCTTTTTAAAAAATAGAGACAGAGAAATGCTTTCCATGCTGCAGTGGCCAGAGCTGAGCTAGCCCAAAGCCAGGAGCCTCCTCCTAGTCTATGTGGGGGACATGATCCCAAGGACCTGAGCCAGCCTCTGCAGCTTTCCCAGGTCATACGCAGAGAGCTGGATTGGAAGCGGAGCAGCCAGGACATGAAACAGCACCGATATGCGATGCTGACACCTGCAGGCAGAGGATTAGCTTGCTATGCCACTGTGCTGGCCCCAGATCAGTAATTATAGGCCTAACCTACCTAACCTTTGGGCACTCTGTCCCAGATACAAGGAAAACAATTTCTGAGGAAGTCCTTTTCTTCCTTATTCTTGCCAAGTGAGCACAGTAAGGGGAAAACATGTTTCTGTGAGCATCAGGGAGCAGGTTGGGGAAGTTTTTGGTGCTTGAAGCCACAGGAGTGAGGTGACTGTGCATGTGCCCTCTGGTGAGGGGTGGGGTACAGGAGAAGAAAGTGCCAGAAGTGTGAGGGGTCCCCCAAAAGTTCATGGATACTGGAAATAAAGAACCAGATTATTTGGCTGTAAAAAAAATCATACATGTGAGAGACCTTCCAAAAGTTTATGGGAAATGCATATTGATAAATTTGGCATAGATTTCAGGGTGTTTTTGTTTGTTTGTTTAGTACTGGAATAAGTGCTATTTTCCTTTTTTTTCTGTGAATTTTTTGAAGAACTCATATTGTATCCGAAAAAGGCCATTGTCATGTACTGGCTAGAAGAGGTGAGGTTGTGTTGGATGACTGCACTAACATTCCGCTGTCTCTGCCACTAACACACCGGCTGTTCTTTGGTTGGCGATATTCCCTGGGACTCCCCGAGTACTGGCTTCCACAGCGCCTCCTTTGCTGGCGTCTCTCAGCTCTCATTCCCTCCGGCGCCTGGCTTCCAGGGTGGCCTCGGCCGTCCTGGGGGAGCAGCTCGGAGCAGCTGGTCTGGCATGCACTTGTTTACCAAGTTCTTGAAGTGAAGGTCACTGGGTCCAAGCAGAGGTTGCCTCTTTGCACTGCCTCCCAGGGCACCCCCACCTGCTTCTATGCTGCAACTGTGGCACTTTAGACCCTTCAAACTCCCTGAGTGGTTTTCTGACACCCCTCTACCGGCTTGGGAAAGGCAGGGCAAGCGTTGCATTGAACAGCTTGCCCTTTGATGAAACCCTCATTCTTTATTGTCTAGGTTTAATTTTCCAATTTCTGGTTCCATCTAATCCCCACACAGGCCTGATTTTGGTCTCACCTTTGGCAGCTTCTATCTGTGTACCTGACCCAACGCTTCTCCTTAGGATGTGACAACCCTGGCATTCCTCTCCAGGGGCCTCATCTGAGGAGTGAGAATATTAGTTTGCTAGAGCTATTATGATAACATAGGTAGTTTCAACAGTAGATATTCATCTCAGTTTCTGAGGCTGCAGGTCAAGGTGCTGGCCAGGTGGGGTTTCTGCCAAATCTTCCTACCCTCTGTTGGTGGGGCTGCCCTTTGCTGGAAAATTATCCACCTTTAACCTTCATTAGCTCTGCTCTGTCAGACTGATGGGTAAGAATGTCCTGGCACTACAGTTTTTATGACCTGTGATCAAAGATTAGCATGTAGGGCTGAAATGGTCACTGTTCCATGGTGTGACTGATGGTAGCCGTTGCTGTATTCCCACTCAACTAGGGTCTTTTTGCATTAAAAAAGAGAGAAATGGTAGGTTTTCACCAATAAATAATAAATAAGTAAAACCACTCCCCAATTGAGTAAAACTGCCCCCAATTGAGTCACAGTGTTGATGCTAGAACTTTGGCGAACATTTGAGACTTGTTGACTGGAAACTGAAATTTCTCATCTTTATATATGTCAGTATTTCAAGAAGGAAACCATTGCTCCTCTTGTGTTTGACAACTGCGTCATTCTTACAAGGAATATTTCATGGAAAACAGGGATGTGGATAAACTTGTGAAAATTATTTTTAAATATTTCTGTAAAAGTTAGTTGGCAATTTAAATATTATGTGCCTTGCAAAGAAACACTTATTACCCAGATATCTTCCCTTGAACAATTATTAATTATTTGACAGTCACTGTGAGGCAGAGCTGCCCTTCATTGGTGTAACCCGAAAGGCTCACAGTGAGGGTGGACATGGGAGGGACTGCAGAACGAGGAGCTGGGAGCTCAACCCAGACCTTCCCCAGTGTAGCGGGGCCCACTCCTTGAGCCATCACTGTGGCCTCTAGTAGGAAGACCGGATCACACCCTGGCTGTAGGGCAGATACTGCCCTGTCCTTAGCATTCTTAGTAATACCCGTAGTATTCTGTGTTTTTAATATTCTTAGCACTCAAAACTCTCGTGAATTTTAGAAGCTTTCATCACCTTTTCTGGAAGGTTTTCATCTAATGTGAGAACGCACTGTCTTATTGTTTGTATTACCTGTATGATTTGCATTTGTATTATGTACTACTGTGATCAGTAGTATTTTTGTTGCGACCGAGGGCTTCCTTTTGGATTGTATCATATACAGGTGTAGGAGGTCAAATGTTTAGTTAAGTGATGGACATTAACATGCTGCTTGGAACACTCGAGCCCTGGGTGGAATGTCTGGGGCCCATGCCCAGCTCAAGCTTCCTGGAGATGTTAGACCCTCTAAAGTGGGAACAACAGCTTGGGTAATTGAGTCCTTGCCATCATGGGAGAGTTGGGTTGAATTCCAGGGACCTACCCTGACCTCTTCCCTATCAAGTATGATCTCTCTCTAACTCACCAACTGTGCTTTTCAAATGAAAAGAAAAAATTTAAAGGCAGGTATCAAGAGAAAAAAAAAGCTTTCTCTCCTCTCTGAAACAGAGCCTGTGACAGGAGGCAGAAGGACAGAAGGAAAGCCATTTTAATTACAGGCGTGAAAACAGGAGTCTGATCTGATTGTGAGGTGTGCAGAAGGGTCAGATGCATTTTTAAAATTTTTAATTTTCTTTTTAGTGGTTTTTTTTTATGTAGTTGAGAGGGGTGCACAACCACATGGACATCTGACTAGGGTGGAGGAAGGTGGGTAGGACAAACGTTTCCGTTGGTTTTTTCTTTTTCCCGTATCCACAGGGGAGGAGGGAGAAGAGAGCTGCTCCTTGCTCTCATACCTGGGGATATAAGATGTTTGGTGTTGCCTTAGGGACGCTAACGTGGGGAAGAATGTTCTGAAGGTGTTCCTTGAGCGATTTCGATAGCTTTGAGAAGTTGTGGGTTATATTGCAGGATTAAGAAAATCTTTCCAAGGTCTGTTGATTGACCAAGTCTACTTCAGTGCATCCACAGACCCAGGATCATGCTACAAGGCTTGGCCAGAGTTGTTCAACCTCTTCTGCTTTCCATTCTCTGATGAGGAAGTTGACACCCCATGTTGACCTAGATGAGCTGACCATCATACCCACTGTATGCATCTGGGTGTGCTGTCCACTGCGCTGGCATCAGCAACCGAGGTGGCTCAATCCCCTCTTTATAGCATACTGATCTACCAACTGGAATAGGGGTTAGAGGATTCTGCAGGGTGCTCATGGTGCCAGTTACCAGAGATGAGGAGAGGAGGGATATGGTGAGTAAAAGCTGTCTCCTTAGGCAGATGTAAAGCCTTTCGGGTGTTATCTCGGCCGACTAGAGAAGGGTCTGGCAGTTTCCTCGGCAGTGATGTGTAGAGCATCTGCTCTCAGAGGAAGCCCCTGCCTGCAGCTGCTGCTCCCATCCGAGGGTCCCAGTTTGGAGTAGCTGGGGATAGTCATCACACCAGAGCTATATCTTTGGGGAGACATTTCCTGATTGCCTTCACAAGCAGTTTCATTGTCAAGCAAGGCTATTTCTATAATCAGCCGGCACAAACATATGGGATAATGTGCAGGTGCACTTGCGGGCGGGGGGATCCAGAGTTTGCTTCCTTGCTGTGCTGAGTTTCTAATACTCTCTGGAGGAAGATGTGAGACACTCAATGAAGTGGGTGTTGATTGAGCGCTTACTGATTAAGTGTAAAGGCAGCTCAGTAGAGGGCGTAGAACATGCCGTAGGTGTCACACCATGTAGCCCTTACAAGGTAAATATTCCTCTTGAATGTTTTAGGCAGAAAATGTGTGAGAAGGGATCTCTGCTGAAGCTCTGCTACAGTAGGAACATGCACTGCAACTGGTTACTCCAAAGCTGTCAGGGTCAGGTCCTGTATAGGGGGTTGAGTACCTTTTGCTTTTGCTGCCTATTACAAGAGGTTAGATTTGACTGACCAAAATAGTCTCGTCTCTCCTTTTCTACTGTGTCTTAATATAAACTAAAAATGATTTTGATATGATTTCCATTGGGAAACCTACCCTACTTTCATAACTCAATTCTCATAAAAAATAGCAGATTAACAGTTTTGTTGATGTGACATCACAATTCGGGGCCACATTTCTGTTTTCTGAAGTGTTGTCGTGGGGTTTTGAAGTAGGTTCTGTGTCAAGAGCAAGCTATTTCATAATTGAGTGTGCTTAGCATTTTTCTGATAAACTTCCTCTCTGCCATACTTTGTAAGATGGAATTATGGAGCCTCAGACTAAGCATTTTTTTTCAGACACTAAAGCCAAACCAAAATGACCCTGGGGACTCATCTGGGTCTTACAGTGAGGATGGTGACCTTCACAGCAATAATGTGGCACAAGTCTAGAGTCATCTGTGCTTGTAACACACTATTGACTTTGAACTTGCCTGGTGTCTGAAGTTCTAAGATCAAATAAGACTATGTTCAGTTGGCAAACCGCTGAACTTGCATGCCAGGTTGTCACCCTAGGCCAGTCACACTGATCCAGTCTGCCCAATACCTGGTGACGAATTCAACCTCAGGGATTATAATTTTCCCAAGAGGGCTATGTCCTTTTACACTGCATTCAAAGAATAAATCAAATGAGACAAAATAATTCCAGAATTCTTGGTGGTGGTGCTTTTTTTTTTTCAGGTCGCACAAAAACAGAAAAAGCAAAACTAAGCAGATGGAAGTATATAAACAAAGATGTGCCCCATGAGGACTGTGCTTGGTGGTTTGGGTGCTAGTGAGCTATTAGCAGTGACAGAAAGCACTTTTCACTCCAGCAAAACCCTGGCAACACCTCTAACACCTTCACAGAGGGAATGCTCCCAGGATAACCAAGTCACAGTGAAATGTATCTCACATGGCAGTTGAAAGCCACTGGCATTTATTGTTCCAGGAAATGTATTATCTTAGGGACACTTTTGTGGCACAGAGGGTTAAATTGCCACCTTTGATGCCGGCACCCCATATGAATGCTGTTTAAGCCCCAACTGCTCCCCTTGCAATCCAGCGTCCTGCCAATGGCTTGGAAAAGCGGTGGAAGATGACCCAAGTGTTTGGGCCCCTGCCATCCGTGGGGGAAACTCAAATGACCCAGTGCCAGCCATTGTAGTCGTTTGGGAAGGGAGCCAGCAGAAGCAAGATCTTTCTGTATTCTCCCTTGCTGTCTCTGCCTTTTGAATAAAAACTCCTAAAAAGAAAATCTATTGTCTTGGGTTCCAGAAATGAAACAAGTCCTGAACGCAAACTGTCTCATCTACAAATGGGAGCAGACATGACCATGGAGGTACTGGTGAGCGAGAGGGAAGTAGCGGGCATCCTTGCTGTTAGCCAGCCACTTGACTCTAGAGTTTGTGTGATAAGAGAGGAAAACCCTGTTTGGAGTTAATGTTGTTAGAGCATAGCTGCATTAACTATAACTGAAATACTGCTTTATTAAGATTCACAAGAAACATAACACAGGAAAGCCCACATCAAAACACAAGTATCTATCAAAGACTTCTATCTATACCTGATTTGTGCCAGACCAATTCTTTGTGTCAAAGGCTTGAGCAGACAACTCAGTTGAGAGAGAAGCTGTAAAAGATCTTTGGTGATTAAGTTTTCCTACTGTCCGGTTAAGCTTATTTCCAGTATTAACAGCCTGCCATCTTTGAGTATTTCTGTATAATATTTTACCCTAGGATGACATGTTCCATGACTTTTATTCTTAGTTTGGTTATATACATAATGTATTTATGCTCCTGTGTTTTGGACATAGATTTAAGTTCTAAGCAACAAAATGCTATAGAATGGGATTTATTTATTTTAGGATTAAGTAGAAAACCATTTTCTTAAAAAATTTAATTTCCACGAAAGAGTTATGGAGAGAGAGTTGGCAGTATTATAGTCAAAGCTACGTAAGCATGGATGGGAAGATTCTGGATGCAAAGGGAATTTCTAGAAGACTAACAAATTGAGGGGATGGTACCAAGGCCCAAAAACAGATGGTTAGCAGGGAATTATTTTTTTAGTTGAGTAAAACATACATCAAGTAAACTTTACCCTTATAATCATATCTTACAGTTTACTGGCATGTAGTACATTGGCCGTGTTGGGCAACCATTGCCACTCTTCCAAAACTTTCTCATCATTCCAAGCAGAAAAGTGGTAATAGAACCTTAATGAAAGGTGACCAGAGATGTTAGAGAGCAAACATGAACAGATCCTGGTGGCTGTAAGACGTAGCGCAAGAAAAGAGCCAGAGCACTGTAACGTTTTAGTTAAAAATCAGTGAGAGGAAGTGTGCTGGCCTGACACTGGTGGTGGTTTGGGGGATGGCCACAGACGCCGGAGTGGAGTTTGGTAGACACTAATGAATGGAGTAGGAAGTTTGGAGAGCAGAGTGTAGTAGCACCAGGGAGAGCTACCTGAAAATGCTGTGTATTGAGCAGGCCAAGGCTATCCTGTTCTTTGGGTCTCAGTAATGCACATCATTTTGGAGTGGGGCCCTTGGCTGCCATAGGAGCAGCAGGTACATTCCTTTAATCTGTCAGACCTGACCCTTTGTCCTGAAAGGAAGGGCCTGTCCACAGCTTTGCAGGAGCCTGGCCTTAGCTGACTGTAGCTCTCTGCCCACTTTCCGCTTAACTGAGGCTTAGTCCCAAAGCTCAGAGATGCTGCCAAGTTGAGTGGAGTCTTATAATCTTTTTATGGAGGCTTTATTAATTGTCTGTCACTGAGATCCAGAGGAGGTAACCTGAGTAGTCTGGATAAATGGTGATGATGGAAGTTAAGTGGGGAAGGCTGGGCCCATGTTGTGGTATGGTGGGTAGATCAACTTCATGGGATGCCTGCATATCAGAGTGCCAATTTGAGTCCTGGTTGCTCCACTTCTTACGCAGTCCTCTGCTCATGTGCATGGGAATGCAGTGGAGGATGGCCTTAGTGCTTGGGCTCCTGCCATTCATTTGGGACACGTGGATGCAGCTCCTGGTTTCGGCCTGGTCCAGCCCTGTTCCTTCACTCCACTGGGGAAATGAACCAATGGATGGAAGATCTCTGTCTTCTTTCTGTCTCGTTCTATCTACATTTCAGATGGATAAAATACATCTTTGGAAAAAATCTTTGACAGAAGAGCGAAAGGCTGTTGAGGTGTTACAATGAGGGGTGCGTTTAAATTGGTGAGTGAACTGAAGGCCAGTGCAGTGTCCAGCCCTGTGCACTTCAGAGTCATCTGGGTGGGCTTTTCCATGTTTATAACTTTCTAAATCTGGTTATTGAAAATGCAAATGGGCCAAATTAGCTGATACCACTTCTTTTACTCCAACTTAAGTAATAGTACTACACCAAGATTTTGTCTAGGTGCGTTACTTTCTGCTTGGTTTTTAATTCCTAAATAGCAAATCCTACAAATAATTCATAGATATTAAGGGAGCTGAAGTATAGGATAATACATGCCAAAGAGCAGGCACCTAGAATGTGCAGAACTTGAGTCTGGCACACGTCAAGCCCAGGACCTGTTGGTTAGACAAAGAGAAACGGAGAGTGCGCACAAGCATTTTCCTCTGCTCATTTGGTTTCCAAATGCCCAGCTGAGAACACAATCCAGGCCTCCCATGTAGGTGTAGGGACTCGCTGGAGCCACTTGAACCATCACCTGCTGCCTCCCAAGGATGTCAGGCTGGAGGTGGAAGTGGAATGAGACTTGAACTGACACTCCAGGAGGGGATGCAGATGTCCCAGAAGTCATCTTAGCAACGGTACTGAATGCCCACTCTCAACCTATTTTAAAAATTATTACATCAAGTGTAGTGCTTTGGTTGGGTTGCCCTACTGGAACACCACCAAGTATATTTTTTTCTCACAGTCCTGGCAGCTAGGAAGGCCAGATTCAGGAGGGCAGCAGAGGTGGTTTCTGGTGAGCCCTTTGTCTCTGAATGTCTGGCAGGTGGTTACCCTCCCATAGTGGGCCTCACTTGGCCTTCACTATGCTGGAGCCTTCTGAGGGCCCCTCCCTCCTCTCACGGAGACACCTACCTGCTCTATCTGATTGGGAGCCTGCTGGTATGGTCTCATTTAACCTTAATTATTTTCTTCAAGGCCCTGCCTTCAATTTAGACACATTGGAGATTAGGAATCTACCCTCTGAATTGGGTAGAGACAATATCCCGCCCTCGGCACTGTGCTTTTCAAAATTTACCCTCATTTGAGAAATGTTAGAGTGAAAAATGAATTAGTAAAATGTCTGCCCTGGGATGTTAATTAAGGTCTCAGGGTTCAAAATCATTATTAGAGAATTGATTTGTTTTTGTCGTAGAAATCCTTAAAGACTTGCAAAGCTGGAAATAAGAAATTAGTTTAAGAGAAATGATATGGGAGAGGGGAAAGGGGTAGAAGATGTGTTTTCTTGGTACAGATAATGTCTGTGTTTTTAGTTTAATATTGGTTCTGCTTGAAATTCTGCTTGTATTCCTCTTAGTGATGACAATAATAGGTGCTTATAAGTGATCATTTACTGTGTTCAGCTTGGTATGTAATAGATATCTTACATTTTTTGTTCTATTTTAAAGAAAATGTTTATTGGGGCCAGCTTTGTGGCACACTGGGTTAAGCCACTGCCTGCAATGAAAGCAGTCCATATCTATGATGATTTGAGTCCCAATTACTCCACTTTTGATCCAGCACCCTGCTCAGGCACCTGATGGTGGGATGAATATATGGTTTCCTGATACCCATGTTGCAATTCCTGGCTCCTGGCTTCATCCTGACTGTTACCATTGGGGCAGTAAACTAGCAGATGGAAAACTCTTCTCTGTCTCCCTCCCTCCCTCCCTCCCTCCCTCCCTCCCTCCCTCCCTCCCTCTTCCTTTCAAATAAATACATATTTTAGGTTTTGAATAATTATTTTTCATCTACTTGAAAAATAAAAGAGAGAGTACACATAAGTGAGCGCAAGAGCGAAAGCTTCCATCTGTTAGTTCACTTGGCAAATGCGTGCAACAGCCAGAGCTGGGCTGGACTGAAGTTAGGGACCCAGAACTCCTTCCGGGCCTCTCATGCAGGTGACCGGGGCCCAGGCACTTGCCTCTCAAGACATATTAGCAAGAAGCTGGATCAAAAGTGCAGCAGCTAAGTCTTGAAGCCAGGGACTCAGGTAGGATGTAACCCAAACAGCAGCCTAAACCATTGAGGCATAATGTGACCCATACATCATCCTTCCCTCCCTTCCTCCCTCCTTCCCTCCCTCCCTTCCTTCCTTCCTTCCTTCCTATATTTACTTTTCCCATGGGTTTAACACTCTATTAGGTAATAATATCAACACATGGCAAGGAGGAAAATATTAGTTACAACAAAGAGCAACAACAAAAATATCAAGCAAAAAAGAAAAAAAAAAAAACCTTGTGTTCCTTGAGAGTATAAACAAAGACTGTACCCAGTAATCAGATCCCTAAATGTCACTCTCATCTCACATCTGTATCTCCCATCTGTAGATTACATTTTTTTTTGTATTCTGTGTAGTTCTGACAAATTAGGGAAAACATGATAGTTGTCTTTTGGGGACTGGCTTGTTTCTCTAGGCATAATGGTTTCCAGTTGCATCCGTTTCATTGCAAAAGACAAGATACATGATCTGTTTTAATCCTAGCACCAGCTCTGATGAGGTATTGGCAGTATAGTCTCCATTTTGCAGACAGGATTCAAGATCATTTGACTACTTTCCACTCACAAATTGCCCATTTGCTAGCTGCATTAGTGCAGGCAACTTACCTAATCTTTCGTGTTCGAGTACGGTAGGGACTTTTGCTCCATAGTAGTTCCTCCACAATGTAGTGATGTAAAACAGTAATGTGTGTTTTCTCCCAGTGTTTGTGTGTTAGGATTCAGTTCTGCTTTAGGTGGAGAAGGTCTTGGGAAGTTGGGGTCTGAGCCATCCTCGAATGAGCTGGAGAATCTGCTTCCGCCAATGGCTGCTTCATCTGCTGGGGTGTCCATGCTGTGTGTCAGTAAGAGGCCTCAGGTCCTTTTCCTGGGACAGCTGCTGGAATGTTCTCTGAGCTTGGTAGCTGGCGTCTCTTGGAATGTGCAGTTTCAGAGAGATGGAAACTGTTCTGTTTATGACTTCAGTGCAGCCATCAAATAGTACTACGTCCTGTGTTCTGTTTGGTGGGAGTACTACATCGTATGTTCTGTTTGGTGGGAGTACTACGTCCTGTGTTCTGTTTGGTGGGAGTACTACGTCCTGTGTTCTGCTTGGTGGGAGTACTACGTCCTGTGTTCTGTTTGGTGGGAGTACTACGTCCTGTGTTCTGTTTGGTGGGAGTACTACGTCCTATGTTCTGTTTGGTGGGAGTACTACGTCCTATGTTCTGTTTGGTGGGAGTACTACGTCCTGTGTTCTGTTTGGTGGGAGTAGATAATCAGGAGGAGGGGCATTAGGCTTTGTCTTTTCAAGGGAGATATGCCAGCCTTTGTTCTCATTTTTAAACCACCACTCAGTTTTTCTCTTAAGTGTAGATAGCAATAGTGAGTTTCCATCTTGGTTTCCCATGTGGGTGACAGGAAGTCAAGTACATATGCCTCTGTTTTTTTGCCTTCCCAGCTGCGTTGGCAGGGAGCTGAGTCAGAAACGGAGCAGCCAGGAATCCAGCTGTGACTGGAATCAGCTCTCCAATGTGGAATTGCGGGTGTCCCAATCAGTGGCGTAGCTCACCACACTGCAGCAGTCAGCCCCAGGGGAATCATTTCCAAGTCAGATGGTCAGAAGGGTATTAAAAAGGGGGAGGGGAGTGAGGTGATTCTATCCCTGGGGTCTTGGAGGACTGGCTCAGACAGTGTGCCCTCTAGACAGAGATGTGCATGAATAAAGAATTGGTAAAGCCTACGTGTATGATGGAAACAATAAGGAGTGTGTGTGTGTTGGGGAAGAAATGCAATTGGTTTTGGTGATCTAGTAAAATTGTTGGTCAGTTACTGAAAGGACATCTTGCGAACTTATTAACTTCAGTAAAACTCAGTATCTTCAATGTTGGTATATTCTGTTAGTGAAAGACATTCCTATCAAACAAATACATGCTTCTTTAAAACAACAAAAACAGAAACAGAAAGCTTCCTAAAGAAACCACCACACCTTTGCAGCTTTCTGGCTTTTCCAGAAGGTCAGTTTTAATTGGTTTAGCTGGTACTTTGGATGATTGCTGCCATTTAACACCATTCTTACAATGTTGGATGTTGATGGTTTCATTTCAGATAGCATCCCATCACTTCTGCGCATATAACAAGTGTAGTTAGCTTTATTGCACTGTCACCTAGTTCAAACAATTTCTCCCAACTGTTGTAACTCATTTCTAGTCCAGTCCCACTCATAATTAATCTTTGACTTGTTATGACTGTAAGAATGTGTGTGTGTGCACGCACACGTGTACACATGCAGTCTATCTGCTGATATTGGTATTTGTCTTATTTATTTACATGGAGTTTTCCAGAAACCTTTTTATAGTAGTTTTTTTTTTCCCAACTGCTCCAGCAAATCCATGGTGTGCTCATGTTTCCCATTCAGCCACCATGTTGCTGAAGAACATGGATGGGAGGGAGGTGGGAAAGGTACCTGTCAACAGGCTCAGTGTTTCTTAACAGGCTTTCACTATTGCCTGCTTTCCCTCTGTGTTCCTTACGTGGCCCTGAACTCGGGTGTGTGGGAGCGCTTTGGTCTTCACATGGAGATCAAGCCTTAGCAGCAGCACCTGCCTGCTGACCCGCTTCCCTGGGTGTCCTGGTGTGGCAAGGCTCCCGAGCCTGGCAGCCTGCTGAGCAGTCTGTTTGCTGTTTCCTGCATCCACTTCCACATGGCTTCTGAAATCACACTATCTCTGCTTTTTTAGCTATTCTTTTTTCCTTTTTGGGCCTTGGATGTTTATGTTTTTTGAACACATTTTACACTCATTTGGGTGGAGGTTTGGGAGGAAAATTAGAAAGACGCATATGATCAATCTAAGTGAGAATTCTCCCTTGCCTCTTTGTTTTTAACCTAGATCCTTGTTTAAATGGGGTGGAATTTTATGATAGCAGCTGTTCAAACAATATGTGAGCGCTAAGTTCCTGATAATGTAGACAGCAACTGTTCTCTTTAGAAAAGCCACCTTAGGAACAGAGCCCATCATATCAGTACAATGGCAAATTGCAAGGAAATCTAATTTAATAACTTGGTTGTAAGCCTTGAGTTCTAATTTTCTTCATTCTCTGAGGACTTCAGTGGGTACTGTGGAATTAAACCTGTCTTTGCAATCAGAATCCCATTTGTAATGTTTGAGGCTGAGTGATTTTGTGTTGCACGTGTAGAGGTGTTTTACAAATGTTGGCTGGATTCTAGCCATTAAGCAATGTCATTCCTTGGCTAATTGGAACTCCATAGAAAGTCTATGACTTATTTGCTTTCCTGGGTTAATTCCATCTTACTAATTTTATTTCTGTTGGCAGTATTCAACCCTTATAGATTTCTGTTCCTATGAAAAAAGAGTAATTATATTTAAACTCTAAGGTTTACCCATGTCTATTTTGAATATGTGTCTTTTGGGTTTTCTAAGGCAATACCCAGTATTTAAACTGTTTTTTTTTTTTCTGTAGCTAGAGCTGAATTAAAGGTTAGCATCTATGTTGACCAAGGTCTGTCAATCAGATGTACAAGCCACTGCTGCAGTCGGTCAACAGTGTGGTGCCAAGGTTACCAGGTTTCCACAGGTGTTTCCTAACATTGTTGGCAGTGTTCTAATTGGTCCATCCAGATAGACAATTAGGTGACCAAAAAATCTCTTGCATTTATAATGCCCCTCTGATATCTGGAACAGCAGGTGCTGATAAATAGATTCTTTTCTTTTCTTGTGGCTGAGTCCATGGATACATCCTACATTTTTCTCCTTGTGACCTTTGGCTTTGCTATAGTAACTAGGGGGTAAACTTATGCCAAGTTGAAAGGAAAAGCCATTCCTAAGTGAATTTATTCCATGCAAGGGTAACTACCGTGTCTTGCAGTACCTGCCTGAGGGGGTGAGTGCGTGTGTGTCTGTGAGCATGTACATTTACTGGTTAGTAATTCTTTTATGTCATCTTAAGGGGCTATTAGGAGAAGAGATAGATATATTAACCAATAGGAATGGCCAATTTTATTTATGTATATATATATTATATATAATATGTATTACATATATGTGTGTGAGTGTATACACACACAAACACACACATATTAGCCAGTGGGATTGCTCGTAAACTGGTTTGTTTAGATACAGTTTACCCAGCATGAAGCTGATTCGCGTAAAGCACATACACTTCAGTAGTTTTCAGAGTATTCAGAGCACAACCATTACTATGGTTTAGTTCTAGAACATCTTCATGACACCACAAGAAACCCCATTTCCACTGGAAGTCATGGCCTTGCCTCCCACTGTTGCTTTTCTCCACCTGTGTCCAGGCAAGCCTTATAATCTGTATGTATGGACTTGCCTTGTAAGTACATTTCATATAGTTGGTCTTTATGACTGATTTCTTTGACCTAGGGTAATGTTCTAAGTCTTATCCAATTTGCAGAATGTGCCAGTACTTCGCATTTTTGTTAGATTTATTTATTTTCACAGGAAAGGCAGATTTATAGAGAGACTGAAAGACAGAAAGATCTTGATCTTCCATTTACTGGTTCATGCCCCAAATGGCCACAACAGCCAGAGCTGAGCCAATCTGAAGCCAGGAGCTAAGAGCCTCTTCCAGTTCTCCTATGTGGGAGCAAGGTCCCAATGCTTTGGGCCATCCTCCACTGCTTTCCCAGGCCATAAGCATAAGCAGGGAGCTGGATGGTAAATGGAACAGCTGGAACATGAACCAGCACCCATATGGGATGCTGGTGCTACAGGGTGGGGGATTAACCATTTGAGCCATTGTGCTGGCCCCATTTTCTTCCTTTTTGTGGCTGGCTAGTATTATGTTTTCTGAACACTCAGATGCCGCATTTCACTTATCCATTCCATTATTTGGTGTACATTGAGACTGCTTTGTCTGTTTGACTGCTATGAGCACATGTAAGTTTGTGTGTGGACATGTATTTGTATTTCTCTTGAGTGAATATTTAGGAGTGAATTGCCGCTTGATATGGTAACTTTGATATATTTAGTTTCTGGAGAATTATTTTCCAAAGTAGCTTTGCTTTTTTATCTTGTCACCAGCTGTGAATGAAAGTGTGTAATTTTTCTATATTATTGCCATCTCCTATGATTGTCTTTTTATTTTAGCCACCCTTAGTGTAAAAGTAGCAGAATTTTCTAACATAAGGAAGAGTTATGAGCTCGAAGAAGAGAGAAGAGATCGAGCAGGTCCAAGCAAGGTGTGAATGTCTGTTTGAGATTTTAGAATGACTTGGAACCTGGGGGAAGTCTGCAGGAAATTCTTCACCTTTCTCCTAATAATTTTTTTTGTAAGATTGTATTTTTATTTGGACGGCAGAGTTACAGAGAGAAGGAGAGTCAGAGAGAGGTTTTCTATCTGTCATCATCTGGTTCACTCCCCAAATAGTCGCAATGACTGGAGCTGAACTGGTCCTAACCCAGGGTCTGGGAGCTTTTTTGAGGCCTCTCACATAGGTGTAGGGTCCCAAGGACTTGAACTATTCTCTGCTTTTTCAAGTCATAAGCAGGGAGCTGAATGAAAGTGGAGCAGCTAGGAAATGAACCAACACCCATATGGGGTGCCAGCACTGTGGCAGAGGCTTAGCCTACTATACAAAGGTATCATCTTTTTTTTTTCTAATACTTTTATAGGAGGGATGTTTTGTTTGGATTGAGCTGGAAGAGGACCAAATATCTAACAAATTAATTACATAAAATTTAAGCCAGCATGGTAGCGTAGCATGGTAGTTTCCATCCACTGCTTCCCACGTGGACACCAGTTCTTATCCCAGCTGCTCTGCCTTCAATCCAGCTTTCTGCTAATGGCCTGGGAAAGCAACAGAGAATGGCTCAAGGCTTTGGGCTCCTGAAACTGCTTGTGAGACCCGGAAAAGGCTCCTGGCTCCCAGCTTTGTATTGGTTTAGCTCTGATCATTGCAGCCACTTGGGGAGTGAATCAGAGGATGCAAGACCTCTTTCTCTCTCTGTCTTTCCTTCTCTGTCTCTCTCTCTTTTTTTTTTTTTAACTTTGAAGACAACGTGGGCCCCCAGAGTAAACCACAGCAGATTAAGCTACCACCTGCAGTGCTGGTTGCAGTATTGGCTACTTTACTTCCTGTCCAGTTTCCTGTTAGTGCACCTGAGAAAGCAGTGGAAGCGGGCTCAAGAGCTTGGGGACTTTGCCATCCTGTAGGAGACCTGCATGTAGTTGCAGGCCCCTAGGTTGGACGTGACCCAAACCCTTCTGTTGCAGCCATTTGTGGAATTGACCATTAGGTGAGACCTCTCTTTCCTCCCTCTCCCTCCTTCTCTCTTGTCTGTTTTTCTCTTTCTCTTTGGAATTCTGCTTTTCAAATACATAAGGAAAGCATAAAGAAAAGTAGACAGCTTGTGTTAATTGCAAATCAGCCCCTATGAAGTAAATATTGAACAATTGTTCAAGAATATCAAGTGGAAAGGGTGCCAGATGATGACCTTGTTAACCTCCAGTGGCTCGACCCTGACTCTGTTTAGTTGTGTTCTGAACACCTGCTGTACTGAACCCAAAGATAACCAGTGTTCTACACTGACACCATAAACAGTGTGAAGCCCTGAAGAGGAAAAAAAAAAAAAAAAAACAAGGAGGGGAACAAATAGAATAGACATCAATAGTTCTGGACCCGATAATGAGCTCCTGTCACACCTGATTCACCCACAGGCCTCTTCAAGCTGAGTGTTTAATCATTGGTGCCTAGAAAAGAAGAAATGGTGCTAATCTGATTTCCACTGAACATGCACAGGAACTGCACTTTGCCCACTTGATATAACACAAGATTTATGGAGGGAGCCAGGTTTTATTAGTTGGGATATTGTATTGTGGGCGGTACCCCTTCCTGTGTGCCCTGATTGCTTTTCTCAGCCTCCAGTGTGCTTACATTTTCCCACAAGCAGTTTGTTCAGCTGTTAAAGGCTTTGTATTTAACACCTGACCTAGATAGGAGCTCCTAGTTCTGAAATATAAGTAGACTGTTTTACATTTTTCTTACATATATATTTTTAATGTATATCACCATTCATCCATTGACAGGCACCCAGGACATATCTGCAGAAGAGATTTGATTCGCTGATATTTATGTGTCATCAGGGGTTTGTTTTTGGATATAGGAATGAAATGTGAAGTGTCACCCAGCTCTTTGTTCTTCAGGCAGGCCTTGACTCTTGCTTGAGCAAGTCACTTCTGGAAACAAGTTTTCGTTTAAATATGGGCTAATTTGGCAGTTAGTGCAACTCTGCGTCTTACAGATCTAATCAGAATAAGATTTATAGTTTCATTAGTGGTGTTGAAGAATAGACTGTTACTTATTAAGTTTTATTAACTGCTTTATCATGCTTCCTTTGAGAGATACTTGTGAGGCCTTTTGAGAACTTTGTCGCAGTCACAGGCTGTGAGAGATCTGTAAAAACGTCACCTTTTTGCAAAGGAAAATGGTGGTTCCATGAACCGTGAGATATCATTGTGTTGTGTCCATGACACCTCATCAGTCTGAGGAAATGAGTCCACTCCAGAAAGGGATCCAAGTTCATGGACATTTCATGATTTTCTCCCCATTCTTTGATATATATTTAGAAAGAAACAGAATTTATAGTGTGTTTGTTTTCATATAGCTTGTAGAACATTTTTTTCCCATTTTTTGTGGTTCTTATTCAAATAATACGACCCAGATTTTTTTTTTTTAGAATGTGTTTGTTTTTGTTGGGAAGTCAGACTTACAGAGAGAAGGAGAGACAGAAAGAGCCTCCATTCACTGATTCACTCCTCAAGTGGCCACAATGGCTGGAGCCAATCCAGTTCCAAACCAGGAGCCAGAAGCTTCTTCTTGGTCTCCCACACATGTGCAGGGTCCCAAAGCTTTAGGCCATCCTCTGTTGCTTTCCCAGGCCACAAGCAGGGAGCTGGATTGCAAGTGGAGCAGCTGGAACAACAGCCAGCACCCATATGGGATCCTGGCACATGCAAAGTGAGGACTTTAGCCACTAGGCTACCACGCTGGGCCCTATCCCCCAGAATTTATGAGATGACTAGGTTCTGTGGTAGGTATTTGGCTCAGGTGATAAGGCACACTACTTGGGGCAGCCATATCCCAACTGAAGTATGAGGTTCAAGTCCCAGTTCCACTTGCGATTCCAGCTTTCTACTAATGTGCATCCTGGGAGGCAGTGGGGATGGCTCAAGTGAATCTCTGCCATCCATGTGAGCAATATGCATTGAGTTCCAGACTCACAGTTTTGTCTTGGCACAGACTCCAACTGTTGAGGGCATTTGGAGAGTGAACCAGCAGATGGCAGATCTCTCTCTCTCTCTCTCTCTCTCTCTCTCCTGTTGATGGTGGATGTAGTGGCTTAAAACAATGCAAATTTATCATCTCACTTTCTGTGGGTAAGGAACAGGTGGACTCAGTGCAGGCGCTTCTGCAGTTTTCTCAAGCCATCATCAAGATGACAGTCAGCCTGGGCTCTGCTTGGGAAGGATTCTGCTGCCCGATTTACTCAGGTTGTTGGCATAACTCAGTTGTGAACAGTTGTAAGGTACAAAAGGTTGCTGTTGCCTTGCTGGCTTGGGAGCTGTCTTGAACCAGCCAGCATTCTGGGTCTTGTGCCCTCTGCGCATCTCCAGTGTCTGCCACAGCTCATTTGCTTATCCGAGTTTTCACAAATCCTTCTATAAGGTTCAGTGAAGGAGGGGCCAGGGTAGGATAGGGAGCAATAACTTCCATCAATCTCTCCTCATGGGGATAAATATTTTGGTGGTCAAAATCGTTGACCTGCTCAAGGCTCTGAGCTGTATCATGATAGAGATTAGCATTTCACCAGTTGTTGAGTTTTTTTTTTTTTTCTCCTTGAGGCTAAGATTAAAAGTGCAATGTCAGGCCACTGAGAAGTCAAGGCAGCTGACAAGCACCAGGACAAACATCAGGAAGAGAGTGAGGTGCTGTCCTCTGATACAGGTGCAGCATTGCCACTGTGAGCCTAATCTTTTAATGAAAGCAAATATTTGTCACGTGGTTCAGTGTTTGCTGCTTAACCTGGAACAAAAGTATTTATGGCCTTAAAGTGCTGGGTAGATTGCTCTGCACTCTATATCCACTATACTTGTTTGATATTTGCATTTGAGCTTAAGGGAAGGGTCGGAGTTTGCCCACAACAAAGGAAAGCATTCATGCAAACTTGAAAACTCTGAAGGGTCAGTGAAGAAAAGTAATTTTTATCCTAGGAAAAGCTTGGCGTTCAAGAAGATAGTAACCTGCAATTTCAAATCATTGTTGCTGTCTGCAAAATTGTATTAAAATGTTTAAACTCATGAATTATAACATGTAATTTTAGTTATTATTCCAATTCAGTTCTAGAAATAATGGCCAAATTAAATCAATTTGAATGCATCCATCAGTCTGCAGAAGTGTAGCTGTTTCTAGTTCTGTGGCCTGAGTGGAGAACTACTGGATGTTCTTGCCATGTGACAGTCAAATAAGCCTTTTCCTTGCTGTTAAATACTGCTGATCGCAGGGTTCCTACATAACACCCAACCAGCTAGTTATGTAGATGACCCCCAATCGTTCCGCATTTCCTTAGAATATATTTGAAGAATGCAGGCTCATTTGTTCCTATGCTAGTGTGTCTCACTATGTGCCTTTAAATTGTGGGTCATTCTAGTAAAGTGATTTCCACATCACTTTTTAAAAAGTAGGTTGTTAATTTGAAAGGCAGTGTTGGAAAGAGAGAGGAAGATGCAGAGAGGTCTTTCATCTGCTGCTTCAGTCCTCACTTGGTCACAGTGGTCAGGGCTGGGCCACGGTGAAGCCAGGAGCCAGGAGTTTCATCCAGGTCTGGCACGTGCATATAGGGGCCCAAGCACTTGGGCCATCTTCTGCTGATGGCCCAGGCACATTAGCAGGGAGTTGGATTGTAAGTAGACCAGCTGGGACTTGAACCCACAGGCAATGGATTTACCTACAATGCCACATCATTGACCCTTAATAAGCTCATTTATGCTACACTATTTCATTTGTGGTACTTTGCATATTCTTCCACAAGCTTCTGCTGAATGTGTTGAGCCATTATTCTTCTCACACAGAGGGAATAGTGTGTATAGGAGTGTCACAGGCTGCCAGTAACTGATGTTTATCACATACACCTGAAACTGTAGCACAAATTACCTTTCCTGGGTACACATTAGTATATAATTGGTATGAAGGCAAAGGAGGAGAAATGTCATACTAATAAGTTAAGCTAATAAGTGTGCTGTCAATATGTTTGAACAAGGATTCAGAAGGTAGATTATAAATATTTAAGGTTCAGGGATGAGTGTGCTGCTGTTGTAGAAGATCCTTAGCTTCTTGCCCAGTGAGGAACCTCATGAACTTCTTACATGGAGTATGAGACTAACCTGGGCTAGGAGGAGGCCGATACAATGTATATTCTTTCTCTGACATTTTTCTGCCAAGAGCATATTAAGTATTCAGTAATTCTTCCACTGACTTTGTAAAGGATTTCATGTTATTTTGTTAAACTTGAACCTTTTATATCTTTCTCCTTTGCCGTTATTTGTTAGTTTTATTTCAATTAGATATACTGAATATTGCATTTCAAAATGTCAATAATTAGAAATACTGATTATTGCATCTCAAAAATTGGAAGTAAATGACAAAACACTGCTTGTTTTTCAAAGGTGTTATTGTTGTAAATGCAAAACTGATTTGAATAGTTGCCTTATTTTATCTGTTAGTTTCACTTATGTCCTGCATTAGAGTTTTTGTTTCATTTCAAAGTCTGAAGACCAGAGGCCATTGTTGACACTGTTGATATGCTGTTGCTTATATCTTCAAATGCTGGGTATTAGATCACAAATTTATTTATTGGAAAAAGAGAAAGAGAGCCTCTCTCCACTGGTTGATTTTTATTCCTTTAAATACCTGCAGTAGCTGAGGCTGAGCAGGCCCAAGTTGGAAAGTCTGGAACTCAAATTTGTCTGAGTCTCCCCTGTGGGTAGCCAGGGCCCAAGTACTTGGGGCATCACCTGCTGCTGTCCAGGAGCACATCAGCAGGAAGCCGAACCTAGGCACATGATAGAGGATGTGGCAGCCCAAGCATTGTTTTATAACCACTGTGCCACATATCTGCCCCTAGATAACAGTTTTAAACAGAGAACACACAGATGAAAACATCCAGACTCACTTGGAATTAGTGACCATTAAAAAGAAATTTACACTTTCTCTTGGCTGATATTTGTTTTTGT
Source organism: Ochotona princeps (assembly GCF_030435755.1). Taxonomy (NCBI): domain Eukaryota; kingdom Metazoa; phylum Chordata; class Mammalia; order Lagomorpha; family Ochotonidae; genus Ochotona; species Ochotona princeps. The sequence continues at coordinate 56,450,654 of NC_080838.1, forward strand.
GATTTAAGGACCGAGAAATGAATCGACTCCTGTGGGTTTGTCATCCCGGCAGTTATTTCTGTTAGTCCCATTTCTTGTATTCCCCTGCCAGTTATGATCAAGGGACAGTAAGACATTCTGTCATCAGAAGCAGCGCCACTGGGTCACATGGGGAGCAGGAACAGAGGCCCGCATCCCCACCCAAGCCCTACATCCTCAGCCTGTGTTCTTGTGCCCTATTGACACTTGGGACACACTGCGACTTTCTCTGAGTGGTCTGTATTCACACTTCCTCCCCATGGACTGTGTTGGGCTGCATTGCACAATGCTGACTAATCCTCCTTTTCCTTTGTATCCTGTTTGCCTCACTTCTCTATTTGTTGCTCACTTGGCTGCTAAATCCAGCTTATCTGGGGCATCTGATTTGTGTATTATCATTAGATTAGATTTCATTCTCTCAGGCATCTGTTAGAGAGATAGGTTGTCATTGACCTCCTAAGCTGTTTACTAGTGAAGCTCTCTCTGGTGAAGATCTGTTTGTTAGTGAAGATCTCTCAGAGCAGAAGTACAAATTAAATGTGTAAGCAACTTTATCTAAGCCTTGGAAAAAACCAATCTCAGAGAACTGAGCTAAAATCACCTTGTGTATACTGTGAGTCATTGGTCTAGTATCATATATATGGGGCTGCATGTGCTTTGGGGATTTTGTATGAGGGTCAAAGTGGAAATTCTGAACTATGTTAGTGCTCCCTGATCTGTGGGGGCTAATTCCAGTAGATACCTAAAACCTCTCATAGTGTTGACCCTTATTTCAACTCACCTGTATGGATTTAAAAATATTTGTGCCAAAGTGAAGTTTTCTTTTCATTCTAGTTTCCATGAACTTTTTTGAAGTATCCTCATACCATGTTTTTCCTCTGCATGCATACCTCTTCTAAAGTCTAACTTATAAATTAGGCACATCAAGATACTAACCACAAGAACAGAATAGAGTAGGAGGGTATTCTGTAATGAAAACTGTCTAAAATATAGATTAGTTCTGCATTTGTTCAGGTAATATTTTTTCACAGTTGAACACAGGCCATTGAAACTGCAGATAGTGAAACTGGATAAATAGTATGTTTGAACATGGTTGACAGTGTTTAAGATGCTCAATTTGACTTTTGGCATTGCATGGCGAGACCAACTTTCCGATAGAGAGCAGTGGGGTTTAACAACGTGGGAGAAAGCTGGGTCTACTTGGGATGCAGTGAGGCTCCTAACCCAGAAGTGGAGTATGGTAGATGGAAAATGACAAGAAGCAAGGGAGATTGCAGTTAAACTGACCCAACATGGTTCTCCCTGTAGGCAGGTGGAAGAGATCCCTTGGGCCATGGTTGTGAATTGTGAGGTGAGGTGGGTGGGCTGTTCAAATATCAAGGAGGGGATGTTCCTGCTAAAATGACTTTGCAGGGTTCTTGCTGTCAGTGGGCTCTTGAGGAGCCACTCAAAACAGGGACTAGATGACAAAAATCTCAGAGTAGCCTTATTGGTGATAGGTCAAGAATAGTCCTTGTCAAGAAGTGAGGACTGGCATTGGGGTGCGGTAGGTGAAGCTGCCACTTGTGACCCTAACATCCCTTCTGGGCACTGGTTGGAACCCTGGCTACTCTGCTTCTGATACAGTTCCCTGCCATTGCTCCTGGGAGAGCAGCAGAGAATGGCCCAAGCATTTGGGCCCCGGCACCCATGTAGGAGACCTGGATGAAGTTCCAGGCTCTGGGGTTCAGCCTGACCAAGCCACAGCCATTGGGGATTGAATCAGCAGATAGAAAATCTCTCTCTTTGACTGTCTCTCTAGCTCTCTTTTTCTCTCCTCCCTTTCCTATCTCTCATTCTATCCATCAAATAAATAAGTAAATCTTTACAAAGTATAGGAATGAGAAATTTCCTCCCATTATCTCTGCATAGGGTCTTGATGCTAAGTTTAGTGTCTCCTGGTGACCTTGGAAAGCCTCTGGCATCTGATTTTACCAGGAGACTTTGTTTCTGGCAAATGAGGTGGCACTTGTGACATGAAAGAATCCACCAGAGATGAGACATTCAACCATTTTCTTAATTTGGGATGAGGAGAAGAAAATATAAAATGGAGCTTGAGGCAATGAGGCTTTCTTGAATAATTCCTTGACATAAAAAAAATTTTTTTAAAAAATTAAGTTCTCAAGGCCTTTCCCAATCTCCAAGAAATTGTTTTCTGGATGAGAAGTTAGAATTTGTTAGACCTGAAAACAGCAGTTGAGACTGTCTTCCTGTTCCTCTTTTTTTCTAGATGGCAGAAACGATGCTCAGGAGAGCAGCTTGAGAGACTTAATAAGAGAACTGCCAGAGACCCACTACTGCCTCCTCAAGTACCTCTGTGGTTTCCTGACGCAAGTCGCCAAGCACCACAGGCAGAACCGCATGACCCTTCACAACCTTGCCACCGTGTTCGGGCCCAGCTGCTTTCAGTAAGTCCACAAAGTGTCTCTTCTCCCGTTGATGATTGGCTGAAATATTTTGATCTGAAAAATAATCCTCCTTACACTCAGGCATTTAGTATTGGTTCTGTCCAAGTCTTGAGAAAGGCAAATAACCCTACTAAAATTGTGGAACTAAAAATCTGAAATGCTGATCAGCAGAAAATTGAGGAAAATGATATAGTAATTTGGTAGTTACGATGAATTTCAAGTTCCTATCCTAGAGATACAGTTATGAGCAGAATGTGTCAGTGACAGAAAAATGTAACTGCAGTTTCGTTTATTTTCTAGAAAGAAACCAGCCTGCTTTGATAGCTGCTGTGTCACCAAGTATCGGAACTTCTGTCGTTTTCTATTTCACTTTCTCTGTTATTCCATAAAGCTCTTTGATTGTTGCTGTAAGAAACATGATCTTGAAATCCAACAACTGCACTTTTAACTCTCAGGTTAATCCCTCTGAAACCAAACACAGTCTCTTTAGTTATAGGGAGAGAGGGACAGCCAGCCAGACACATTGACACTGGTAGATTCATACTGTAAAAGCTCTCAAAAAAAATATTTTGGTAGTATTTCTGCTTTTGTACTCCACTAATCTTTCAGTTCATTCAGTTGTCCCGAACTAGTGACATGGTTCTAGAATGAGTAAGCATGGACTCTGTCTAACATTGTGGATCTAGCTCATTCACAACTTCGTGTGGGGTCAGGTTTTACCTTAACTAACTGTCCTGTTTGTACTTTTAATGATGTAAATTGGAGGGAAATATTTCATAGAACATGCGAGGTAGATAAGTATCTCAAATGTTGTACCGTCATTTATTTTTTTATTTAGTAACTATAAATCCTGTATTCTTTTTAAAAAGTATAAATTTTTTTTTTATTTGATGTTTTTCTCACTGGTTCACTCTGCAAATGTCTATAATAGCCAGATGTGGGCCTGGCTGGAGCCAGGAACTCAGGGTCTTCCCTGTGAGGGACAGGGACCCAAGTATTTGAGCCACTATCTGCTGCCTCCCGGGGCGTGTGTTAGCAGGAAGCTGGATTAGAAGCAGAGCTGGGATGATCCCAGTCACTCTGACTGGGTATGCACGTGTCCCAGTAGATGACTTAACCTGCTGCCCAATGCTCAACCCTGTGCTTGTTCATTTTGTTTCTGTCTGTCCAGTAAACCCTAATTTGGTGACGTCTAAGTGGACAGTAGAGGTATAATTAGAAAACTACTGAATAATTTTTGAAACCCTAGATTTGGCATAGTAAAAGATGAGTTTGTAAATAAAATGCTTACTCTGAAAGCATTAGACACAAACCTATACCTCATCACTAATTTATGCATTGGAAGGAATCCAGAACTTTTGTTAACCTCCAATAAATGAGTCAAAATATCAGTAAGTAATGAATTTTTACTACAGGTTGTTCTAAACAGCATGGTTTTAAACTTTTCAGTGTAGTAAAACAGACCATTTTAAGCACTCTTGTGTGTAAACTGTAATAGCTTTCATTATATTCAGGTGTTATGATCTCATAAGTGTTTCTAAACTTCTGCATAAAGAAATCACAGCAAGGGACAGGACTCAAGAAAGGAGGATAGGTAACACAGTGTTTATTGAGCACTTAACCACTATCTCGTTTATCAGACTGCATTCTAAAGAGAAGGAAGGAATTTATTTTGTGCTTGAAGTTCCTCATTTAGGTAAAAATAAACATTCCAGTTCCAGTGGCCGCACAGTAATCTGTGAGTTTAAGGGCAAAACAAAAGAGAGGATGTTTGTAGCCATGGTTATAAGGAAGGACAGAATGTTGTGTTTGATACAGGGTTTACTCTCTGCCAGGCACTGGCCAGTAGTACATTTGCTCATTTAAATTTAATTATGTGCATGTGTGTGACAGTGTTTCGCATGTAATAGTGTAATTATGAACTGGTTCCATCTGGCTAAAGGATTATGGTCACTTCCTAAAACAAATCAGGAAGGTTTTGCAATTTTCTGTATTTTGTTATAATTATTGTAAATTTTCTGTTTGTTGAGCCCTCTACTTCTGATGACTTTTGAGGGTAAAGTTCTAAGAACTTTTCAGTTTCTTCCATCGAATTTTGTTGATTCCCGGGAGTCAACTACTGCTTAAGGTAATTTAACATTTTAGTAAATTCCATTTACTTAGAAGGTGTCATTTTACTTAGCCTTGGAAATGTATATACTATAAAGTTATGCCAGAGTTATTTTAAAATTTTCAAATTCCTTGTCTGATATTACCTCTTCTTTGTTTTCTGATGTAAACTTTGTCAGAATAGCCAAGGGGTTGGTTTGTTTGCTTATTTATCATTCTTAAAGAATGTTGTTAATTTTGTTGACTAAATTGCTATAACATTTATCTATTTCACTAAATTTCTTCTTTAATGTTTATCAGATTCTGGTTGCTTTTTAAAATTTGCAGTATATGGAAATCTGTCCATATACTTTGAGAGAACAGTATAATGATCAAAGATTCTCTTATTACCTAGATAAAAACATATTATCTCTAAGTTTTGCTGAACCTCTGGAAGATGTTACAGACTTCAGCTGTTTTGGTGTTAACCACTTAATCTTGTCTTTTAAAAGTTCATTCATTTTATTTGAAAGGCAGATTTTTTACAGAGAGGAAAGACAGAGAGAAAGGTCTTCCACCAGCTGGTATGCTCCCAGAATGGCTGCAACAGCCAGAAATGAGTTGATCCAAATCCAGGAGCCAGGAACTTCTTCCAGATCTTCCACATAAGTGCAGGGCCTCAAGGACTTGAACCATCCTCTGCTGCTTCCCCAGGCTACAGGCAAGGAACTGGATTGGAAATAGAGTAGGCAGAACAAAAAGTGAGACCCATATGGGATACCAGCGCTTGTGGGAAGAGGGTTAACTTACTGTACCACTGTGGTGGCCCCAGTTTATCTTGTATTTCTCAAGAATAAGGACCTTTTCTACATAACAGTAATACACTTACTGTACCTAAGAAAATTGGCTGTGCACCATGTCATGGTGATATTTAATATTTAGAAAGTCTTGGTAGTTACAACAGGGTGTTTTGATACTGTTTTTCTCTGACCAGGATCTCGTGGCTCATGTGTCCTGTTTGGTTGTTATGTTCTCTGTGTCATAATGAACAGTCTCTCCTTGTCCATCCACTTACCCGGGCCGTTGTTTTTCTTTCTACTACTCCACATTGACTTCTTAAGAAAACAGACATCATCTTGTGGAATCCTGTATGTTGGTGCTGTTTAAATTGCTTTTCCATCCACTGGGTATGCTGGAAAGTATAAGTCAGATAGGGGATCATGATTCTATTCTGGTTAAAATTTATGGTGAGAATACTTCATTAGTGTATGTGTACCTGGTAGTGCTTCCTTTCAGGAACCACATAATGAAAAGGCGTCCCATGTCATTGATTTGGAGCTTGTTCTCTTAGTTAAGGTCACCACTGTATAAAGCTTGTGACATTCCTTTTGCAATTAACAAGTGATGTGTTAAGAATTACTTGGGCGGATTTATTTTCTCAAACGTTTAACTAATGCCTGAATCCATACTCTATTTGATGTTTACATAATCTCAAATTGAACCAATTGCAGGAGCTGCTGTAAGTTGTCTAGGATGTCCTTTTGACATGACCCTTTAACAGCCTTTTCTACCTGTCTAGCTAGAAATGATGTTCCAGGATGTGATTAGCCGTTATTTAGGGAGCCTTGGTGCCATTTCTAGAGAGGTGGTTTTCAGAAACCAATATCCATCGCTTCTTGGCTTTGGGTAAGAACGAGTGTAGAAACGAAAATCTGTGTGCTAATAAAAGTCCATTGCTTTTAGCACATAATGACTTGTAGAGCCAGGAAATAAATTAAAGGAGGAGTGACTAGAAGACTGCATGAAGGAAATAATGGGTTTATATTGATATTTTCTGTTCAATTTTAGCATTGAAAGAGACTTTCTTAGCTTCATCGATTTATATTTGCATCTCTGCTCTATGACTGAGGAAATCTTGCTTCCTAAAAATGTAAGCAATTTAACTTGTTTCTCTTTCTGCAATATGAATAACATGTATATTTTGAGATATATGAGTGGGGCCCCGGTGCAGTAGCCTAGTGACTGAAGTCCTCCCCTTGCACATGCTGAGATCCTATATAGGCGCCGATCTAGTCCCACCTGCCCCACTTCCCATCCAGCTCCTGCTTGTGACCTGGGAAAGCAGTCAAGGATGGTCCAGAGCCTTGAGAGCCTGCACATGTGTGGGAGACTAATAAGAAGCTCTTGGCTCCTGGCTTCGGATTGGCTCATTTCTAGCAGTTGCAACCACTTGGGGAGCGAAAACAGTGGATGGAAGGTCTTTCTCTCTGTCTCTCCTCCTCTCGGTAAATCACTTTTGTGCTTGTGTATCAGTTCATTGCTGGCGTGAAGTAGGTTTTATTTGACAGTTGCTTTTCTGAAGATTGCTTAAGTTAGTTGCAGATTTGTACTGTTAAAGCTAATCCTGCAGCAAATAAACTTGTGTGACCAGCACTCATACCCAGATGGAAGATTTCTGGCCAAATGCATGTATGATAACGATGTTTCCCCAGATTCTCCCCAACAGAGAGTGATTCAGTATCACATTTTCACTAGCAACATGCAAGAGTGCCTGTTTTCTCAGAGTCTTGCCAATAAAGGATTTTACACATTTTGAAATCCTCTAGTTTTATGGGTTAGATATGGTTTCCCAAATTTTTAAATAAACTTTATTGAAATACAATCTGCATGCTACTCAACTTACCACTTAAAATACACAATCTGATTTTTCTTCTGTTCACAGAATTGTACAGTTTTTACCACAATCCATTTTAGAATATTAATATTCCCTTCAACCCCAAAAAGCACTGCTACACCACTAGCAGTCACTTCACATGTTTTCCCTAAAACCTACCACCACCACCTGCCTGTATGCAACACCCATCTGCTTTCAGTGTCCAGAGAAGTTTTTTCTGGACATTTCGTATAAATAGAATCATGTGTGTTCCATTCTGGTTAGCCTCTTTCAGTCAGCACAGTATTTCATAGTTTCATCCATGTTACAGCAAGTATCAAGACTCCTTCACTAGTGTTACAGAGTAATATTCCACTGTAGGATTGTATTACATTTTATTTATAAATTCTTTAGTTCATTTCTATCTAAACTGATTCTAGTTTCTGGTTATTATGAATACTACTGCCATGAATATTTGTGAACAAGTCTGAGAACTTAAGTTTTCATTTCTCGTGTGTGTATCTAGCAGTAGAATTGCTGGGTCACATGTTAGCTCTGTTTAACAAAGATTTTGAAGAAATCACCAGCTGTTCACCAAAGGGGTGGCATCATTTTGCATTCCTGTCAGAAATGTATGGCAGAGCCACGTTCTCCACATCCCTGCCAACCTTTATTATTGTCAATTTTATTTTGGCTGTTGAGTGGATGCAAAATGTTGTTCCATGTAGTTTTGTTATTACATTTCCCTGAAGAGATTGAACATCTTGTTGTTTGCTTATTGCCTATTTGTACATCTGTGGAGAATTCCTATTCAGATCTTCTATCGATTTGGATGTAAGTTGGTCTGAGATGAGAGGAGTCACAGAAAGAAGCAAAGAAGGAGAGAGGAGAGAGAAAAGCCACTCTGCCATTACCTGATTTACTCTCCCAAAGAACTACAAGGACTCCTGGCTGGGGCCAAGGCTAGGAGCCGGGAACTCAGTCCAGTTCTCCCACATGGGCATAGTACTAAGATCTTGGCCCCCACACTTGAGTTCTCACAGCTGTCTTCCAACGTCTCCATTAGCAGAAAACTGGGAGTTGGGAGCCAAAAGTGGGTACAAACCAAGGCACTCTAATTTGGTATGTTGGCATCTTGCATCTTGTCTTACAGGCCAAATGCCCAGTCCCATGCCCATTCTTGAATTGGGTTATTTGTCTTTATTGTTGAGTTATAACAGTTTCTTATAAACTTTGTATTTACATTCATGATCAGATACAGATTTTGAAAACATTTCTTGCCACTTTATGAGGTTTTTATTTTTTCATTTTCTTGATTGTATTCTTGCAAGCATTTACTGTTGAGGTTCAAATACAGCTTTATTTTTGTTGGTTTTGATATTGCATAAATAAAGGTTTTGTCTATCCTGGCATCATGAAGATTATTTCAGGTTCTCTTCTAAGAATTATAAAGTGTCAACTTCTACATTTAGGTCTGTGGAGCAAATTTTGGGCACTTGAGGGAAGCAGTCCAATCTTATACCTTTGCATACGATTATCCAGTTGTCCCAGCACTGTTGACTGAGATAATTTTTCCTCATTGAATTGTCTTAGCTTTTTAGTAAGTTTTGAAACTAAGACATACCAGTCCTTTAGCTGTTCTTATTCAGGATAGCTTTGACCGTTCTAAGGTCCTTGCGTTGCTTTGGCTGTTCTAGGATCCTTGCATTTCCATATGCATTTTTGGGTCAATTTGTAAATTTGTCAGAGAGCTATCTAATATTTTAATAGAGGTTCCATTAGAACTGATATACATGAGGTATATTTCCATTTTAGTAGCATTAAATTTTCTGACATGAACATGAGGTATTTTTGCTTTTAATGATTTCCTGTGGTTTTCAAAGTAAAAATTTCACAATTATCTTAATGCTTTTATTCTTAAGTATTTTATTCTCTGGAACATGTATTTAAATTTACTTTTTTAGTTTATTGCTGTTGTTAGCATATATTTTCATTATTTTATTATGAATGAAGTTTATTTGTTGCTCCTAATGGCTTCACTCTTTTAATAGAGAATTTCTGTCTTCTAGTCAATTTCTCCTTAGATTCTCAGCATTTTATTTCCTTGTAGAGTATTTGTTTTATTTATTTTTTGTCTCTTTTCTGCATAATAAGCATATTTTTGGTTTTCCTTTCACTTTCTCTGTGTCACATTGCTTTCATTATCACTGGTTACTGCTTGTCATGGATCCAGTTGTCCAGAATACAGACTAAAGCTGCGAGCAAGGGTTTGACTTCACAAGGTTGGTGAGGAGTGCAGGGCAGTTGGATTAGGCAAATTCTGAACTGCCTTTATCCCCAGGAGCTTAGAAAATGGGGTGGCCTTTGGAGACACCCCTCTTAAATCAAGGGAGTCAGTCCCTTTGCCCACTCCCCTCCGTCAACAAGATGACCATTTTCTGACAGGTGGTGTAATCTTAGAAGACTCAGCTGTGTGCCCTACAGGGTCGCACTCACAGTGGCAGCAGGGGATCTCTGATAGGCCAGAGGAGACTTGAGCAGCATCCCACAGTGTTCATCATTCCTAAAACATAAAAAAAAAGACAAAAAAAAACAAAACAAAAAACCTTTATTATGCACTTTGATGCTGTCATAAGCATTCTTACATGTGAAATTCAACAAATTGAGCCTGGCATATGGCATGACTGGCAGTGATGCTGCCTGCTACTTCAGGACTCCATGTGGGCCTGGTTCAACTCCCAGATGCTCCACTTCTGATCCAGCTACCCACTAACGGCCTGGAAAAGCAACAGAAGAGAGTCCAAGTTATTAGTACCTTTTACTCATGTGGGAAACCTGGATGAAGCTCCTGGCTAGTTTTGCAGCCATTTGGGCAGTGAACCAGCAAGTGGAAGATCTCTCTCCTCCCACCCCCTCCTTCTCTTTCTTTGTAACACTCTTTCAATTAAATATTTAAAACAAAATAAATCCCCAATATCCTGTTTTCTAAGTAAAATAAAAGTCCTCTTGCATACTTTCTGTTAAGAGATTGGCAGGAATTACTGTCCCTAAGTTTTGATAGTTATTCAAATGAGTGCTGGTGTTCAGTGGTTTGGACTGCATGACACACAAAGGGAAGTTGCTGCATTCTTCATTATGCCACAAGGTGAGCTTGTCTTGCATTTATTTTCTGTTCGATTTTCTGTAAGGCAGCACCCACTGAGTTCACTTTGCAGCTCAAGTGAGGTCCTGGTGCAGAAGGCACAGTTGGTAGAGTGGCACAGAAGTGCACGTGGGTTGCACTGAGCACATTGCAAATTGCTTTTGGGGAAAGGCAGGTTTGCCTTACTCTGCCCAGTGTAGCACTCACTGGACTCAGAAGCGAAAGATGGGAGACAGGAGCTCCCTTTCATCCGCATTGTCTTAGTTTTTACTCTCCTCTTACAGATGAGGGATCCTCAGAAAGTTTATAGAAAGATGGAATTAAAAAGATGAGTTTATATTGATGCAAACTGTTTGAAATCCATACAATTTTTTTTTTTCAAAATGACACACTTGCCAGGAATGTGATGGAGACCCTTGTATAGTAGAAGTTTCTTATGTTATGTACCATGTTTTTTGTTTGTTCTTTTATATTTGCTTATTTTTATTTGAAAAGTAGATTTACAGGAGAAGGAGAGACGAAGAGAAAGATCTTCCATCTGTCAACTCTCTCCTCAAGTGGCCACAGTGGGTGGAGCTGAGCCCACCTGAAACCAGTAGCTTCTTCTGGGGTCTCCCACATAGGTGGAAGGTCCCAAGGTCCCAGGCCTCTGAGATGGAAGGGATATGGAGCAACCAAGACATGGACTGATGTCCACATGGGATCCCAGTGCTTTAAGGGGGCTGAGGGGATTAGTCAGTTGAGCCACTGCTCCGAACCTAATGGAACATGTTTTTAATACTTAACAAAATGAGATAGTTTCTTGTCCAGCAGCATTTCTATACACCAGACAAGCTCTCCAGCTTAGTGCTGGTAGCAGGCACACAGATGATGACCTCTTCATGTTGTCTTGGATTCACCCACCTCTCAGGCCCATATGTTGCCACCTCACAGTGACCTTTTTCATGCCTTGGGCATGTTGGATCCTTTTTGGCTGCTTCCTTGCCACTGGGCCAGCCAACCATCTGCCTATGGTTTCTAGCTTCTTCCATTCACTTTTGGATCCTAGACTAGGATCTGGATTTCTAGTAGGCTGTCAAACAGTAGGGATGAGACAACCTGGAAATTCAGAGCAGTTAATCCTCCTGGGTAAACCTTTACACTGAGGAACAGGAATAAGGAGGAAACTAACTGATCTGTAACCATTTCTTTCTCCTTCCCATGAATTCTCTCCTGGGGAATTCCTACGGCCTATCTGGGGGAATTCCAGACTGTTGTACAAAGAATCAGTTAGGCAAACTGTGTGGGGCTTTGCAGCTCTTTGTGCAATAGCTGGGCACATGTTTTGTTGTTTGGATCACTGCTTGCTTGCTTTCCCCAGCCCTGTAGCCCTGTTAACAGATGACAACCACATTCTTCTCTCTGCGTTTTTTAGAAAGTTTACGCTATGACAGCTGTACCTTATGATACTTCAGACTTTTCCAAATCAGATGGAAAACTTATTTTCTAAGTTTAACATTACCCATTCCAAGTTTTATTATTATTATTGTTGTTATTATTTGGAAAGACATGGCAAGAAGGAAGGAGAGTTAGCATATACTGCCATCTCAAATGTTTACAACAGCTGAGGCTAGGCCAGGCCAAATCTAGGAGCCAGGAGCTGGGAATTCAGTCCAGGTCTCCCATGTGGGTGGTGCAGGGACCCAGTTGAGCCTTCTAGGTGTGCATTAGTAGGTAGCTGGAATCGAGAGTGGATCCAGGAGACCCAAATCCAGACATGAGTGTAAGCACCCCATCCAGCAGTTTTACTTACTAGGTCAAATGCCTGCCCCAGAAAACCTGTTTTCTTAGACCAAGGTGAAAGGTGATTTAATAAGCGTTTTCAAGGACAACATCAGGCATGCATGCTGGCCCTGGAGCCTAATTTTCTCACCAACTTTTGAATACCTACTTGGTTGTAAATGCTGTACTTCTCCAACCTTGTTATATGATTCCCTTGAATTTGAAGCTTTCATTTGGTTAAAGAGTGGTCAAACAGATTAATAATACTGGAACATGCTAAGTATTAATATTTACTGTTATATGCAGTTACTTTAAAAATCAGCTTGCTGAGTGAGGTTGACGAAGAGGCCAAAGTGCCCTGATGAGCTTCTGCTTAGGGTTTTGTTTGTTTCAGTAAGTTGTTACTATTCTGAGCACATTGCGTTAAACTGATTGTACACGTTTCTTGTTCATGATTTAGTAGCATCAATGTCCTCAATCTCCAATAATTAAAACATACCCGCTAATTGCCACTGATGTGTAAGTCCTGTTGATTAAATTCTGGTTCCCATCTTTCTTCCCCATTTCTTTTTGTTTTTAGATTAATCCTATTCCCTGAAACAAGTGTTAGTGTTGATCAATAAGATATTCACTAAGGAGTTTAAAGAGATAATTCAGTTTTATATTCAATAAACTTTCAGGTGTACTTGATTATTCAAGATCTGATATGGTTTTTTAGTGGCAGGACCAAAACTCTTTTTAAATTTTATTGGCTTTCTATTTTGAAGAAAAATGATATGGTGAATTAGTGGTATCAGATCACTAACTTGTAACTTGTGGTTGCTTGCCTAAGTATTTGTACAACATCAGTAAATATTACATGAAATCAGCCAAATTGTTTACACAAACAGGATATGTTACCACATAAGCCTTCCTCATAGTCATCATCTTATCTCTTCACTGCTACTAGGCAGCTTTATTTGATTTTTCAGTCCAAATGTTACTTTTAAAAATTGGTGATTGGGATTCAAAAGTGTCGACAATTGAAAAAAAAAGTAAGTCCAAGCTCTGATCTCACATATCCATATTGATAGTCTATTATCACATCTTTTCATACAATGTTTATTATTGGTTTAAATTTTTATGCTCATGTTTCACAACAAGCTTTTTTTTATTGGAGAAGTTAGCTTTTCTCTGCTTAAGCAGGACCAGCCCTGCCTAGTGGTTCCTTCAGTGTCTGCTGTGGTGTGCAATCTGCCTCTAGTTAACTGGTTAACCAACAGTGGTAGCCGATTGGCCTCGTGACCTTTATTTATCAAAATGGGGATACATTTCGTTTTGCAAAAAAATAATATATGCTATGATGAAAAAAACTGTTCATGCCAAAGAAAATATCCTATGAAAACGAAGATACTGTTGCCTTTGGTTTATCAAAATGGGGATATATTTCATATTGCAAAAATAACTTAATGCTATGGTTAAAAAAAATAGTAATTGTACAAAAGAAAACCTCCTAGGAAATTGATAACCATCTGTAATCCTGATTTTGTCACTCAGTTGCCATTATGTTTGGTGTGGCTGTGTCGTTTTCTGCCTCTTTTTTTGGAGGGGGGAGAGAGAATGTGTGTATGCACTCAGATATGCAAGAGGGTCTACAAAATGGTTCTTGAAAATGACTGTTGTGATAAAACTTTCTATGAATTTCACAGAAGTTTGTACCAAAACTGTTTTTAGTTACATCCTTTCACAAATTTTCTGAAGTACCCTCATATTTATATCTCTAACCAAGGAAAGATGAATTAATAATGTTACCGCGTAACCATTTCCAAATCTGAATATCGGTGCTTGTGGCCTTCACCCATGCAGAGAGACATACTTCTGCATCATCACTGTTAGTGACGGTGTAGCATCCAGGTCTAATTGACCAATGTCATTTGAAGAAGTTGCTCTAGAAATGACATTTCATGATTTGTTTTTCTTGACAATAATTGTAGCAGATAACATTGATTGGCCCTGTTCTGAATACTTTCTGTGTATTTGCTCCTTTATCCTAACACCACATGAGCCAAATATTAGCATTGTCCCTACATGGCACAGCAGGAAGCTGAAACCCAGAGAATTTCGCTTGCTGGGGGAGGAGGGGAACATGGCCATGTGAAAGGGTGAGAGTCAGGATTCTAAGTGCAGACAGCCCGGCTCCGCCATCCCAAGCCCTTAATCACCACTCTGTAGCTGTCTGCCGTATAAATAGCGTGGCAGAGGCTGTTCTTGAGCATACATTTTCACACTTAACTAATTATTTTCTTTGGATGAACTTTTTGGAAGTAAGTCTGCTTAGGCAAAGGCTAAGCGTGTCCACACGTTTGTGCTCCTGCAACGCAGCACGAGTTCACATTGTAAGCAGCCATACATGTGCGGATCCCATTTCCACATGTTTGGCAACGCTGATGCCATTGTCCTGGCATGCATTTTCCAGGACAGTCACTCAAAAGATTGCTTTTTAAAATATTTGCTAAAAAATTTTTTGTTAATTGTGAGGTTTAACATGCTCCAGAGCCTATTTTCCTTTGTAGTTCTTGTTTGGTAAGTTGTCTTTTAACTTTGCTTCTTCAGCTTTAAAACTGGAGCGCCTCATTTGTCTTTTTTTTTTTCCCCCATGAGATTTAACTGCTCTTGAATAATAGTTTATTGATCTGTAATTATAGAGAGGACAGACATTTTTCTCAATTTCTCATGTGTTTTTTTTTTCCCACTGCATTGTTACTTTGTTTTGTCATAAGGAATTTTAATGAATTTATTAATCCTGTTAACTTGTAGTTAGGGGCTTAACATTACCCTTAAAAGCCCACAAAGCTCAAAAATGTGCTAGTAGTTGCTTTTATTGTTTCTTGCTAGTGTGTAGTTTTGTTCTTAAGGTTTTGAATGTATGTTAAAATTGTTTCTAAAAAGGTGTGAAGTGGGAATCTAAAAATTATGAAGTATCTGTTTAGATTTCATCTTGTCATATTTGTGTTTTTTTTTTTTTTTTTTTTTTAAAGATTCATTTTATTTTTATTACAAAGTCAGATACACTGAGAGGAGGAGAGACAGAGAGGAAGTGGAGCTGCCGGGATTAGAACCAGCGGCCATATGGGATCAAGGCAAGGACCTTAGCCACCAGGCCACGCTGCCGAGCCCCATATTTGTGTTTTTTAAATGTTTAGATCCTGAAGTCCAATGAAATTGACTTTGGGAATGAGGTGTGATTTAAAGATTTTCTGTTTTACTCAGGTAACTAGCCTGCCAACTGAACACCATCATGCACAATTCATATTTCACTGAGGATTTTGAAATGTCACTTGCAGCATAGCTTTAAGTTTCTGAACACACCTGTGTGGTGGCCTTGGGGCATCTCTTCCACTCCCCAGATCTGTCTGCCTCTCTGGGCTGGGATCATGCTCCTCTTACAGGGCTGCCGGTGAGACTACTATATCT
This sequence comes from Ochotona princeps, assembly GCF_030435755.1. NCBI lineage: Eukaryota > Metazoa > Chordata > Mammalia > Lagomorpha > Ochotonidae > Ochotona > Ochotona princeps. Next base: position 56,466,216 of record NC_080838.1, read on the forward strand.
TTTTCCTCCTTTTTCAGGATCACTCTAAGTGATTATGGGCATACATTCTCCCGGAGGAATTTCAGAGCTCTGTTTTTCTATATTTCAAAATACTTACTATTACTTCTAGATTTAATCACATATAAAGGATACCATTGAATCATTCATCTAATAAAGTGTTTATGTAATATATTAGAAAAAAAGAAAATAAAAAACCTTCTTGAGGAAAGCGATGCTATTGTATGACCTATGTGTCACTGAAGAAATTCAAGAAGGTCTTTGATTTTCTTTTTAATTTCTTCAGCAACAAATTGGTCATTCAGTAGCATGTTATTTAACCTCATGTTGTAAATTTTCTGTTCTCTCTGTTATTGATTTTGTTTTATGACTTTTCATTTAAGGGACTGAATAGTAACTTTGTGGTAGAGACTGTCACATACAGATGTGAAGATACAATTCAGTGTGCATCTCTATTTACAAATAAAAATGGTCTCCCAATGAAACTGTTAAACAAATCTTGACAATAGGATGCTAGACTTTCTGCCATTGTCTATGCCTACCATATCAGGATACACTTGAATAGCAGGATGATGGACTTATGACTGTTTGTGAAGGACTATACTAATTGGAATGACATGGGGGAAATCAGTGTGGGGGGATGGGAACTTATGGAGAGGGAAAGGAAAATCCCAGAACTTATGGAACTGCATCATATGATAATAAAATGAATGAATGAATCAATTTTTAAAAAAAGAACATTTTTGAAGAAATTAAAATTAAAAAAATCAGATCCCGTGAAATGTAGCAAAATTCTTTTACCTCATTAGTCAATGTGCTAGCAGATGGATAGAAAAATTAAGTAGAACTATTTTTTAGTTCAAAATGGCCAAATGCTCTAATTCCATATAATTTAACAAAATAGTAAGTTTAAATCTATTTAGCAAAGAATTTGAGTTTGTATCTTGTTTGAAATTAAATATACTTGTTGGACATAGTATTATATATTTATCCATTCTTGATGTCCAGTTATATTTTGCCAAGACTCATGATGGTTTGTAACTTTATATAAGCCATACATAGTCTTCATTCAGGTGTTTTGAGTGAAGAAGAGGCAAACTTTTTTATTCTGGTTATTACAAATAACCCTGCCTTACACCTTGGGTTTTAAAGCGAAAAGCTAGTTTGTGGCATTGGTTTGACTCAAGAGGTGGTGATGAACTAACTGTAGGTCTGCATCCTGCACCTCAACCAGTTGATTGCTCATTTTAACTTGTTTTGTACCCCACTTTTCCCTGGGGAATACCTTCCAAGACCCAGGCATGCTGGGAATCTGCAGTGTACATGGTGCTATGTGTTGTCTTATGCATTCACACCTGTGGTGAAGTTTAGTTTATGAAGGAGGAATGGTAGGAGATTATCAGTGATAATATTATAGCACAACAATTATAATAACATGCGTGAAATCTAAGTTGATGCTTTAGAGCCACTATTAAGCAAAGCAAGAGTTAATGAAATACATGTACTGAAACCTCAGCAGTCAGTTTAGTAACTGAGATGGTTAAGTGACTAACAGGCTGTGGGTATAGAAAGTGTGGATATACTAGACAGAGGGGTTCTCCTGTTCCACTTGGACACAGTGGGACAATGCAAGACCTCTCCTCACTGCTGAGAACGATGAACAGATTAACATTTCTGAATTCCTTATTGCTGGAATTTTCCTCTTAATATTTTGAGACCACAGTTGACCATGGTACCTGAAACCATGGAAACTCAATTGTTAATAAAGGAGATTATTGTGTGTAAGAGATTAATCATCCACTGCACTGAAAAAATAGCAGTTGGGGGGCTCATGTTGTGGCATAGTGCGTTAATTCGCTACCTGCCACTAGTTCTAATCCTGGTTATTCCGCTTCGAGTCCAGCTCCCTGCTAATCTGCCTAGGAAAAGCAATGAAAGATGGCTCAAGTGCTTGGGCCCCTGCCTTAGCCCTGGCCCAACCCAGGCTGTTTGCAGCCATTTGAGAAATGAACCAGTAGATGGAAACTGTCTGTGTATCTCTCCCTCTCGCTCTCTCTGCCTTTCTCTCACTCTGCCTTTCCCATAAGTAAATAAATAGATGAAAAGAAAAATGCATTTTTCTAGTATCCACTTATGGCTTCCTTCATTATATTGCAAGAAGCAGTGGGGATTTCTCTCCCTAGTAACTTCAGGTCAGTGAGTGTTAAGTCAGTGTTAATGTGAGAAAGGGTGAAGGAGATGTTTTGCAGGTCCTGTGTCCGCTCCGCATGAGCCAGTGTTTTCCAAGCATGTGAACTCTTCTCTGGAGCAGTCGCCCCCAGGGAGCCAGCAGCTTACTAGTCTACCATTGCTAACTGGGGCCAGGGTCAACGACTTCTTATCCCTTTAGAAATAATCGCTGGAGCCCTTCAGTCTCCGTGGGCCTGTGGTGATTAGGCAACAGCATGCACCAGGCAGCCCATGATCCTCTGGAAGAATGGTGGAGCCAGCATGGATCCAAGGTCCTTCAGGTCAGCCAGTTATTTATTAAAGAGAACGGCTCATCAGCTCTGCTCTTTCATGCTGTTGGTGAAAAAGGAACTTGCATGTTTGCTGGCAAACCTGTTTTCAAAGAACTTTGACATTTCTGATCTTGCTTGTTCCAGCTCTCGAACTAAGCAAACGGATGATGTGTGTGTGTGTGTGTGTGTGTGTGTGTGTGTGTGTGTGTGTGTGTGTGTGTGTGTTTTAAGATTTATTGGTCTGAAAAGCAGAGTGATGGAGAGAGAGATTGTCTGATTGTCCACACCTGCTGATTCATTCTTCAAATGTTCAACACAGCCAAGGCTGGACTGCCCAAAGCTGGAGACTCCATCTGTCTCCTACGTGGTGGCAAGGCCCAGCTACTCAGACCATCATCTTCCTTTCTGAGGGCTTTAGCAGGAAGCTGGGTTGGAAATAGAGCAGCTAGGACTCCAGTAAATACACTAGTGCAGGATCCCTGCATTGTAAGCAGCAGGTTAACCACTGCACTGCACTACAACACCAGCTCCCAGATGATTGTGTATTTTTTTAAAGATTTATTTATTTTTATTACAAAGTCAGATATACAGAGAGGAGGAGAGACAGAGAGGAAGATCTTCCATCCGATGATTCACTCATCAAGTGAACGCAATGGCCGGTGCTGTGCCGATCCAAAGCCGGGAACCAGGAACCTCTTCCAGGTCTCCCATGCGGGTGCAGGGTCCCAAAGCTTTGGGCTATTCTCAACTGCTTTCCATGCCAGAAGCAGGGAGCTGGATAGGAAGTGGAGCTGCCAGGATTAGAACCGGCACCCATATGGGATCCTGGCGCATTCAAGGCGAGGACTTTAGCCACTAGGCCACGCCACCGGGCCCTGATTGTGTTGACCAAAGGCCAACATGAGGCTCCATGGGGCAGATGGTGGGTGATTACCTTTGGGTAGCCAAAGTTACAAAAGTACAGATGGCCATAACGTAATGGTTTGTCTTCCAACTTTGGGGATGATGCAAAAGTAACTATTCATTCAGTATAAAGCATACCTAGAAGTTTGAGTTTTGACCTCTTCCCAGACTGGCAGTGTGCAGGGCAGCACGTTTGGTGAGCACAGCAGCAATTACAGCTGTCATTCAGCCACACAGTCACCAAGTAAACAACTGACAGGTTCTGAAGAGGTAGCCCCGTTGTTAGTGCAAGAACCCCTGAAGTAAGCAGGAAGATCAAGATGCCTTCCAAATCTTGGTCTGTCATGTTTCACTCTAGATCACCTATTTTCTCAAGATAATGCTACTGATGCATTTATTGCAGGGTACTTTATCTCGCCAGTAATGAGTTACTTGTGGGATTAACGACCTTAATTCTATCACATGGCTTTATATAGTCCCAGTAGTCTTAGAGTCAGGTGATAGACAACTTATAAATATTGGGGGAAAAAAACACTTAAGACCAATTCTATTGAAGGCAAATGGGGAAATCCAGATACTGACAATTCTGCTTTTCTTATTTGTCATGCTTCTAAAAGAAAAGCATTTTAGCAGCACAGTCTCCAAAATAAAAATGATACCATATGGCTTGTTCAGGAATAGTCTGGAGAATAGTCTGAAAATAGGTGCTTACCTGCCAAACACCTTGCAACATCATCCAGTGAAGGCAATAAGAAAATATAAGGCATGCACACATACAAATTAAATATAATGAGACACTTTTATTTAAAAAATCTTGAGATGAATTTGTTTTCAACTTTACACGTGAGAATATATGTGTATACTTAAATAGTAATCTGCAAAATCACCATCCAGTACCCCCATATCAGCTTTTTACACACAGTTGTCTTTTGTTTGATGAAGTTGCTATAGAGACTCAGTCTTGGGAGAACAGAATGCTATTCTCTACTCTTTCATAAGCAAGTCTTGGAAATTTAAGCAAGTCACTTAATTTTTCAAATCTGCTCTTTTCCATGAGGTCTAGGTTTCATTAGGATGTTTATGTGATTTTATTGCTTTGCTGTTGCTGTTAATTTATTTGGTAAGCTAAGAAACTTGGGATACTTATTAGATTGCCAAATAATTTTTGAGTGCACAGTGCCTCCTCTCAGATAATGTGCTAGATTGCTGGATGTTGGCCAAACAGCTTGATTCATGTCCATTGTCATTACCTGAAAAATGAGGCCTGAGCTCCCAGAAGGCTAGTGTTTAGAGCCCATATCAAAGATTCAGACTATTGCAGAGAACCCACTTGTGGCTTTACTTCTACTGGACTGTTTCCTAGTTCATCCCTTTCCTCTTATTTTTATTATTACTCTCTTTCTACTCATATTTTATTTGAGTTTGTTTCTTGATGCATCCTCTAATTTACTAAGTCCGCTGTCGTAAATTGTATTATGTATTATTACTCAGTTTTAATTAGTTTTTGAGTTTCCATTTTGACTTTTCTTAACTCATTAGTTTTTCAGCAAACTTTTTTATTTCCAAACATATGAAGGATTATTTCACTTTTTGTTAAGTTTTGACTTACTTTCATTGCAGTTACCCAATAGCTTGCTTGATACTTGGGTTTTTAATTTACTGACATTTTTAACCTTAAATGCACACATACACACAGGTGCCCCTGCATTCATGGACTCTGCATCCATAGACCTAACCAATTGGATAAAAACAACTAAAGATTATATCTGTTCTGAATGTTTACAGCCTTTTTGGCTCATTATTCATTTGAAACTGTTCACAGTAACAGCTGCTTACATATCCTCCACGTTGTTTCCAAATATTATAAACAATCTAGAAATGATTTAAAATACTGGGACGATGTGTGTCAGTTACATGCAAATGCCACACCAGAAATGATCACCTATATATTTTGGTGTTATTCATAAGGGTCCTGGTGTCAAGCCCTTTTGTCTGCTGAGAGACAGCTGGATGATACAGTCAACATAGCACACAGTGAAGTGGTCCCTTGATGCATTTCTCAGCATGTTTCCCTGTCATTAGGTGACAGCGTGTCACTATCTATATGCAGTCAGGTCATCTCTCGTAGAACTTCCAAGACCTGCAGCCAAAGGTATTTTCCTTTTATTACAATTCAAAGCCTTTAGTGATTTGGTCCTCCTGTAGTCTTATTTCTTCTTTCTACTACTTTCCATGAACTCTTCATCAGAAGTGTAAAGTCAACTGTAAGTAATTTTCTTTAATTTTTTTTGTTTGTTTGAAAATGTAGGGAGACACACAGAGACAGACAGGAGGAGAGGGAGATTCCCTATCCTCTGATTCACTTCCCAAATGCCTATAACAGCCAGAGCTGGGACAGACTAAATAACAGGAGAATTCCATGGGTTCCACCTGGGTGGCTGAGGCTCAGCTGCCTGCTGCCTCCCAGGTTGCTCATTACCAGGAGGCTGGAGTTGAACCCCCAGCCAATACTTGAACACAAGGTCTCTGAATTGGGGTACAGATACCTTAAATAATATATATGTGTGTGTATGTGTGTGTGTGTATATATATATATATATTATATATATATATATTAAGCACTCATTAAGAAAATATTATTAGTAGCATGATGTTGTGCAAAACAAATCTTCTATAGCCTGGAAAAGGCCTGGAAAAGAAACCTGTTTGTAAAATTAGTGTTCACTCTGAAATACTTTAACAGAAATTGTGACTGACTCAACTTTTAAATCTTAGAATTCTTATTTTCTTCCCAGGTACTTTCAGTCTTTGTAAAACTAATCATGCATCCTAACTTAGTTTTCCATTAGAGAATAAAAGAGGAACTATTCAAGCAGTTTTTATTTTCTGAATTAGGTTCCCCAAGTTTAATGTAAATGAAAAACCATTTTTCTGAATTAGATAACATGTTTGCTATACACATAGTGTATTCTAGTATTTCTGGGTTAGATTGAACTCATATAGAAGGTTAAATCATTACTAAGAATTATCATAAACAGAAGTAACAGCCCGTTTACAACTAATGAATAATAGAATATTGAAAGTAAGACAGAGGTAGAATGATCATTTGACATCTTATTCTCCTTCCTTTACTAATAAACACAAATGTATCCCTACGTGGTGCCAATGTTGTGATGAAGTGGGTTGTGCTGCTGCCTGGTTCACTGGCATCCAATATGGGCACTGGTTTGTGTCTGGAGTGCTCTAGTTCAGATCCAATTTCCTACTAATGGTTGGGAAAATAAACAAACAGATGACCCAAATATTTGGTCCCTTGTGAACCTGGGGAGACCCAGGTGAGATTTGTGATTGAGCCCAGCCCTGGGGACTAAGGTAGCAGATGGGAGACCTACCTCCCGGTTTCTGTCTCTCCTTCTCTCTATATATCTGACTTGCAAATAAATAAATCCGTAGGCAGTTATCTCTCCTTAGGAGCCTAGACAGTTAATGTGGTGGGGTTATGGGATCAATTTGGTGATAAATTAAGATGCAACAATACTAGCGGTTCAGTTTTGTATAATTTTAGGTAGAAAGACAGAGTAGCCAAATTGCTTAGGTTTAAACCTGGCTCCACTACTTTCTAACAGCCAGATCTTGGTCAAGTTATGTAACTTCTCAGTGCTTTGTTTTTTCATGTATAGGGCAGTGATAATGACATCAGCTGTCTTACATGGTGCTTCCTTTCATCCGAATACATATCCACAGATATTCAAGTCCCTCTTGGGAGATACTGGCATATTTTCACCAACGAACCTCTTAGCCAGTTTACTTCTTAAATAAGTAAGTTGACCTGAGCTTGGGACACTTACATCTCATAATCAGAAGGCCTGACCCACATCCTATATATAAGTAAATACATACAAATGCATGTGTGTGTATATTACATATAATTGATATGTAAATCCTATGCGAGCACCCTGCCAAGTACTTAGAGAACAGTCCATGGGGTAGGTGTATGGTCCGGTGGTGAAGATTCCTGGTTATGATACTTGTGTTCTGTGTCTGAATGCTTGATGTTTGATTCCTGGCTCTGGCTTCACATTCCAGCTTGATGCAGCTGCACACCTGGCAGGCTGCAGGTCGAATTCCTGGATCCCTGTCACTCATGTAGGAGACCTCAATTGAGTTCCCAGTTCCTTTAGCCTGGCCCAGTCTTACTGTTGTTAGCATTTGGAAGATTGAACCAAGAAATGGGAACTTTCCCTCTTTCTTTCTCTCTCTGCACATTTCTCACTTTTTTTTTTAAAGATTTACTCATTTTTATTGGAAAGGCAGATATACAGAGAGGAGGAGAAACAGAGAGGAAAATCTTCTGTCTGGATGGGAAGTGGAGCTGCTGGGATTAGAACCAGTGCCCATACAGGGTCCCGAGGTGTTCAAGGTGAGGACTTTTGCTGCTAGACCACCACACTGGGCCCACATTTCTGTATCTTAAAAAAGATGAAGGAGAGGGCACGGTGCAGTGACCTACTGGCTAAAGTTCTCATCTTGAACGTGCCAGGATCCCATAGGGGTACCATTCTAATCCCAGCAGCTCCACTTCCCATCCAGCTCCCTGCTTCTGGCATGGGAAAGCAGTCAAGGATGGCCCAAAGCCTTGGGACCCTGTACCCTCATGGGAGACCTGGAAGAGGTTCCTGGCTCCTGGCTTTGGATTGGCGCAGCATCGGCTGTTGTGGTCACTTGGGGAATGAATCACTGGATGGAAGGTATTCCTCTCTGTCTGTCCTCCTCTCTGTATATCTGACTTTGCAATAAAAATAAATAAATCTTAAAAAAAGAGAAAGGAGAAAAAGGAAAAAAATGAACACTTCATTGGAATTGCATCTGAATTGGAGCCCCATCTTCACCACTTATGAACTCTGCTATATGAATAGTGACTTGACTTTTCTGATTCACAATTTCCAATAGTTAACATGGAAATTGTGGAAATTACCCCGGAACCTTGTCAAATGAATGTCTACAGAAGTGTTATCTCTTCAGTAACTGTTGTTATCACTAATAATTTACAGTATTGAATCATTTAATCCCTTTGGAGCAGCTTTATTATTGATGACACTTATATTTAATTTATTCACAGTGCTTTCACATCCTCTTAGTGAAAATATATGTGATCATGTGACTTAGGAGTTCCAAACAGTGCTATGAACTTCATGAAATAAATAAGTAAATAAGCAAATAATACTTTGAGGAGACAGAGGTAAAATTAGTGTCACTTGTTATTTCTGAAAAATACATGTAAGGAAACCACTTAACCCTTTTTATTCTATAGTTCAAGTCTTCCTGTTGTTAGGTAAAGAGATAGAGGTAAGGATATGGAGTAAGAGATTTGGAGGTAGGAGTGAGGGAGAAAATGGAGCCCTCATCCACTTTGGGAGGTGATTAAGCCAGTGACTCCGCTGCTTTGGGAGAGAGGACAGTGTATATGTCCTCAGGCATATAGGGCAGAAAGCAAAGCTCTGAACAGCTGCCAAGTTTTGTGAGCTGGAAACAAAATGTTCCATTGCTGAGTAAATACAGTATCCTCACTTCTGCTAAGCTTTGCTCTAACTCAGGGCCAGAATGAAAAAGCTTTTTTGAAGAATCAGTTTTGCCTCACTGCTGACCTTCATGCTTTCTAGCTCGCTGTGTTGGGTAACAGTAGCTGCCCACCCCCACTCACCTCTAACCCCCACAGCACAGACCATAAGTGGTACAAAGTTGAAAGCCAAGAAAGGTGTGTGCCCTGTGAGCAAACAGAAGAAAAAGAATTTCTTAACCAGATGATGACCTTTGTTTGCACGTAGGTGATACGGTCAAGAGTTTCATGCATTTTAATAACTAAGGCATCTGAGGTCCTGATGCTGTCACCTTTCATCAGTGATAACACAAGCAGTAAGATTGTAATATCTTCCCGCCCCATTGGACCGAGGGGCCTTTCCAGCCTCCAACCTTTGGTCAACAAACCCTTAGTCCACAAGCAAAGGAGTAAACAAGACCGTAAGTATGACCGTGTATGTGTGCAGAGTAAATACACTCCCCAAGGCATGTGTCACTCAACCAGTGTCCTTCAAGGGGTACCACTAGGCACTGTGGAACTCCTCACAACCACCCTGGATCAACTTACTTGTCTCCAAAAGAAAATTTCACTTCCCCTTTTCCCCCTTCACACATCCTCATCCGCAGTCAGAATAGTTCTTTGTTGGAATTGTTTGTCTGGTTTTATTAAATGATAAAAACCCAGTCCTTGTCTCGTTCATTTTGCTCCCACTGCTCTGACAGGCGTCTCTGCTGTGCTGTCCATCCTGTGGAACTGGCTCTCATTTCTGTGATTAGCACAGATAAGCCACACCCAGAAGCAGTACTGCACAGATAAATATGCAGACCCTCACAACAGTCATGTCTGACCCTCTTAAGAAATTAACATGTTCAGTGTGGAACTTGCTAATGAAACTCTCCTGAAAGCATTTGCTGTTTTCTGTCTAGACTGCAGGTGACCATTTATAGACTAATCAGTGATTTCACAGGGAAGTTCTCATTTTAGAAAAAAAAATCATATAAAAATACACGTGGAAGGGAATACAGACACGATGCTGTGCACCGCTGGAAAGGTGCTTCGAACATTCCTGGTTAGTGCAGTATAACATTGCTTACTTTGTTTTTATGAATTTGTAGTTCATTGGAAGGTGTACTCACATGATTTCTTTTTAATGTGTCAGAAGATATTTGTTCTAAGACTAATGAGCATTGAAACAGAAGAACAATAAACATCCTTCGGGACCAGGGAGGAGAGCTTTCTCTGATCCGAGCCTGGCTCCACCTCTGGACCCCCACCCTCCCTCGCAATGACCATCGGAATCACTCCAAAAACCCCTCATAGCAAACAAACAATCATACAAACTAAAAAAACCTAAAATAAATAGACAAACAACAAAGAGTAGAGCTTGGAATCTGACAGGAAAGAGCTAGTGTGGATTGGCTCATGCCTCGCTGGGTGGGACACAAAGATTAGTCACTCCTCACCATGGTGTTGAGGATTTCCCTGCACACCCCCCCCCAAAAAAAAATGTTCTGCACCTTAATTGTCGACATGTCTTGTTAGAGTTACAAGCCAGTCTAGATTATCCTAAAATCTGCCAAGATCAGCAAAATTATACTTCAACACAACAAATGGCTAAATACTAAAATGAAATAGACACGAGACAGCTGAATGGTACCTTATAGCCATTTTAAGGTATATAGCAGCCGGTCCTGTATATAAACTAAAATTGAAATGTCAATGAGCTAATCAGAGGTTGTGGTTAAGAACTTGCTGCTTTTTCTTTTTTTTTTAACATACTGGTTACTTAAAACCATGTCAATTCCATAATGTTGCAAATTGCTGTTGATGTTATATTGGGACTCTTAATTGACTGGGATGATATTCTACCAGCTCTACTTCGGACCAGAGATGGTCTCCCCAAGAAACTGTTCAACCCATCTGGACAATAAGTAGCTGGACTCTATGCTTGGTATACGTTTGCAAGGAAAGAATCTTGATTGAATTTGAACTGTAATGAGGCATCAAGGTGGAGGAATCCACCAGAGGGGAGGGGCGTGGGGAGGGGTGGGAGGATTTCCAGAGGTGGAGGAATCCACCAGGGGGGAGGGGCGTGGGGAGGGGTGGGAGGATTTCCAGAGCTTATGAAACTGTCACATAATGCAAAATAATTAATAAAAAAAAAGACTAATGAGCATTGTAACTGAGTGTCAGGAATTCAATGTCCATTGATTCTCCATCCTGGAACTGATAATAAAGCAAAAAATAAATGAAGTAAAATAGATAATGTTTCTATTGAGTATAACTGCTCCCCTCTGATTCGATGTTTTATTGACTATAGCAGGAGAGAAACAACTAAGGACTTCATTTGTGGGTTTTTAAATCTACCTTTAATGCCCAGCATACAGAACCTACCAGACAGGAGGGTGTTGATGCATAGTTGGTGAAAGAATGAAAATAAAGGATTAGTTTTAAGATGTTATTGGAAAAGGACAGAAATATATAGTCCACAAGGTATTTAGTTATTTTCAGATAAGCATTTATCCCAAAATTGCTGTTATATTAACACTAGAATTTAATAATAGAAGTCTAGTTTGAAAATCACATTGTCAAAAAGTACATAAAATATTTGCAGATGGTTCCTACTGAATGTATGATCCAGCTATTCTAAAGAGATGACAACAGGATCACGAGGAGGAGATATTTATGCCATTGTACTATTACAATAGCCAGGAGGTTATGACAAGCAATGTGTCTGTCCATCAAGGAATGAATATTTAAGTAAATGTGGTAGGAAGAGAAGTGTATAAAATATTATAATAGGGATGAGCTTTGAAGCAACAGGCTAAATATGTAGTTTCTGAAGGGCAAAGAGTATATGACACTGCTCGAATGATATGCCCCAAGCCATCAAATTTATAGGAAAAGAAAGTAGAACAGGGTTACCAAGAGGGACAAGAAGACAGGTGCAGAGTTTAAGTTGAAGATCTATTGCACGGCAGTCTAAAGGTATAACTGCTGAGTTGTATGCTGAGAAATGGTTACAATGATAAATTTTATATTAGATTTTTTAAAAAGATTTATTTATTAGGAAGTCAGATTTACAGAGAGAGGGAGAGACAAAGATTTTTTCGTCCACTGATTCAGTCCTCAAGTGGCCGCAACTGCCAGAGCTGAGCTGATCTGAAGCTAAAAGCCAGGAGCTTTTTCCGGGTCTTCCACATGGGTGCAGGCCCAAGGCTTTGGGCCGTCCTGTACTGCTTTCCCAGGCCACAGGCAGGGAGCTGAATGGGAAGTGGAGCAGCCAGGATGTGAACCAGTGCCCATGTGGAATCTTGGCAGGTACAAGGCATGATTTAGCCACTGGGCTATTCCTATGGGCTCATTAGGTGGTTTTTAATTACGTTTTTAAAATAATAATAAAAAAGAAGGTCTTCTATAAGATAGTTTTACCTATATAATTTCTGATTCATTTCTTCTTATGATTTTTCAACTTTAAGATAGATTCATTATAAAATATCTGTTTCGAATGTTGGCTTTTTCCAGGCCTGGTTAGCAACAAGATGCCCCATGGCACCGTTCAGTCCTTCGGCAGCCCTGCAGTCCTGAGGGTCAGCAACCAGGGCTCTCTGGTGTGTTGTGTTGCTAAACAGGGATGTATGGCAACATCTGTGGGGTTTTTTGCATTTTCACATTAGGATATCTTCAGATTATGGTGGGTTTGTTTTCTGGAAGAAATCCTCTGTGTCCGTGTGCAGGTTTCTTACTGCTGTTTTAAATAGTTATAGATTTGAACATTTATTTCTGCCTTCCTCATATTCTCAATAAATTGATATTTGCTTTTCCTTCTACCCCATTATCTGACCTTTAAATTGTCAAGAGAAATATTTTCTTTAGCTCAGAGACAAATCTAGCATATTCTTTTGGATAGAGGAATGTTTGGAGCAGGCAGCACTGCCTCCCCAGGGAACAAACCCCAGATATTCCAGTTTGGTTGGCCTTGTAAGTGACTCGGTGGAGAGCTGGCAGATGCTTTTCCTTCTGAGATTTCTCCCTCTGTGAAAGGCATTGCTTTGCTAACCATGGGGCAGGAGCGAGCTAATGCTAATGGTACTTAGGAAAGGGGTACTTAGAAGAGGGAATGCTACAGTACCTCACTTGTATCTGTTTGTTCTTCATGTCATGAGATAAAGGAGCCATTGTTCTGCCTGATCAATCATAAAAGGGAAGAGGCAAAAATATCATTGGATCATGTAAAATACAACCTAAAAACAACTATACACGTGCACTCTCACAAGCAAATACTCTCGTGGAGATTGAGTACTTGGGAAACAAAGAAGCACTGTAGTAGGCATCACTACTCCTGCGTGAAAGAAGGCCCCCAAGTGAAACTGTCAAATTTACCTTGACAGCAAGATACTAGATCCCTTACCATTGCCTCCACTTGTAAGCAGCACAATGATGAAATTGTGACTGTAGCTGAAGGACTGTACTATTGTAAAATACAGGGGAAATTAGAACAGGGCAGAAAGGAGGAGAGAAGAAAGGGAGGGTTGGGAGGAAGTCCCATACCTATGAAACCATATAATGGAAAACAAACAAAGAAAGATAAAGTTTTTTTTTTTATTTTAAAGAAGGATAGCATTATGTCAGAAGAGGCAGCGAAAAACTAACAGTAGCATGCAAATGCATCTCTGGATTTTCTACTGTTTGTTTTATCTCATTGAAAAAAACTTTTAATTTAGTGACTCATCATGTTTGGTAGATAGCGTTTGTAAAAAAGATGTGAAACTGTGGTTGGAGTAACTGTGTCACTCAGTCACTCAAATGCTACCTCCTCTAGGAGGACTTTCCCAATAATATTTTCAACTCCCAAAAAACCACAATAGACCATCCACCTGCTTCCAGAGACGAAATGATTCCCAATTTTTATGCCCTACCCTGCGTTAGTTTGTACCTTCCCTATGGAAATGCTTTGTTAATTATGATAGTTATATAATGTTTTCAGTAGCTAGTCCATGATATAAGCTCATATGAAACAAGTGCTATCTTGCTCATCCACTTGGCATTCTCTGATATTTGGTAAATATTTGTTGGATTGAATTAAAGCAACTATAAACACATGTATTAAATTAACTGGGTTGTTTTCGGTCATATAAAAGATATGCAAATATATCCTCTGACTGTATCCTGTTGCCTAACCTAGCTAGGCTGACTGCAGTTGCTTTAATTTCTTGTTGACTGTTTAAGAAGTTTTTGTTTGTGTTGAGTAGATGTCAAGCCTGTTGAGCTTTTTGGCACCTGGGAAGTTGTTTATGGCTGTTCTGTTTCCTTTGTGCTGTTGTTCAGTAGGACATGGCCTGGGGAGTGTACTCTACACCAACACTTGAAATATGCAATCATTTCTTCGTGGCCATGAGCCAAATCATTTACTGTTTGTGTCTACTAAAGTAGAGTTGGTATCTACAAGCCTGAAATAAAGTTCATTGTAGGAGTCAGATATTCCAAAGGACATGGATATCTCGCATGTTATTTTTGAGTTTTAGCATAAACTATTATACTGGTCTCTGAAATATATAAATAGGGGGCTAGGAAATAAAATTATGTGATTTTTTTAAGAAAAGCTTTTGAAATGAGTTCCTAACAGTTGGAACAGACTAACAAGTATTTGCACTCATTCTATAAAGATAGAAAAAATGTATTAATAATACTTTTGGGGCCAGCATGGTGTTGTAGCAAGCTAATACTCTGCTTGTGGTATCCCGTATTGAGCCAGTTCTATTCCTGGCTGTTCCACTCCTGACCCAGCTTCCTGCTGATGGCCTAGAACATGAGCAGAGGATGGCCTAACGCCTTGGCCCCTTCACCCACGTGGGAGACATGGATGAAACTCCAGGCTTCTAGCTTCAGACTAACCCAGCTCTGGCCATTGTGGCCATTTACTTAGGGAGTGAACCAGCAGCTAGAAGGGCATACTCTCTATCTCTCCCTCTCTTTCTCTGTAACACTGACTTTCAAGTGAAATAAGTCTTTAGAAAATATTTTCTAGATTCATTTTTAAGATTAGCATATTGTTTAACAAAATTATATAATTTTCAGCACTGTCAGAAAAAAACTTTGATTTAGTTGGTCTTAGAATATGTAGGTTGGGGCCAGTATTGTGATGCAGCATATTAGACCACTGCTTACAACCCAGGCATCACATACCAGGATACCTATTTGTATCCCAACTGATTTGCTTCTGGTCCAGCTCCCTGCTCATATAACTGGAGAAGCAGTGGATGATAACCCAAGTACCTAACTAAGCTCCCACCACCCACATGTGATACAGAGATACAATTCCAGGCTCCTATCTTTGGTATGTGCTAGGCCCCACATTGAAATCATTTAGGGAATGAACCGGAAAGTTCCATTCTGTTCGTTTCCCTCTCGTCCCCTCCACTCCTCTCCCCCTCTTTTCCTTCCCTCCCTCTCTCTTTCCTTCTCTCCCCTCCTGTCCTCTGTCATTTTCTGTCTATCTGCTATCTTTTTCTTTCCCTTTTTCTCTCTCTGTATGTGTATGTGTGTGTGTATCTCCCTCTCTGTCATTCTGCCTTCCAAATAAATAAATTGAATCACCCTCCCTTTAGAAAACATATGGTAACCTAAAGGATAAATGGCCTCCAAAAGAATGATGTGTTGGGAATTCCATTTATTCCTCAGAAGTAGAACTTTCTTTGTTTTCACAGTTGTTTGGTTTTCCAAAATAGTTTGATGCTTAGACCTTCTGATTAGTGAGAGCTGTATTGCTACAGGTAACCCTATGGTGAACTTTTCTCATCTTTGTTACAAAAGATTCCAAATGAGACAGAGTATTAGTAATCTCTCTCTGGGTGGCCAACCTGTTTGTGTAGAACAAGGGGAAATGTTATTAGGAGTTGTGTGTTTGGTTTGGGTGCAGTAATGATGTGTTATCAAGATTGTTAAGCTTCATAGAATTCTCCTGTACTTTTCTCCTTGTAAATGATTTAGGTAGAATCAGTGCTAGTGTTGTACCAATTAAGTACCAGGTTAATCTGCCTCTTGGACCCTGGCATCCTGTATTGCAATTCCCAAGTCCTGGCTACTCCGCTTCTGATACAGCTTCTTGCTAATGCATCTGGAAAGGCAGCAGGGGATGGCCCAAGTAGCTAATCCCCAGCCACCCCCAGGGGAGACCCTGATGGGGTTCCAGTCTCCTTTTGCAACATGGACTGACCCAGCTCATGGAAGACTGATCTCTAAAAATGGCTGTTTATCAAACAAATAAATAGACGAACCACAAAATGGTAGAACATAGAAAATGTGTTGCTGTTTTTCTAAGTATCTCCGTGGAAATCTGTATACAGAAATTTAAAAGCATTTTTGCATTTAAGAAATATCTGCGTATTATTTTGTTACTAATTTTATCATTTAAGTATATCATGAACATCTTTGTATGTTAGCAGTCTGTACATTACTGACTTAGGAGGCTTCTTTATGTTTCATGATTTACTTAATTCCTCTTGATGAATCCTCAGGTCATTTTGGATACATTTGCCTTTTATCCATTCACGTTTCAGGGGCAAGATAGGTCTGGAAAGGATGCTGAATGCTCACAGTGGCACACTCAGCACTGAGAGTTGTGGGATGATATTAAAGTTGACACAGTTTATTCACTACCCGTTTCCTAGTTGACAGGCGCACACAGAGTCACATGTCAGTGAGGCCTGGTGCTCCCCCTGTGAGCCCTTGCTCTGCCACTACAGAGCCTCCATGCCCTGACTGCTAGGCAGGGAGCTCTCTAACTGCCAGGTTTCCCCATCCCTTTTCATCCCTCTTCATCCCTCTCTGGACTTTTCCTTTGTCCTTCTGCTTGGAAATGGAAGTCAATCAGTCTATTGTGCTGTCAGAAGTCTTTGGTTGTTCCTTTGCATGGTGGGATCTCCTTCCTTGCCTCGCTTCCCTGCCTATCCTGTGAGCCTGGCAGTCCCCAACCTGTTCTTCCTGCCATCTCCCATCTGCATTCCAGGGCTCGGTGAGTTGCCTGCTATCTAGATAGTAGCATCTGTGTATTCTGAAGGGAGATTATATAGTATTACAACAAAAAGCTATTTTTGTTCCCCAAGCACTTTAAAATAGTCTAAATGTGTAATTTCTGTTGAATTGGCACTTTATCTGTACCCGATATCTGGTCACATGTGGGATCTGGTACCTTTACTTATTTTGTCCCCACTGCCTCTTTCCTGTGCCACAAAAGGGCAGTAAGTCACAAAGATTGTGGTTAGTTGGACTGTATTCCCTTTCTCCAAAATGTAGGTACTGTTTGCTAAGTGAATAAGTGATTTTTTAAACCAAGATATAAGCATAGATATTTTGTAAATCTTTTCTTTTTTAATGGTGTATTTATTTGAAAAGCAGAGTTACAGAGCAAGAGGGAGAGTCAGAGAGAGAATCCTTTGTCTTCTGATTCATTCCCTAGGTGGCTGGAACAGCTGAGGTCAACCCAGGCAAAAGACAGAAGCCAGATGGCTGCAACAGCCACATCTCCCAAATGTGCACAGGGACCTGAGTATTTAGCCATCTTTTCCTGCCTTACTTTGGTAGGGAGTTGGATCTAAAGTGGAGCAACCAGGACTCTAACTGGCACCCACATAGGATGTTGGCAATACAGGCTGCAACTTAATCCATTACACCACGATGCCTGCTTGGCCTATAGTTTAAAAGTGAGTTTGGGGAAACTTCCGCAAATTCCTTCCCGGGTGCTATCTTCTCATCATTGTTAGCATAAGAATGCCTACTTATTTCAACATCTCAGCTGAGGTCTGTTGTAGGAAAAAATTGAGTTGACAGTTTTTGACTTTGATGTATTTCTGTTTTCCCATCTGAGGAAACAGAACCTGGGGATATTTCCTGATGATGTTGTTTTGTAATTTAATTATTTTGTCATTGCCCTGCATTATCTATTTGTCCTCTACGGTTATGTCTCAGATAACTAAATTGCCTTTCTCATACATCAAGACCTGAGGATGTGGAAAAATTTGTTACTTAAAAACAGGCAAACAAAAACAGACAGGCCGACCGTAACTGACAGTTTATTTTCCTAAAAGGTTTTCTAGAGAATTTCCATTTGCTTTTTGCCCAGAAATGGGAAATTGCTCCTGTCTTAGTCTCTTGGTATGGCCACCAATGTGAGATGCAAGCCGGCACTTCTGGATTTCATATCACTACCCTGAGAACTCTGTCTTGCAGTCACCCTTGTTGCCGGTATGCTGAGGGTGTTTGCGAGCGCATCCTCAGAGTTGTCTCATTGCCTTCTTGCTGTGGGTCAGGCAGCCTCAACGTGTATACTGAAAGAGCAGGAATAAAGTAGTTAGGGAAATGGGAGCTCAGGCTGCTTGCATTTTAATGACATTCTCAAATCTCCCCAGAGCAGGTAGGGCAAACCACAGCTTGGTCACACCAAAGCTGTTCATATCCTAGTGCTTGGAACTTGTACATGTGTTACAGAACCTGGTAGGAAGTATTTTTCAGAGAGGATGAAGAAAGGGATCTCAAGGTGGAGAGATGATCTTGAGTCATGCTAGTGGGCCCAGTGTTACCACGAGGACCCTTAGGAAAGGGAAGCAGGAGCAGTGGAGAAGGTGATGTGACAGAAGGGAGAGATCAGAGTAACAGAAGAGGCCATGAGCCAGGGACTACCTGTGCCTTGGGAGAGACTGGCCCAGCAGGGTGGACAGAGATCCTTGCAGTCAGCATCCTAATGGAAGTGTCATCTAGCCTGGATATGTCCCCTGGAGTTTCCTGCAGGCAGAACCTCCAAAGCAACAGGATTCAGAGGTGGAATCTGAAAGAGCCCTTATCACAGGAGGGGGTTCCCTGCAGGAGGAGCAGTTGAGCTCACTTCCCATTGTCTCTCCTCAAAGTGCTATCCTGTGTGATGGTGTCTGGTATGCAGCCAGAAGGTCCTCACCAGAAGCAGCTCCTGGATCCAGCACTATCCAGCCTCCTAAACCACGGGTCCCATCCAGTTAAGTACCAGGCGGTGGTATTTGGTCCTGACAACCCTGAGGGGTTTAATACACCTTGTGGGAAACAGTTTGAACATCTGGACCCTGTTGTTTTCAGATGCAAAGTTTGTAATGATTTCTTAATGTAGCAGTAGGAAACTAGCATGCAGCCCCACATAGATCAAACCCTGAGGCTGTGTTTCTCATTCTTGTGTTTTGCTTGTTAACAGCTTTGAGGTCAGTTCAAATGTACGATTCTGTGACTGTCAGTACTTTGATGAAGTGGTCAGTTTTGACATGTTTCTCCCCTTCCATTGAGAGCCTGCTGGCTACTTTATAGTTAATGCAATGTCTAGTCAACCACTAATCTATCTTTTTGTCTCTGGATTTTCCAGATGTTTCATTTAAATGAACTCCCACAATCTATAATCTCTGTGTCTGCTTGTTTTCACCTTGCTCTTCCTACAAAGACAGTTCACACATTTGTGATTTTTGTCACCTTTTTCTGCCTCTAATTTCTGTTACACTTCTTCAGATTCATGAACAAGTTCGTGAAAACATAATGCAATGCCATGTACTGCTCTTGCTGTATTCATCTTCTGTATGTTGGGAACAACGTAAATCTGACTTATAAATTAGATACAATGTGGAGGCATAGGATAAGATTCTAAATACTATGCTTAGCTGTTCTCTTCCTGTGGGGTATGGTGTTCTATGTGCTAGGTGGCTTACGTGCACAGTGAATTTCTAGAGCACTACTTAGGGACCACCTGTGTTTGGATAGAGGATTTTGCATTTATTTGAAGTTATAAAAAAGATCGTTCTCCTTGTGTTTTGTGGCCACCAGAACTGAGGAGAAATACAAAGCTATGAATTCTAGATATCTGGATAAATAATTCTGTATTACAAGTCTAGAGTTCCAGGCTTAATTGAGTAATTTATTCAAAGGGAACTATTTTTCATGGTCATAAAGCTGTGTTGCATTAGCTCTCAGGTGTTTCATTAATTTGTCCTCATTTAACAGCATTTTCCTGATGGGATTAGAATCAGGAAAATTGTTGTAAGAAGGGGAAGTGGTGATGATTGGAGTCACAGGTATCAGCTTCAAGGAATTCTCCTATTGTGTTGAACATAGTTTTGCTTGCTTCCCGTTTTTATTTTTTGAATAGTTAATTGAACTTGTTTGCACTATCATTTTCCCAACTCATCTGTGACCTCAAAATGTAAACTTCTGTGGAACTTCATCCATCAGCAGTGAGTCGTCTGACCTCTGATACTTGAACTGGCTGATGGATGGATCAAAGAGTTTATTGATGTGTGATGAAGAGTGTTTGAAGAAGCAGCCTAATATTTCTTGGATAGTGACTATCTTGTGTGTCGCTGGGAACCTGTAAAGAAAGGAATGGTTACCAAGTTCATTTTCATTTTTGCTAATGGTAAAGCACTTTGCATCCCTGGAAACTGACAGACACTCTTTGGCTATAGAATGCAGCAACATGCAGCACCCAATATAGTAATAGGTGTCATCCAGATTAAGCTACCTTATTTTGGATTCTCTCACAGCCCACCTTGCTTTATCTATAGATAGACCAACAGAATTCAGGGGTCCTGGCATTTTACTTCTATAGAAGTAGGCAGCCTCCCTAATCATTGTGTCATTCCCAAATACTGTAGTTCAGTTTGATTAGATGGAAGCTAACATTAAAATGTATGCCTTGTTCTTATCCCATTCCTTAGTGTTTTGCTGTTTAAACACTTGGTTGCTATTTTACACTTTTGTACATAAAGAGACAGATGCAAGCAACCAAAATGTGTGTCAGGAATAAATAGAGGAACAGGATGTCTTTTCACATTGAAATACTGCTAAGCAAAGGAATGGAAACACTGCTAAACAAAGTCAGCCAGTCAAAAAAGATAAATCATGAGTTGTGAGATACACAGAATAGTAAAATTCATGGAAACAGGAAATAGTGATTTAAAGGGTCAAGGAAGAGAGGAAGATAAATTTTTTCATGGATATAGTTTATCAGTATTATAATGCAGAACTTTTGCAGATCTATTTCACACCAGTGGAATATATTTGACACTACTAACTACGCACTTAAAATGGGTTAGAAAATAAATGTAAATTGTGTGTTTTTCATTACTTTTTAAAAAGTCAAGGAGTTGAAATTCAAATTAGTCAATAAACTTTTTTTATGGTATTCAGTGAACTAAGGTTTTGGGTAAAGTAATTATACCTATCTATAGTGTAGAACAAAAAAAGAGTAGGATGGTTGTCATGTACTTTATACTTTGACCATTCTGTAACCAACGTAAATGAAGTTGCTGCAAGATTACGTCTATAAACCACGAAGCTGGGGGCTACTTTAAAACCAATTCTTTGAAAGTGTAAAGATGATTTAAGACACAACGCTGAGTTGTTTTCCTGCTGTTTTGATAGCTGCAATTATGTAAGAACGCAACGAGACTCAAAAATGGATTAGCACTACCACAATAAAGGAACTAAGTTTTTCCTTATTTTTAATAACAATGTGGGCTGGGCTCTTCGTATGGTTCTTGGTATCTATTTCTCTGACAAGTTTGCCAATATTTCTTTAACCTATTTGGAAGTATTCCAGTTCCATCTCAAAGGCTGTTTAGATCAATGAGTGTCAGTTTTGCCTATTACTTGCTGACTGTAGGAGTATTTGCACTGGAGAGAGATGCGGTATGCATGCTCTTCATTCCGGGGCAGATGATAAGAACGCTGACTAGATTTTTTACACAACAGGTTTTTCATTAATACTGTGAAGAAAAATGAATTATGTGAGAATAAGGAGGAAGCAGTTGATTCTTAGAAGATTTATTTGTTTATTTTCAAGGCAGAGAGCCTGAAAGAGACAGAGTTGTCCATCTTTTGTCACTACCCAAGTGGATGTAGCAGCTAAATCTGGGCCATGCTGAAGCTAGGAGCTGGGAACACCATTTAGGTCTCCCTCATGGGTAGCATGGATCCAAGGATGGAGCATTCTGCACTGCTGTCCTAGGCGCATTAACAGGGAGCTGGATCTGAAAAGGAACAGTGGGACTCAAACAGGCATTTGGATATGGGATGCCATCATCATAGATAGTGGATATGCCACTGTGCCATGACACTGGCCCCAATTGATTCTGATAAAGGAAAAGGAACACACCATGGCTGAGCATTGGAAGATAAGTATTTGGTAAGTAAAGATGGACAGGAGAGATTTTCTAGGGAGTAAGAACATCGTGAGTAAAAGCTCTTAAGGTCAAAAGTTAACTGTTGTTCTCAGATCCTACAGTGCAGGAAAGAAAGTGATGGAAGAATAGGATTGCCTGCAGTCTGATCCAGCCACTTTCATTGGCCATGGAGTTTGTAACTAAGTTGAAAACTTAGTTATCTTGTTTAGATTTTCTTTAAAATAGTAACTTTGAAAAATTTTCTGTAGGTGAGATCCTGGTACTCATCCTTAAATGAAAGGTGAGATTGCTTCTGCTACTTTAAAATGAAAAATGGTCCCAGTCTGAAGTTGAGTTTCTACAAACTCCACTTGTATGGCTGAAGTTGCCAGAGCTCACCCACAGCTCTGCTGTTCAGTTTGGTAACCAGTGCTCTAACACCTACCATCACTCATCATCATACATGTATCCATCCCTCTGCATTAAGTGGCTTCTTCACCACAGTAGAAGGATGGTAGTGGAAGAGATCTGAGAGGTTATTCCAGATGAAACTCAGATTTCTGAAGATGAGAGGGTTTCCAGAGATTATGCATGTGACAAGTGGCAGAGGCAGCTGGCAACATGGTTGCTCTGGCACATACCCCACTGCTCCTCCCAGGCTGCCCCTTGGCACTGGCCAGAAACTTTATCTGTCCATGCATGAGCCCTGCTGCCCAGTCTCTGGGTTTCTGGTCACGGCGCAGTTGCTGTGTCTTCCAAAGTTTGTGTAAATCACCATAGATATCCTGCTTCTGGACCTTGCAGTTCAATGAGAACTCAGGGCTGTCACAGGTTACTGTCCATCGCTGTTTGTTTAATGCGACAGAAATGGAGGGAAATTTGGCTTAGATTCTCAATCGGAGCACTCTGCTTCATCCTTAATCTGTTACCTCCTTTCTAACAGTGATTGTATCAAATCAGCGATGTCTGTCTTGGGAATGGTGTTGTGGAATAGCAAGTAAAGCAGCGGCCTGTGACACAGGCATTCCATATGGGCATTACTTAGAGTCCTGAGCTAGCTCCACTTCCATTACAACTCCCTGCTAATGGTCTGGAAAACTAGTGGAAAAAGGTCCAAGTCCTTGGCCCCTGCACAAATGTGGTAGAAGTGGAAAAAGCTTCTGCCTTTTGTCTGGCCCAGCCCCAGCTGGTAGAGGCATTTGGAGAGTTAATAATTGAATGGGAGATCTTTCTATCTCTCTCTCTCTCTCTGTAACTCTTCAAATAAATAAAATCTTTAATAAGCACCTTCTTGACATACTGACGCTAGTATTACCTTTCAGTTCTGGTAATGGCTTAGAAAAAAAATCCATTCGCCTTTTTGCCTTAGTATTCCTCTTATCTGACTGTTGTTAACAGCTTTTCTGTGAGACCTGTGAAATATTTTGTGTAAGATAACATTGCAGGGCCCGGCGCTAAGGCTCAATGACTAAATCCTCGCCTTACAAACACCGGGATCCCATATGGGCACCTGTGTGCATCCTGGCTGTTCCAGTTACAATTCATCTCCCAGCTTGTGGCCCGAAAAAGTGGTGCAGGATGGCCCTAAGCCTTGGGACCCTGCACTCACATGGCAGAACCTGGCTCCTGGCTTCAGATCAGCTCAGCTCTGGCAGTTGAGATCACTTGAGGAGTGAATCAGTGGAATGAAGACCTTTGTCTCTCCTCCCCTCTGTAAGTCTGATCTGCATTTCCAATAAAAATAAACCTTGAAAGGAAAAAGAAAAATAACACTGGAAACAGAACTTTTTAAAATGATAGCAATGGTACCCCAGTTTTTCTGCAGTAAAATACTGTTTTGCTATTGCAGATTTAGTAATGATTATCCTTAAGAATAATAATAATCAATTACTATTTTTTCACTATCCTGACGAAGCCGTTATCTAAAATAAACTAAAGCATATACAGCTGTTCAGTAACAATTTCTTTCAAAAATTACTTTTCTACCCAAATGATTGCTCTTTGATATCAAACATCTGGATATTTGAAAATATTTGAAAGACTAACCAATTTTTTCAGCTTATCGAGACATTGCAGAGTTTTCATATAAAGTTTTGTATCTTACTAGTGCTGTAGAGAAGAAAGATTACGTTGACAACTGGTACTGTTGCCTATAAAATCAGTACTGTGAAGCAAAAACTAGGTGCTAGAACACATGGTTTAAACTAACTGGGAACAATGCCAGTGCTTCTTGAAAAGGTGAGTGTTGCCAAGGGCAAGGCCAGGTACATAAACAGTTCTGAAAAGTTTTATTTCCACTGCCTCACCTTAATTCTGTGAACCAGTTGGAACTTTGTTATTTCATCTTGTCTAATTAAAAAAATAAACTTCCATTTTTATCTAAGTTTTCATTTATGTTGTGTAAATGTATATGGACAAATCAGTAGAATTAGGAATAGGACAGTTCAAATATGAAAACCTTTACACCTCTAAAAATGGTTGTTAAACCTGACATTCAGCAGTGGGTTTAATGTTACATTTTTTATCTCTTTTCATTTGTTTGCTTTTTGACAAAGAAAAATGAAAGGAGATATGTTTCAACATGTTAACTTTATGTTTCCTTTTTAAGTCTTATTTATTTGAGTGAAAGAGAGAGAAACAGAGATTTCTTCATCTGCTGGTTTACTCCCCAAGAGCCTCCAATACTCTAGATTGTGCCAGGCCAAAGAAAGTGACAGGAATTCCGTGAGTCTCTTACTTGGATAGCAGGAACCCAAGTAGCTGGCTGTTGTCTGCTGCCTTTCCGGCACATGAGAGCTCAATTCTAGGACTCTAATATGGGGCATGGATATCCCAAGCATCAGTATAACCTACTATACCATAATGCCTTCTCCTAGTCTATTTTTAAATGGTAAACATTAAGTTAAAGACATGTTATCTACATGGAATTTTGGCAGACAATACTGGCTAATTTTTTCATGTGATTAAGCAAGCATTGGGTACATTCATTCCTGGGTAAAAGGATGTGTTAAGGGTATTGATTAATCAGAAGAGGATAATCCAGAAAACATGTCAAATGTAGTATCTCATCACTCTTATCTGTGAGTAGGCTGGTTTTATAAATGGCTTAGATTGACACAAAGAAGATTTATACAGTAATCCCCCTCTTTGCTTTCACAGTTACATTTACCCGTTGTCAACTATGACTAGAAAATGTAAAGTGGAAAATTTCAGACTTTTAAAATATACAGCATTCTGAGTACCATGATGAAATCTCATGACATCCTGCACAGGACATGCAGCATTATTTTGCCCAGGGTGACCATGTCATATGCACCACCCAGCTGTTATTCATTTGAGTAGCTGGTTTGGTTCTCAGATTTACTATTGAGTTATCAGAATGTTTGTGTTTGGATAATCCTTACTAAATCTTGGCCCCAAAGAATATGAGTACTAGTGCTGGCAATTCAGATATGCAAAAGAGAAGCCTTGAACTGTTTAAAGAAAAAGAAGATATGTCTTGATCTAACAAGGAAGTAGGAAAAAAATCAAATGCTGAGGTTGTTAAGATCTGCAGTAAGAATGAATCTTGTAGCCTTGAAATTGTAAGGAAAAAGAAATTCGTGCTAATTTTGCTGGCACTGTGGAGGTTATAGCCACTGAGAAAGTTACAGTGTGTGAAAACTGTGGAATATGGAATATTTTAATGTGAAAAAAGCATTAAATATGTGGTTGGAAGAGATGAACAGAATATATGTTGCAGTTGACAGCAACTTGTTGCATTGAGAGGATTGAGCTCACAGAAAGCCTTCAGCCAGGGAGCCCCTGAAATGAGTGACACTAGGCCATCTGCTTAGACAGATTTGGGAATAAGCTTGGACTGAAAGGCAGAAAAATGAGAAGCTGAATCTGCCAAGGCAGAAAGAAGTTGCTGCCGCATTTCCAGCAGAGTTGAAGTCGATTAAGGAGAAGGAATACCATCCAAAGTAAGCCTTTCAGGGCTGTGAAACCAGGCTTTACTGGAAGATGATGCCTTCAATACCTGCTCTTATGAAAGAATAAAGGAGGCATCCAGATATAAAACATGGTAGGAAATATTAACTGTCTCTGTTTGGCATCTCAGAATGACATGTGATTAATCCAGGCACGGCATACAGAACAAAGAACTCACACATTCTGAGAAACAAAAACAAAAATTCGCTCTCCATGTTCTGGCAGTGTTGCCAAAAAGCGTGGGTGATAACCATCTTGTTTATGGAATGGTTCCATCAGTACTTCATCCCAGTAGTAACAAAACAAAACAGAAAAGTGTTTGGAAGAGGAAGGATTGGAACTTAAAGCCCCATTAATAAATGTTGCACCTGGGCATCCTTAATCTGTTTGCTGTGAAAATGAAAATACTAAGGTTCTGTTTGGGTTTTTTTCAATATTTATTTTATTATTATTTTTTTAATTGGAAAGTCAGATATATACAGAGAAGAGGAGAGAAAAGATGATCTTCCATCCATTGATTCACTCTCCAAGTGGCCGCAACAACCGGAGCTGAGCCGATCCAGGAGCCTGAAGCTCTTCCAGGTCTCCCACACAAGTGCAGGGTGCCAAGGTTTTGGGGCGGTTCTTGACTGCCTTCCCAGCCACAAGCAGGGAGCTGGATGGGAAGCGGGGCAGCTGGGATACAAACCAGTGTTCATATGGGATCCCAGGTCGTGCAAGGTGAGAACTTTAGCCACTCGGCTACCACTCCGGGCCCCGAGGTTCTGTTTTCACCTCTGCGCATAATCTCATGGCTTTTAGGCCACTTGACAGGGCATTATTTGGCTTGTCGAATTTACATACACCTTCCAGGTATTGTTCATGTTTTGCCAGCAGTTGATCCAAACGTTAATCTAGACATGAAGCAGAAATGTTCACATTTTTACTGACACAGTAGCTTTACACTCATCAAAATCACAGTGGATAAATTCAAGATAGAAACTTGGTTTGCTGGAAGAACCTGCCAAGTGAAGTTGTGAATGATTTTAAAGGCTTCCCAAGGATCAGTGGAGATGTTAGAAAAGTCAAAGCCTGTGTTGAGTTGATGGAGAAGAATTTGCTGACATGATTGATGCTGGGGAACATTTCAAAGGACATTAAGAAGTATTAAATGAGAAATTTGAAGACATTGTTAACTCATCTAATAGGTCAAGATAAACCTGAATCAGTAAGGTGGATGTTACCAGAATTTGCCAGGTTGTTTCAAGTGCACAGACCTTAAAGAACAACATTGTGGACCACTGTGCTTGAGTGTAGTATTCATTTCACCCATATGCTCACCAAAGGATTACAACCTCTGAAATTATACTTCCATAACTTAAAATAATGTTTGATTTATAGTCTTTCAAAAGTTGAGGACTCCAGCCATCATCCTCGTCCATCCTCTGTGTCTTTCCAACTCAGCGATACAGGACCGTCCAAAGCAGATTGTCCTCTTCCTGATACTTCTCCAGAAGGTCAAGGGTCAAGGGTAGCCAAGGTGTAGGTCACTGTGCCTGCGTCATTCACCTCACTTCATCTCATCACAAAAGCTTTGTATCTTCTCATGATTATAATAAGGGTGATTTCAGATGATCAAGATACAGTGAGAGAAAAAACCACATTCATGTAACTTTATTACAGTATATTGCTGTAACTGTTACATCATTGTGCATCACTTGCTATGCCCAGTTTATAATTTAACCTTTTTATAGGCATACTTGGGTTAGGTATATTGAGTTGATGGGTTCTGATATTCATCATTGTCCCAGACATGTGCTGGGGCTCCTCAAACATAACCCCCATCCTGAAGAGAGGTATATTGTGCATGTATATAATCATCATTATCTTCCTCGTCAGAGAGCTGAGAAGGATAACCAATACATTGACTAGGGTTGGAAATAAGATCCAAGAAGACCACACAAACATTAGTTTGTTATTTACTTCACTTTCCTAGGTGGGAAGAGTGAATGGAAAGTTAGCAAATTGCTGTTTACAGCAAATCAGTGTTTAGTTTTGAACCAAACATTTAGATCGAGACTAGAAAGAGCTGGTTTAATAGCATTTCCCGTAAAAATACTCTAGCTCAGAGCATGGCAACAGTATCACTGTGAAAGCTAGCACTGTGCTTTGCACATAAAAAAAGTGTGATTATTTGTAGTTTTCAAAAACACTTTTGAAAGGTTAGATTTCTTGAGGTTCAGTTTACATACTTTGTAATTTACTTTAAAAAAAAACACAAAATACACCCTTTTTAGGGTATTGTTACAAGGTCAGAAAAACTCATTCTCTCACAATCACCAACTCCATCATTCCAAACCATTCGCTCATGTCCCTTCCAGTAAACTCCTGCCCTCTCAGCCCCTGACAACCACTGACTTCTCTGACTTCTGGTTTTGCAAGCTATTCATGCCTTTGCTTTGAAAACTTGATTTTCACAAGATGACCCAATATTAGTACTATCATCATGTCTGTTTTTACAAATGATGAACTGAGAGTTCCCAAGCAGCTGTCCCAAAGCTGCATCATGTGTATGAGTCCTGTAACTGTGCCCCCAACCCTTGTTTTCTAGCTCAGGATCCTGGCTGGTTGCTTCATTTGGCCCTTCCAGGTAGCCCTATGTTCCGAAAGCCCCATTCTTTGTGTTCAATCATCTCCAGGCAGAGCCCTTTTTTAGAGTTTGGTGTTAAATTTTTGCTCATAACACACTGGAGGAATGAAAATAGTGTTTCTCAGTGTATGTAGACGTTTTAGGTTTGTTTCCTAAACACTCTTTGCCCCATGAACCCAACACCAAAGATGCAGTGTATATCTGTAGTTAATAGTTAACTTTTCCCTTCTCTTTCACCCTTTCAGGCCTGGCCTTTTCTCTTAAACTTAAGAATACTTTAAGCCCACAGATCTTGTGACTGCCCTCTGAGCTCTCCTTCCTTTCTCACAAAACACAGTGCCTATTGACCGCTGAGTGGTTTTAGCAGCCTACTTACAGCCAATACAATTTTAAGGATTTAACTACCTGCTTTATTTTTATACTCTTTCTCTTGCTTTCATTCCAGGTTAGGGGTGTGTGTGTATGTGTTGAACCAAATTGTGCAAGAACTTTGAGTCTGCTATGGATTTTACAAGAATTCATTTTCAATATTTTTCTTTCAAAGGCACGTGCATAGATCTTTTCTTAATAGAAAGATTTGCTGTTCATTCAAAAATGGCCCATAGATGGTACCTATAAATTTCCTAGAAGCCCTCTGAATTGAGGATCTGTGAGATACACCCATAATCATGTGAAAGGAACCTTTGTATGACTGAATAGTGGTATTTTCATCCTTCTGGGGTGTTAGCGAAAAGTTATATAATCCCATTCATTAATCTTTGCGACAAAGCCTGCTTGCCTCACAGTGACTCTTAATGTTTGTGTCTGTTGCCATCTGGAGAGTCTCAGAACTTTAAAAAAAAAAAACAAGGCCAGTTTCATTTTTATGTAGGTTCTTGCTTCAGGTTTTTTTTTTTTTCTCTCTCTTGTAATGTAAATGGTCAGGTGAATCCAGTTGGCACTTCGAAAACACTGCCTGGGAAGTCCTCTTAACTGTATACCTCAGCTGGATGCTTACAAGCTCTGCTTCCCGCACAGCTGCGGGATGCAGTTTTGTTGAGCTTTCTGCCAACATCACAAGAATCTTCCTGCCCCATTTCCGTCAATGTGGGATTGTCCCCCGTATCCTTTCTTTTTTTTATTAATTATTTTGCATTATGTGACAGTTTCATAGGCTCTGGGGTTCCCCCCAACCCCTCCCCATGCCCCTCCCGCACGGTGGACCCTCCTACCCCGTTGCAGCATTACAGTTCAAATTCAATCAAGATTCTTCCCTTGCAAACAGATGCTAAGCACATAGTTCAGCTGCTCATTGTCCAGATGGAATGTACAGCTTCTTGGGGAGACTATTTAGCTGCGATCAACCCCTGGTGGTTTTAATATTTCTCTAGTTATGAATCACTGCCAGTCTCACCACTCCCAGTTCGATGAGGTCGTTGTAGAGTTCACTGGTTGACACTGTCCATCTTAGAGTCTTCATTCGCCCGGTTTTCACTGCCAACATATATCTGAGATGGTTGATTGACCCGTTCTGTCCTCTGTCTTTTCTTGGCTAGGGTTCTGAGTCCAGCTGGTCATCGCCACAATCAGCTTGTAGGTGCAATTCCTGGGCTGATTTGTTTTCGGACTGGAGTTGCTCTGGAACCAGTGGGTGTTGCAGACTAGGTTGATTCTGCCTAGCACGTACTCGGCACTTGTGTCAGCCAGTGGGGGCTGCGGCCTAGTCGGGGCGACCCACAATAACCCCCACCAGGCCCGCCCCCCTAACCTGGTTTGCCTGTGTGTATAGCAGACTAGTCCAGTCTGTCCCACATCCAGGAGGGGCAGTCCCCTATATCCTTTCGAGCTCTCACCTTAAAGTGGTGTCCATAAAGTCTGCTTGTGGCATTTTGTGCTTTCTCTGATCCTACCCAAATTCCCCCATCTCTTGCCACTGGTCAGTTCAAAATCTACCCTCACATTTGGAGATCTGATATATAACAGCACTCTCATTCCAGTAACAGGGACCAAACTCAATAGTCCCTTCCTACTATTGAGCAACAAGTCACTGTTAATTGAATGGTTTCAAAAAATAAATATTTGCTGTCCCACAAATTGCATGGATCAGGAGTCCAGGGACCACTCAGCTGGGTCCGCTGCTGGTATCTTCCCAGAGCTGCAATCAAGGAGGCAGCAAGGGCCACACTTCCATTCAGATGGGGAGAGCCTGGAGTAGACTCTGCTTCTGGGTTCATTCGGATTGTTGGCATAATCCATTTGCTTGCAGTTGCATGACTAGGGACCCAGGCTTCCTACTACTGGGTGCTGAAAGTAGAGGTCAGTTGAGGCCCCCATAGTTCCCTGCCAAGTGGCCTTCTGACAACTTAGGAGCTTATCTCAAGGCTGACAGGAGATCACTCCAGTCTGCTGAGCCCAAATCTCTTGTACTATAGTCACAAAAGTGACATTTCCCCATCATTAAATTCCAAGCTACAGGTTCTGCCTCACAACAAGGGAGGGATTTACACAAGAGTATGATTCATTCAGAGGCATATTAGGGTGTGTTTCACACAAACAGGCTAGTAGGCTGAATGAAGCCACCCAAAGAAGCAGGTGTTCATCCCTAGGACCTATAACTATTAGTTTATTTGGGATGGGGGAGAGTCTTTTGACATGAGTAAAATAGAAGTCTTGATAAGAGGATTACTCTGGATTCTCTGGGTGCGCAGAAGAGGCTATCACACATATCCTTGTACAAGTAAGGCCGAAGGAGGTTGGACAAGTACACAGAAACCACATGTCACAAAGCAGCAGGTTGAGCTTTGAAGGCCCTAGTCTTGACCAGAGATTGGGAAAGCAGCCAAAAGCAGAGTGCTAGCAGTGAGCACCTGCTGGGAGAGCGAAGGACAGATCCTCTCAGGAGTTTCCATCAGGAGCAGAGCAGCCCACCCTAGACCTTGGGTTTGATGGTACTGATTACTCTTACAACTGCCAGGACTGATGTATATTGCTTTAAGCCACCCAGGTGATGGTAATTTTTTTTTAAAGATTTATTTATTTTATTACAAAGTCAGATATACAGAGAGGAGAAGAGACAGAGAGGAAGATCTTCCATCCGATGATTCACTCCCCAAGTGAGCCACAACGTCAGGTGCTGTGCCGATCCAAAGCCAGGAACTAGGAACCTCTTCTGGGTCTTCCACACGGTGCAGGGTCCTAAAGCCCTGAGCTGTCCTTGACTGCTTTCCCATGCCACAAGCAGGGAGCTGGATGGGAAGTGGAGCTGCCGGGATTAGAACCAGCACTCATATGGGATCCCGGGGCTTTCAAGGCGAGGACTTTAGCTGCCAGGCCACGGTGCTGGTCCCTAGGTGATGGTAATTTGTCATGGCAGCCGTAACAAATACAAATGTTATTAATTCATGGTTAGGTTTTGCTTTTTTTGCCTATTTCATTGGTTGCTCAATAAGCTGAAGAATTCTTCATTAAGTGATTAATAGCATAGGTGTGTTTGTGTTTTCTAACTTGGGTCTTTTTTTTTCTAATTATTCTATTTTAATGATTAGTGAGAGTTGTTAGCCCTGCGTAATTATTGATCTTACATTCAATATGTGTTATTGAAGAAGAAATTTATCTTTTTGCTATCTGTAGCTTGTCTTTTTTGTCTTGTTAATGATATGTTTTGTATTGTGATTTATTTTCAAGTTCCTTTATTACAGAAAACTGTAATCACATCCTAAAGAATAGACAATAATGTTGTCTTCCATGTTCTTATCACTTGGCTTCAACA
Source organism: Ochotona princeps (assembly GCF_030435755.1). Classification (NCBI taxonomy): domain Eukaryota; kingdom Metazoa; phylum Chordata; class Mammalia; order Lagomorpha; family Ochotonidae; genus Ochotona; species Ochotona princeps. The sequence goes on from NC_080838.1 coordinate 56,498,713, forward strand.
ATTGACAGTATTTTTCTAAGAGGTGTTCACTTTTTTCCTTTAAGATATGTTTTGTTCTTCTATCTAAGAAATCTTTAGTTCCTGTGTTGGTATTATTTGTGCATATGAATTTCTGTTATCACACTCATTCTTTCCTACTTTTATATAAATGTGGTATGTGACAATCTTTAATATTAGAAGCATTACCAACATTACTGTCAATGCAACTTCTTGCTGAATAACCTGTAATTTTCTTATTCAGTGTGAACACATTAGGAACTCATTAGTTGAATCCAAAGAACATGATGTATATTATCATAGAGTTTGTTGAAAATCCCATGTGTCCTCATAAGAAGATTAATCATTCAGAGAAATATCAAAATATGAGTCAGTTAAACTGATTTTGTTTAACTACATAATTCATCTTATTTTCTTCTTTCTTCTAGTGTGTCTCCTGGACTTGAAGGCATGAAGGAACAGGACCTCTGCAATAAGATACTGGCTAAAATCCTGGAAAATTATAGTGCCCTATTTGAAGTGGAATGTATAGACCAAGATGATTGGAAGTATGAAAACCTGACAAAGCTTATCGTTGTTAAAGTAAGTTATTTAGAGATTTAATTTTCAGTATTGCTGTAGGTTTGATTGGAAGATTCTACTTATATCACTTTTTGTCCTAAAACATCCGTGTGGATATAACTTCCAAATTATTATTCCTGTTTGTGTCAGTTCTTCTGCAATTGTTTCCTCTCTCAAAGGTTTATTAAGTTGAAAATCTTCTGGGTTGTAAAGAACTGTGTTTTTATTTTTCCATGTTGCTATAAAACCATTTTCTAATATAAACCATTTTCCAGTATAACTATTTTACATTTTATTTTTTAGAATCTGAAAGTATTTGAGGGCTGTGCTCTGCTCAGTGGAGTGCCCCACCTTTTTATAGCAGTTTGATATTACGATAGGAGTCCCTGTCTGGGTCACGCTTAAGAGAGCCAGCTTCTGACAGGATTGGAGATGCCTGGAGGGTACATTTGGAAGCTCAGCCTCAGATTCTGAGTTTCATATATTAGGCCATGGTAACTGTCGTCTTAAAGATGCCCAAAAGATTCCTTGGCAACACTATATACATAATTTTATATATTGATAATTACGGCATATCCTTTACACATTAGGTAAACACATGTTGGTCTCTGTAGACACATAATTAAAAGTCAGAGGATAAACATCCTCCAGATGTTGGAAAGAAGAAAGGCATATTGCAATAAATCATAATGGAGCTGATGTGAGAAGCTTCCTCTGAAAGTTTCCCGTGACTTATCAAATTCACAGACCACGCTGTTCAGTTGTTGTCATGGCAATGAAGGATGAAGCCAGAGACACTTAGTTTAGCTATGTGAAAGTGTTTTCATTTTTTCTTCCATGATTTCCATGGGCCCATGATTGTGGAGGAATGAAAGATAATGGTGTCAGATAGCATCCTAACAGAGTAGGATAATAAGACATTCTAGGTTTTTTATAAACTAGCATTTGCATTGTTGATACAGCAGTCTCTCAGGAAATGCACATTGTCCCTCATAGAGAACTGAAGGGAATGCAGGGACCATGCCAATCCAGAAGAGACTTGAAAAGGAAATTTGAGATCTAGGAGAACAAAGTTCGGGTAAAATGGTAGAGTGAGACAAGTGGAGACTCTCAGGTATAACTAAAATTGAGAGTAAGATAGTGATTGGAAAAAAAAGTGTTATTGTTTAAAATGCAAATAATAATATTAATCATAATAATAATATAAGAAGAAGAAGAAAAGCCCACTTGAGTGTTGCTACAAAAAATCAGAGCAATTTTTAAATAGGATGTATTTCCTGTAAGTTTGCATCTCTGGTGCCCATAGTTCTTTCCAGAGATACCTTTTTAAATATTGTTTTAGCTAAATTTCTGATGAACATTTTTAACCTTTTTGTTAGTGCAGATAAGATAAAAAGATAACTTAAACATGACAAAAGTAGATAAATATGATCTTTCAGGCATAACAGATGTGCTGAGGTGCAGATAACTGCTGGGTTAGGTCAACAGGAGATTATACAAGAATGCTTTTAAGAGTTCATGAACAACGCAATTAAAATATAATAATAGAACAGAACAGTGTGAAACAAGCATGAATTTTTTCATATATAATTTTTCATGAAGTGTCTAGAGACTCCCTTAGTTACATGGATTTCAAAAAAGGAATTTTGTGCCAAAATAAAAATACCTTTTAAATTGTATTTTCCATGAATATTTTAAAGTACTCTTGTATTTACTTTGCAACTAGAGTAAAATAAAGTAATAACTGTTGAGCTCCAGTGGTACAGAATGAACTCTGCTTGAAATCCCTTGAGAATTGAAGCCTGGTGGAAAACATAGCATGAAAAGATAAGGGATGCAAACTAATAATGCTGTGGGCACCAAAAATAGGTGTCTTCATGAGGTAAGGAATGTAATTGCTGCTTTCCTGACGCAATGTCAAATCTGACCTGAAGACAAATAAATGTCAAAATTGGAAACCATGTGTCTGTATTCTAAAGATTTATTTATTTTTATTGAAAAGGCAGATTTACAGAGAGAAAGACTGATTGAAAGGGAAAGCTCTTCCATCCACTGGTTCACTCTCCAAGTGGCCACAACGGTCAGAGTTGTATCAGTCCAAATCTAGAAGCCAAGAGCTTCTTTCAGATCTCCTACATGGGTGCAGATTCCCAAGACTTTGGGCGATCCTCCATTGCTTTACCAGACCATAAGTAGAAAGTTGGATTAAAAGCAGAGCAGCTGAGGCACAAACTGGCACTCGTATGGGATCCTGGAACATATATGGCGAGGATTTAGCCACTGAGCTATTGTGCAGGGCCCTGTGTCTGTTTTCTTTCTTTTTTTTTTTTTTAAAGATTTATTTATTTTTTGTTTTATTGCAAAGTCAGATATATAGAGAGGAGGAGAGACAGAGAGGAAGATCTTCCATCCGATGGTTCACTCCCCAAGTGAGCCGCAACGGCTGGTGCTATGCCGATCCAAAGCTGGGAACCAGGAACTTCTTCCAGGTCTCCCACGTGGTGCAGGGTCCCAAAGCTTTGGGCTGTCCTCGACTGCTTTCCCATGCCAGAAGCAGAGAGCTGGATGGGAAGTGGAGCTGCTGGGTTTAGAACCTGCACCCATATGGGATACCGGGTTGTTCAAGGTGAACACTTTAGCTGCTAGGCCACGGTACCGGGCCCCTGTGTCTGTATTCTAAAAGCCTCATTCTGTTTAAACCTGTCTTGTTCTTAGTCTTCTCTCTGAAAAGGCAGAGTGGAACATGAAAATGCAATTCTCTATGCTTCTGCACTTCATTATAAACAATAGGGAAAGTATAGAGGTCATTCTACAAGAATATGCCAGTGAAAGTTTCAAGTTCATGACAGTAGGAGGAGATTATATTACCACCATCCAATAAAGAAACCTGGACAGTGCTTAGAAAGAAAAATTTTTGAGTGTTTATTTAATGTATTTGAAAGGCAGAATTATATGGGTAGAGGGCAGATATATACACTGGTTCAATCTCCAAATGACCACCAAGATTGGCCCCAGCCAAAGCCAGGAGCCTGGGATTCCATCTGAGTCTACAGTGTGGGTGGTAGCACATCTTGGGATGCTTTCCCTGGTGCGTTAGCAGCAAGTTGGATTGGAAGTGGAGCAGGCCCAGGCATGAGCTTAACTTGTTGTATTATGATGTTGGCCTCAAGAAAGCAAGACATTTTTTAAATTCAAAAGATAATAAAAACATTAGAAACCGAAAGGAAGCTACATTTCAAAGGCATTTTAAAAGTTCACTGTAAAATCATAAACATATGATAAAAGAAAAAAGGGAAAACCATTCAGAAAATGTGATGTGTTGACTTTGGTCATTCATTCACGTGAGCTCAGCTTTTACATGGATGGGGACACAGAAAATGGGCACAAAGCAAGTGATAAAGACACAAGAGTGCACAGTTATTACAGCGTTTCAGCCAAGACCCAGATTAACAACTGGACGAGGGTCCAGTGTGGTGGCCTAGTGGCTGAAGTACTTGCCTTGCATGCACTGAGATCCTATATGGCTGCCAGTTCGTTTCCCAGCTACTCCACTTCCCTTCCAGCTCCCAGTTTGTGGCTGAAAAAGCAGTTGAGGATGGCCCAAAGCCCTGGGACCTTGAGTGGGAGACCTGGAAGTTCCTAGCTCTTGGCTCCTGGCTCCTGGCTCCTGGCTTTGAATCTGCTCAGCTCTGAGCATTGCATCCACTTGAGAAATGAATCGATGGTCTGTATTATCCTCTTTCATCAGTGATGGATTTAAAGGTGAGATGTGACACATTTAATAACAAGGAGAAAGAAAGTGTGCTAACAGCAAAGGGCCTGCAGGAATGATTGATTTAAGAGATCAGAGCTGTGGCTACCTCTAGATGGGGTATGGATATTATGGAGTGACTGATGAGGAAGGTGCCAGAAAACTATGAGGTAATAAAAAAAAAATCTGTACCTTAATAGGAAATGTGTTAGACCTGTGTACACATTTATTAAAACACATCTATCATCTACTTATGACCTACACATTCTGTTGTATGTAAATTAATAAAATTTCATCTTAAAGAGAGAAAAAGGTAGCTTCTGAATCAAGACCCCAATCTTGGGCCCAGCACAGTAGCCTAGTGGCTAAAGTCTCACCTTGCATATGCTGGGATCCCATATGGGTGCCCATATTTGTGTCCTGGTGGCCCCACTTCCCATCCAACTCTGCTTGTGCCTGCGAAAGCAGTCGAAGACAACACAAAGCCTTAGGACTCTACACCAGCATGGGAGACCCAGAAGAAGCTCTTGGCTCCTGGCTTTGGACTGACTGAGCTCCGACCATTGTGGCCACTTGTGGAGTGAATCATTGGGTGGAAGATCATCCTGTCTTTCCTCTCTGTATATCTGACTTTCCAATAAAAATAAATCTTAAAAAAATAGGATCTCCAGTCTTTACATCTTGCTTGTAGATGTTTTCTTGGAAATATAGAATGCTTGAAGAATTTATCACTGAGACCTGGTACAATGGCTGAATTGGTTCATCCACCCCCTGCAAGCACCAGGATCCTATACAGGGCATTTGTTCGTGTCTTTGTTGCTTTACTTCCCATCCAGCTCCCTACATATGGCCTGAGCAAGAAGTAGAGGATGGCCCAAAGCCTTGGGACCCTGAACTCATATTGGAGACCCCAAAGAGGCTCCTGGCTTCTGACTTTGGATCAGCTCAGCTCTGGTCATTGTGGCCATTTGGGGAGTGAACCTGAAGATGGAGGATCTTTCTCTCTGTCTCTGTCTCTCTTTCTCTGTAAATCTGCCTTTATAGTAGAAGTAAAATAAATCTTTAAAAACATATATTAGTGGGCTTGGCAGCGTGGCCTAGTGGCTAAGGTCCTCGCCTTGATCCCATATGGCTGCTGGTTCTAATCCCGGCAGCTCCACTTCCTCTCTATCTCTCCTCCTCTCAGTGTATCTGACTTTGTAATAAAAATAAAATAAATATTTAAAAAAAAACATATATTAGTAACACACTGAGGTTGTCTACCATTTAGGAAGTGAAAGTCTGGGTCCCTCAGGCCATCATGTTGCAAACACATCCCTCACTACTACTGGTTGCTTGAGAGAAGTACATGTACTTTAATATAAATTACTTTTAGCAGAATATCCTGTTGGTTGCACTAAATTGGTCACAATCACATTTGATATAACCAGTGTAATTGATAAGTCCTGTACTTAATTTTATAAAATGGTTTGCACTGGACTCTCCATTTAACTGTCACTGATTTTGATGTTTGCAGTAATTTATAGGTAGGATGCCTATGTGCCACATTGTTGGAGTGCCTGCGTACAATGCCTGGCTTCAGCCCCTGATTGCAGCTTCCACCTAAAACAGTTCCTGGGAGGCAGCAGTGTTGGCTCACATAGTTGGATTCCTGTTACCCACATGACCACCTAGGTTTTCCATAGCTACTGCAGGTGTTTAGGAAGTAAACCAGCAGATGGGAGCCCTCTCACTCTCATTTGTTTCTGTCTCAAAAAATAAGTTTTTTTTTAAAGATTTATTCATTTTATTACAGCCAGATATACACAGAGGAGGAGAGACAGAGAGGAAGATCTTCCATCCGATGATTCACTCCCCAAGTGAGCTGCAACGGGCCGGTGAGCGCCGATCCGATGCCGGGAACTAGGAACCTCTTCCAGGTCTCCCACGCGGGTGCAGGGTCCCAATGCATTGGGCCGTCCTCAACTGCTTTCCCAGGCCACAAGCAGGGAGCTGGATGGGAAGTGGAGCTGCTGAGACTAGAACCTGCGCCCATATGGGATCCCGGGTCGTTCAAGGCGAGGACTTTAGCCACTAGGCCACGGTACCGGGCCCTCAAAAATAAGTTTTAAAAAATGGTTAAATTGAAAGCAGTCCCCGGGTTTTAGTTATCTGCTAGCACAGTATGAAATAATGGGTGATGTGATTGCTGATAATATATGACCCCTTGGGAGATGCTCAATTCCTAGCCAAGTCATAGCTCAGTCAGAACAAATATTGTTATTCATTCTTAGGTCTTGCATCTAGAGCTCTTTCCGATACATACTCATAATGTCCAGCTGCTTGGGTTACTACACCTGCCTGTCCCATGAATTATCTCAGCATCTTTCCTTGCCGTTGAAGGTCTAATTCTCAGCTTATATTGTGGAGCTTCATAAATGCTCATCCACTTGCACAATTGCTCCATTGATACAAACCTCTGTTATGTTGCAGTTTAATTTCAACGTAGTGGTATTTGCAGGTAGGTATTTGGGTGCGGTAATTAGATTGTAATGATGTAGTCCTCATGAATTGGATTAATGTGCTTATGAAGTAATTTATTGTCTTTGTACCCTGGGATGATGTACACAGAGGGCCTACACAGAATCCTAGTGGCATACTGAGCTGTGACTTCCAATCTCCTGGTGTAAGTTTCTGTAGTTTATAAGGCATCTACTCTCATACTTTGGTTTGGCAGCCCCGACTGGCTAGGACATTCACTAAAACTTGTTTTTTGTTTTCGTTTTTATTGTCTTAGGATCTCTTAAATCTCTTGTTTCAGATTTAAGGAGGCATGCTGTAATCCCATGTGTTATGATATGGGCCCTTTGTCATATGTAGCCTTCAGAGTTTTGAGCTGTGTTCTTTCTAAACCTCATTTGTTGAGAGTTTTTGTCATGAAAGGATGTTAAATCTTACCAAATGCTTTCTCTTCCTCTTTTGAGAGAATCTGCATCTTCATTCCCTTGATGTGATTTATGATGTTTATTGATTTGCAAATGTTGAGCTACTCTTGCTTTCCTGGACTAAACCCCATTTGATCGTACCGAATGTTCATTTTACTGCAATGTCAGATTCAGTTTGCTGGTATTTTGTTGAGACTTTTTGCATCTGTGTTTATCATGAATGTTACACTGTAGTTTCATTTCCCTGCTGTGTCTTTGGCATTGGTATATGTTACAATGATACAGTGATAATGCTGGCCTCATAAAAAAAAGTGTTTGGCAGAGTTCCATCTGTTTCGATATTTTGGAATGGTTTGAAAGATTTAGAGTTAGCGCCTCCTGAACTGTTTTATAGAATTCAGTTTTAAAGCTATCTGATCCTAACCTTTGCTTTGTTAGGGAGACTTTTTATTAGTGCTATATTAGTTTTATTACTGGGAATGACTCTGTAGTCTCTGTACCTTCTTGATTGAATATTGATAGATTATATAAGTCCTGGAAGTTGCCCATTTATTCCAGGTTTTCATCATTTTTTCATGATCCTTTGTATATCTTTTTTTTAAGATTTATTTTTTATTACAAAGTCAGATATTACAGAGAGGAGAAGAGACAGAGAGGAAGATCTTCCGTCTGATGATTCACTCCCCAAGTGAGCGCAACAGCCGGTGCTGTGCTGATCCGAAGCCGAGAACCAGGAACCTCTGCTGGGTCTCCCACTTGGGTGCAGGGTCCCAAAGCTTTGAGCCATCCTTGGGAGCTGGATGGGAAGTGGAGCTGCTGGGATTAAAACCAGCACCCATATGGGATCCCGGGGTGTTCAAGGCGAGGACTGTAGCCCAGCTACACCATCGTGCCGGACCCTGTCCTTTGTATTTTTGTGGTCACAGTTGTTAAGTTCTGTTTTGCTCTCTCATTTGTTTGCTTGAATTTTCTCTTGGCTTATTTTTTAGTCTGGCTAGAGATTTGTCTATTTTGCTTATCTTAAAAAAAAAAAACAAACTTTTTAGTTTGTAAATCTTTTGCCTTTTTAGTTTCAATATCTCTACTTTGATTATTATTTCATGCATCCTATTAATTTGGTGTAGTTTGTGTTTCCTTTTCTAAGTCCTAGAGGTGCATTGTAATACTGTCTACTTAAAATCTATTTTTAGAATATATATACTTGAGATCTTCCTCCCAATATTTATTTCTCTGTATTTCACAGTTTTAACAGAAAGTATTTTCATTTTCATTGATTTCAAGAGAATTTTTAATATACATCTAAATTTCTTCAGTGACCAATTGTCTTTCATGTTGATCAATTTCAGTGTGATTATTAAGTTTCTATTGTTTTTGTTGTTGATTTCTTGTTTTATTTTCTGATCTGAGAAGAAATATGGTATGGTTTTAGCTTTTAAAAATATATTGAGACTTGATTTGTGACCTGTTATATATGCTACGCTTGAGAAATTCCTTGTGCTAATGAGAAATTTTTTATTCTACAACTTGGATGAATGTGTGTGTGTGTGCGTGTGTGTGTGAGAGAGAGAGAGAGAGAGAGAGAAAGAGAGAGCGCGCGCGCGAGCCATTTCTCCTGTGGCATAGTCCCATCCTCTTGTATCTTTGCTCATTTTCTAGCTGAATGATCTGTCTGCTGGTAATAGTGGAATGTTACTCTTCTCCACTATTAGCATACTGATATCTGTCTTTCCTTTTAGATCTAATAATATTTCCTTTATACATCTGGGTGGCCTTATGTTGGGTGCATAGATATTTATGATTGCTTTAAATCTCTGCTGAATCACTCTTGTCATAAAATGTCCTTGTGTCTTTTAAAGACTTGATTGAACGTCACCTTTATCTGATAGGAGTGTAGATGCTCTGACTGGCTTTTTTCATTTGCATGGTATATCCTTTTACCACCCTCACTTTCAATTTATATGTCTCTACCTATGAAGTGGGTTTCTTTTCTTTTTTTTTTTTTTAAGCAAAAGAATATATTTTGCTTGTTTGTTTGTTTAAAAGGATAAGCTATATACAGAGAGGAGGAGAGAGTGTTCTTTTATCCGTTAGTTCACTTACAGCTCAACAGGGCTGGGCCAGGCTGAAGGCAGGAACCAGAAGCTTTTTCTGCATCTCCTAAGTGAGTGTCAGCAGCCCAAATATTTGTACCGTCCTCTACTGCTTTCTCAAGCATGTTCACAAGGAGTTGGATCAGCAGTGGAACAGCCGTAACTTGATGCGGTGCCATGTGTTGATGTGTTGAACTGGTGCCAACACAGCAGTGTCAGGCCCAAAGTGTGTTTCTAGTAAGTAGTACACATTTCTTTTAAAAATCACTTGATCAAACTATATCTTTTGACTGGGAGACTTAACTGTATTTACATTCTATAAAATTTAGAAAAACTGATGTTTTCAAATTTGTTGAGTAAAATAGCAACGTGAAAGATTTTGGCATACTTTAAAGGCTCCCTTTTTTTTTCTAATAATTTATTTTATTTTTGGTGACTTTTACATAGTTAAGCATACATGCCCATGTGGACCACCTATTAGGGTGCGGAGAGTCAGGGAATTGGGGAAAGTGAATAAAACAACTACCTCCAATCTCCTTTTCTCTTCCTATATCTGGAGAAGGTGGGGAGGAAGGGGAGAAGGCTGCTTCCAGCAGCCCAACCGCATCAGTATCTGGAAGTGGGAGGATGGTCACCTGGTATCATCTCTGGACCGATGTGGAACATGTTCCTGGGGTACTGCTCCAGTGGATAGCAATGAAATCCTATTGATTTTGTTACTCCAAAGATGATGAAATTCTTCCAAGGTCCGTTGACTGGCATAGCCCACCTTGGAGTCTTGATATGCCTGGATACTCGCTGTCCAAACTTGGCCAGGGAACCATCCAATTTGTTCTGTCCTCCATGGTACTAGACATCCTCCACAGGTCTCAGTGAACTGATTGTCACACAGGAGTCAGGTATGGGGTCAACTCTGGTGAGGTTTCTTTGGGGACTCCTGTGTGTGCCAGCTAATGCAGGGTCCGACTGATTCTGTCATCTATATCAAACTACATATACACTGGTGGTTGTAGTTGCCCAGTAAGTTCTGTCCCCAACTCCACATCATATGTAAATCAATGGATGCTGTGGCCCAGCTCGACCCTGCCCACCGCACACTTGGCCCTCACGCACACCAGCAGGAACTGCAACATAGTGAGAGCAACCCTAGATAACTAATACCAGGTCCATCCCAGCCCCAGTTCCTGTGCATGCCGGTGTATGTAGCAAACTGGCACAGTCTGTCTCACATCCCATTCAGCTCTCACATACATCAGTGGGTTTTGGAGCATAGTTCAACCAGACCAATACAACTATCCAGCCCACACTAATGCCACTGGGTGCCACTGCCTGGCCAGCCAGGTCTACCCCAGCCCTGGTTCTCATGTTCACCAGTAGAAGCTGCAGTCCCTCAGAGCGGTGCCCATAATATCCATCCTTGGCCTACTCCCAAGCCTGGATCTTGCATTTAACAGGTGGTTCTGTGGTCTAACCTGATAGGAATTACCCGAGTCCCAACACCTGCTAGCCAATGCTGTGACAGATCCTGACCAACCCACACTTAACACTTGCTCATGCATGCAGCGGCAGATATGGTTGCTTAGCCCTGCCTGGCTCTCTCACCAACCCAGCTGACATGCGGGCCAATAGATTTTGTAGCCCTGCCCAGCCTGGTTTGTTCCCAGTCCCAGCTCTTATGCTCACCAGGAGGAGCTGTGGCCCAGGACAGGGGAGTCATAACTTCCCCCACCCCACCTGACTCGCCTTGTCCCTCATACCCCTCTCTGGGTCTTACATGTGCTGGTGGATGCTGCGACCCAGACTGGCATGTCTTGCCTCACCTCAGCCCAGCTCCTGCTAGTTTGAAGTACTCCTATATTTTAAGGAAGATCCTAGATACTTGAACAGTTGTTACAGTTTTGAAAACAACAGTAATACTGGGGTAACACAGACATATTTTTGACCTAGCTACTCTGCAGGGTTATTGTGAGCATGAATTATATTTCTGTTCCTCTTTCTTGTTATCTGCAGTGGAGGAAAAAATATCTATTGTGGAGCTGAAATTAATTCTTGTGTAAGTATTTCCACAGTAATTTAACTATATGGAAATTTGCAGTATTCTTTTTCCTTTGAATGAAGAGCAGGCTGTGAAGCCATTGGCCGTTTTTAAACAATCTGATCAGGGAGATACTTTAGTAAATAAATTAATAAGCTTAGAGCACAGAGTTCTGGAGTCATAATGAGTAAACCTTATAGTCTTTGTAAGAGGACAAACCACTGAATCTCCTTTGGTCCTGTTTTTTTCAACTGTAAAATGGAAAAAATATACAAGTCATTGCCATTTTGGGGGGTACAATTGAGATAATGACAGCAAGTTTCCAAAGTGTTTAGCTATAAACTAAAGCAATCATTAAGATCACATGATTTAAATGGAATAAGGTTTGATCAAAGAAGAAAAAAACAACGGAAAAGTTAAATTTCCCTTCAGAATATTGCCCATGACTGAAGAGTTATTGCTACTAGACATCTTTTGCTATTCAACATTCTTGTTTTCTCAGTGTGATAAAATTGAGTGACCTTTTGTATTTGGAAGTGCAAGAATCTGCACTGTTTGTGTACAGAAGGGTGTGATTTTGGTGGGAATATATTCAGATTTACTTTTGGAAAATGAATTAAAGTTCCATGTTCTTAAATGGACTTTCCATTTTCAGTTTGATTGTTTTGAAGTATTCTTTTTGTTTACTTTGCCAAGTAAACAGAGAAAGAGAGGGAGAAAGCTCCAATTGCTAGTTTATTCCTAATGTCTAGCATGGCCAGGGTTGCACTTGGCTCATGCTAAGAACCCAGAATTCATTCCAGGTCTCCCACACTGATGGCAGGGACCCAATCACCTAAGCCATCATATTGCTTCTGAGTCTGTTTTATCAGGGGACTGGAGTCAGGCACTGGAGCCTGTAAACAAATCCAAGTACTTCCTTGTAGGACACAGCATCTTAACCACTAAGCTAAATGCCTGCCCTTGAAATACTTAGTTCTTAAAACTTTTACATAAATTACCATGACTTGCATTTAAAAGAGAGAATACCAGGTGTCAGAGGATACAGGATGAGTGCCCATTCAATTATTGAGTGATGGGATGAGTATTTGAAGCCAAATTTTCTGAATTCAGTGTATATTCGACTATCTTTTATTCTGCTTATGCACAAGTTAACACAAGTCTAACATTTCCTTTGCTATTAAAAATTGCATAGAGGTGTGCTTTTGTTGTAGCAGTTAAAATAATGTTTGGGACACATGCTTCCCATTTTAGGTTGTCTGAATTTATATCCCCGATCCACTTCCAATTCCAGCATCCTATTGTAGTATGTTCTAGTAGTCAGTTGGTGATGGCTCAGGTGAATGGGGTCCATGCTACCCGCTGGGAGACCTGGATTGAGTTCCTAGCTTCTGACTTACCGGCTTTGGCCATTGTAGGAATTTGGAAAGTCAATTAGTAATGAGAGCTAGAGTTCTCCCCCTCCCTCTCAAATGGATTCATACATACATACGTACATAAATATTTTAAATTCCGAAGTGCTACTGAAGGTAATAAAACAAAAGCAATCAGCTCATTTAAGTGGAGGAAAAATGGGTTATTTAATTGGCTCTGTGAAAAATGACAAGGATTTCATAAAATACAAAGGAGTGGGAGATGAATGGGGTACTGAAGGATGAAGGATGGGGTACATCCAGGCTGAAGGATGAAACCTAAAGAGAATAATGTTTATGTAATGATAACCAGACCATTATGAGCTGCAGTGTAGGAAGTAGCAATGAAGGACCAAGGACGAATTTTGCTAGTATAGAGTACTATCATTAGGAAAATTCAAATAAAACTACAGTGAGATGTTACCTTGTACCGACTAGAATGGTTATGTTCCAAAACGCAAAAGAGAATAAGCATGAGTTAGAATGAGAAAAAGGAAACTAGTGCACTGTTGATGTCATGTAAAACAACGTGGAGTTCCTCAGAAAATTAAAGTCACAAATGCCATGTGATTCAGCAGCACTACTTCTGAATATCTGTCTGAAAAATTGAAATGAGGAACTCAAAGGGATACTTGCATTCCCATGTTCATTACAGTATTGTTCAAGATAGCCAAGATTTGAAAACAACCTGAATGATCATTGGCTTGTAACAGATAAAGAACATGTGGGTGTGTGTGTGGGGGTGTGTGTGTGAGAGAGAGAGAATATATGAGATGGAATATTGTTTAGCCTTCAAAAAGGGAATTCTTTAGCATATGAAAACACGGGTAAATCTTGAGGACATTATGCTAAGTGGAGTAAGTCCTTCACAAAGTACAGATACTGTATGGTTCCACTTATATGAGGTCTCTGACATGATTGAGCTAATAGAAACAGAGATAAGAATGGTGATTGTCATGACGCTTGGTAGAGGGGAAGGGAAAGTTGCCATATGATGACAAAGTATAAACTTATGCAAGATGTGAATGAGGAGTTGTAAAGATTTTTCTCAATACTATTGTGCTGTTAGCTAACAATACTATTGTACACTTACAAATTTAGCATGTTAAATATTCTTGACACAAAAACAAAATATTCTTACCACAAAAGACAAACAGAAAATAGAATAGGGGTTAGCTCTGAAGTTAGAACTGTGTAAATGGGGGGACCATTAAAGGCTTTAAGAACAAAATGGATTTAACTACAGCTGGACTTCACTTTTTGGAGATTAGGGGAAGTTGGGTTTTTATGTTTTCCTTTGATATGACTCCTAGTTAGCCTCTTTTTTTACTAAGCTGATGAACAGGGCAGCCTGTGTCTATTTCTGTGTAGCTAATTCTGATCAACAGCTACAAATTGATGATGGCTTCCAGTGTATCTAGATAGTGACTCAGTGAGCACCTGGAAAGGAAAGGAAAAAAACATAGGAAAGGAAAAGCCATAACTCTCCAGGAACCCTTAGGGAGTGAGAGGCAAGAGAAACATATCCTGTAATTTTCAGACATCAACCCTGCCAAAATGATCTAATGGACCACTCTACAAACTTCTGTGCAAAGCAGGATGCTCCAGTGTCACTGCCCTGATTGGTGTACCTAGAATACCTCATTAGCATAAATCTAAACCAATCAAGGAAAACTTTCTGCTTTAGAATCATGAATATCTGAGCCATGCAGTTTGGAGCAAGCAGCCCTTTTGCAGTCAGTGACTAAGTGTAGGACACCACTTCCTGCTTGCCCTTGTATTCCATTCTTCCTGGTTACAAGACCAAGAACTTGATAAAGAAGAGACAGGGTAACCCAGAAGGCAGTGGAAGTCTGCAGGAAAACCAGCAGGCTGTGACTCAGAAGTCTACAGCACTTGACAAAACCAGCCGTGAGAACTGTGACACAGAGGGCTGAGACAGACCTGGGCGCTTGGAGCTGCAGGCTCCTCCTACCACATCATCACCAGAAGTCCTGCAGCACATTCACCAGGCTCATTTGAGGACAAGCTTCCTTACCAATATGACAGAACAGGCATGTGGATCCATGTGACTCCTCTGCTACCTCCACTTGCCCTTCATCAGGAGTGAACTTAGATCTCAACAGCATTTTCCAGATTGCACCATGGTTTGGGTATATCTATTAAGGCAAATAACTCTAACTAAAAGAAATTTTGGGCAAACCTCTTAGTGTTGTGACATTTGGAGAAATCAGTGGTTAGCCAACAGTCTGAGAATATATGTGTTGGCATGCCATTCTGGTCCACATTGTTGAATGTGGTAAATAGTTTTCACAGGCAGTGGTGTACAGTTGTAAGCATTGCTTGCTTCAGTTAAGATAGAATTTTCTTCTTTTATTAACTTTTGTTTTTGTAGGGTTTAAGTAAGGAGTATAAGTAACATTTTTTTATGGTTTATTTACTTGCAGGCATAGCATTAGAAAGAAGTAGAGAGTGAGAGTGAAAGAGAGAGAGAGAGAGAAAACCTTCCATACACTTACTTATCTTCCAAATGACCACAACAGCTGGAACTAGGCCAGGTCAAATCCAGGAACTGTAACCTCCACCCTGATCTCCCACATGTGTGTCAGAAGCCAAAGCACATTGTCCATCAACCATTGCCACCCCAAGCACATTAGCAGTAAGGTGGATTAGAAGCAGAGCAGCTGACCTCAACCTGCCTGTGGTATGAGATGTAGGTGGCACAACTCACAGCTTAACCTGCTGTTTCACAGCCCTGGCTTCTAGATTACACTTTCATTTTGACAAATCAGTGGATCAAAGCTGTATTTCTGTTTATCTAGGTTAGGAGAAGCACGTCTTTCAAGTAGGCATCTAACAACTATGGTTTTATTTCTCCAGATGCAGAATAATTTTAGATTTTTCTCTTAGAGGATGATCTAAATCCAGACTTTAGTGAAAACTTACCTCTCTTGTCCCCTCAAGAATTAACCATCGAGATATTTACATATAAAATTCTACAAAAAATAGTATAAAAATATTGGACCAGGGACTCTAAGCTGGGTTCATTAAATCCAAGGGGTTATTAGCTGTTACTATGTGAGCCAAGCTTTCTTCTAATGTCAGGGAATATAATAGTGGACAATATACAAAAATCTCTGCCCTTATGATTATTGTATTCTAATGGGAATGCAATAAACAACAAATAATAAATACTTGAGGAAATATGGATTATGTGAGATGATGATATTTTATGTGAAGCAGGGAAGGGCTGAATAGTAAGCAGGTCATACAGGAGAGTAGTGTTTGATGATTTAAATAGTGTAGTCAAAGTGAGTCATTGGCGAGGAAACAGTAGAAATGTGAAGGAAGTGAGGGGACACAGCATGAAGACATGGTTGGAGGCCAGTGTGGCTGGATTGCAGTGAGTGGGAGGGGGGACATAAAGGGAAATGAGGTCACAGAGGAGGCAGGGGACCAGATCATTGTAAGGACTGTGTCTCTGATGAAGCCATCAGACGATGTGGCATAGAAGAGAGCCTGGATCTAAGACACACATTCAAAAGATTACTCTTGCAGCAGAGCTGCTGAGAGGGACTCACATGTTGGGGGTCCATCACAACAGTCCAGGTAAGAACTAGTGGTGCTTGGACCAGGGGACACTGATAGTTAAGGTGGTGAGAGGCGCTAAGAATGGAAAGTGTATGCAAGAACACAACCCTCAGGTAGACTGAAGAAGTGGGAGCTAAGAGCAGGTGAGCCAGTAGGCGAGGAGATTAGGTACTCTGATGAGGGAGGCAGTGGGAGGTTTGTGTTGGCTGGTTGTTAGAGACTTCTGATTAGGTTTAGGTTGTGTTTATGAGGTGAGTGACTGGAGTAGAGAAAACATGATCATGCAATGGTTACAGGATGGGAAATAAAGATATTGACAGTGTGTCCTTATAAACCCTGAGTCTACCCAGGAAGGTGGAGTGTTTTGAAGAGGACAGAAAGACCCTGAGCCTCTTCTGCCTCATTGCAACTTCACTGTGTATGAATATGATGTTAATATCTAATAGGATTCATGTATAGACTCATATATATGTGCACTCTATATAATAATATAATGTGTTGTTGAGTCCCTAAGAGTATCGTGATTGAAATTACCTATTCCAAATACACATTTTTAGTCAATGTTTCTGTGGTCCATTATATCTTCAGAAATTTTTTTGTCTACAGAATATATGCAGGAAAGGAATAGGATTATATTCTCAGAATTGTGACTATGAACTATATTAGAAATGTTCTCTTCACAGTAGTATTAACATGAAAAATAAAAAAAGTCATTCCTGTGATGTTTTTCTGTATATCTTTGTAAGGAGCATTCTTAACACTTTAATGCCTTATTTGGTTATGGACAACAAGCAGAAATCATTGTAAGCCACGTCATATCTAGAAATTCAGGAGCGGTTATTAAATATTAACTTTTGAGCTTTAAATTAAAATCTGGCTATAAAATAATTATGCTGACTTTCTTATATGACTCATAGCTAGACCCTCAAAACTGTCATTTTAGTATGCTCTCAGTTAAAGCAAAATACTGCAATGTCTTTCCATAGAGATTAGTTTGAAGGAAGTGTTCCTTTATTAATGTATGACATTTCAGACTTTATCACAAAGTTCAGTCTTGTTCTCTAAGTAAAGCCAAAGTCACTTTCCACATAAAGTGGTACGTCATGTAAGTTTCATGAACCATTGTTTGAGTCTTTTGTTGCGCTCAGAGACATTGCATGTAGCTCCACTTTACATAGGGGTGCTGCCTAAGCCCGATTAACTTCAACAAATGTTTGTTCACTTTTCTTAGTGTATAGCTACTCTGCAGTGCCTGGAAGTAATTGTGGGGAGCTTCAGAAAGTAAAGATGATGTGTTTAAGTCCCTGGGGGAGCTTAAAACAAGCCAGCAGCATTGGTTCACTAATGGGGATGGGAAGAAGGGAGCTTTTTGCCAGGCATTCGTGAAGAACTCTGCATTTTTTATAAGATTTTTTTGAAAGGCAGTGACAGAGCAAGAGGAAGAGGCAGAAGAGATAGGGGTGTGTGTGTGAGAGAGAGAGAGAGGAAGAGAGGGAGGGAGGGCAGGAAGGAGAGAGAGAGAGAGAGAGAGAGAGAGAGAGAGAGAGAGAGAGAGAGAGAGAGAGAACGCGAACCATCTTCGTTTCAGTGGTTCAATACACCAATGGCTACAAAGCCTGATTTTGCCAGATAAATGCCAGGAGCCAGTTCTGCTTTGTGAGTGGCAGGAACCCAAGTACTCAGACCAACATCTGCTGCCTTCCCCGGTTCGTTAGCGGAGAATTGGTTTAGAAGCAGAACAACCAAGACTCAGACAGACACTAGGATATGGGACATGGGATGCCAGCACTACAGGCCGAGGCTTAGTTAGTTGTGGCACAGCACTGATTCCCTCTTCTCTACATTTACTGTCATTTGCTTCATCTAACAACTTTGTGGAGTCTTAATTCTGCTTGGCAGGTAAGGAAATAAAAGGAGTAAATTGTTCAAGCTCACACAGCAATAAGTGACAAAATTGGGTGTTGAACTCAACAATAAAATTGACTCAAGGCTACATTTAGAAGTCACCAAAATGTTGGAGTTTTAGATTGGACCCTCAATGCCATGAGCTTTTAGACATTTACAGTATGTTCTGTAGTGACCTGTTGCCCCAGGAAGCCCTGGAACTCTGTTCTGACTTTAGCTCTTATGTGAGTTTCCTATTCCGTGTGTCTTCTGTAGTTCTTTAAGAATACATCATATATTTGAGTAGCGAGGGCTGCCCAGTAGGATATAATGGCTGTTTGATATTTGGCTTTATAATTTTTTAATGTGGCTGCACTGTCTGTCCTTGTATGTGGGAAAACTTACTTAATAAGCATGGCTGACTTGTATCCACTCAAATCTGTTACTGTTTTGAGCACCTGTGAACTCAGAAGGAGCAGGAAGTTAGAATTCACTTGCTCATCCCTGCAAATCAAGCTTTTGCATGATGCGTTATAATTTTAAGATAGGCTCTGACACTGGAAATTAAAAATCAGTAGATGGTAGTTAAGAAAAGCAAAGATAAAAGAGCAGGAAAGAATGGTATTTGCTTGAATGGCTCAAATGAATACTTTCTAGTAGTAGAAACTGACTAGATCAACAAGAGGTATAAAGCTCTGTGTATTAAAAGTTACCACTTATCCAGGAGTGCTTTTGTGGCTCCAGTTTCTATGTCATGATTATGTATCTACAATCCAAGTTGATGTTAGTTTCTTCCCCTCTGACATTTTTGTTTTACATTTATTACAGATAAAACACTAGAAATCCTGTCTGCTGAGAGATAGTTGGAACAGATTAGATTTGTATCTGCCAGGTGCTGAATTCCTTCTTTCGTATTATGAAGAATATTGGACAGAAAGCAGGCTCAGTTGGCACTTTTGTTTACCAGAACACCATCATGCTGTGTAACCTTTAAACTGTTTTCCGTGAGGTGGCGATACTTTGGAACTGATATCTCAGAAGTTGTCTGTTTTTAAAAAGTCATTTATTTTCATGCTGGTTGACAGGTAGAGAAATACAAACACAAAGAGATCTTTCTTCTGCCCTTTTATTACACAGAGTAACCAACGGTCAGGCCAAAGTGAGACCAGGACTGGAAATTCAATCTGGGCTTCATTGGTGGGTGGCAGGGGACCCCAGTACCTGAGCCATTGTTTACTGCCTCCTGGACTGGCTGGTATTTTGAAGCTGGATTGCAAATATAGTCACAGTTTGGGCTCATGTACTCCCACATGGAATGTGGGGATCCCAAGTAATGCTCCCCGTATATACGTGGTATCATGATGCTGTATGTACTTAGCAAATAGGAGACACTAGTAAGTGGTGAATGAGGATTGACAGATTTAACGATATTTTTGTTTTATTCAGCGTGGAACTGAATTTTTGCTCTTTTCTTTTGTTCATCCCCTCATTATTCTGCTGTGGGCCAGATGTGCCTGGAAATGAGTTTCCCTCCAGAGCACCCTTCCCCAGTGACCGACAGGCAGTGGGGTGAGGAAGAAGGGAGTATTTTGTCTAAATTCCCCAGCTCCTTCGCTTGTTTATGGGAATGATTCTGAAATGATTCCCCTAAGAGAAAGCTTCAGAACCAATACCGGAGCTTAATAATGAAATACCACCTTGTGTTCCTCTCCCTGTTCCTTTGCTGAGCCACCCAAATAAAGCACAGACCCTCAATCCCTGTGGCAAGGTCTGTCTCTGGCTCTGTTGGTGAAGGTCCAAGCAGGGCAGACATCAAAGGTGCCCCTCCCTCTGTGTGTGTCCTTCCCCTCCCTCTTAGTCTCTGTCTCCTTATTGTCCAGTTAGCCCTTCTTTCGCCCTTTGTCAGAACAAGCCACATGTTCTGCCCCAAGAGAGTTCTTTTCTGATTTTATGTTGAAGCTTATGTTTCTCAGTGTAAGAAAACATATCTGTTTACATATACATTGATTTTTCTCTAGAAGTTGTGAAACAGTTCATCATTCCAAAGCACAGGTTTTGGGTCCTCATATTTAGTGAATATGTCTGTTAAATTATATTACATTTTTGTAAATGAGAATGAGCTCAAGTCACAGTAACTGTCCTGGGCATTGATCATTGTCCAGAGTTCTAGCACATCCAGGAGAAGTTTTGTTCATGGGATTCTGTCGGCCTCGTTTGCCACCTCAGGCAATTCTCTGCATTTGCTTTGGCTCATGCTCAAATGACCCATCAAAACCTCTGTTGCTGATGTGACAGTATTAGAAGCTGGGACTTCTGAGAGGTGATTAGATACAGAGGACTCCACCCTCATGTATGGACTCATGCCATTATCTCAGGAATGAGCTGACTGTCCAGGGAGTGGGTTCCTGATAAAAGGATGAGGTTCAGCCTGATTTTCTGACTTTATCATCCCGTAATACTTCCTTGCCCTTTTACCATGCTAAGATGAAGTACCATGTTCTTGGACTTGCCAGCCTCAGAAACCCTGAGCCAAATAAACTTATCTTGTTTGTAAAGTACCCAAGCTCTGTTGTTCTGAGAGAGCAGCAGAAAATGGATCATAGCACCTTGTAAGACTTACAAATTACTGTCTTTGACAACCCTGGTTACTGTAACTACTGCTATTCTGTTACACACCTGCACATTCTAGTATTACTATGTGCTAACCAAGAGTTAGTTATGTTTATTTCCAAAGCTGCTTGTGCCATTTTCTGTTTGTTATGGTTCTTAGATAATTTAGTTAAACACATGCAATATGAATGCAATCATATATGGCGTCAGAGAAATTAATGCAAGTTTCTGTGAAATCTTAGTGGCTTAACACAATCAAAGTTTATTTGCCTCTCATTTTGCAGTCAAATGGGTTAAGCAACCTTTGCCTATCTTAGCCCAGCTCTGTGCGCAAAGAGGAAAATGAGGGTAACATGGAACGTTGTTGTGGTCAGGCCTGGAGTGTCTTGGAATACTCTGCACACATTCCATGTTGTTCCCAACCTGCCTGGAAGGGAGGCTGTTCCCTCTTGCTTCCCAGAGGGAAGTCACAAGGAAGCATGTGGTGCACATACAGAAATGTGTGCGCCATAAAAGCTCAGCCAGACATCTTGGCAGGACCCAATCATAATTAAAGCTTTGTTTCCACTCCATATACGTCATGCATTATGGTTGTGGTATAAACAGGAGAGAAGCTGCAGAACTCCAAGCAATCAGCCACTCCCAAATGCTCTTAAGTAAAGACCAGGCAGTAAATGTGCACTTAAGTTGTAAAGTTAAAAAATATTTTAATGTTTCATATGTATTATTTTTTATGATTTACTGTGATAAGTTGCTTTGGGTTACTTTTAGGGCTCCCTAAACTAACATTTCCTGATCCTCTTAAAACTGACAGATCTTTCTAGGGAAGCAGTATTGTGTATATGTAAAGGCAAAGAGCTCTGGAGGTAGATGACCTGCCTTCAGATTCTGGCATTGATACCTGTGAGGTCAATGACCTTGGAAAAAGTACCTCTGTGTCTTTTAAAAGAAAAACATTTATTTAGTTAAATTGCAGACTTACAGGAAGAGATGCAGAGGTAGAGATCTTCCAACTGCTGATTCACCTTCCGAAGGGCCTCAACAGCTGGGGACAGGCAGTCCAAAGCCAGGAGCCTGGAGCTCCATTTGGGTTTCCCACATGGCAGGAACTCAAGCACTTAGGCAGCCTTCTCCTGATTTCACAGGGTTATTAGTGAGAAGATGGATCAGAGGTGGAGCAGCCTGAACTTATACCAGCTCTCACATAAGATGCAAGCTATAGCAGATGACGGCTTAACGTGGTATGCCACAACATAGGCCCCTCAGTGTCCTGGAATGTGTTACTGGTATAGTGAAAGCCTTGTCCTGGAGGGCCAATGCCATACACATTGTGAAGTCCAGTGGAAGTGCTAGACCCTGTTTTTTTATTATTCTAATTATCATTATCCTCACTGTAAAATTAACAAATTTCTACCCAGTGCCTTCCTCTAGGGGCACTCTGTTAAATATATGTACAACTTGAAGCACTTTGCTTCAGATAAAACAAATTTACTCTGGCTACGATTAGAATGAAGGAAAGAAAATTAAAAGACAATTTTGTGGAAGGATGTAGGGTGGTTCAGCGAAAAGAAAGAAAAGCTGAAAACCAAACTTCCCAAAGACTGTTGCTTTAGGCAGGTGCAGGGCTCTGGGTAGCAGGCAATGTGAGAGCAAGACAGGCTCTTCAGGGAACTGAGATGGATACATCCGCTCAGTTCTTGAGTGTTCACACACCTGATAAAGATGGTGGGGAACGCGTGTTCCATGGATATTTGGAAGTTTCTGAGGACATGTCCACATGCCCAACTATTAACCAACAATGTTTTGACTAAAATACACTATTTTGACACAGGCGTTTGACATAACAATTGAAGACACTACTTTCCAATGCCTGTATCCCCTGTCAGAGAGGCTGCTTAGAGTCCCAGTTCCTCCACTTCTGATTTAGCATGCTGCTGATATGCACCATGGAAGGCAGTAGTTGATGTTGAGCCATCCCTGGTATGTGTTTGAAAGACCTGGCTTCTGGTAAGCATTTACTGAATCTAGATGACAAAGGTTACACCCAGTGGGAATAGATTTCTAAACTGTGTAGCATGACTATATATAAGAAACAGATGAAATATTTATGTGGCCTTAAGTGTAGATTACACAGAGTTACACACACACACACACACACACACACACACACACATACACAAAAGGGAAATAGCACATCGAAAGTAAATTTCTTCCAAGAGTCTCATAAAAGAGTTCTTTTGGTTTCTTTTTGGATCAACTTGTTATTTTTCACATTTGCCTATCTTTGTTTTATATAATTTTCAAATTGTAATTCTCCAAGATGGCAAGTACAGATGGATGAAGATACCATAAAAGGATTTGGTGTCTATGAATCTTTCCTAAACCTCATTGGGAGGGTTCTCTTCAATATTATACAATTAGCAAACAATGTTCTCTTTACATACATGATTGTGTGTCTTAGCATTTCTCTTTACAAAAAAAAGAAAATGCAAATGTATCTATTGAGTCTTATTTTCTCTCCTAACGCTTAATCTTTTAACTGAATTTTAAAAAAGATTGCTTGACATTTTCATTAAAATATTCTTATGTTATTAATAATGACATACTGTTTTGCATCTTATAAATTGGCTTGTTCTTTTTAAAGTACACTTGTACTTGATATTATTATGTTTCAAATTAATTTGAATAAATGAAGAACTCATCACCAAAAAAAAAAAAAGACCTGGCTTGAATCAGGCTCCTGACTTTGGCGTGGACCAGCTGTGGCTGTTGACAGCATTTAGTGGAGTGAACTGGCACATGGAAGGTATCTGTCAGTCTTTGCATTCCAAATAAAGTGAAAATAAACACTGTATTCAACAGGAGAAGGATGTTTTCCCAAAAACTGGATCTCCCTTCAATGACTGGAGGATAGATGCTGGACAGTGTCCAGTGTTTCACAGTACTTGGTGCTACAGGGATGGAAATGACTAAAAGACCTTTAACTATCTAAGGTCAAAGATGGGAACTGGGACCAGCACATGCAGGTAACTACCATCAGTGAAAGTAACCCAGTTATAATGTACACATGGGGTAGATCAGACAAGAAAAGTAGCTTGAAGTGCTTGCAGTGGCAGGAGTGAGTCTTTGTATTTGATCTGACAGGCAGAATAATTTAAAAGTCTTCAGGAAGGGAGTAACTTGGAATCATAAGCTGAAACATTAATTTCATGTCTGTGTGTGGGATAAGCTAAAGGAGGAGGAAAGAGCCAGAAGAGGGTTTTTCTCTTTCTTTTGAGTCACCAATTATCCAGGTATTGAGCAAGCTTCTGCTTTTAATTGTAGAAGCAGAAAGAAGGAGAGAGGGGGAGAAAAATGTGTGCTCCCATCTGCTGGCACATTCCACTAAAGGCTGTAGTGGCTCAAAGCCAAGAGCTGCCATTTCTGTCTGGGTTGCCCTTAGGAGCCCAACTATGTGAGCCATGATTGCTGCTATACCAAGGCTTGTGTCATCAGAAAGCTGGAGTCAGGAGCATGGACCAGGCATGAGACCTAGGAAATGTGGATATCCTGACTGACAGGTGTTTTTTTTTTTTTTTAAGATTTCTTTATTTATTTGAAAGGTAGGGTTACAGGGAGAATAAGATAGAGTGAAGCTTCCACCTAGTGATTAAATTTCCCAATGGCTACAATGGGCAGAGCTGGGCTAGTCCAGTGCCAGGAGCTTCTTCTTGGTCTCCCACATGGGTGTGGGGGCCCAAGGACTTGGACCACTCTGCTGAATTCCCAGGCCATAAGCAGGGAGCTGAAGTGGAAGTGGGGTAGCCAGGACTCACAACTCATACCCATGTGAGATGTTGACACTCCATGCAATGGATTTACCCGCTATACCACAGCACCGACCCCCATAGCCTGCATCTTAACATAAATTAAGCTAAACAACCACCCCATACAGACATGTTTTAGTTGAACACATATTGTATAGCTAGGCAGTGTTCTATGACCTAGAAAAATAGCAGCGAATTAAAAAAATAACCTCTGCTGTCATGGAATTTATCGTAGTAGGAGGAATTTATCATAGTAGGAGGAGACAGACAAACAATCAGGTATTACCATGTCACTTGAGACAGATCCTGTGAAAAAAATTGAACAATAGTGAGAAGCTGATATTGATGGTTTGTTAGCGGAGTAGGGGAGAAGGGGCTTGTAGAGCAATGCAGGCTAGCCCTTGTCAGAAAGTATTTGAGTAGTGATGTCAACTCCCCCAAGAGCAGGCCACATGGGACTTGTGGAGCAGCGGTGCCTATAGAAGCCTCAGGTCAGGCTGCCTGGAACCTGCAGATCACTGTTCAAAGCCCACTGTGTGAAAACAAAGTACAGTTATCCAGTTATGGACTGTGACATGAGAAAGGCTGATGATCAGAGAAAACACAGGGGTAATTCGGAAGTCAGCCAGGCAGCACATCAGCACCTAAACCAGCATCCGTCAGAACTGTGGCAGAAGTCAGACTGATAAGGGAGTAACTGAGAAAAGGCTTTTCTGCTGAGGTGGCAAGAGGAAGTCTCTAAAGAGGTAACATTGGAACTGAAGCAAGAAGAAGCACAAATTGTACGGCAATATTCAGGTTGAGAGTCCAAATGCTCATGCTTAATGATGCTTCCCAATAATTCTTTCACATAATTGGCCTCCCTTTGCTGTCTTTCCTTCTCATGTCTTTAAGTTGAAATGACTAGCTGCCATTTTTTTAGCCACTCTTTTTAAAAATGATCTGTTACCATGTTTAAGGCAAATATATTTGTTAGATGTTTGGAAAAGTAGACTTTCAAAAAGTTTTTATAATAATAAAAGGTTAAAAATAAGATTTTAATATGGTTAAAGGGCATTTAGATTATGCCTGTGAAAATCAGTTGTAGTTTGGAAAGAAAATGTCATGAAGACAAGATTGTATCCAGAGTTTCAAAACTTTCTTAGAAGCTTCATTTCTACTTCCCTGGCCCAAAACAAAGGACTACAGACTTGTTCCAAAAGTTTCTTAAGTGAAGACTTAGAAAATGCTAAATTTGTTGCCTTTATTTAGTAAATTTAGTACATTTCTTGTACATATTAAGAAAATGTACTTTTTGGAGGGTCAAATTGAGATCAGATTTTGCAGAAATAAATGAATCACAGAAGAGACTTCAATGAGGTAGTGAAAAATGGTCTGTCATCTTTCAGTGATATTTCTTGGGTACTTGTTGTGTGCAAGTAGCCCTGTTGTATGCGCTTGTGTTAGTTCATTCTGTGCCACTGTAACAGACTACCATAGACCGGGCCATTCATTTATAAAGAGAAGAAATTTAGGT
Source organism: Ochotona princeps (assembly GCF_030435755.1). Classification (NCBI taxonomy): domain Eukaryota; kingdom Metazoa; phylum Chordata; class Mammalia; order Lagomorpha; family Ochotonidae; genus Ochotona; species Ochotona princeps. Next base: position 56,524,890 of record NC_080838.1, read on the forward strand.
TTGAAGGCTGCGAAATCCAGAGTCAAGGTAGCAGTGTATAGCAAGGGCCCTTGTTCTGTATCATTGCTTGCACCAGCCCTGGTGAAAGGTGGGAGGGCAAAAAAGTGAAAGAGTTGAGAGGGACAGGGACCAAATCTGTCCTTTTCTGGGGAGCCCACTTCCATGATCATGACACTGATCCCTGCTTGAGGGCTGTTGTGTTGAGGATGGAGTTGCTAACATGTGAGCTTTGGGGGACATAGAGCACGACAGTGCTCCTTCTGGTGGGAGGCCTGAAGGATAAACCATTACCTCAGCTCACCAGCATCACTGCCTCAGTACCTAATCACATCAAGATTGCTCTGTCCCACTTCCTCTCCTGAACAATTATTCTGACCCTGCCATTTGCTGTGAGTTTGACCCAAGGACCCAAAATGTATTCCCTGACAGCTCTTTGTTTTAATGTGGTTTCTTTTATAGCTACCCTCATCTTATATTCCCCTGACAATAAGAAAAAATCCTAAGGGTGTCATTCCCAGGATCTTGCAGAGTTCACCAAATTTCTCAGATAGTTGAAAGCTAATACTAAAAGCCAAGGAAATAAAGGAGTTTTCAGGGGTCATTATTGTGGTACAGCAAGTTAAGCTGTTGCCTACAATGCCAGAATCCCATGTTAGCATGTCAGTGAGTTCCCAGATGCTGTGCTTCATGTGTAACTCCATGCTCATACACATAAGAAGGCAGCAAGTGATGCCTCCATCATCTGGGTGCTGTCACCATCCTAGGAAACCTGAATTTTGTTTTTTTCTTGCTGGTTTTGACCTGGCCTGCCCCACCCCAGCCCCTACCATTGTGGCCTTTGGCAAGTGAACCAATAGTTGGAAGATCTCTCCATCCGTCTATCTTGTCTCTATCACTCGATTTGGGGTCCTGCCACCCACATGGAAGATCCAGTAGAGTCAGTAATAAATACATTACTAAATATTTTTTAACAATGGCCTTTCAATGCATGAAGATTCTTTTTTGAAAAGGAAGTTTTCATTGTTTTACTTATCTACTCGACAAAATGTTTACAAATATCTACAGAAAACTGGGATTTACTAACCCAAGATCCCTGTCTTCAAAAACTTTCAATTCCCATGAGAGCAAAATAATAAGCAAATGAAGAAGTTAATGTTCCAACCTAGATAAGTACCACAATAGAAATAAAGTTAATGAGGGAAGAGTGTGATTGGGGGAACACTTTGGGGTGACTCTCAAAGGAGGACTTTCTAAGGAGGTGAGGGAGGAACTCCAAAATGAAAAGTTATCAGCAGTGCTGGAGAGATGGCAGGGAGATATTCCAAGGAGAGGGAGTAAGATGGACAAGCACCTGAAAGCAGAGAGGGCTCGAGGTACTTGTAGAACAGAAAATAAAGCCATGCGGTCTAACAATGGAGAGGGCATACTGCCAGAATGAGGTAAGGTGGAGACGTAGGTGAAGAGCTGGATCATGCTGGACTATATATGTCAAGGTACAAAGAGATTCCAGGGAGATTTAGGGTAAAGAGGTGACATCATCTGACTCTCACATGTGAAGCTTGGAGATGGCAGGATGTTTGCAGCTACTCTGGTGAGCAGTGGTGGCTGTGACGAGTACACAGAAGAGGCTGGATTTCAGTTTACTTTGAAGATTGCCTGAACTTGATGGTGTCTTGGATGTGGGAGGTATAGGAAAGGAAGGAATCAAAGTAGATGCAACCAGTTGCCATTCGCTAGTCTGGGTTTCCCTTCAAGGACTGATAGAAGGTCTTTGCTGGTAACTCTCAAGCTTAAGCATGGATATACTAACTCTAGGTGCCAGGTTGCCAAGATTAAGTACTGTTAGTCCAGGGAAAACATAAAAAAATGGAGAGAACAATTCTAGGGGTTGCTAATACACAGGGAATCTTGTAAAAGTTCATGAAAATGCATATTATGAAAAACTGCGTGGATTCCATTTTTCTGTGAACATTCTGATGTGGCATTGTATTTCTTGGTGATTTTAAAGCCATGGAAGTGAGTATCATTCTTCAGAACAAAAAAATTTTTCTCAGCATCACCCCTTGAAGCACTCCAGGTATGTTGTTGATTCATTTATTTCCAGCACATGCTTATTGAGGCCTTTCTAAGCCAGGCATTTTCTGTAGCATTGTGGTCATAATAGTCAGTAAAAGCAACCAATGATTTGCCTCTGTGGACTTTAGTTTAGCAGAAGATTCAAAAAATGAATCATCAAAAAACCTGTGACTTGGTTATACAGAGGAGGGACAGCAGGCCAGAGGACTACACTGAATCAGTCTATGAGGTATGAAAATACTTCCATGTGTTAGGATTCTTCAGAACCCACAGGAGAAGCTAGATTGACATTTAAAGGGGGATTTGTTATCAGGATGGACTTTCACAATGAGACAGAAGGAAGAGTCCCATGACTCAGCAGGAAGCTGCCGAACCAGGGAAGCCAGTACTATGACCCTGTCCAAACCCCACATTCTTTTTTTTTTTATTATTATTTATTATTTAACTTCATTAATTACATTGTATTATGTGACACAGTTACATAGATACTTGGGTTCTCCCACCCCTCCCCAAACCCTCCCACCATGGTGGATTCCTCCACCTTGTTGCATAACCACAGCTCAAGTTCAGTTGAGATTCCCCCATTGCAAGCGTATACCAAACATAGAGTCCAGCATCTTATTGTCCCGTCAAGTTCAACGGCTTCTTAGGCATACCCTCTCTGGTCTGAAGACAGAGCCAGCAGAGTATCATCCCAGTCAATTGAAAGCTCCAACATACCATCAGCAAAAATTTACATCATTATGGAATTAATTGACATAGTAATGAGTAACCAATATGTTAAAAGTAAATGCGAGTTCCCAGCCACCTTCTGTGACCACCTCACCTACACTTCAATTTTAGTTTATACACAACATATAACATTCAAAACATAACATGTTATACATAACATCATATCATCTTAAATTAAGGCAAACATGTGGTATTTAACCTTTTGGGATTGGCTCATTTCCCTTAGCATTATGGTTTCCAGTTTGGCCCATTTGGCCACAAAGAACTGCATTTTGTTTTTTTTAATAGCTGAGTAGTATTCCATGGAGTAGATGAACCATAGCTTTCTTATCCAATCCTCTGTTGATGGGCATTTTGGTTGCTTCCATGTTTTTGCAATTACTGATTGTGCTGCTATGAGCATAGGAGTGCATGTTGGTTTCTCATAAAACAATTGTTCTGGATATATTCCTAGGAGTGCTATTGCTGGATCATACGGTATGTTGAATTTGAGTTGTTTGAATATTCTCCATACTGATTTCCATAGAGGCTGTACCAGCCTGCAGCCCCACCAGCAGTGGAGTAGGGTTCCCTTTTCCCCGCAACCTCGCCAACAAGTGTTGTTGGTGCTTTTATTCATGTGGGCCAGTCTTACTGGCGTTAGGTGGTACCTCATTGATGTTTTAATTTGGATTTCCCTTATTGCCAGGGAACTTGAGCATTTTTTCATATGTTTATTTGCCATTTGGGTTTGTTCCTTTGTGAAGTGTTTGCCCATTTCCCGTACCCATTTCTTGAGTGGCTTGTTTGTTTTGACATTTTGGTTGTTTTGTAGCTCTTTGTATATTCTGGAGATCAGCCCTCTATCACCTATGTCGTGTGCGAAGATCTTCTCCCATTCTGTGGGTTGCCTTTTTACTTTGTTGATTGTTTCTCTAGCTGTACAGAAGCTTCTTAGTTTGATGAGGTCCCAATTGTTTATTTTGGTCTCGATTTCTACTGCATTTGGAGTCTTTTTTAGGAAGTGAGGGCCTACCCCTAAGTGTTCCAGTGTGTTTCCAACATTTTCTTCCAAAAGTTTGAAGGTTTCTGGATGTAGGTTTAGATCTGTTATCCATTTAGATCTGATCTTAGTGTATGGTGAGAGATGTGGATCACCAAGAAATGGAAAAGTTCTTAGATTCCTACCACCTGCCAAAACTTAGCCCAGAGGCAACAAACGACCTGAACAAACCCATAACTGAAGCAGAGATTGAATCAGTGATTAAAGACCTCCCAACAAAGAAAAGCCCAGGCCCAGACGGCTTCACTACAGAATTCTACAAAACATTCCGAACAGAACTGACCCCAATCCTCTACAAACTCTTCAAAACAATAGAAAAAGAGGCAACCCTTCCAAACTCATTCTATGAAGCCAACATTACCTTAATCCCAAAACCAGACAGCGACCCAACTGAGAAGGAAAACTACAGACCTATCTCTTTGATGAACATTGATGCTAAGAATCTCAACAAAATCCTAGCCAACAGAATTCAAAAACACATCAGACAGATCGTTCATCCAGATCAAGTAGGATTCATCCCTGGAATGCAGGGATGGTTAAACATTCGCAAATCCATAAATGTGATACACTACATCCAAAAACTGAAAAACAAGAATCACATGATAGTATCAATAGATGCAGAAAAAGCTTTCGACAAAATCCAACACTGTTGGCAACGCCCTCGTCGCCACGTACCCCGAGCCGAGCGGAGGGACTAGGGTTACACAAAAGACAATACGCAGAGAGCCAACACAAGGCAACACGCAGCACACCGAATGCCGATCGATGACAGATTGATTGATCTTTATTGCAACTCCAGACTTTCTTTTATACTCTGCTTAGCTCCTCCCAGTAGTGGCCACCCTAAATCCCTTCAGTTCCTCCCAGTGTTTATCCAATCCTCTAGTGGCCACCCTAAATCCCTTGAGTTTTATCCAATCCCCTGGCAGATAACTTGACAAATAGGAAGCAGGAACTTGCGGTTAAGCCAGTGGCTAGATGTATCAGGCCAAAATTACCAATCCTGTTATGCTCTGAGAAACAAGCTAAGCTGTGGAGTTAATCCTTGGGAGACCGGGGCCTGCATGTCCCCCTTTTTTTGTTTTTTTAATGGACGCCTGTCTTAGGTTGTCTAGCAGTCAGTTGACGCCTTACCCGTCATGGGGAGCCCCACCTGGGGAATCCCTGTCTTAGGTTGGTCATCAGCGCTGCCAGATCTTACCCGTCTCTGGCTGCCCATCACACCATGTTCAGCCAAACTTGAGCGCTAGGATTTTCCACAGCTAAAACCATCATGGTTTGTCAAATAATGACCTGCTCCCAGGCTTGTTGCCTGCATAGGCGGCAAGGAAGACTAAACAGTACTGCAATCATGGCTATGACCATCAGCCTCATGGCCAAGATTCCGCTTTGTTCCTAAAACATCCATGCTGCCAGTTAAATGCCATTTCACAGGGGTAACACATATATGATGGTAAATCGGGGAGCAGCTGGAGATCTGCGTTTCCCATGGGCAGGATACCAGGAAGTTGCACCACTGCTGCAAGGTCTCCTATCCTGCAAGAACATCATTAGGAGTGGGATCATGCTGAGTTGGAGCCAAGGAGATTTGTCGTGTAAGTCTCTCAGGAACCCATCTAGGTGTTTCTTCATCCTGGGGAAAAACACAAACAGAGCCTCGCCCCCACGTTAGTACTGGATCTGGTCCTCGCCATTTATTTGTGGCCAGATCTTTCCATTTTACTTGGCCTTTATTCTCATTAGCAGGGCGAAGCCAATGGCGCTCTGTAGGAGCTACATAAAAGGCGAATGAAAGATGAGCATTCCCCAGTTATCTTTAAACTGACTTCACAGACACACAGGAGTTGAAGGGTCAGCTGAGCAAGCTGAACTTTCCAGGGCACGTTCGACAATGGCTTGACCCTGAGGATTATAAGGAATGCCTGTTTTGTGAGTTATATTAAAATATAGGCAAAGGCCTGTAAACAATGGGCTTCTTTTAATTTCTCTCAAGCTGTTCCTTTACCAATTCAATTGCAGCCTCTAATTTTTCACTTGAAAGGGGCCATTGTTCAACCCAAACTGGTTCATCTGTTTTCCATGTTAATTTAATGGGTTCCACTAACTGACGAGGCTGCTCTACAATGGCCCCTGCGAAAAATGTCCTAACCCTGTCACAGACTGGTTGGGGGTCACCTTGAAGATGTCTGCCCAAACCTTTTCCAGGAAAGTATCCCTGTCTATTAAGCATATTTGGCACAGGCTGAGAGGTCAATACAACATTCATGGCACTCAACAAATCTCGTCCCCACAGATTGATAGGAATATGTGGTAAGACATACGGCTGGAAAACTCCTGAATGCTCTTCTTGATCCTTCCACCTTAACAACCTGGCACTTTTCTGTGGCTGAGAAGTTCCTATCCCTTGGAGAACGGTTGGGGTAGCCTCTAATGGCCAGGAACTTGGCCACTGTGCCTGGGATATAACTGTACTATCAGCTCCGGTATCAAGTAAACCTGTGAATTTTCTCCCTTCTATCTCTAACTGTAAGGTGGGTCGGGTTTGCATGTCGGAGACCCAACATGCCAAGGGGCCAGAATGTCCAAATCCTCCTTGTCTATCTCTCTTAAGAATGGGGTTGTCAGTTGGAACCTTGGGGATCAAGATCAGCTGGGCAAATCTAGCTCCAGGTGGAATGATTATAGTGCCTTTGGCTGATTCTGCCATGACCTCTATTTCTGCTGGAGTATCCTCATCTATCACTCCTGGGAGTACTCTGATTCCATCCATAGTAGCACTACTTCTTCCTAGGATCAGGCCCAAGGTATTCTTAGGTAAGGGGCCCCTGACTCCTGTTTTTATCCGTTGGGGTCCCAGGAGCGGGGTCAATACCTCTCCAGAGGTGGCACAGAGGTCCAGTCCTGCGCTACCTGGTGTTGCTCTGAGGAGGGTTGAAATGTCGGTGCTCCTCGCCGTGGGAGAGGGACTCTGGAAGGAGTCTGCGCTGTTCCGGAAGTTACAGGTGTCTGCTGGGCTCCGTACACCTGAGGTTGGGGGGCCCGGAGCGGGCCCCTGACCCCGTTTCCCGATAGGGGATTGCCTTGGGCATCATATCTGGACCTACAATCACTGCTCCAATGATAGCCTTTATGGCATCTTGGACAAAGATCTGGGGCCTGCAAGGATCTTGGGGGTGATCTTCCTTGTCGCAGAATTTTGGGGCACTGTTTTTTAAAATGTCCAGGCTGTCCACATTTGAAACAGGTTTTGGGAGGCGCCCTAGGGTGGGGCTGAGGGTGTTGAACAGCGGCTGCTATCACTTGCCCAAGGGCATGGGTGGAGTCAATATGTCTGCAGATTTTGAGATAATCATGCAGGGACTTATCTCTGTGGAACCTGAGAGCATCCTGGCAATATTTATTAGCATTCTCAAAGGCTATATGCTTAATTACTGGCATTGCTGGCTCCACGTTACCAAAGATCTTAGTAGCAACCTGCATAATACGGTCCACAAATTCTTGAAAAGGTTCTGTAGGGCCTTGCAAGACCTTGGAAAGCTGGTCTCCTGTATTAGCATTAGGTAAGGCCTTCCAGGCTCCAAGGGCTGCATTTGCTATCTGTGCATAAACTCCTAGGTCATAATTAACTTGTTGTTGGATGCCCTCAAAAGGTCCAGTGCCAGTAAGCATTTCAAGGCTTCGATCTGCGTGTCCCCCAGCCGCGTTCTGCTCAGCAAAAAATCTGCACCTATCTTGAAAATCCCCTTTCCATAGGAGAAAGTCACCACCATCGAGAGCAGAGCGGCACAATTGCATCCAATCACTAGGAGTAAGATTCAAACTCGAAAAGGATTCTATGAGTGCAAGAGTAAAGGGTGCCTGGGCACCATAATCTTTAACAGCCTGCTTTACATTTTTGAGGTCTTTAAATTGAAGGGGCTGATGCTCCCGGCGAGGGGGACCCCCTCGAACTGGGACCTCTATTACAGGGAAGCATCGAACCCCACCCACAGGCTGATCAGTGAGACCGTCACTCCATGGCCGCGTGGGGTAATTATTGGGTGAATGGCCTGTGGCTTCCTCCTCAGGAGGAGCGGTAGGGGTCACAAAATTAGGGGCATATGGTGGTGGTCTTGAACTGGACAATTTGCCAGAGGAACGTGCACCTATTCCTGCCTTCTTTAACTTTCTTTTAATGTCCCTAATTTCACGCTTTAAGAAAACCTTCTCTTTATCCTTAATTTTCCGCTTTAAGAAAACCTTCTCCTTATCCTTAATTTTCCGCTTTAAGAAAGCCTCCTCATCTCGTTTGTCCTCACTCTCTTCCGAGGAAGAGGCCTCGTTCTCATCTGAAAAAGAGGCTTCACTCTCCTCTAAAGAAGAGACCTCACTCTCCTCTAAAGAAGAGGTCTCACTCGGGGTGGTTTCACTCGAGGCCGCCTCGTTCCAGGCTTCCAAGGACCGTAGAACTTCCCACCCCTGGATTGCTTCAAAAGTAGTCTGTACTTCTCTTAACTGTCTCTCAACTTTCACTTTATCAGTAAATAATGAATCACGGACTAAGCGCCACAAAGAAAAGTTAACAATGGGGAAATTATCTGGGTCTTTTTGTAAACAGGATTGTAAATTGGCCTTAACCTGTTCCCAATCGGGAATATTGAAGTTGCCTGAAACAATAAACCAAGGACTGCTAGATTGAATGGCTTTAACAAAATTTCTAATCATTTTAAATTTAACTGGCATCCCCAGTTGACGTAGAAGTTCTTCAAGCTCGGTGGCCAATTTATCCCGGGAGAAGGCAGAACCCATTTTATCGTCCTTTTCACCGGATAAATTAAACACCAAGACCTAACTATACTTCAAAATAAATCTAAAACCTGACTATACTTCAAAATAAATCGAAAACTTACAAAATAAATCCAAAACCTAGTTATATTTCAAAATAAGTCTAAAACCTAACTATATTTCAAAATAAGACTAAAACCTGACTCTATTTCAAAATGAAACTCCCTCTCCTACCAGTTTAGCAGAGACTTACAATACGTCCCACTTACCTGGATCAGCTGGCCAGCCTCTTGGGACGACCCTTCGTCGTATCCTCTCTTTCTCAATCTCGGTGGGAACCTCCAGATGTTGGGAACACCCTCGTCGCCACGTACCCCGAGCCGAGCGGAGGGACTAGGGTTGCAACGCAGACAACGCAGAGAGACAAGACAAGGCAACACGCAGCACACCGAATGCCGATCGATGACAGATTGATTGATCTTTATTGCAACTCCAGACTTTCTTTTATACTCTGCTTAGCTCCTCCCAGTAGTGGCCACCCTAAATCCCTTCAGTTCCTCCCAGTGTTTATCCAATCCTCTAGTGGCCACCCTAAATCCCTTGAGTTTTATCCAATCCCCTGGCAGATAACTTGACAAATAGGAAGCAGGAACTTGCGGTTAAGCCAGTGGCTAGATGTATCAGGCCAAAATTACCAATCCTGTTATGCTCTGAGAAACAAGCTAAGCTGTGGAGTTAATCCTTGGGAGACCGGGGCCTGCACAACACCACTTCCTACTAAAAACCCTAACCAAGGTAGGCATAGATGGAAAAATCCACAACATAATTAAAGCCATATATGAAAAACCCAACGCCAGCATCATACTGAATGGAGAAAAGCTGGAACCCTTCCCACTGAGATCTGGAACAAGACAAGGATGTGCACTTTCTCCACTGCTATTCAACATAGTCCTAGAGGTACTCGCTGAGGCCATAAGACAAGAAAAAGAAATCAGAGGAATCCAAATGGGAAACGAAGAAGTCAAACTCTCACTATATGCAGATGATATGATTCTTTATGTAGAAGACCCAAGAGACTCAATACAGAGACTGCTAGAACTTGTACGAGAGTTTGGTAGAGTGGCAGGGTACAAAATTAATGAACAAAAATCAACAGCCATAGTGTATGCGAACAGCCCCAAGATGGAAAAAGACTTAACCAGCAAGATACCATTCAAAATAACAGAGAAAAGTATGAAATATCTGGGAATAAATCTAACCAAAAGTGTAGGAGACTTATTTGAAGAAAACTACAAACTACTTAAAAAAGAAATTGAACAAGACCTCAAAAGATGGAGTAACATCCCATGCTCCTGGATAGGTAAAATCAATATCATTAAAATGTCTATACTGCCAAAAGCAATATATACATTCAACGCAATCCCAATCAAATTGCCCAAAACATTCTTCATGGAACTGGAAACAATGATCCAAAGGCTCATCTGGAAGCACAAAAAACCACGGATAGCTAGAACCATCCTGAAGAACAGGAAGTTAGCAGGGGGAATCACAGTTCCGGACCTCTGGACATACTATAGGGCAGTGGTTATCAAAACAGCGTGGTACTGGCACAAAGATAGAGAGGAAGATCAATGGAGCAGAATAGAAACACCAGAAGGAAACCCACACAGATACAGCCAAGTAATCTTTGACAAAAAGACAAACGACAATCCAGGCAAATGGGAAGGTCTGTTCAATAAATGCTGTTGGGACAACTGGTTAATAGCCTGCAGAAACAAAAAGATAGATCCACATCTCTCACCAAACCCCACATTCTTGACACCCTGGGGCTACTTGTGCATGTGCCAAGACTGGAGGACCTGGAATTCTGATACCCAAGCGGGGAGAACTCAAGCATCCCCCCTTCATCAGAAAAAAAGAATAAATTCTCCTTTTCTCTGCGTTTTTGTTTACCTGAGTCCAAAGCAACTTAGATAATGCCCGCTCATACTTGGTGAGAGCAGATCCTCCTCACTCCATGCATTGATTCAGATGCCACTCTTCTGGGAACACCCTCACTGACATTGCCACAAGAAATGCTTGGCCAGCTATCTGGGTGTCGCTTAATCCGGTGAAGTTTACACCTAAAGTTGTCTGTTACATTCCTCCAGCAGGGATGTCATGGTAGCTAATAGAAGAGAGTAATTCATGAAGAAATCACCTCATTCAAATGTGGCTATAAACCTAAAAAAGATGGGTGCTGAGCTGTGACTGTCTGAGGACAGTTTTACTGGAATAGTGAAATGGAAAGCCAGACTTAGGGGCATTGAAGAATGAGTTAAGAGGTAGAGAGTGAAAGTGACTGACTAACTCAAAGGAGTGTATTATAAAGAGAAGTAAAACCATAGGGACACAGCTAGTAGGAAATGTGAGATTAAGGAAATGATATTTTCAAAACAGACAGGTAGGCATTTAACCTAGCACATAAGGTACCTGCGCTCTGTATCAGCATTCCCCAGGCCAGTCCCGACTCCAGCTTCCTATTCCTGCTTCCTGCTGATTCTGCTGCTGCACTAACAGCTGAAGGTGACTCAGTAGTTGGGTTCCTACCACTCATACGAGAGACCTGGATTGGATTCCTGGCTCCTAGCTTTGGCTCCCAAAAAAGTAGAAGATATAAAACATAAGACATAAAATCTTGAAGATTGGAAACCTAGATAAGTCCAAATAGCTAGGCTTATTCAAGGCTGCATTTTTTGCAAGAGATATGTAAGAAATGCCTGGAATAAGGGAAGTCATATAACAAGAGGATGATGAATCATGGGATGTAAAGTGATTAGAAAGGAGGAATGTCCAGGGGATTGTGAAAAGTTAGAAAAGGAATTTTTCTCATTCACTTAGTGTACTCATTCCCTCAACAATAGATCTGCTGTGCTGCAAGCTCTGTTCTAAGCCCTGTAGATATACGTCCTCTCCCAGAATGGAGTGAAATGTCGAGTAAAGAATGAGACCCAAAAAGTGTGACTGCATTTCCTGCATTTTTAAGGGCCATAGAGAAATATAGGACAGGGTTAGGGGTACAGAGCAGCAAGCAGGAGGAGAGTGCAGACGTGACTGGATGGGGCATTTCAGCAAGGCTGAGTTCAGGGCAGAGCCTGAGCAGAGCTGGGGAATAGAGTGGAAATAGTGCCAGGCCGTGGGACCAAGGAGTGCTGTCCTGTTTTCTTGTCACTAGAGGTTGGATTGAAAGGCCAGGAAAGCCATGATAAGCAAGATGTTTTTTCCATTCCCATTGTGTTTTTAAATGGTGTGTTTGTGATACTCTGACACTGCTGGGTTAAGCAAATGATAATTGCACAAAAATCATTAGAGGAAGCAATCAATCCAGTTAAAAATCTTATGTAAATAGAGCAAATTTTTTGAAGATTTATTTATTTTTATTGGAAAGGCATGTATACAGAGAGGAGGAGAGACAGAGAGGAAGATCTTCTGTCTGATGATTTACTCCCCAAGTGTCTGCAACGGCCGGTGCTGAGCTGATCCGAAGCCAGGAGCCAGGAACTTCCTCCAGATCTCCCACATGGGTGCAGGGTCCCAAGGCTTTCGGCTATCCTTGACTGCTTTCCCAGGCCACAAGCAAGGAGCTGGATGGGAAGTGGATTTGCCGGGATTAGAACCGGTGCCTATATGGGATCCTGGCGTGTTTAAGGCGAGGACTTTAGCTGCTAGTCCAGCACTCTGGGCCCTAGAGTGAATTCTTAAAATGCATAGAAACATATCCATTATAATAGAGTCAACTGTTTGTTTGTTTTTGTTTTTGTTGCTCCATTCCCCAATGCCCTGCATTGGAGTACCAGCCATAATAGGATTGAGTTCATTTTCGTTAAATGAAATGTTATGCCGATATACATTGAAACATTTAGGAATGCCACACACCCCTTCTTTCCACCCAGAAACCCTTGCCAAGAAATTATTCTAAGGCAAGAATTTGAGTACTACCCAGTGTATCTTCTCTTTTTGCCATTGGATTTATGGAATTATATTAAATGGCTTCGTAAAAACAAGCCAGATATAATTCATAGACTTTAAAAGTTTGCTCTTTAATTTTTAATGACTATTTATTTGTTCTGAAGGTGAGAGAGAGAGAGGGGGGCTCATTCACTAGTTCATTCCCCAAATGGCGACAAGAGCCTGCGCTGGGCCATTCTGAATCTAGGAGCCTCTTCTGGGTCTCCCATGTGGGTGTAGGAACATGGGAGACTCAGGCCATTTTCCACTGCTTTTCCTCTGCTGTTTTCCCAAGCACATTAACAGGGAGTTGGATTGGAAGTAGAGCAGCCAGGACTTTAACCAATACCTATATAAGATGCCAGCATTACAGATGACAGCTTTATCTGTTATGCCACAATACAGGCCCTAAGACTACCCTCTTTAAGTATATGAATTATTGTGTGATAGGGATTGGGAGCCCTGGCTGGGCTTGGAACAATCTCTGGCTAGATTTAGTCCATCAAGATTTATTGAAAGGCAAAGAGATAATGTACACTCAGACATGAATGCAGGCAACCTCATGATGAAGCACTGTCCCAGCCCAGGCTGGGATCATCTTTTTTATAAGCATAAGGGGTGAAATGGTCAAAGCAGGTGGTTTTGGGATGAGGGTGCAGGGCAACTGATGATCTTTAGGAAAGTGTCATGGCATATGTTGCATGATGAAACATGGGGCTTAGCTGAATGATGAGGAGTAGGTTTGCCATGTCTTCAACCATGCTGAACCAGTACAAAGGGTGATGAGATTGGAGAGGTACGTGCAGCTTGAATGTTAGCAACCCTTAACTTCTTGCCACTCGCCAGCAACCCTCTCCCCGTATCAGTTGAAGTTTAGTGTGTTCACAATTGTGGCCGCCCAACACCATTACCCCATTCCAGAATATTTTTTAGTCACCCAGAAAAAAGCTTGACACAGATATGTGTCGCCTTCTCCCAGCCTATAACAGCCACTAGTGTGCTTGCTGTCACTAAGTTCTTAACTTTTCTTTACATTTCATAAGGTGGAATTACACAAGATACGTCCTTTTGTATCTGACTTCCTTAGTGTGCTGCGTTCAAGTTCATCTGTGTTATTGCAAATGTCAGTACTCAATCCTTTTATGTCTGTTTGACTGAATTACAGTTTCATACTTTAGTTTCAATAATTCTATTTATTATTTCATAATATACGTGATTGAATTATATTCATGATGTAATTTGTAATGGGTATAGTTTTCAGTTATATCCATTCACCAGTAGAAATATTTGTACTCTTGCCACTTTTAGGCTATTGTGAAAAATGCTACCTTGGGAATTTACATAAACTTTATTGGAGACATAGTTTCTAATTCTCTTAGATAAGCACCTCTGAGTGTCAGACATTTTCCTAAAGTACAATTTAAGATACCTTATTATTACACATTTCATAATATGTTTTGAAGAAGTACATTATTATTATCAGTTATTTATTGAAACTGCTGGTCAAACTATGTAACTTTTCTCTAGGAATATGAATAAGTAACCTTGTCCTGTCAGAAAAAAATGTTCCCTGCTGGTCTGTGGGGCCCCACTCACACCCTGGGTGTGCAAGCTATTCAGTAGCGTTCTGGGGGGCCAAAGAAGGGGAGTGGGATTCACGCTCTGAACAGGTGGCAGCTTGTCTTTTTGTCAACAATTATTGCTGCTTCCTAGAAGAATAATGAAATCGTAAAATTTGAAACTAATGGAACCTTTGTTTTTTTTTGTTTTGGTTTTTGGTAAGATTTAATTTTTATGGGAAAGACAAATTTACAGAGAGAAGCAGAGACAGAGAGAAAGATCTTCTATCCACTGGTTCACTCCTCAAATGGCTGCAACGGCCAGAGCTGAGCTGATCCAAAGCCAGGAGCCAGGAGCTTCTTCTAGTCTCGCATGTGGGTGCAGGGTCTCAAGGCTTTGGACCGACATCCACTGCTTTCCCAGGCTGGGAACTGGAAGGAAAGTGAAGGAGCTGGCACATAATGAATGAAAGCACTGGTATGTGGAGTTGATTAGTCAATTGAACCTTCACCCCAGCCCCCTGGACCTTTGCTTTATATGACTGAGGAGGGATCTATGAAGTAAAATGTTTGCCCAAGTTCCTGAGGCTCTGGTTAGTAAGTAAGCTAGGATGAGACACCCAGTTCAGTGCTCTACTACCAGTCTTGACCTTGTCTCTGGTCTGAAATTAGAATCCTTAAAACAAAAAACATTATCAGTGTAGCTGTTTTCAGATATTTTAGGGAAAGTGCTTCTAGAACTTTACAGAAGATACCAGCTCTCAGCCTTGTATTTGTTAATCTACAGGAACAGGGAGAAAAAGGAGGAATACTAAAGTGGTATGGTCACTGTAGTTTATGCTTAAGTAAGAAAGAATTACAGGCATTTGTAAACACTGACAAGGACATAAACAATGATCAGCCATTCCTATTAACTTAATAGTCAGCTTTGTTTCTTCTCATCACATTCGAGCATTTGCCTTACTAGTAAAGGGGGTACAAAGGTTAAGCATTTTTATTGTATTATCTGAACTAGTCAGATTACACAACAAATTGTGCAGTTAATCACTTGACTGTTTTAAATGTCATCCTGGACAGAATTTATCCCTCTCACAGTGAGTCAGAAGCAGGAGTTGGCTCCTTCACTATTTTCAGTCAGTGGCTCATCAACAGGTGTGTTAGCTGCTGGGTAAGTGTAGGAAACAGAACGTGCACGTATTCGTTGGTCTCAGATGTCCCCTTATGCCTGTGCTTGGGGCCCTGTGGGAGGCCTCTGGCAGCTGAGGGTGCTGGCAGCATCTACAGCTATTCCCAGCTTAGAAGAGGCTCCCAGCTCCCTGTGAGTCCAGGCACAGGTGCCGTGCACAGCTCTGTGGTCCAGGCACGGGGCCCAGCCAGCCGTTCTCTTTTCTGGAGAACATCACCTTAGGATCCAAGTTCTTAATCTATAAAAACGAAAGACATACACTATTTAACCTTCAAAAATTTTTTGAGGTTTAAGATGGTACTATTCCATTATTCAGTGGTTCTTCAAGAGATTATTTTAATAAAAACAAGAAGTACTACACAAAGGAAATAGAGACTCAGGTGTTAAAGCTACACAGAACCCTCTGAGTCCTGTGGGACACAGGGCAGACTCACCCATCTTATGTTAGTCTTGAATATTATCCTTTCAGTAAGTAAGACGGAGGGGGGGTGTCGTATTATGAATGGAACGTCTTTAGCACAGTGCCTGAGAGGTATCATGAGGGCTAAGATTTATTAACAGTGAGAAGCATCATTGTTTTCCATAGAGACATTTTATCCTAACACCATATTGTTCCGTTTAGAAATAACTCAGTGTGATTTCACAAGTATTGTAAATTCTGTAGACTTTGATTTTGTTTCAAAGACTGTGATTAACTAACCCCAAAATAAACTGGAAAAAGAAACCCATGATGCAGATTATACAATTTTAAACAAGGTGGAGAAGAAATGGGATATAGAGGTCAAGGTCATGGAACAAGTACAAGAAATGTAACTTACCTTCTCAGCTTTCCAATTGTCTAACCAATTTACTCTGTCTTAATTTAGCAATGAAATCATCTGCAGAACAGTTTCTTTAGTAGCTATTCAGAAGAGGGATTGTGTGTTGGTGACAAAAAACAAAGATTATCAGTTCTGTCGATCATACAGAAATAAGTAGTAAATCTATCCAAATCCATTTAATCTGCCTGCTTAGAATTTTTGCCATGACTTTTGCAAATGTTCATTTGGTACAAACCAAGAACTTAGGCATTTGATAGTTTGGGAACAAGATGCAAATTTTCCTCAGGATACTTGTAGGAACTGTTGCTGCTCAGTGATACTTTGCAAAATTGTCAGGAATAATTTGTTTCAAGTAGGGTGTGTAAGGGATTAGAACCCATCTGTGAAATATTGTAAGGGGAAAAAAGCTGGCAACTAAAGTTTATTGGTTGGCTTCTTGGAGAATAAACTGTTCACCTCTAAAAAGAAAAGATGAGAGCTTCTTGGAGTGAATTTATGTGTATGTGATAAAGCGACAGGAGATGTAGATACGATATTTAGCGATCCCCTTGAATATGTATGTACTGCGTGTCCTACACGTACTCCAGTACCATCTTATCTGTCTTCACTATGGAATGCAACCAGGAAGGAAAATTTTTGATTGCTCACTACAATCCTACCAGCTTCTAATGTGAGCAACTCAATCCAAAAATGCTTTGTCTTCCTTAAAAATGGGTTTTCACCACCATATAATTTCTGCTTAAGACAAATTTTCTTGAATCTCTAATGTTGCGCTTCTATTTCTTTGATAGGAGGCCAGTTCTAAGAACTCCCTGCCCCTAGTTTCAACAAAAGACTTAAAAAGAGACGTGCTGAAACCATCCTCACAGACCAAGGTATGTTATTATGGCCCTGCAGACTGCTACGTGCACCCTTTAGCATGCTCCTTTTCCTCTCACATCTCTGTACACTGCCGCTTACATTATCTTTTGTCTTCAGTTTCAGAGAGTAAGGAGTTGCCTAATGATTTAAAAAGCACTTTTTAAATTTAGCACATTTAGTTCAAGGTTATATTTGTCCAAATTTCTCAAGATAGTCCTAATGTTTAACAGATGGCAATATTTTTAGCATATGTTTTAAAGAACAGCTCAGAACAGCTGTGTGACGTTGCCAGGCCTCTGCCCCGTGCTTGTGCCATGGCAGGATTCCTGTCCTTGGGCAGAGAGGATCAGTCATGAATCGGCTTTACGTGGCTGAGTGCGAGCGTGAGGAATGCTTATGGATGTCACGCACTATCACGGAGGGGAAAGAGACTCTTACAGACGGTTGCTAACATTTTCAGAAACAGTATGAGTTTTAGTATGTGCCTTAACTTCTCCTCCATATACTGCATTTTCCTTCCTACAGGAAGAATAAAATGTCCAACTGTAAATTTTCTTTTTAAAAATATAGTCGACTTTATGGATTTTTCACAGTCATAAAAATAATGTAGTAGGAAGAATTTAAATAAATCTGAATGATGAAGAAGAAGAATTCCTGTACATGTAACAAAGGGTCTAATGTATAGGATTTTGTATCCCATATTGAGAAAAATCTTTTGTAATCTAGATATATCATTAGATTTTTATCATTTTGTTTTTGCATTTATAAAATTGATTGCATTAATTTTATAGCTCTTTACTTTCCTAATCTTTAATCATTTGTTTTGAGTGGGCTTTGTGTTTATTTATATATACTGTCCATGAATAGTCCTTACAACAATTAAAGGGCTATATTTTTCTGGTTACAAAAGTAAATATTCTCCAAACTTTCACTTTAGGGATAAAATTTTAAAGGATTCAATTCTAATCTTAATCACAAAATTAATGGCTTTAATTTTTTTTAAGTCATTTAGTATTTATTCTCTTAACTTAATCTCATTATTTTTCCAGAGTTTTGTATCAGTAGTAAATATGGGTAAACTATACACAAGTAATTTCATTAAAAATTACAAACAGCAATATATAATTTTAGACTGAATAAATTAGGATTTTATTTGTCAATTATACAAATAGGCAAATCTGACTTTCCTGTTGTCAATATTCTGAATATGAGTATATTGATGATGCAAGTATTTTAGGAGAAAAGTAAGACTGGTAATGGTGATATATCACAAATATTATAGAAATGGACATTCTCATGCCCTAATGCTTGAATAATTTATTATTATAGCTTTCCTGTCATCTCTTAATCTATAACAAAACACCTAAAACAATGGACAGAGCATTTGTTATTTTTTGAAGATTTTATTTAATTTATTTGAGAAGCAAAATCAGAGATTCAGAGAGGAAGTGACATATAGATCTTCTATCTGATGGTTCACTTCCCAAATGATATCAATGATCAGGGCTTGGCTAGACTGAAGCTAGGAGCCAGTAGCTTCATCTGTGTCTCCCACAGAGACGCAAGCACTTGCGTCATTCCCTGCTATTCTCTCAAGCATGTTAGCAGGGAGCTGGATCAGAGGTGGAGAAGCCAGGATTTATGCCAGAACAATGGCTTTAATTTTAAAGGCAAATCAAGTAAAGTGTTGAGCCATTAGTGTTTTATTTATGACAAAGAGTAAATGGCTTATTTTAAAAATAAAATTTAAAAATCTTTCTTTTTAAAATGCTTTCTGCCTTTATTATTTATTTGAAGATTTGTTTATTTCTTTGAAAGGCACAGTGACAGAGAGAGAAGGAAATACACACTCAGAGATAGCTTGTAGGTGCTGGGACACTCCCCAAATGGCTGCAAGAGTAAGCACCAGACCAGGATGAAGCCAGGAGCCAGAAACAGCTTCTTTGTCTCCTGCATGAGTAAAATGGGTCCAAATACATGACCTGTCATGCAGTGCCTTCCCAGGTGTTTTAGTTTTCTCCTAACCTAGTTTTCTGCTGGATCAGAAGTGGAGGAGGTAAAAACTGGCACTCCTGGGTTGAATGCTGCAGTTGTCTTAATTGACTGTGCCACAGCACTGGTCCCTACCTTAGTTTTTAAAAGCAAAATTATTTGATTATTTGAAACCCAAATGTTGGAAGGAGGGAGACAGATGGTTATCTTCCATCTACTTATTTAATCCTCAGGTGTTCACCACAGCCAGGGCTGGGCCAGGAACACAGTCTTGGTTTCCCACAAGGGCAGAAGGGGATTAACCATGTGAGCCTCTGCTGCAGATGTCCCAGTCACTATCCTACTGCTGTCAAATGTCAACCTTAACACCTTGATTATTTTTTTCTGGCAAATTATTTCAGTATTCTAACAAGGTTTTGTTTTCCACAGTCCTACTGTGTTTTGTGTCTTTTTCACTGAAGTACACTTGTGGCAACTTACGTATAATTAACTCAAAAGTATAGTAGAAATGTTACTGTGCAGTTAATAAAAATTATGCGTCAAAAATATGTTCTTAAAACATATGCATTGACAAAAATATTGTAGGATTTAAGGAATGTTTTTAGATAACATTTGCTTAGCCCTATTTATATTGGTGTAATTAGATGATGAAATACTAGACAAGGCACTTCATAAGTGAAGACGCTGGAAGTCTGTTGTAAAATTTACTGGACAGGACTCTGTTATTCTCATTATGTTAATCCCATTCCGAATGTTTTAGACACACACAGGATCAATAATTATTGTGTATTTAATGTTCCCCCCAATCTGTCTTAGTGTACAGTGTATTACCCAACTAGTTCGATAAAAAATTTCATTGATTGTTTCTTAGTCTGTGACTTTAGCTTCATCTTGGGCTTTGTACAGGTATGTTTACATGAGCAAACAAGCATGTTACAAAGATTATAAGCACCCCTACTTTGGTATATACCTGTGTCTATATTTGTAAATTCAAATAACATGACACAGAGTGTGTGAGTTATAAGAGATTATTGAGGTGCTATTATTTGCCAACTCTTTTTCCTTAAGATCATCTTCTTCCAGTTGATCTTTAAAAGCTAAAGCTGAGACTACCTTCAAAACAGGTTTGATGTGTCCTTTCTAGAGTGACTTAGTAATCTATGAGAATGACGAATATCCTTGGTAGTAATGCTACTTCATTTGGCTTCTGTTGTTATCTTTCTCAGACATCTCCAGCTATGGCCATCTTGGCTTTGGACAGCTAAGTATGTCTGGGCTTTACGTGGGCTAGAGATGTACCATCATAATCCAGAAATGGCTTATATCCATTAGCTCTAGACATGCCTCTCCAATCACAGCCACCTGTCCCCTTGTGTGTTCCATCTACTCAGCTATCGTCTCCACTCTTGGGCAATTGGAAGGATTGTGTTTCTCATCCTTGGGTCGGGAAGTTGCTTCTTGATTTGAGTTCAAGGCGAAAAGATGATATCTCTATTACTCATTGTCATGAACCTTCCTACATGAGTGGTGATATCCAGTCCTGCTGACTCAAGCACAAACTTAGATGAGTATTTCATGCCCAATTCTGTGCAGACTGTGCAAGAGTGCTACAATAAATTTAGGGAAGGTGGGGTTAAAAAGTGTATTCTGACACAGAAAGTATTTCAAATCCATGAATGGTTTTTGAAGACTCCTGGCATATACAAATAGTGGGAATAGATGACACAGAATACAAAATGGATTTTACATAGGAAGTATAGAATATAGAAAAACAAAGTTCTGTGTAACCACCTAGTACAGTAATGACCAGGATGAGAGGCAGGATGTCTTTTCTGAAAAACACAGATGCCAGCACTCCAAACAAGCCCACAGCCCATATTTATCATTCACAGTAGAAGCCCTGAAGAGGATCCAGTGCACCTGACAAAAAAAAAAAAAAGAAAAGAAAAGAAAAAAACAAACCAGCCACCTTCTCTTTTGTATTGCTACATACTCTAGATGACCTCCTGCAGTTGCTGTATTTCTATTTTTAAATCTCAACAAGCCACTCAAAAATCAGATCACTTTGTGAGGGTGATTATCATCAGATTCCTTCAATGCTAGAATGAAGATGGGTAATAAATAATAATGTTTTCTTCTTAGATACAAAAACATACTGAGAAAAGTTGAAGTTAGAAGTGCATACAGGGGTTCGGGCCTTGGGTTTGGGGGCAAGTGCCGCTCCTCAGAGTGTGGCGGCTGTGGGGGGGTGCCCCTGCCAGGTCGGACCCAGTGCTGGGGGGTCACGCCAAAGATACTGCCGCAAGGCAGTGAATGAGTCCTCGGCCTCCCCCAGGACCCAAGAGAGCTCTTTCCTCAGGGTAAGTGCACCATGAGGGAAC
This sequence comes from Ochotona princeps, assembly GCF_030435755.1. Taxonomy (NCBI): domain Eukaryota; kingdom Metazoa; phylum Chordata; class Mammalia; order Lagomorpha; family Ochotonidae; genus Ochotona; species Ochotona princeps. The sequence continues at coordinate 56,546,291 of NC_080838.1, forward strand.
TTTGGAACTGGGTTAAAATTCCTAGCTCTGCCCAGCTACTAATATCTTGCAGCTGGGTGAGTTTGGGAGGGGTTCGGGCCTTGGGTTTGGGGGCAAGTGCCGCTCCTCAGAGTGTGGCGGCTGTGGGGGTGCCCCTGCCAGGTCGGACCCAGTGCTGGGGGGTCACGCCAGAGATACTGCCGCAAGGCAGTGAATGAGTCCTCGGCCTCCCCCAGGACCCAAGAGAGCTCTTTCCTCAGGGTAAGTACACCATGAGGGAACTTTGGAACTGGGTTAAAATTCCTAGCTCTGCCCAGCTACTAATATCTTGCAGCTGGGTGAGTTTGGGAGGGGTTCAGGCCTTGGGTTTGGGGGCAAGTGCCGCTCCTCAGAGTGTGGCGGCTGTGGGGGTGCCCCTGCCAGGTCGGACCCAGTGCTGGGGGGTCACGCCAAAGATACTGCCGCAAGGCAGTGAATGAGTCCTCGGCCTCCCCCAGGACCCAAGAGAGCTCTTTCCTCAGGGTAAGTGCACCATGAGGGAACTTTGGAACTGGGTTAAAATTCCTAGCTCCGCCCAGCTACTAATATCTTGCAGCTGGGTGAGTTTGGGAGGGGTTCGGGCCTTGGGTTTGGGGGCAAGTGCCGCTCCTCAGAGTGTGGCGGCTGTGGGGGTGCCCCTGCCAGGTCGGACCCAATGCTGGGGGCTCATGCCAAAGACACTGCTGCAAGGCAGTGAACGAGTCCTTGGCCTCCCCCAGGGCAGCCAGTGCACCATGTGGTGCCAGGCTTTGCCTGCTGGCCGCCTGGCGGCCTGCTGTGGGGTTTTTTAAGATATGTTGGCTGCCTGGGGACACCCATGACTAAGTCCAATTTTAGTGTAGGTGAGTAGTGAATCTTGGGTGATTCCCAGTGACAGGGTCATGGAAGTTTTAGGCAGGTGTGGGGACTGAGACCTGGTGGTTTGGAGGGAAGTACCCAGGAGACAATTACAGTTAGTTAGATACACCAACCCAATTCGGAATACAGAAATGGCCTGTTTGCTTTTAACATGACTGATCATCACACACTAGCCCACACCAATGCTATGGATGGGGACCTCTTTGGCAGTGATGGGTACCATTACCCAACTGTTTGGTGGAGTGGTGGAGTGGTCACATCTGGCAGGTCAAGACTATCCAGCACGCGAGAGAACTTGGTCTGGGGGGAGACTGTATGGGATTGTATGGGCCCAACCCTGTGGAAATACAAGTTCCCCTGGTTAGCTCGCAAGCTGGGGTTGGGATGGACTAAGCTAGATGTGACCATGCCACCTGCTGTCACACACGGGTGCAGGAACCCAAAACAGTCAGCGCAGGTCAAGGCAGCAGCACCTGAATGTGCATCCTTTAACAGGATGTGGGGTGGGCTGTGCTGCCACTGGAAGGGGACAGAATGAGCAGGGCTGAACAAACCTTAACTCACAAGAAACAACAGAAATCAGGTTGGAGCACAGGTCATGCCAAGTAGGTCCTTGCACCTACTGATCTGCGTAAGACAGGGATGCTGAGCCACAGCATCTAAAGGGACAGGACAAGAGAGGGGCTCTACCAAGTTGAATCAGAGCAACCACTGGCCTTCACGAGATCTAAGGCTGGGAACAGGCCCAGTTGGGCAGCTAAGGGGGTACTCTAGTTGGGTTGAGTTTCCCACCAATGAGCGCATGGGCTGTAAATGGGGCTGCGTTCCAATCAGGATACGAGTGTAATCCCACTTGGCACAAGTGTGGACTGGGAATGGAAGCACCAAGCCGGGCCAGACCCCAACACCATCTGGTGCTCTGCAGGACCAGGGGAAATGTATGATAGACTAGGCTAGGTCTCAGCCCTTACTGAACCATGTGTAAGCTGTATGGGGGTATGGAAGAGCCATGGCTGGGTTGAAACATCCAACAATAAGAACCAGATTGGGTTGAAGAACAGTCAGGAAACACCACTGTTCCTGCTAGGACAGGAGGTGAACTGAACAGGGCTGGCTCATGGACCCACTGGTATGCACGAAACCTGGCACTGGGAGAGTTTCTGATGGAGGAGCCTGGGCAGCTCCTCTGGCAGGACACAGTCCCTGCAGGTAAGCTCAAGAAGCACAATAGGAAACAACCCAGAACAGGCTATGGAAATTATCCCACTGGTATACACATGGCATGGATTGGGGGCAGACTAGGCTGAACCTGTTCACATCACCCACTGGTGAGTCCGAGTGCCAGAACAGAGTGTGGGTCAAGCCAGATTTGGTTGCGACACATACTAGTACACAATAAGGAATGCCAAGGTGAGATGAGCCGTACCAGATGTGGTTGCAATGCCCAAACAGCACATGTGATAATCAGGGGGAGGAGGCAAAGCTGACAGGGGAATGTGGGCTCCCCTGCTGGACAACTACTTCCATTGGAAAGCGTGAGTCAGGATGGGGGCAGATCAGAATAGGCAGGGCTGTTACACCTGTGGGCCTCATGTGGGCTAGATAAGGGAAGGACCACGGTGGGCTGACTGTTCCGACTGGTGCAAGCAAAAACTAGAGTGGGTGAGGGTTGGTTGGGCTAGCCGCAGTACTAGCTGGCAGAGGCTGGCACTGGGAGCTAATTCTGTCAAGTCAAATGCCAGAACTACCTGGAGAGTGCATAATCGGGGAGTGAGTGTGGCCTAGAAAGGAAAGAGTGGGCACCTCCGTCGGGGCTACCACTCTCATTGGACAGCATGAACACCAGGACAGGGGCAGGGGTGGCTGTACAGAAGGGCACCTGCCAGTAGGTGGGTGGGCTGGATAGTAGGTTGGTTGGGTTGAGCTGGGCTTCAATGCCCATCGACACGTGCGAGAGCTAAACAGGTTGTGGGACAGACTTGACAAGCCTGCAGTGCGTACTGGCAAGCATGGGAACCAGGGTAGGGGGCAGAACTGGTGGGGGTTATGGGGAGTCGCCCCAACCAGGCTGCAGCTCCAACCGGTTTGCGTGAGGACCAAGTATGAAGTGGGCAGGATCGAACTGGACTACAACACCCATTGGTTCACGAGGAAGACAGGGCTGGAAACAGAACGAATCCAGCAATCCCAACGACCAGCATGAGCATAAGCTGATTGGTGTGACGGACGGTGTCGGACTCTGTACTAGCAAACTCGCACAAGAATCAGGCCTGGGATCATCTCAGATGAAGTTTCTTTGGAGATCCCTCCAACTGAACTGCTGATCTTAGAACCCCAACCATGAAGAGACTGTCAGCCAGTGGACCCTGAATAGGTTTCATTGCGATTGGAACTGAGAGATTGGCAGCAATCCAGAACTGGTGAACTATCAAAACTGTACGAGCAGGACCCTCAGAGCGCGCCTCCCGTTGGGGATCTGGGATGGGTGGGAGGTTGGGTGGGGCTTTTCCCTTTGTTTTTTTCCCTGACCCCAGATACAGGGTAAAATGATATTGATGTGGAAACAATGGTATTACCCACTTTCACCCTGTAGCCCTTGACACTTTGTTCCCTAATCAACTAAGTAAGATTATAAAAAAATAATTTTAAAAAATAATTTTAAAAAAGTGCATAGCGATTTTGTTTCATTGGTGGATTCTCTAGTGATTTTGTGGATGTTGCTTTGCCTTTAGTAAAGGGTTGTAGCAACTATACAAGCTGTGATAAAGATGATGAAATTATAAAGTAAGCAGTTGTAGAATAAAGACAAATGTTAAAATTACATTTCTGTGTTAGTGATTTCAGGAACCATGACTCATTTAAGAAGGAAGCTTCCTTCAGCAATGATATTATAGTTGTTTCCTAAACAGCTTTTTCAAAATGCCTGTGCTTATTAGCAAATTAAACCAGAGATTTAAAATAATAAAGGGTTTTGAGAAAATTGAGCAACAATATATTTTAATTTTAATGTACAATTTAATGAAAAGACTCTTAATAATCATTGAATTTTACCAAGTTCCCAAATTATTTTAAAATCATTGTTTTTGTTCATTTTTTGTTTTTTAATTTTATTTTTTAAATTGTTACTTTTTTCCATGATACAATTATATAGGTGCATGTAGTCCTCCTCTCCCTCCCTCCTCATCCCTTTCCCCTCCCCATCATTTTCTCCCATATTATTACAATAGTATAGTAATTTAGGAACAGTTACAAATTTAACATTCTGTTATTTAAGTGCATCATGTCATTACAGGTATAGGCAATGGTAGAAAATCTAGTGTCATATTATCAAAGTATATTTCACTGTTTGACTAGGAGTCCTCCTTTTATTTAGGAGTAGAGGTGCCTACTGCAATGTATCTGCACTTCCCAGAATGCTAATCTCTATTATACAGTTCATCTATTAGAATATAGGTGTATACTTACTTTGTATTTTGCATGAAGCTTACCTTGTTTCAGAGAGAACAAATGATATTTATCCTTTGGGGACTAGTTTATTTCAATGAGCATAATGGTTTATAGTCGGGGACATTTTGTTGCGATTGGTAGAATTCCGTTCTTTTTAATGACTGAATTTTACCAAGTTCCTAAATGATTTTTAAAATCTTTCTTAATAGGCATGTATTTTATGTTGCTTCTACACTGCATACATTTTCATTAGTACTCTACTGTTTTTTGGTTAATAATGTTTTCACAATAAGTCCCAGCTATTATTCTGGGTTGTATGATTATTTTAGTAAAAAGTAGTAATAGTAATGATAAAATCATGATGATTAGATAATGAGAACGATGATAACTAATACTGATGCATACTCAGCACTGCACTACTTAGTATACATTACTTCATCTGATCATCATAATATAGCAGGTGTGTTTTATCATGTATAACCAGTTGGAGTATTCTAATTTAGTATTACTATTCAAAAACTACTGTATAAATATTAGTAAAGAGTAGCTTTTGAATATAGAAGCAAATCTTTGTCAGATTTGGGATTAATTTGGCTATTCTGGATATAGTGCGAATTCAGAGGAATTTTTTTCATTTCTGTGTAAAATATTGTTAGTTGAGATTGCATTGAATCTGTAGATAGCTTTAAGTACTTTGGACGTATTAACAATACTAATTCTTCTAATTCATGAACATGGGATGCCTTTACATTTTTAGGGTTTCATTCTTCAATTTATTTCATCAATTCTTGTAATTTTTATTGTAGATTATCTTAGTTAAATTTGTTCCTAGGTATTTTTTTCTTGTAACGATTATGAGTTGGATAAAGCTCTTTCATGTCTTTCAGCAAGTTGTATTTCTAGTTTTTGAGGGACTCATAAATGATTTTCAGTAATGACTATTGCATTTCTTACAACAGTACAGGAGAATTTTCTTTTATCTGCATTCTTATCACCTTCTATGTTTTGTTTTGGTAATAGCCATTCTAAGCGGAGTAAGATGATATCTCATTGTAGTTTTTATTTGAATTACCCTAACATTTAGTGATGTTGAAGATTTTTCATGTAACTGTAAACCATTTGTGAATCTTCAAGGCATGTCTATTCAGGTATTTGTTCATTTTAAAATCAAATTATTGTTCTGAATATTCATCTCTTATCAGATGAATATCTCTTAATTATTTTCTCCCATTTTGTGAGTTGTTTCATAACTTTGTTGATTGTTTACTTTGCGATGCAAGCCCTTTTTAGTTTGGCATAATCCCAGTTGTGAAGTCTTGCTTTCACTACAGTGCTTTGGAGTCATATTCAAAATCTCTTCCAGAGACCAGTGTTCCTAAATACTTCACTCTATTTTCTTCAGTTTTATATTCGACATTTGGATCCATTGGAATTAATTTCTATATGTGCTGAGCATTGTGGGGGGGGTCTAGTTTAATTTTTTGCATACAGATAACCACTTTCTCCATCATTATCTATTAAAAAGAGTGTCCTTCCTCCCAGGTGTTCTTTTGTGCCTCTGTTGAAAGAAAAAAAAATTCATGTATCAAAATATATACTTTGACACTGGTCTATGTGTCTCTTTTTTATTCCAGTACTCTGCTCTATTGGTTACTATTTTTTTGAGGATTTATTTATTTATTTGAAAATCAGAGTTACAGAGAAAGAAGGGGCCCTCCATTCTGCAGTTCACTTCCCAGATTACGATGATGGCCGTGGCTGAGCCAGCCTGAAGCTAGGAGCTGAAAACTTCATCCAGTCTCTGACATGAGAGGCAGAAGCTATGTTCCACTGCTTTTCCTAAACCATTTTCAGGGCGCTGAATTGGGAGTGGAGCAGCTGGCACTCAAATAGGTATCCTTATGGAATACTATCAGCACAGGTGGTAGCTTTACTTATTACAACACAGAATTAGCCCTGGTTACTATAGCTTTCTAGCATGTTTGATATTGGCTATTATGGTGTTTGCAGATTTGTTGTTTTTGCCCAGGTTTCTTTGGCTTTACTGATATTTTCTTATCCAGTTAAAATTTTGTAATTTTTCCTAATTCTATGAGAAATATAATTGCTATTTTGATAGAAGGTGCATTGAATATGTGGATTTCTTAGTATTAATATTATTAATTTTTCCAATCCATTTACATGGAATATTTGTGTGTATGCCCTTTTTCCATTTCTCTCATCAGTTTTTTCTTATACCTTTCATTATGACTTTTTAAAATCTCATTGGTTAAACCTATTCTTAGGCCCTTAGTTTATTGGTGTTACATGGTATTGCTTTATTGGTTTCTTTTGTTGTTGTTGTTGTTGTTAGTTTTTGTTGTTTATAAATGTTACTGATATTTGTGTTTTGGACCTGTATTCTGAAACTGCTGAATTTATCAATTCCAACAGTTTTTCAGTGGAGTCTTTAGTTGTCGCTGTGCATAAGATCATGTCACCTGCAAACAGGGATACTTTGAATTTCTCTTTTCCAATTTGAATGCTCTCTACTTCATTCCTTTACCTAATTGCTTTATGTCCTATATATATGGATATTCCTAATAAAACTATTCACTTTTGTTTTCTGTTTCAATCCTTTCACTTTCAGTCTGTGTGCATCTTTAGCAGTAAAGTGAATTTCCTATAAGGAAGCAGATCATCAGATTTTATTTTTTTAAACTCTTTCAGCCACTTCCTGTCTTTGATTAGAGGACTTAATCTAGTTCCACTCAATATTGTTATTGGTAGGTAAGAAGTAACTCCTATTTTATTAGTTGTTTTCTAATTACTGTGTGAATTCTTGTTCCTTACCATTTCTCTTATTGTTTATCTGTGTGGGCTTGATGGTTTCCATAGATTATAAGGGCTGATTTGTTTCTGTTTTCCATTTGTATGTCTGTTTACCAATGAGTTTTATTCTTAAATTTTCACGGTTAGTTATTATCCTTTCATCCCAGATGTAAAGTCCGTTAAGCACTTATTGTAAAGCTAATTTGATGAGTGCAGTACATCTTCAGTTTTGCTTGTCTGTCAGTCCTAAAGGATAGTTTATTGAGTATATAGTGCTCTTTGTTGATTGTTTTCTCTCCACCCTCTCCCCAACCCCCAGGCTTTGAATATATTTTCCCATTGTCTTTTCACCTGTAGGGGTTTCCTGAAATAAAAGATCTGCTCTTAGTCTGATGGAGATCTCCTGCATATGGCTCTGTGCTTTGCTGTGGCTGTTTTTAGATTTTTTTGTCTTTGATTTTTGAGAATTTGTTTATAATTTGTCTTGGAGAGTATCTTTTTTGGTTTAGTTGACCCTTCACACTTCCTAGATCTGAAGGTCCATTTCTCTTTGAAGACTTGAGAAGTTTTCAGGTATTATTTTGTTAAATAAATTTTCAGAGCTGTTTCTTTCTCTTCTTGAACATCCACAGTGTAAACAATTATTTCATGTTTATAAGTTCCCGTGGCACGATTCCTTAGCTTTTAGTCCTTTCTTGCTTTCTCAGTTTTTCTCCTTTCTTCCCCACCCCCTTTCTTGTTCAGATTATTTCAAAAGACTTATCTTCAGGTGAAGAAGTTCTTCCTTCCATTTAGTCTAACTTGTTCAAGTTCTCAGGTGTATTTATGCCCTTTAATAATTCAGGTCTGAGATTTCTGGTTAATTTATTTTATATTAAACAATTTCTTTGCTTAATTTCTCATTCAGGACATGAGTTGCTTTTCTTATTTCATTTGATTATCTAACTGTATTCTGCTGCATCTTGCTGAATTTCTTTGAGATTATTATTTATGCATCTTTCAGGCATTTCATAGATCAATCCCCTTTACTTTGGGTGTGTTTCTGGGGAATTATGGTGTTTGTTTGGAGGTGTCATGTTTTCCTGCTCTTTTATTCCTTTGCATCCTTGTGTTGATGTCTGTACATTTGAAGTAACCATCACATGGTTACCTCTTGTAGTTTTATCAATGATGTTACATAGAGAATCACTTTTTTCTTTTGATGGATTGTAAGGTCTAACTTGAGTAAGTGCTTGGCTTTGATTCTTCGTGGGCACGCATGTGTAGCCTTGCTGTGATATCTTTGGCTGTAGTCGGTGTCAGCAGTGTTCGCCCGTGCCCTAGACTGCAGCTTGTGGAGGTAGTAGAGCAACTTTGCAGTAGACATGAGCCACTCTAGGTGCATAAGCACCAAGGCAAGACTGATGGCAGCAATGGCAGCTGTGTTGCCAAAAAGGCAGACTCTAAAAGGTTGTGTCCTCAGGTTGCTTAATGTGCTGCTCCATGACACACCAACCCCCAAGTTTGTGTGTTTAAACATTGCTTTGATTTGCCTTATTTTTTGCTTTCCCTTGCTGGTTTTTTTTGCTGCTGTGTTTTGTGTAGTGAATGTGTATTTGCTTAGCTAGAAAATCCTTCATCTCTCAGTAGCAGAAAATGACATGTTTTTAACATTTTCCTCACAGTTGCTAAGTGACAAAATTCTTTGCTTCCTCTCTGTCCTCTTCTTTCTTGGGAAATTACTTTGAATAACAGTCTGTTCACTGCTTAGCGGCATGAGATAAAAATGATCATTTGTCATCTGAATCATATTTGATTCAGTAATTCACCAGCAATGTATTTGAAAAATGCCTATTGCTTTTTGAAATTATTGATGTTTCAATTACATGAATAGTAATTTTCTGTCATACATTTTGTAGCATATATATATAATTAATACAGTTTAATAATAAATTTAAGTAATAATACAATTTTATAGTATCTATATGTACCATTCTAGCCCCTTAATCCTATTAATTTTGCTCCTGAAGCCTGTTTATCTTTTATTCTTTTATTAAATAGGCAGGTTTAGAGAGAGAAGAGGGAAAGATCTTCCACCTGCTGGTTCACTCCCCAAGTGATTGCAATGGCTAGAACTGAGCCGTTCTGAAGCCGGGAGCCAGGAGTCTCTTCTGGGTCTCCCATGTGGATGCAGGGTCCCAAGGCTTTAGAACATTCTCTATTGCCCTCCCAGGCCACGAGCAGAGAGCATAATGGTAAGTGGAGTAGCTGGTACCCAAACTGGCACCCAAATGGGATCCTGGCACATACAAGACTAGAATTTAGCCGCGAGTCTATCACACCAGGCCCAAACTGCTGTTTCTGTACTTTCCAGATGCTGTAAGCGGCTGTAACTCTAGGCCAAAGAACAAAATGAATTCTAGGAAAGTATCTAGATCAGCACTACTGTGGACTCAAGCACACACCCAGCCTGGACTTACTGGAACTGAAGCACATCCTCCTGCACAGCTGCCCTGCTGTGACCAACGTACTGCAGCTCAGGCTGTTTGGACATGTCATCATGTGCCATGCCAGGCACTGAGACAGAGAAATTGGAAAGCCATTGTCTCTTTTCTTAAGAAACTAAGTTGAGTAAGAGACTAGCTATACAAAGAGACCACTAAACCTAAACATCCCATGGGCTGGGCTCATTTTCTAATCTCAAATCCACATTTATGCCCACCTTCCTATTAGGCAATCAAACTCATTGGATTGCTGTCCTGACTTTTCATTAACCTAAAGATCTCACAGACTTCTTTAATTTCCAGTCATTTTCCCTGTGTCATTATGAGGACCAAAGCCCAGTGAAGATGGTTAGTATTAGCTGTTACCACAAGCATCCCCATAATATCACAGAGCATGTTTTAAACATTTTTCTTCAGCCCTCTCCCATGCTGATGCAGGTAGAATGGAATTTCTAGGCAGCAGGTGTCTACACAGGGATTCAGGTCTCAAGTGGCTTCCACCTTTCAAGTGTGACATCTAAACATGCAGCTTCCAAAAAGGGTACTGACACAGAGAGAGGAAGCATGAGCAAAGTTCACACAGATAGCCACCACCACCTCAATCCCAACAGTGACACCTGTCTCAGAACCATTCCCAAATGCAGTGACATTCATGGGAGTCTGAGAGTTGTCCCTTTCCAGAATACACAGGAAAAGGAAATGAAATAGGAGTTGGTGAACATCTAAAATTGTTGTTACCACATGGAACCTTGCTGTTTACCAAATACGCTTCCATTTTTCTTACCATTTTTCTTGCTTTGTAAAGATGAAAATCCTTAAAACACAACAATTGTAACCAAGCACAAACCAGAATATCCTGGGTATTGTCTAGACATGGCTCCAGTTGGTCTAAGAATCCATGAAATAAAAAGACAAATTGTCTCTCCCTCCACACATCCACAGCTACCCACAGCCGCCCGCCCATTTCCAATGAGAGCTTGAGCATACTTTCCGTTCTCACTGCCAGTGTGTTGTACGCGTGTACATGCATACAGATCTTGGAGAAAGATGAGATCTAGATCCTGCTTTGTATGAGGACTTCAGTTGTCCATTTTCTTGCTGGCCACCAGCTTCAGCCTCTGAAAAATCTCTTTACCATATTCCTATTGAAGTAGGCATAGAGAATATGTCTTCCCTAAATAATTCAGCATGCCTCCTGCAATGACCATATGGTGACTCAGAGATTGTTTCATGTCTTAAGCAGTAAAGCCCTGTTTAGTCTGGCCTGTTATTTTTTTTTATAGTACTGATAGTGGTTGGCTGGTAAGTTGGTTTGTTGTGGTTTGAGGGAAGTGGATGGCAAATTTCCTCAAAAACATGAAAACACAACAGATTTCTGATCTGTTCCAGGTGCCACTTATAATATCCAAACTAGTGTTGTCTTTGTCTGCCTACCAAATCTCATGGGCATTCCACTCTTGGAAGAAATTAATTGGAATCCTACTGCTATTAGGGGTTCTGGGAAATGTAGTTGTCAGGGTTCAGGCCCGCTGCAGCATAAAGCTCTTATGAAGTTACGTTTCAAACACATGAAGCAGATCATATGTGCTGTTATATTTCTTAGAGATGGCTTTGTGGAAGAGTCAAAATTTCCAAAAGAAAAATTAGAACATGAACAGAAGGAGGATTTCACTTAGAAGGGACTGGCAAGGACTGGCAAGAAAATAATCAACTTATATTCACATCAAAGATTATGGACCAGACTAGCATGGGAATAGCTTTTACAAGGGGAAGTATTAGAAGATTAATTGTGAAAGGCACACTGCAGCCAAGTCACTGAGGAGTTTCATTGTTAATTCTTCCATAATTTTGCCTGCCTTTGTGACAGAATTTATTACACATAATAAATTGCAAATAGAAAATAAATTTAAAGAATAAAAGAAAACTTATTTTCTTGTCTCAGAGCATTTAGAACAATAACAACAAAGAATAAATATGAGCAAAATTATTACGGCTTTATTTTTGCTGGCTTGAATGACTAAAATCGGAGGACTTTAATGATCTCTGACTTCTGAGTCCACAGAAGCGATTATGTCACCAAATAGTCCTAGGGCACAGTACAGAATGCTTTTGTGATGTCAATATTCTAATTTATAAAAGAAATCATAATATCTAATAATATAAGTAGGTGTCATTTTTTGAGGATTTACTCAATGTTACATACCATGGAAGATTCTTTTGTAACTTTAGGAAACCCTGGCAATACTATATGATAGAAATCACTTTCATCAATTGGTGTGGTCTTGGTTACATTTGAGGTTATTAGTAGCCTTGTATCTCAGTTACTTACAGCAATATTTCTTTCTCCTGATGCTGCCTGACTAACTTTAGGTTGACCAGGGCACTCAGCTGCCACTGATCATGCGGTGACCTGAACCATCAGAGTAGCTCACTGTGGATGGTACAGTCACTGTGTCCAGGGGAAGGCAGAGTTCTGTAGGATCTTGCCTTTCAAGCCTCAGTGCTGTGCCTAAAAATGGCCCCATCTCATTTGCTCACAGTCCACCTACCAGTACTCATCGCATGCCCCACCAAATCACAGCAGGGCAGGATGTATAGTTCTAGGATGTACCAGGAAGTAATTCAACTTCAGCAGTATTAAGAAAACAGTAGTAATATTCTATGTCATTTTCCCACTTTGTTTTTTTAACATGAGGATTAGAGAGGCAAATTCAGTGTCACAATACTGGATGGGGGGTTAATATATGTCACATAGATGTAATTCTGAAGGTCAGACTCTTGTCCTCCCCTTGACCTCCCATTCCCTAGGCCTGTGTGCTCTGCAGAATGCTCGTGAGGGTCCAAGGAACAGTAGAAAGAAGTGGTATACCTGCTAGGCCTTCATGAAAACTACCTGGTTTGTACACATTTTACTTCCCAGTGACTTGGAATCATGCTTAAGTGCAAAAGATCTACACTGTCCTGACTGGTACTATGCATTGTTAAAGCAGCTCTTCTTAGTCACCAGTTATTGAAGTCTTGCACTCATGAGGGCATCTGATTGGACGTGACTTCTTATTCTGAAGATCCATGCAGAAAGCCACTTTACCTGACAACCAGCTTTGAGACTCATAGTGTAGTGAGAGCGAATAAACTATTAGTAGATGTCTACCTACCACGGGGATGTTAGACATGTACTTGTGTGGAAGACCTGAAAGAAGCTCCTGGACCCTGGCTTTGGATGGGCTCAGCTGTGGCCATTGTGGCCACTTGGGGAGTGAACCAGCAGATGGAGGATCTTTCTTTCTATTTCTTCTTCTCTCTGTAAATCTGCTTTTCCAATGAATATAGATATATCTTTAATAATAATAATAGGCACTAAAGTAAACAGAAAGGACAGACTTACCAGCTCCTCCTTAGCTCAGAGTAGCAATTTAGAAAAAGATGGTATAGTTGCCATATTGGAGAAGAGAGAGTTAAGTCCAGATCACACATTAGAAACCCAGTGCTACACCTACTGTGGGGAAGGCTAGCACTGGACTAATAATCTCCAGTCAGCTCCCTCCTGGTATCTGTGGATGGCATCTCTGTTCAGCCAGGAGGCCCTGAGATCATCTATACCAATTACAGGCAGACATCGCAGAAAGAGTTCCTGAGGAGATGGGTAAAAGTGTGGGCTTTGAATTTTGCCTTGAAGTTCATTGTTACCCCTGCTACAGTAAGATCTGGCACCAGTTCATCCTAAGGCATCTACTCCTTACATCATTGCTCACAGGTTGAGCTGCATTTGCAGATAGAGACTAGTGCACCAGTGAGCCAGAGTCGTTGTGACCTAAGTTGTGATCAGCTTTGTGCAGCTATGGTGTGCATGCCTGAGTCTGCACGGAGTCTGGACTGTTGACTGTTAGATCTGGGTGTGACCCAGCCTAGATTCAGCCTGGACAGTTAAGAAACTGCCTCTACTCCCTTCCTCCAATTCATCTGAGCAAGGCTGTCCAATTGAGGAGTGGAAAAGACTAGGCAAAAAGACCTCATGTAAAATAAAACTAAAAGACCTCTATCCCAGGCCTTCTCCTAGACCTTTGGGATTCATTACGCCAACACACATTAAATTTGGGATAAAGTAAAGGCATAGAAAAACTATTCAAAGAAACGATAGTTGCTATATATTCTCAATCTTGAGAAGGTAGAGGTGGACATCAAAGCCCACTGGAGCCCAACGAGATGGGACCAGGAAAGATTCTCACTGTAGTTCTCAAAAATACAGCACAAAGATGGAATTCTAGAATCAGTGCAACAAATGTGCCAAGTCACACTTAAGAGAATTTCCATTACAACAGTAGAAGAATAGCAGAAATTTTTTGCAAAAACATACTAATTTAAGTGAGTTACAGAGAAGCAGCCCCAGGCTCCTGGCTTTGGTCTGGCTCAGCTCTGGCCCTGGCCACTGTGGCCATTTGGGTAGGTCATATGCTGCTTTTTAGAAACTTGCTTTAATAGTGAAGACACACAGACTGAAAGTGAAAGCACAGAAAGAGATTACATGCAAATGAAACGAAGTGTGCAAGAATAGCTGTGTTTGTGTCAGACAAAATAGGCTTTAAATTAAAAATTATAGAAAGAGCAAGAATACCTTCTAGTGCTGAAGAAATCAATTCAGCAACTTTAAATGTGTGTGTACCTTATGCCAGAGACATTTTTTAAATAAAAAAAATGTTACGTCTAAGGAGGAGAGACCAGATCCATTACAGTATTTGTTTTTTTTTTAAAGATTTATTTTATTTTTATTACAAAATCAGATATACTGAGAGGAGGAGAGATAGAGAGGAAGTGGAGCCGCCGGGATTAGAACCAGCGGCCATATGGGATCAAGGCGAGGACCTTAGCCACCAGGCCATGCTGCCGAGCCCAGATTCATTACAGTATTAGTGGAGGGACCCTCAGGACCCTATTTTCATCATTGAATAAATCATCCTGACCAAAAAAAAATCAGCAAAGACACTTCAAATTATGTTATAGATTAAATGGATGTGACAATCACAGAACATTTCATGTCATAGCTACAGAATACACATTCATGTCATCAGCACATGAAACACAAGGGCAGGCCACTTATAAGCACTAAATAAGAGAATAAAGCTAGAAATCCTCAATCAAAGAAACTTTGGGAATTGCACAAGTACATGGAGACTGAACAACATGTTTTTGAGTGAGCAAGGACTTCTTTTGGTAAAATCAGAACGAAAATTTTAAAGACTGGTGAAGTATGTGTAAATGAATAATTTCAGGTCTTCCCTGCACACCCTGAAGGTGTGACCAGCAGCATCATTAGCTAGCCCATGCCCTTAGAATCTGGCCCCGCTCCATTTCCAGGCCGAAGCTGTGAAGGAACCAGGAATTCCCTCAATACCGTTAGGGCAAGTATTCACTGGTTGACTGCTTGGGTCATTTGCTGAATGCTTCAACTATCAATATGATTTACCCTTGGGCAGCCATCTTTGGCTGCTAATTTTTTATGAAATAGCCTTTGATTGATTGATTGATTGATTGGTTGATTAGTTTTGTTTGAAAAGCAGAACTACAGAGAGAGGAGAAACAGAGAAAGATATCTTCTGTCAGCTGGTTATTTCCCAAATGGCTGCAATGACCAGAGCTTGGCCAGTTGAAACCAAGATCCAGGAGCTCCTTTGGGTCCTCCCACATAGGTACTGGGATCCAAGGACTTGGGCCATCTTCTGCTATTTCCACACCTGTTAGCAGGGAACCAAATCAGAAGTGGAGCAACCAGGACTTGACGCGGTTCCCATATGGGATGCTGGCACCACAGATGGAGGCTTAACCTGCTAAGGCAAAGCACCAGCCCCAAACATCCCATGGCTCTTAAACTAAGTTTAATTAAAAAGCTTAGCTTCTGTTTTGCTTTTTGTAAATCTAAATGTAATACTTTATAATATTTTCTGTCTATCCTTGGACAAAATCTTAGAGGCAATCTTCCAATTACTGCTGAAGAGTATAAAAGTTTTTCTTGAAAGTGTTAAAGCAGAAACCATGTTTGATCATTCAGGCCAAAGAGATAAAACTTCCTTTGCTTAATTTTTAGTAGATTTGAAACTTTCCTTGGATTTTTTTCTTATAAATACTTCTTATAATTGGTAAATGAATATCAAGACACATTCTAAAAGTAGTATAAATGATAACTTTTAGTGAATCCTCTATTACATGTAACCCCTGATTGTAATGGCCAGAGCACTGTTAATTCCTGTTTTATTATCCATTCTCTAGCTTCATACCTCTGAACTCCTTACTCTGGTGGTTTAAAGTCTCCCTCATATCATTTTGTACGTGCTCTCTTGTTTGATGATTGCAGTTTCTCTTATTTAAAAAGTCTTTGACTCAAAAGTAGAAACACAGCATGCCAAAACTTCAGGATTGTAGCAAAAGCAGTAATAAGAGGGAAGTTTATTGCACCAATATTGTCAATTTTAATAAAGAAAGATACAAAATAAACAATCTGATGTATGTATCTCAAGGACTCAAAAAAGCAAGAAATCAAGCCCCCAATTAGTAGAACACGGCAGAAATGAGACAAGCAGTTTCCTTTTTGAGAAGATAAACAAAATTGATGAACTCTTTAGTTAGACCAACAGGAATGATGCAAAAAAAAAAGACAAAATCAGAGATGTGAAAGTAGATATTACAAGTGATAACACATAAAGCATTATTAGGAAGTATTTGTAATATGAAAAACTGAATAGTGAATTAACTAACATTGGAAAACAGAAGAAATGGGTACATTTCTGGGCACATGTGAGTTACTACTATTGTGCTGTGCAGACATAGACAAAAGACCAAAAACAAGTGATGAGATTGAGTTGTAATCAAACATCTCAGACCAAAGAGAAGTCTGGGACCAGATGGCTCCACAGTTGGCTTCCACCAGCCTTTGACTGGTTGTGGATCTAGGAAAGCAGCAGGTAGCAAATTTGCAGAAATAGTCTGATGCCATGTATGTCCAACCAAAGCATTTGAATTATAGATCATGAAAAATGGAAAGTTGGTGAATAGGGTTTTTTTAAAAATACTTTATTATTTTATTTTATTTTACTTTACTTTTCTTTACCTTACCTTACCTTACTTTATTTTATTTTATTTTATTTTATTTTATTTTATTTTATTTTATTATTTTCTGGAAAGGTAATTTTACAGACAGAAGGAGATACAGAGAAAAAGATCTTCCATCTACTGGTTCACTCTTCAAGTGAACACAATGGCCTGAGCTGAGCCAATCCAAAGCCAGGAGCCAGGAGCTTGTTCTGGGTCTCCCCCATAGGCACAGGGTCCCAAGGCTTTGGCCCATCCTGCACCACTTTCTCAGGCCGCAAACTGGGAGCTGGATGGGAAATGGAGCAGCTAGGGCATACACAGGTGCCCACATGGGATCACAGTGCTTGCAAGGTGAAGATTTAGCCACTGAGCTATCACGCCTCACCCCAGTGAAGTTTCCATCAGATCCAAGTTTTGAGAGGTGACAATTAGCAGGAAAGCATAAATGATGCCATTCAGAACCAAATAGGTAGGCAATTCCTATCTTCATGAAAGCAAAAACTAAGGGAGAAATTGTTTATATGAAGACTGGAAAGAGGATGGACTTTGGGACATATGAAGTTTTGAATATTCTGAGAAAATGTAGAAAAATTTGCTTTTACTCATCAAGTGCTAAGTTCAACAAGAGTTTTGTCTGAACCTTATTGACATTGACAGGTCAAAGTGCATATAGTGTGTTTGATGAAACATCAGCAAAACCTTCTGAAGACAATTACACATTTTTTTTTATCTTTCAAGATAAAAAAAAAAAACAAAGATGTGCCACCCACTATGGCATTGCTGTTTTACATCCTTCTGTACTTGGAAACTTTAAAAATGGTTTTTGCTGCAATGAAATATAAATATATTCCTTGAAGTTTCAAAATCAGTTATTTTCTGCAAGATTTCCATTAGGTGTTGCCCTTTGAGCCATCAGCTGTCGTTTCAATGAATGGTTATAGTTGATTGGTGTTTGCCTACCTATCAATATCCCAACATTGACATCTATCACTTCTGTACCAGTTTTGATACTTTTATTATGAGTTTATGTATTTCTAAAACTGTGTATGAATATTTCTAAAGTTATATGATGCATATCCTTATCTACTTTTCTCACCTCAAGATTTCCAAATTATAGTTTTACTTGTTGTTTTTCCTGAGAGGGAGAGAAAGCACTCCGTTCTGTGTTTTACTCCCCAAATGCCTACAACATTTGGGACTTAGCCAGGCAAATGCTAGGAACTGGGAAGCTAATCAAGGTCCCCAAGCTGATGGCAGATATCTAACGACTTGAGCCAACACTTGCTGCTTCCTATGGCAAACATTAGGGGGAAGCTGGAATTGGGATCAGAGCCAGGTCTTGAACCTAAATACTCTAATATAGGATGCAGGCATCTTAACTAGTAGGCAAAATGCCCAGACCTCCTTCATATCTTTATATATGTGTATCTTATCTATATACTCATATCTGCATGAATACCTATATATATATTTGCACCTACATGAACCAGCGCACATATTTATAGACATATATATGTATGTAGAGCTGTGTGTTGTGGTTCATGTAGGTATAAAAGAGTGGCCCTTATTCTTGTTGAGTTCCATGCTTGCAAATCTGTTTAGGCACTCAAATTTATTTGTATCCCCGAAGTCAGTACTCAGTGAGGATTTTGCATTTATTTGTGAACATGTGCAGTGAGGCAAATGATTTGCATTACTTAAGCACATGCTTTTCATTCAGATCAAGCAAGGTGATTCCCTGCCTTCTTGTCTCAGCTCTCAAACTTTAAGCAGGAGTCCTCTTTGTGCTTTTTTTTTTTCATTGTGTGCTTGTTGTTCATGACTGTGCGTCTACAACATTCCCCAGCCTATGAAGCAGTACCTTCTCTTGTTTCTGAGCACAAGGTAGCTCAGGTGAGGTGCCTTGCTGGGGTTGTGTATTTTCTGTATTGTTAAAGCTGGAGGTACAGAGATGTCTATTGTGAGTTCAGTGTTAATAAATGAAGAAATATTTAAGTGATTTAAATATAAACTGAACATGTATATATATGATATATAAATCAATTGGAAAAATTGCAGCCAGAGATGAACATACACCTAACCCATTATTTCCTCTAGGGACAGTGATTCTGGGTTTACTCATTAATATTCATAGCAACTTTACAGGAGTTACCTGCCACAGCCATATATTTAGCTGTTTTGTGATAGCCTATTGTGTGACTTTTCCCCCATTTTATTTATTCCTTGTTTAAGTTATTTTGAACTTCTTAATCATTGCTTGACGATTTTCAGTTGAAAGGCAGATTTTATAGAGTGGGGAAGAGTCAGAGAGAAGTCCATGTCTCAAATGGCTGTAATGGCCAAGCTGAGCTGGTCCACAGGGTCTCCTTTGTGGGTGCAGGAGCACAAAGCTCGACCCCCATCTTGTATTATTTCCCCAAACCAAAAACAATAAACTGGACCAGAAGTTGAGCAACTGGGACTACAACTGGATTCCAGTGCCATATGGAATGCCATTGCCATAAGTGGGGGATTAACCTGCTATACAACTGTGCTGGCCCCAAACTTCTTAATTATTAAAAAGGCTACAGAAACACTGTGTTAATATGTTTCATCAGGGTATATAGTTAGGAGGGGAATATTAAGGTATCTCCACATGTTCAGAATAATTTGATGCTCTCATATTGTTCTGTGTGATAGCTCTCCTCGTTGGTGTTTCCACCAGTCATGTGTTGGAGTTCTAGTTTCTCTACAAACTGGTAACAGGGATGGTATCAGACTTAAATGCTTACTAGTATGTTCAATCTGAAAGGATAGCAAAATATTCCTCATCACCAGTGGTATTGGGAGCATTTTGTGTGTTTTGGACATACATATGATGAATGGCATATTCACAATTATGTGCTAAAGTTAATTGTGTAAAATTTAAAGTCAGATACTACCTCTGTAAATATCTAAATGAAAGATGTTCTATGCACAAGATTGAACCTTTAGTGATTGTGCGACCCCCTATAAAAATCAAGACAAGATGAAAAGCTGGAAGAAATGAGTACTGCAGAGTATGGACGAGTAAATGATGGCCCATAGGTCAGTCCTGTCTGGAGGTGTTTTATTTAAAACACCTTTTTAAAATATGTTTGGCTAGAACATAGCCACTCTCCTTTGCTTACGTGTTATCTGTGGCTTTGTCTGTGATACACTGGCAAAGTTGAATCTTTGAAGCAGAAGCCACTATAATCCACGAACCCTAGATATTTCACTACCTGGCTCTTTCCAGAAAAAGTTTGCTAGTTCCCAGTGTAGAAACATAGTTGCCACAGATCAATGCTAATGCCTATATTATATTATAATATAATATCATGTTATATAACGTAATGTTATAAATTCTATTTTATTACTTGCAGTTACCGTAACCAAATACTAAGACGTGGCATTTATTATATGGCTGACTTTTTTTGTATTCTGTGGAGTCTATTTTATAGTTATATTGTCAACCTAAAAGTTATCCACTAACTAAAAGATATAACTTATTTCCTAGATGCAAGCAGAAGAATTTACTATGGTATTTCAAAATGATACTCTGTTTTCCTTTTGTTATGCTTGTTCCTATTAGAACAACTCTGCTCCTTTAAAAAAAAACAAGAACATTATCCTGGTTACTACCTTATATTTCCAGTTCATGAGTCATTTTGAGGACATGTGGTCTCTTAGGAAGGCTTTCTAATGAGAAAAGGCTAAGAGAAAGCAATAATGTGGATAGAGAAGATAGAAATTTCAACACTTTGTTTCTTTGATCAATGTTCCTTCTGTTGTTACTTTGTTTCTGACTCATATTTGATCCAGCTTTGTGTATTCCAATTACACTTCTCTTTAAGTAGCTATACAAGAACATTTTTTCTGTTATTTATCACGAGATGCTGCCTGCTCCTTTGTAATTCTCTGTGATGTTTTGCAGTGAACTGAATAGCTGGAGCCGGAGAATGTTCTACTTCTTCTGTGCTTTATGCTCCGAGTTTAGTAGTTATTGCCTTTCAATGTGAATACTTACTCATTGTTTTGACAGGGAAAAATAACATTTCAGCCTCTTATTAAAGGAAAAACACATAAGGGAAAAAATAGAGAACATTCCCTTTACAAAATAAATTACAGGTGGGAGTAACATTTTGTGCAGCATGTAAGTCAATTGGAATATCACCTCCACATTGGAGTGCCTGGTCCGAATCCTAGCTACTTTACCATCTATCCAGCTTTCTGTAATGCGTTCTGTGGTAGGCAGCACACCTGTGATACACCTGGATTGAATTTTGAGCTCCTGGCTTTAGCATGGCTTAGTCCTGGCTGTTGTGGTCATCTGAGGAGGAAGATAGCAGATGGGAGATATCTGTGTGTATGTGTGTATCTTTGTATCTCTGCCTTTCAAATAAAATGAAAAGAAATAATTTGTTTTAAAAGGAGATTAATATTAATGTATTAGCATAGACAAATTCTTGTTAAAATATGATAATTGCAATGAAATGGTAATGGATATGTTTATTTACTAATTTCCAAGAAAAGGTATAATTTTAGATAAAGGGTTAAAAAATATGTTTGAACTTCCAGAGATACCCACATCTACCCATTTATCACTGACTAGTCTTGTAAATGGCTGTCCTTTAATCCTTTCCTTTCATCCCTTTCTCTGATTGGAAATAATCACTCTGGCAGTGTCCCGTGCTGGGCATTCCTTTGACTGCTTCTGTGTTTACCTTTCTATGAAGTAGAAACTCATTCAAAACACTGTGAAATGACTGATTATTTATGCTTCCTCTCTAATTCTCTTATTATGTATTCCAGTTGTTTGTTTACTTGTTGATCTAAATCCAACCTGATTTGATTCTGATTTGATTTGATTTACACTTGAGAATTTACACTTCAGAACATCATGAAAATTTGCACTTGAATTTGTTCTCTGCTTTGTTTTAAAACCCTTTATTCAGATGGTTACTCTGGTTACCCTAACCAGGTTTTTATGTATTCATCTTGCTTATAGAGAAACTCATATCCTTCTAGCTAGTCCATCAGAAACAAAACAAAACAAACCCATGCCTCTTTCCACACAATCTCAACAACAAACATAAGAGGTTTTCTATAGAAAGCAGTTTTCTTCAGATACTGAGTGTCCTACAATTTACCTCGATCCTGACTCTAACTTAACACGTACCCCATAGTTTGAGGGCTCCAGTCCTTCAAGACCACTGCTAACTTCAGACACCAGTCACAAGTCCTGGGTTGCATTGAATACTTGCACCCAACTGTCAATCAGGTGTTCATGACCCTCTCCTGTGGTTCAATAATTTGACTCAAAGAACTTAGAAAGGCCCTCCCGTAACTCCTAGAACTCAGCAAAAACCAAAAGGAAGTGATGCAGAGAGCAAGGCATGGAGGGGTATCTCAGGACTGCTGTGTCCTCTCATTTGCACCATTCACATTATTCCCACCTCCCATGTGTTCATGAACCCAGAAGTACTCTGAACGCCTTTAGGCATTTTTTGCAAGTTGTATTAATAGTCAGTTATTGGGCTCAATTTCCGGTGCTGAAGAGTGCCCTCAGTGGAGGTTAAAAGTCCTCACCCTCTAAGAAAACCTTAGGATTTTCAGCCACCAGCCATCTCATAAATATGCAGAAAGGTATATCACTCTACTGGAGTGTCTTAAAATTCTTGTGTCAAGAACTGAGGATTAAGATGCAGTACATTCCTTTTTATGTCAAACCCGTCTTCTTTACATAAGAGAGGAAGATCGTAAGCATTTATAGCCATTTAGCCTAGTTAAAGGTTCTTCTTTGTGACCATATTATTTTCATAGATTGATGAAGACTACTAAATAGCCAAGCAATTTTTTTACCAGGACTCTTAAAGTAGAATTCATATTTTCCGGTGGGACCTGAAAACAGGATAACACAACTCAATTTCAAGACATGCTTTAACTAATAGAATTCTCAAATCTCAGAAAATGTTTGTGAATACTTAAAGAAAGTGACCTTGTAATACAACTGTTCTGCCAAATACTGAGATTGATGACATTTTTTAAACTGCAGCATTCAGCAACAAAATACTATGTGTTAATTCCAAAGCTAATTTAGATTGTGTTTCTGTGACATGTTCTCAAGCTAAAAAGTAGTTTCTCATGGATCATTAAAAATACTTTGGTTTCAAATAGTAGAAAACACCAACACCAATTTGTTTACGGAGCTAAGAATTTACTGTCTCATCTGCCCAAACCTAGAAATACTGTAAACTTTTAGCAGCACTTTATCACATATATTTGTAATGTCCACTAAGACTACAATTTCTTTCCATCATTTTGCTTTGAATTCTATAATGTCATCTCAGGCCAACTCTTATAGCCTGAAGGTATCCTCTAGGGCTACATACTACTCACAGAACTGTAAAGCCCCTGAGATTTTTATCTTGTTTGCAAGCTGACAAGTTAGCCTGTCTCATTTCTACTGATGCTGATAGAAGACAATAAGACTCCTGAGTCAGAGATGAAGGCCAGTTTGTTAATCACATCTACAGCAATGGTGAACCTTTCCTGTACAAATTACTCACATCCCAGGCCCCACATAGTAATTCAAAGTGCTTAGATTATACCGCCACATACAGTGGATTTTGTTGCAGGACAAGCACCCTAAACCTAGAGTCTTTTATAATGGACACAAAAGTACTTTGCACAAAAGGAAGATACTATTTCTGTTTTTACAAGACTGTGTTTACCAGCCTTGGCCCCAGAAGGAGAGACAACTTCATCTTCTAAGTTGTTCACCATGTAAACATCTTTGACAAGACTGTAAAAAAAAAAAAAAAAGGTAGTTAGTACCTCTGTTCAAGACGTGCAAAAACATAACAGACTGTGGAGAGTTCTCTCCCCAAAAATGCAGTGTTCACAGTAATCATCGGGATGAGAGAAATTTGTCCTAGAATTATCAGGATTCCTACAAATTGCCCTGCTGAACAAATTATTGTGGCTGAGAGGTAGGAATTTGCTAATTCAATTGGTCTGGGTTGCTTAATTTATCTTAGAGCCACAAAAAGTGTAACCTTTGAAACCCCATGGGACTCCAGATTTGAGACAATGGGATACAAGGGTGAAGAGGAACAACAGGGATTTACTAGCTAGCAGTTACCCATTACACAATTTCTGCTTAATGAATATCAAAATTAGAAAAAAAATATGGTTGATGTTAAGCTATCACTGACTGACAATACTAGCATCCCACATTGGGGTGACAGTTCAAGTCCAGCTCCCTCATGAGTACCTGAGAAAGAAGCAAATGGGGTTCTAAGATAATGGCACTCAGTTCTTGCCTGCTGGCTTTGGCCTTGTCCACATCTATCTGTTGTGGCGGTTGTAAAGCGAAACAGCAGACTGAATATTCCCCCCTTCCGCTTCTTCAACACCCCCTTTACCTCCTTCCCTCCTTCTTCCCCATGCCTTTAAAATAAATAAATAAATCGATAGATAGATCAATTAAATAAATCTTTTTAGCAACAGCAAAGTTAGGAGTTAAAAGTATTATATATGTAAGTGGAGCATCATTTTATCCACAAAGATTGGGAGTTTAGAATTTTATTTAACAAGAAAAGTATTACTTTTAAAGTAATACTTTTAAAAGTATTACTTTAACCTTAGCCTTTCCTCCACACTGCAACCAGAATAACTATTATAAAATTATTTGTTCCTTATTATTTTTTAAGATTTATTTATTTACTTGAAGTTTAGAACTAGGGAGAAGAGGAAGGGAGGGAAAGAGAGAAAGTTTTTTAATCTTGTCTACTCCCCATGTGACCACACAACAGCCAGGGCTGGGCCAAACCAAAACCAAGAAGCAAGAGTTTTATTCAATCTTCCATGTGAGCGCAGAACTCAATCTATGGGCCATCTTCCCCTGCTTTCTGAGGCACATTAACGGGGAACTGGATCAGAAATGGAGCAGCCAAGATTCAAGCCACTTCCCCTATGGAATGCCCACATCTTATCTGGTATTTTGCCTGGTGAGCCACATTGCAGCCTTGCCTCATTGTATTTGAATAAAGGTATGCATTTCCTCAACAGCCTGACTCCAACTCTTACCTGACCAAGGCGGCATTGATCATTGCATTGTTTGCATTGTGAATTGCTCACTTAAAGTCTGTAATCTTTGTGTCCCACCCAGTGAGTTTTAAGTGCATCCCCGCTGACCGTTTCCTGTGGGACACAAAGATTAGTTACTCCTCACTGGGGTATCGAAGATTTCTCTGCACACCCCTCCTAAACATGCTCAGCTAAACAGTTGACATATATCCTGTTAGAATTATAGAGTTAGACCACCTGAAAAACAGCCAGGTTCAGCGAAAACATGCTTCAATGCTATAAACTGCTAAAGACTAAAATTAAAATAGGCATGAGACAGCTGAATAGCAATCTATAGCCATTTTAAGGTGTATAGAACACGGTTGAATATAAACCAAAATTGAAATGTCTATGAAGAAGTCACAAGTTGTGGTTGAGAACCTGCATTTTCTTAGTAACATATCAGTTAATCAATACCATGTCAGTTAATGCCATAATGTTGTAAATGGTTGGACATATTATCTTGGGGCTTTTAATTGATTGGGATGATACTCTGCCGGCTCTACCTTCAGACCAGAGATGGTCTCACCAAGAAACCATTGAACTCACCAGGACAATAAGATGCTGGACTTTATGCTTGGTAAATACCTCCAATGAAAGAATGTCAACTGAATTTGAATTATGGAAATGCAACAAGATGGAGCAATCCACCGTGGGGGGAGGGTGTGGGGAGGGGCGGGGGGAATCCCAGTGCATAAAAAATGTATCCCATAATGCAATGTAATTAATTCTTAAAAAATGAAATGCAATAAAAATATGTTTAAAAAAAGAAAGTCTATAATCTCTTCCTCACTTTTGTATATATTCGAGCACTTGGTGTGATGAATCTGTCCACTGCACAATAGAGCAGCTCCAAGTGCAGGCGTCATCTGATTTATTCTCACTTGTAGCCTTAGTGCTTCCCAGGTGAGCAGTGCACCACAAAAAAAACTGCAGTGCCAGCAAAACTTGACCCAAAAGAATGGAGGCTAGAGAAGGGTTTTCTTTCAGCAAGCAGTTTGTTAATAAGGGAGACGTGATTCTTGGAGAACAAAATTAAGTGATGAGAGAAGAAAGGGGATTGTCTTTTATAAGCAAAGGGGTGCAAGTAGAAAGTACTGCATTCTGATTGGTTAAGATTTTTAATAAACCATGGTTTGAATTCACTGTTTTCCAGGCAAGGGCTTTAAAGTGAGCTTGCAGCTGCCACAGAAACATGGAGTACACGGTGGGTTTGTGGGAACCTCTCACCAATAGTGGCTGCTGTGCTTCAATTTGCCTTTTGGCTCATTCAGCCCCTGAAGGTGCAGCGCAGCTTTTCTTAGGGTTCACAACTGCTCTTTCTGGCAAAACATGATTGGCAGACAACATCACAGACCCCGTTGCAGGAACAGGGTGGTTGCTCCAAGTCCTGTGTTGGGATCCTGGTAGCAGGACAGTGGCCATTGGAGTGTAGGCAGTGGGTACCTTGGAGTCAGAGCCTGCTCAGGTTGGTTTTTATTTCAGGTTCATGTTACAGTAGAGTCTGCGACTTCTAACTTGCTGCGTGTGAGCTAATGATGAGGATCAGATAAGGTCCCTTCTGATGGGACCCAAGGGGATCTTCAATTTCATGCCTTTTCTGATAAGCATAGTCTCTAGGTTGTAGGTTGTGAGAATGGTCTCCCGGGACTGCACTGTTAAGGGAAGCTGTATAGTTAGTATTGTGATAGAATGAGAGTGAGCACCTCATAGTAATGGGTGGAGTCTCCTTGAATCAGTATGGGCTGGGAAGTCTTTTTTTTTTTTTTAATAGTAAAGTTTCATAGGCTCAGGGATCTCCCTTTCCACTCCTTCCATTCCCCTTCCCTCATTGATTTTGCCTGTTAAAATAGTGTAGTCTTGCAACGACCGTCACAAGTCCATGATTCTGCTATTTAAGTATATTCTTACATTATAGTTATAGAGACTGATAGAAAGTCCAGCATCCTATTGTCAAGATGTATTCATTGGGAGTCCATCTTTCATTCAGGAATAGAGATGCATAGTACAATGTATATTCACTTCTCAGTACGCTGGACTCCAACATACAGTTCTTCTAGATGAATACATATGTATGTGTGTATGTGTGTGTGTACATGTGTACCTATATATCTATCAGTCTTGTGTTTTCCATGAAGGTTGCCTTGTATCAGAGGAAACATAGGATATTTGCCCTTTTAGGATTGGCTTATTTCACTGAGTATTAGTGTCTCCAGTTAGGACCATTTTGTTGCAAATAATAGAATTTCATTCTTGTTAATGCTGAATAGTATTCCATAGAGTAGAGGTACCACAGTTTCTTGATCCATTCTTCTTTTGACAGACATCTGAGTTGTTTTTGTGTCCACTATTGTAGATTGCTTGCTGTAAGTATGGGATTACAAATCATGTTTTCACGTGCTGATTTCATTTCCTTTGGATAAATTCTCAGAAGTGTGATACCTGGGTCATATGTTAGATCAAATTTCAGTTCTCTTAACATTCTTCATACTGAAGAGTATCTTTCTCCCCACATCCATGCCAGAGGGTATTGTTAGTAGAGTTCTGAATGTAGGCCAATCGCACTGGAGTTACGTGGAACCTCAATGTGGTTTTTGTTTGTATTTCCCTAAAAGCTAGGGAACCTTAACATTTTTATATGTCTGCTAGGCATTTGAATTTGTCATTTTCTTCTAGGCACCATGGGAATCAGTAATGATCTCAAAATAAGCTATGTTTTATGTAGGAGTGGTATAAAATTTGAATAGGACTAAGGGCCATGGCAGATTGTTCCAATTTTAGCATTGGGTTTTTACTGTTCTGTTGCTTTATTCTTGTAGTCCAGAGAACTGTGGGTGGGAAGCAAGGTGGAAATCTTGATAGATAAGCTAGGTCTTACAAACATCATGGTCAATTTACCCTATAAAATGAGATGCTCAGCCATGGTGAAACTCCAGGATGGTAGCTTCTCTATTTTTTTTTTTTTAATCCATTTTATTGTATTGTTGTTGACAATCTTTACATAGTTAACTATAGTTGAAGGAAAAACAAGAAAAAGAAAAAAAAAGGTTCAGGGGGATAGGGAGGTGGGCAATGCTATTATGTCCATATTGTTTCCATCATGTATCTGAGGTAAAGGGGGATATTGAGGGAGAAGCCCCACCTGGTTTCCCGCCCACCCCAAGTCCCGGATGTGGGAGTCAAGCTTTCACTGTGAAAACATGTAAATAATTTGGATCTTTGAGGAGGGAAAAACTGAATAGAATCAAAGTGCCAGCAGGGAGGCCATTCCACAAGGGATCCTTGGAAGCAAGGGAGTACATTGAGGACCTACAATACAGCTCATGCACCTGTTGAGCAGCAGTGGGAGAGGGCCTCAAATAGCATTTCTTTCCCCATTGGACCATTTTGTCAGCTGTCCAGTGAGTCAAGTTACAGATAAAGATTGACATCTTCTATTATAAGTTATTTGAGAGGATGGGGCATTGATTGGGCCTACTGAAAGATGTCTGTGCTCCTCAAAACAACAGCCCAGCTTTTCCTGTCTCCCATTTGGTTGTATGAAGATTAGCTTGAGCCATTATTAGCCTGTGATGCTAGGTCCAGGGTCATGTAGCAAGTGGTAATTGGGATACCTTAAGAGACTATGACATGTAAGGCTTGTCTGGCTGCCAATGGATAGCTACATATGTGTCTTTTTTTTTTTCAGTTTTAATTCTGTCTCCTTTATTCTTTGTGGGTTCTTTTTTTTATTCATTGATTACATTGTATTATGTGATACAGTTTCGTTGGAACTGGGAATCACCCCACCCCTCCCCCCGCCCTCCCCCCATGTGGAATATTCCACCTTGTTGCATATCCACTGATCAAGTACAGTTGAGATTCCCTCTTTGCAAGCATAAACTAAACAAAGAGTCCAACATCTTATACTCCAATCTAGTTCCTCAGCTTCCTGGGGAGACCCTATCTGGTCTGAGGGCAGAACCATCAGATTATCAACCCGATCAATTAAAGGCTCCAACGTACCCTCAGCAACAATTAACTTCGTTGTGTAACTAATAGTTATAGTATTGAGTAACCAGTATGTTAAAAACAATTGCAATTTCTTAACCATCTTCTGTGATCACCTCATTGTCAATTCAGTTTTAGTTTATACACAACATATAACATCATATACATAAAATAACATGTTTTACATAACATCATATCCTCTTAAATTAACGCAAACATGTGGTATCTGACCTTTTGGGATTGGCTCATTTCCCTTAGCATTATGGTTTCCAGTTTGGCCCATTTGGCCACAAAGAACTGCATTTTGTGTTTTTTAATAGCTGAGTGGTATTCCATGGAGTAGATGCACCATGTATATATATTTCTTATCCAGTCTTCTGCTGATGGGCATTTCGGTTGCTTCCATTTTTTTGCAATTACTGATTGTGCTGCTATGAGCATAGGAGTGCATGTTGGCTTCTCATAAAACAGGTGTTTTGGGTATATTCCTAGGAGTGCTATTGCTGGATCATACGGTATGTCGATTTTGAGTTGTTTGAATGTTCTCCATACTGATTTCCATAGAGGCTGTACCAACCTGCAGCCCCACCAGCAGTGGAGTAGGGTTCCCTTTTCCCCACAACCTCGCCAACAAGTATTGTTGGTGCTTTTATTCATGTGGGCCAGTCTTACTGGCGTTAGGTGGTATCTCATTGATGTTTTAATTTGGATTTCCCTTATTGCCAGGGAACTTGAGCATTTTTTCATATGTTTATTTGCCATTTGGGTTTGTTCTTTTGTGAAGTGTTTGCCCATTTCCCGTGCCCATTTCTTGAGTGGCTTGTTTGTTTTGACATTTTGGTTGTTTTGCAGTTCTTTGTATATTCTGGAGATTAGCCCTCTATCACCTATGTCGTGTGCGAAGATCTTCTCCCATTCTGTGGGTTGCTTTTTTACTTTGTTGATTGTTTCCTTTGCTGTACAGAAGCTTCTTAGTTTGATGAGGTCCCATTTGTTTATTCTGATTTTGATTGCTAATGCTTTTGGTGTCCTTTTTAGGAAGTCGGGGCCTACCCCTAGATCTTGTAGAGTATTTCTGACATTTTCTTCCAAAAGTTTGAAGGTTTCTGGATGTAGGTTTAGATCTGTTATCCATTTGGATTTGATCTTAGTGTATGGTGAGAGATGTGGGTCTATCTTTTTGTTTCTGCAGGCTATCAACCAGTTGTCCCAACAGCATTTATTGAACAGACCTTCCCATTTGCCTGGGTTGTCGTTTGTCTTTTGTCAAAGATCATTTGGCTGTATTTGTGTGGGTTCCCTTCTGGTGTTTCTGTTCTGCTCCATTGATCTTCTTCTCTATTTTTTTGCCAGTACCACGCTGTTTTGATAACCACTGCCCTATAGTATGTCCAGAGGTCCGGAACTGTGATTCCCCCTGCTAACTTCCTGTTCTTCAGGATGGTTCTAGCTATTCGTGGTTTTTTGTGTTTCCAGATGAACCTTTGAATCATTGTTTCCAGTTCCATGAAGAATGTTTTGGGCAATTTGATTGGGATTGCGTTGAATGTATATATTGCTTTTGGCAATATAGACATTTTAATGATATTGATTTTACCTATCCAGGAGCATGGGATGTTATTCCATCTTTCGAGGTCTTGTTCAATTTCTTTTTTAAGCAGTTTGTAGTTTTCTTCAAATAGGTCTCCTACACTTTTGGTTAGATTTATTCCCAGATACTTCATACTTTTCTCTGTTATTTTGAACGGTATCTTGCTGGTTAGGTCTTTTTCCATCTTTGGGCTATTTGCATACACTATGGCTGTTGATTTTTGTTCATTAATTTTGTATCCTGCCACTCTTCCAAACTCTCGTATAAGATCTAGCAGTCTCTGTATTGAGTCTCTTGGGTCTTCTATGTAGAGAATCATGTCGTCTGCGTATAGTGAAAGCTTGACTTCTTCGATTCCCATTTGGATTCCTTTGATTTCTTTTTCTTGTCTTATGGCCTCAGCGAGTACCTCTAGGACTATGTTGAATAGTAGTGGAGAAAGCGGACATCCTTGTCTTGTTCCAGATTTCAGTGGGAAGGGTTCCAGTTTTTCTCCATTCAGTATGATGCTGGCGTTGGGTTTTTCATATATTGCTTCGATTATGTTGTGGATTTTTCCATCTATGCCTACCTTTGGTTAGGGTTTTTAGTAGGAAGTGGTGTTGGATGTTGTCGAAAGCTTTTTCTGCGTCTATTGATACTATCATGTGGTTCTTGTTTTGCAATGTTTGGATGTGGTGTATCACATTTATGGATTTGCGAATGTTTAACCATCCCTGCATTCCAGGGATGAATCCTACTTGATCTGGATGAATGATCTGTCGGATGATTTTTTGAATTCTATTGGCTAGGATTTTGTTGAGAATCTTAGCGTCGATGTTCATCAGAGAAATAGGTCTGTAGTTTTCCTTCTCAGTTGGGTCTGTGTCGGGTTTGGGGATTAAGGTGATGTTGGCTTCATAGAATGAGTTTGGAAGAGTTGCCTCTTTTTCTATTGTATTGAGAGTTTGTAGAGGATTGGGGTAAGTTCTGTTCGGAATGTTCTGTAGAATTCTGCAGTGAAGCCATCTGGGCCTGGGCTTTTCTTTGCTGGGAGATCTTTAATCACTGATTCAATCTCTGCTTCAGTTATGGGTTTGTTCAGGTCGTTTGTTGCCTCTGGGCTAAGTTTTGGCAGGTTGTATAAGTCTAAGAACTTTTCCATTTCTTGGTGGTCTTCTGATTTGTTGGAGTGTAGTGCTTTGTAGTAATTTCTAATTATGTTCTTAATGGTTGCAGTGTCTGTTGTTATGTTGCCTTTTTCATCTTTGATGCTGTTAATTCTTGCTTTCTCTTGTTTTTTCTTTGTCAGTCGGGCCAGCGGGGTGTCTATTTTGTTTATCTTTTCAAAAAACCAGCTTTTTGATTCATTGATTTTGTGTATAGTTTTTTTTGTTTCTATCTGATTAATTTCCTCCCTTGTTTTGATGATTTCTTGTTTCCTGTTGTGTGTGGGGCTCTTCTGCTGCTGTTTTTCCAAATCCTGGAGGTGTGTATTTAGTTCCTGTATTTGACGCCTCTCTTGGGCCTTGACATGGGCTCCAATTGCGATGAGTTTACCCCGCAGCACTGCTTTGGCCATGTCAAATAAAATTTGGAATGTTGTGTCAGAGTTTTCATTGGTTTCCATAAATTTTTTGATCTCATCTTTAATTTCTTCTCTGATCCATTGTTCGTTTAATAGCATATTGTTCAGCCTCCAAGAGTTTCTGTATTTCCTGGGGCATTTTGAATTGCTGATTTCCAGTTTCATTCCGTGGTGGTCTGAGAGGGTACATGGTATGATTCCTATCTTTTTGAAGTTATTTAGGTTTGCTTTGTGTCCTGTCATGTGGTCGATCCTGGAGAAGGTGCCATGTACTGCTGAAAAAAATGTATAATCTGTGGCCTTGGGGTAAAAAGTTCTATAAATGTCTACCAAGTCCAGTTGTTCTATTGTTTGTATGAGCTCTGTTGTTTCTTTGTTGAGTTTTTGTTTTGTTGATCTGTCTATTGTTGTTAGCGGGGTGTTAAGTTCACCCACTGTTATTGTGTGCATATCAATGTCTCCTCTTAAGTCTGTAAGTAATTGCTTCACGTAGCTAGGCGCGTTGGAATTTGGTGCATATATATTCACAATGGTGATTACTTCCTGATGTATCAGTCCCTTCACCAATATATAATGACCTTCCCTGTCTTTTTTGATGTCTGTCAGCTTGAAGTCTATATCATCTGAAATTAGAATAGCTACCCCAGCCTTTTTTTCTCGTCCATTGGCATGAAATATCTTTTTCCATCCCTTTACTTTCAGTTTCTTAGAGGCTTTTCTGGTTAGATGTGTCTCTTGTAGGCAACAGATTGTTGGGTTCTGTTTCATGATCCAGTCTGTTAATCTGTGTCTTTTTATTGGTGAGTTTAGGCCATTTGTGTTTAGAGATAATATTGAGAGAAATTGATTTGTGGCTGCCATGAGTGTGTGTAAGTGTGCAAGTGTGTATTTGCGATTATTAGAATCTCTGCCTGGTTGACTATCATCTTATGGATTTTAGTGGGGAGGTCTTCCCATTTGCCATCTTTGATTTTGGTTTTCATTTTTTCTCTCTGGGTTTAGCACCTTCCTGAGGAGGTTGTCTAGAGCTGGTTTCATGCTGCTGTATTCTTCTAGTTTCTCTTTGCTGTTGAAATATTTAATTTCATTCTCAAATACAAATGAGAGTTTTGCCGGGAACATTATTCTCGGTTGGCAGTTGTTTTGTTTCAGGATTTGAAAGGTTTTACCCCACTCTCTTCTTGCCTGGAGTGTTTCTTCTGAGAGATCTGCTGTGATTCTGATTTGTCTTCCTCTGAAAGTAATCTTGTCCTTTTTTCTTACTTGTCTTAGAATTGTTTCCTTGTATTCACTTGAAGGCAGTTTGAGGACCACATGTCTGGGTGAGGATCGCTTTGGATCGAATATATTGGGGGTTCTCTGACCTTCCTGGATTTGTGCTGGATTTATATTTCCAGTATTCTGGAAGTTCTCCTGTATTATCTCATTGAGCACCCGTTGCAAGCCTATCTCCTTTTCCACTCCCTCTGGAAGGCCTATTATTCTAATATTTGATTTTTTGAGGTTGTCTTTCATTTCCTGTATGGACCTATTGGCTTTCTCCAGATTTGTCTCCAACTGTTTGATGAACTGCTGCCTTTCATTCTGAATGTCTTCCAATTCTGATATTCTGTCCTCTGCTGTGTTAATTCTGTTGGTTAGGCTTTCAATTTTGTGTTCTATATCGAGGATTCCCTTTTTGACTTGATTTATTTCTGCAATGACATGGTTTTCGAATTCCTTGGACTCTTCCCAGCGCTTCTCGCTGTCTCTGATGAATCTCATCACTAGTTTCTTAAATTCCTTCTCTGGTAATTCCTCTATGTCATCATCTTGCATCTCAGGTATTGAGATTAGTTTTTGGTTGTTTTGGGGGGAAATACTTGATCTTTCTTCTGAGTCATTACTTTTTCTGATACTTCTCCTCATTGTGTTGTTGTTTCTTGCCATTTTGGGATTTTAGCCTCTGACTTGCTTGTCCGGAGCCGTTGCCCTCGGTGCTGTAGCTTCATAGGAAGTCTGACCCAGCAACTGCTGTATGGAGTGTTGGCCGAAGTATACTTCTTCTTACTCTATTGGGGACAACAGATGATGGTGAGGTGGGTGTTGATTGGCTTCATTTGCGCCTGGGTTTATACCTCTGCCACTTGTCTCCGTTGTAGCTAGTTGGTTGGGTGTTGTCCTATGTGTGCCAATGTGGATAGGGTGTAAATGATATAGTTTGTAACCTTGGGCTTCTTCTCTTTGCTCTGGGTAAATGTAGAGCTTGCTGTTCCACACCCAACTATACCATCATAGATGTATTCCCCTGTTGGGAAACCCCTGCTGTGGCCCTGCTTGCCTGTGTTTCTTCCCGGTTCAGGAGATCTGTTGGGTGGTGCCACTGACTCTGGGGCTCTAGCTAAGCACAGCAGGGGGTTCCAGCTGCTTGTTGCTCGGAGTTTGTGGACCACAGCCCCGAGCTGGGTCAGGAGGATCTATGTCCCAGCCCTAGTGCCAAGCCTTCCCCCTGCAGCTCCCACTCAAAGTCGTTGCCACACTGGGACACACACTGCTCCACGCCTCCGTCCCGGTTAGTTGACTCTGTTGAGCTGTGTCTTGCCTCTTGGATTCGGGGCCCCTGTGCCACCTCAGGCCACAGGTCTGCCGAGCCACGTCTTGCCTCTTGGGCTCAGGGCCTCTGTGCCGACCTCAGGCCACAGGTCTGCTGAGCCGCGTCCCGCCTCTTGGGCTTAGGGCCTCTGCGCCACCTCAGGCCACAGGTCTACAGAGCCACGTTCCGCCTCTTGGGCTTGGGGCAGAAGCTGCGTGTAGCTGGGGCCCCTGTGCCACCTCAGGCCACAGGTCCACAGAGCCACGTCTTGACTCTTGGGCTTGGGCCAGTTGCGCCTAGCCGGGGCCTCTGCGCCTCCTCAGGCCACAGGTCTGCTCAGCCGCATCTTGCCTCTTGGGCTGGGGACCCGTGCTGCACACTGCGGGGGGTCTCTGTCTTGGGCCCCTGCCTCCTGTGGTTTGGAATCTACGCCCTAGGCTGGGTTGGAAAGATCCGTCAAGTTCTTCTCCCTGGAATTCCCACTCAAAAGAGTTGTCCCACTGGGAGATGTACTAAGCGACTCCGCTGCCAGGCCAGCAGGCTTTGTTTAGCAGCCTCCAGCTTCTATCCACTGGGAGAACTTGCCCCACAGTTCTGCAGAACAGGCTTTGCTTCAGGGTCTCCTACTGAGCTGAGCACAGCAGGGGATCTGCTCGAATTCACAGTCCTGCCCTGCCCCCTTTACAAGGCTTTTCTTTCTCTCTTTTTCTTTTTTTTCTTTTTGCACTTTCTCAAAGGTGTTCTGCCATTGGGAGCAGAGCCATGGGAGTCATGTAGCCGTGCTCCCACCAGCCTGCACCTCTGTCCAGGGAGGCTCTGCCGAGTGGAGTGTTGCCCCACTCCTAGTGCTCAGGCTGAGCCCAGCAGCAGTTTCCACTGGAGACTCTTGCAGCTAGTCAACCATTCGGAGCTGAGTTGGGGATTACTGTAACCCGGTCCCAGAGCGCAGCTCCAGTCCCCTCTGCACTCTCTCAAAGCTGCTGACCTGCTGGGAGGCACGTTTCTGGGCAACCCCCCCTGCTTATCTTCGTGGGTTGATGCCCCCTTTGTTCAATCCAGTAGCCTCCTTTAGGGTCTCCTGCACTCCAGTGGTCGGTGTCCCTGTCGGTGTGGACGCCTGTCCTTCCAACCGCCTTTGTCCTCCCTGGAACGGCTGAGATTCCGCCGCCTTCCCCCTGGCTGGGATCGCGACTCACCAAAATTCTCACGGCGTGCTGTCTCCTCTTTTTTCCTTTTTATGGTTGTCTCTCCACGCTGTGTAGATCTTCTTACTTCAGCGAACTCCAGAATTCTGTGTCTCCTGGTTTGTTTCTCTGCTGGGTCGGTTCCCCTCTGTCCCCACTCTGCCCTACACCAGCTCTCTATGGTCGGCCATCTTCCTCCTTTATCACATCATGTGTCTTTTTCCTTGACTGTCCTCTGTCTTGACAGCAGAGTTGTCTCTCCACGCTGTGTAGATCTTCTTACTTCAGCGAATTCCAAAATTCTGTGTCTCCTGGTTTGTTTCTCTGCTGGGTCGGTTCCCCTCTGTCCCCACTCTGCCCTACACCAGCTCTCTATGGTCGGCCATCTTCCTCCTTTATCACATCATGTGTCTTTTTCCTTGACTGTCCTCTGTCTTGACAGCAGAGTGACTTTTAACTTGAATGCTGACTGAGCCTGAATTGTGCATCCAGGAGAGGAAGGATATGGTCATTGTCCTGTATTTGTCCTGAGGAGTTAGAAGGTGTCTCTGAGTCCAGAGCATGCCAAACTCAAGAGTCACACCAAAAGCAACCCTGAATTCTGTGTAAATGTAGAGTGTGTTGCATTTAGCTGGAGGCATGTGTCATGGAGGGCAGGCAGTTCAACTTGAACAGGGGGATCTGGCCTCAGGAAGGGGTTCAGACCAGAACCCCTGCTAAGGAGCCCTGATAGTGATCACTGGGTACTCTGAGATAGCATTATCCGTTAACCAATTAAAGTCAGTACCGCTTAAGGGAATGTCTTATAAGCCTACCCATTAGGTGAGCAACTGATCAATCAGAACGCTGCAGTTTGGAAGAGCGTCATTGTCTAGAAGAGGCAACAGAAGAGCAGGATTGGGGGGATTATATCAGGTGGCAGAGAGGTAAGGGAGGATAAGATCTCACATGTGGCTACTGAGAGATGGCGAGAGGTAAGGAGGGCTCCAGCAGAATGAGAAACAAAGGTAATCTTGTCAGTGGCTCTAAAGAGAGCTAAGGCAGAAGTACACCTAGACAACAAGGCCTTGTTGCTGCATGCAGTATGCCCTTGGCCTATTTTGTCCTCCATGGTGTTGAGTGAGACATTCCTTTCCTTCATAACTGAAGAGGAGGTTGTGAGTGGGGTTCCCTAACATTGGGCCCAAAGCTAATTAGATCTTTAAGTTATCAAAGGATTGTTTCCTATTGAAGACCATTAAGTGGGGTTGTAAGAGGGAATTTTTTTAGTAAACCATAAAAAAGCTAACACATGAAGAAATTTCTTGGCCAGTTTTAGTAGTAACTTTTAAGTCCAGAGTATCTCTTAGTGTGGGGAGGAGGGAAAGTTAATGTGCTTTGAAGGCACGAAGGGTAAGGTTTTAGAACCATGGGTATCAGGTTTTAGAACCATGAGTGTCAGGTTTTAGAACCATGAGTGGCAATCCAAAAATTTTACAGAGTCTAACAGAGTTGAAGCGTTTTTGAGCCCTTGTGTCTGTCAGAAACCAGACTGTTTTCTCAATGGGTGCTGTCAGCTAGGCAGATTTCTTGCAATGGAGAACACAAAAGCAGATTGTCTGCTTATTTTAGCCAAGTTGAGCCATAGTGGAAAGAAATAATGGCTAATTCCAAAGGATTTGAGGGAAATAGAAAGACTTTCAATATGTATGTAGGGAAGGGTCACCCACATACGTTGTATGCCTTTCTGGGTAAAAGAAAAGAGGAAGTGGCTGTCATCGTTGGCTGGTGTGCTTGAAGAAGGCACTAGAGAGGTTAACAGCTGGAAAGTATTGGCTTTCAGAGACCACTAGACAAGTTATAAGGGTTAAGGATCATTGGGTATTGGGAAACATGGGTATTTTGCTGATGACACATATCTTGTACAATTCTCCATCCATTTTTTCTGTGATTAATGAAAGTATTGCTTGTGCAGGGAATGACACGTGTCTTCTGCACAATAGCATCCACTATGGGTATTTGCCAGCCAAGGCCAAGTCAGGTGGTAGGGAGTTGTGTCCCCTTAGGGAGGGTCATGCTATGATCCACCTGGACTTTAACTGCAGATGTTGAATGCTTATGACAAACATGAGTATTGTATTATGCCCAGAGACTTTGAGTAGGAAGGTAATTTTAGTGAGATTGACAGAACAGGTGGAAATGTGGGTAAAAACTGCACCCATTGGGTCAGTGCTAAGGTCTCATGACAGTTCTGGTATTATTTCCCCTTATTTGGGGAAGGAAATGTGGATATGATAGGCTTCTTGAAAGTCTCTTCCCAAAGTGATGGCAGTCAGCAGAACATGCAAAAAGCAATGACAATCAAAGAAGAGTTCCATATGGAAGCATAAGGAGTTGGGAGCAATCATTGGCTGATCGGCAGCATAGACATTCAATAAATGGCCACAGAATTCCAGGGAGGAATGGTAGAAGCTTGGCAACCAGCACTCCAGTTCAACCTCAGTGTTAGCATCCCTGTTGGGTGGTTGGTTTTAAGTTGGGAAAATGATCCCTGAATATCTTGGAGCACCCCTTCATTAGGAAGGGAAGGGTGAAGCAGCTTTTTGGGGCTTCAGAGCTACTTAGCTCTTGTTTGGGGACAGTCCTTCTTGAAATGGCCCCTGCGCTTGTGGAAAAGCAGGTCTTATGGTTCTGAGAAACAGGGGTGACCAGATTGTCCTCTTTTATTTATTTCTTAATTTTATAAGATTGATTTATTCTTACCAGAACGGCAGATTTACAGAGAGAAGGACAAAGAGAAAGATCTTCCATCCACTTGTTAACTCTCCGAGTAACTGCAACAGCCAGAGCTGAGCTGAGCCAAAGCCAGGAGCCAGGTGCCTCCTCCAGATCTCCCATGCAGGTGCAGGATCCCCCCATGCTTTGCTAGGCCACAAGCAGGGAGCTGACTGGGAAGTGGAGCAGCCAGTATATGAACCAGCCCCTATATAGAATCCCAGTGTTGGAAGGTAGAGGATTAGCCTTTTGAGCCATTGTGCAAACTTGGTTGTCCCCTTTTCACACTGGTGATTATAACGCCATTAGTTTGGCACTTTTCTCCTGACAGGCTACGGTCTGGATGCTCTTGATTCCTTACCTTTTTCTATGGTTTTTAAAAGGTTTTCTTGAAAAATTATTTATCTGAATGTCAGAGATAGAAGAAGTTTTCTTCCATCTACTGCTCACTGGATCACTCTCCAAATAACCACAATAGCCAGGTCTGGGCTAGGTCAAAGCCAAGAACCAGGAGACCCATATTGGTTTCCAAAATGAGTAGTACAAGTACTTGTAACATCCTCTGCTTATTTCCCAAGCTCCTTAGCAGGAAGCTGGATCAGAAACAGAGCAGCTGGGACTCAAGCTTACATGCTTATGGGATAACACTGTGACACTGGGATTTTTGGTAGTCAATTGACTGAAGAGTATATTGTTGTAGTGGAGATGTTCTGCTCCCCAGTTGAGATTATGTATTTTGGACTAGAGTACTAATAGTCATGGAGTATCTTGACCCCACATTATTTTAATGAGTTAAAACATTTGCATCTTTTAATTTTCAACCTTGCTGGAGGTCCTATTCAAGTCTACCAGAGTGTTTAAGGGCAGGTACATGTGAGCTTTGGGGACAGTGTGTAACTTTCAAGTTTATATGATAGGGGAAGCCTGGGGAAATGGCCTCTGATGCTTTAGCTGCCTGTTGTGTTTTGAGGGCCCCAGCTACTGAACATCCTTAAGGGGTCCTCCCCTACCAGTGGCTTGCATCCATTCTGGGCCCATGTGTATGATCCGAGAGGAGAACGAGGGGAGCAAATTGCAAAAGTAGGGTTTGGTGAGAGCCAGTGATTAAGCCAAAGTGTCATTTCAGCTCAGGACACTTGTTCGGGGAAATAGAAAGTCTTTATGACTTCTGACAAATCACTGCTTGGCCACAGCCAATTGAATTGAGACCCAGTTAGCCACTCAGGATCCGCCATGAAGGATCAGCTTTGCTCAGAGTATCCAGCTGATGGGGAATGCTTTGAAAAAGTCAAGAGCCCATGTGACATTGTCTTGAAGGTGTCTACGATTCAACTTGCCACAACACAAATCCTAGGTTCCCCCCTGGCTATCTAGGTGAACTGAGGCAAGCTCCTTAAATTCTGTGTATCTCTCTTTTCTCATCTAGAAAACAGACATAGTAGGACCTATTTCATAACGAGACTTTAGATTTTAAAAAATGAGAAAATATTGAAACACTGTTTAAATTGGATGTCTGTCATGCAGAAAGCACTGGCCTGTTAGCTGCCACTGCAGTTATGCATCTTCCTAGAAGTAGAGATGCATACATGTGTGTCTACCTACCTGGTAAAATACCTGTTACCTGGAGACCACAGCCAGGATCATCAGTGATGCCAAGGCCTACCCAAGGTTCAGCATGCCACAGGCATGTAGTAGTTGCTTATTGAATTGAATTGTGAAATGTGAGGGCTGCTGTTTGAGATGAAGCCACTCAGATGGTTTGTTAATAATAGCAGCATCCCCCCGCTCTAAAGTCTGTTATTCCTGTGAATGATTGAAGTTAGCAGCTCTCCCTCCTGCCATCTCTTATGTGCCCAATCTGTTCTGAACATCAGTGATACAAAAATCGTCTCATTGAATTTTCATTACAACTTGTGATGGGTAGCTTTTTAATTATATACATGGACAGTCGAACTCAGAGAGCTTAAGCAACTTATCCCAAACCATAGCTAGTAACAGAGAGAAAGCTCAGTGCCAGTTTCTTCCCTGTCAATAATGTTGTGAAACAAAGCATTCACTTCTATTTATGACCATGGAAATGGCTTTGGATCCATTGTGGATGTGCGGTTTACAAAGTCAAATAGCCCACAGTGCCTCATGGCTTTGCTACATTGAGCAACACCACTGGAGCAGAGCTCTTGCTAAGTGGAAGTCTCCCAGCCTTGTAATTTCTGGCTGACTTTATGGGGAAGGGTTCATTAGCTTCAGAGTCTGGCCATCAGAGTGTACCACATTCCCTCAGCTCTCTGTTTATAATAAAAAGAAGCTTGGATTATAAATAAACAGAATTTGTTGTATTCCTTTCATCATTTTTTGGGCATGCATGCTCATAACACGCATTAGCAAGCACGCACACAGACAAGGAGGTGCTGCTGTGTTCCCCAAGCAGTGGCTTCAACAGGCACTCTAAAGGTGGAATCTGTTTTTTATTTTGCAGGAAATGTGGAAGGGATGGTATTGGGAATGGCAGGGGGTCAGGAGGGGTATGCTTACCATGTCTTTTCCCTCCCAAATCCCTTCACTTACTGGGTGATTTAGGAATGAAAAAATGACCAGGGTAGTTGTTGTTCACAGTCTTAGCTCTGAGAATAAACACAAGTTGTACAGAGCAAGCAGCTCAGCCCTTGATGGAGAGGACAAGGAGTAACCTCCCAGAGCGGCCAGCTCTTGTCTTCTAGAGAGACCAAAGATGTTTTATTCCCAACTGCCCATGAATAACCTAAGAATTTGAAGAACACATACTGGATATTACAGTCTCCTTGTCTGCTTAGTGCCTTGATGCCTTGATTAACTCGCTTAATTAGTGCCAGAGAAGAGGAATACCATTACTTTTTGGAACAGATCATTTATCTCCATTTAGGCATAAACCCGTTAAGAGGAATGGATTGTGATTTTTATTTTTTAATGCACAATTTATAAGTAGATCCCTTCAATAGATTTATTACCTTTAAGTTAGGACACTAGAGAGGAGGAGGAGAAAACCCAACAAACAAGTGAATGTGTTTGTTCATTTGTTTTTACATGTCACTGACTTACTGACAGGGAAGCAAGACTGGGAAAGATATACTCAGGGGTTACACATCCCCCCTACCCCATGTCTACTGGAAGGTCAGTAGACAGCATGTCAATAATCAATTTCAGTGCAAGAATTCAGAAGCCAGTACCCCTTAGCTTCAAGTTTCAGCCCCCTCTCAAACAAGCACTGTGCCTGTGCCCTCCCCCCAGCAGAATACAGCTGGAGGGACCAGCACAGCCCAGCTGAGGTCTCTAAGCACATGGCCACATGTGGTCGTTGGCCTCTGAAGGTCCTTCCTCCCATTGGCAGCTCCACTGCTTTCCTGAGCTCTTTACCTTCCCCCTCACCCCTTCAGTATGACCCTGCTTCATGTTTCACTGAGAACATGAAGGGAAAATGTCCACCTGCTTACACTTGTACATCCATCTGTTGCCTCCCTCTGTGCCCCTGCTATACATCTTCCTTCCTGTCCATCACAGGGGTTCCTGTCTGGTTCCACCTCCTTTACATGACATGTCCCCCCGCCCCCAACTACTTCATAAATTTTGCTTCTTCAATCCCTTTCCCCCTCCATCTTCGCCTGGATCATCAGTTTTACAGCTGGCTTCAGGGAACTTTACAAATTCATGGAAATGCATATTATGAAAAAACGCCTCTGAAGTTCAAGTTCTGTACCATGACAAATTTATTTTTAATCCCATTTTCCACAAACGTTTTGAAGTAACGTCATATACCATAAAGTTTCCCACCTAGTTTAAAACAAAACTCTCTCCCATGACTTCTTGGCCCCATCGGGAGCCACCCCACCCCTCTGCCATCCTGCACAACACCCACAGCCCAGAATGCTGTGAGCTTATTGTTCTCACTTCCTCTTCTCTGTTCCCTCTGTAGCCCACTGTGATCCATGTCCATTGCAAAATGAAACAACAATGCATTGCCCAATTCAGTGGTCAGGTCTCAGTTTTCCCCATCTTCACCCTGTGAGCAGCATTTGATCACTCCTTCCTTTTTGTTTGAAATAAAAGCTTTATTGGAATATCATTTATGAAACACAAAATTCACCCTTTTGAAGTTAAAATTCAGTGGTTTTTTAGAATATTCATAGAGTTACATAACCACCATCACCAGGACACTTCATTACGCCAAAACAAAAAGCCATGCCTGCTTGTGGCTACTTCCCATCTCCCATGCTCTAGCTGCCACCAATCTACTTTTTTGCCTGGAATGGCCTGACAAGACCTTGCATGTAAATGGAATCATTTATGTCCCTGTTTTTCCTGCCTCCTTTTGCTTAGCATAATGATTTTAGGACTCCTCTGTTGCATTGTGGGTCAGTACCTCATTCCCTTTATATGAGTGAAAATCCCTTGTAATATGGATAGATCACATTTTGCTCATGTATACATCAGCTGATAGGCATTTGAAATGGTTGTATTTTAGTTACTCTTTAGTGATGCTGCTTTGCACATTCATGCCTGGATGTTTATGTGGGCATGGATTTGCACTGGGCAATGGGGTGACTAAATTTACTCCTTCCTTGTTGAAGCAATCCTTGATGTGCTCTAGCTATCTTAGTCCTCTTCT
This sequence comes from Ochotona princeps, assembly GCF_030435755.1. Lineage (NCBI taxonomy): Eukaryota > Metazoa > Chordata > Mammalia > Lagomorpha > Ochotonidae > Ochotona > Ochotona princeps. Next base: position 56,589,418 of record NC_080838.1, read on the forward strand.
GTTTTCAATCTGGTTTCACTTCACTTCCTAGATGTTTTGTTTCAATTGGTTGGTTTTCTTCAACACCATCTCTGCAGGGGTGACACCCACAGGTGTGTGCTTGTTCAACCCTCTTGACTCCAAGTCCAGTATCCCATCATCAATTTGACATCTTGGCTGGCCAACAAAGGTGCTTTCTGAGTTTATCATTTCCAAAGTCTGACTTCTCCTTTTCCCACTGAAATCTGTTCTGCCTACTATCTTTCTCTAACTCTTTATTGGAATTGCCATCATTTCAATGTTTGGGACAAATTTACAATCATCATTGACCTCACATCTCTTGTCTAAGGTCTTGACAACTCCTGTTGCCGCCACCTTTAGAGATTTACTGTCCCTTCTAATCATTTTGTTGGGCAAAGCTGTTTTTGTCTTCTATGTACCTACTCTCGTCCTCTCAGTCTTTTCTCAATACAGCAACGAGGATCCTTTTAATTGTTTATTGTTCAGTTTCATCTACTTGAAAGACAACAAAGAGGGATACAGAGAGAAAGAAATCAAGAAAGGGGGTTGGTATGATGGCTCAGTGGCTAAATCCTTGCCTTGCATGTAACGAAATCCCATATCGGCACCAGTGTGTGTCCCAGCAGCTCCACTTCCCATCCAGCTCCCTGGTTGTGGCCTGGGAAAGCAGTCGAGGACAGCCCAAAGCCTTGGGACCCTGCATCCACATGAGAGACCCAGAGGAAGCTCCTGGCTCCTGACTTCACATCAGCTCAGCTCAGGCCATTTTGGCCATTTGGAGAGTGACTCAGCAGATGGAAGATTTTTGTCTCTCTCTCTTTCTGTAAAACTGCCTTTCCGATAAAAATAATAAATCTTTTAAAAAATGCTAAAGGGACACGGGAAGGATCTTCCATCTATAGTTCACTCCAGTGCCTACAACAGCAGAGCTGGGCCAGGCTGAAGTCAGTAACCAGCAGTTTCACCTGTATCTACTATGTGCGTGACCAGGACACAAACATTTGTATCAGCATCTGCCACTTTCTAAGACATATTGGCAGGAAACTGGATTGGAAGTGCTTAGTGGCTGGGACTTGAACCACACTCCAATGTGAGGCATCAACAGCCCAAACAGCATCTTAACCCCTTGTGCCACAATGCCTGCCTTGCACGGATCCCTTTGCAGTGAAAGTCAAGCGTGTGTGTTTGACACAGCAGTTAAAATGCCACTCCCACATATACTAAATTCAAGTGCTGGTGTACCTGGGTTCAAGTCTTGACTTCACTGCTGATTCCAGCTTTCTGGCAATGTGTGTCCTGCAGGAAGATGATGATGACTTGGGCCCCTGCCACCCATGTAGGAGACCTAGAGGGAGTTCCCAAACTCTTGACTTTTGCCTAACCCACCTCCAACTGTCATGAACCTTTGGGAAGTAAACTACGGATGGAAGATCTCTCTCTTTTTCCCTGCCCCACCTCCCTCCCTCCCTCACTTCCACTCCTCTCTCTCTCATTCTCACTCTGGCTCTCTACCTTTCAAATAACTAAAACATATTTTAAAAAATACATTTCTAATGAAAATGAGAGACCATGTCACTTCTGTGTGCAGCATCCAGCAGAACTTTCCATTTTCTTCACTCTCTGAGACACATGCAGGCTGGCCTGCTGCAGCAGTTACCAGCAGCTATGCTGATGCACTTCTGCCGTCACTCTCCTCACTCATCCGGCTTTACAGCCACAGTGAGCCCCCGCTACCCAGCACCTTCACTCCTCACACACTCTCCTTAGGCCTCCGGGGCCTACCCTTCTCCATCCTGAATGCTTCTCTCTTTCTCTAGGCATCCCTCTGAGGCTCTCCTCTATGTTTCCTAAGTCTGCAGTCAGCACTGTGAGGGACCTCCCACGGTATAGCACCCCTTGCATCCTTGGTCAGAAGAGGCCAGATTTTCAGCCGTGTTCCCAGGTGTTGAAGCAGAAGACCTCCCTCAGGCAGCACTGTGATTAGATGGTGAGCCATGAACGTAAGTAGTTGTGTTTTCCTTTAGAGATAGGACCTGCCATGCTGTGGCCTTCCCTCTGTCTGGCCATGTTGGCAACAGCAAGCCAAAGTTCCTGCCCTCCTGGAATGTAGAGTTTTCAAAAAAGACAACAAATCAATAAACTTAAGTAACTGTAGAGTGAGTCTGATATACTAAGAGCACTGGAGATAAAGCCAGGCCAGGCAAACGGGAGTAGGACACAAGACAGGATGTCAGAGAAGCCATTGCTGATTACATGGAATGTGGACAGAGCCTTGCACTGATTTTCGTTAGTTTTCCTCACATGTAACCTAAAACCCCAAACAATATTGGCTTTCTGGAGCAAGGGAGAAATTTGCTCCTCACAAATCAAATCTTACCTGCCAAACCTTAGCTGCTAATGGGCTGAGAACTGCACGGTGATCCTCATGGCTCCTGATGGTGCCGTTTTGCCAACCAGCCATCCACTTTCCCATGGACCAGGGAAAGCCTCCTTTAACTACAAGGGATCATTCAGATGGCCCTGGATTTTACAGTTTGCCGTTTCACTTCTCACCTGTGCTTTGTTCAAGAAGATGTTATTTCAGTTCTATGGACCTCTGGACTTCATTTCTGTAGCTGACATTGAGGTAAACCCACACTTCATCTTTAAAATGGAGAGTTTCCAACGTCATTAGGTTCTTAATTTTCTTCTCGTGTTTTCTTGAGTAAATAGGAAACTTCTATGGTCAGCTGTAATCAAATAATTCAGTTATTTCATGTTGAACTTGCTTTCTCAAAAAGATGTATTTACATGAAGGCAAAGTGACAGAGAAGGAAGGAGAATGACAGGGAGCTGCAGAGAGAAGGAGAGAGGGTGAAAAGAAAGGGAGGGAACATGACAGAGAAGGAAGACAGGGAGCGGGAGGTGCTGCCTTTGACATGCATTTGCTGGAACCGGAGCTCTGATGTGGGATACTGAAGTCATAAGCTGCAGCCTAACTTGGCTTCATGCCAGAGATGGTATTTGTCTTGGCTTTTTGTCTTAGCACTTATTTTCAGAACTTGAAAGAATAATTATTTACTTCTAGACAAATTTTAAATCTTGGACTCAATAAGACACATTCTTTTTTTTTTCTTTTTTTTTGATTTTTTTTTAATGTTTCTTTTTATTTTTTTTAATTATATTATTGACAATCTTTACATAGTTAATTACGGTAAAAAACATTCAGGGGCTATAGGGAAGTGGGTAAGACTATTATGTCCATATTGTTTCCTTCTTGTATTTGAGGTAAAGGGGGATATTGAGGGAGAAGCCCCACCCAGTTTCCCACCCTCCCCAAGTCCCGGATGTGGGGCATGCTCTGAGATCCTTGCACAAGTGGTTTTAATAGTTCACCAGTTATGAATCGCTGCCGTTTTCGCCACTCCCAGCTCGGTGAGGTCGTTGAAGAATCCACTGATTGATAGAGTCTTCATTTGCCCAGTATTTCGCTGCCAACATATAGCTGAGGTGGTTGATTGACTTGTTCTTTCTTCTGTCTTGTCTTGGCTAGGGTTCTGAGTCCAGCATTTTGACTGGGGAGATCCCCACAGAAACTTTGAGGTATTCCCAGACCAGATTCTTGTATGTTCTAGCAAGCACAGGGCCTGGCACAGTCCATCTCCACGATCAGCTGGTGGTAGCAATTGCTGGGTTGGTTCTGGTTTCAGTCCCGACTTGCACTGGAACCAATGGGTGTTGCAGTCCACCGTGGTTTTGCCCATCACGTACTTGGCCCTCACATCAACCAGTCGGAGCTGCAGCCTAGTCGGAGTGACCCACAATAACCCCCACCAGGCCCACCCCCTACCCTGGTTTGCCAGTATGTGTAGCAGACTAGTCCAGTCTGTCCCACATCCCCTTTGGCTCTCGTACTTGTCAATGGGTATTAAAGCTTAGTTCATCTAACCAGCTCAACTATCCAGCCCTCACGGATGTTGTTGAGTGCCTCTCCTTCTAGCCACCCCAGCCCCCATCCTAGTTTTCATGCCCTCCCGCGGGAGTAGTAACCCAAGAGGGGGGAACCCACTATTTCCCTCCCGGGTCTCTCTCAATGCCGGTTTATGCACTCTTCTGGTGGTTCTGTGGTTTGACTTGACAGAATTAGCCCCCAGTGCCAGCTTTTGCCAGCTGATGCTGTGGCTAAGCCCAAACAACCCTCACCTACTCTAATTTATGTTTGCACCAGTAGGAATAATCAGCCCAGCCTGGCTTTTCCCTGATCTAGTCCACAGGAGGCACACAGGTGTTATAGCCCTGCTTAGTCTGGTCTGTCCCCATCCCAGCCCACGCTCTCCAGTGGGAGTAGCTGTCTGGCGAGGGGACCAGCCCCTTAATCCCCCTGCCAGCTCTGCCCCCTCCCTTCCTGATTCTCACGCGTGCTGGTTGGGTGCTGTGGTCACATCCAGTACAGGCAACCTCACCCTGGCATTCCATATTGTGCACTGGGTTTTGTCGCGACCAAAACTGGCTCGACCCACACTCTGTTCTGGTGTCCGGATTTGCCAGTGGATGGGTGACATGTACTGATTCAGCCTGGTCTGCCCCCGACCCACGCCAAATGTATGCCAGTGGGAAACTTTCCATGGCCAATAAGACACATTCTTTTTGGCGGGTGTTGGGGAGAGTGGTTTTTTGTTTTGTTTTACTTCGCCTTCCCAGGCTCTGTGTGATATATTGCCTCAAGCCTGCACAGAATGGTGGGAGGTGAATTTGGGCATGTGTGCTTCTTAAACCTTATGAAGATGTGCTGAGGAGAGATGTGCTGAGGTGTGCCTCCCAGTCCTGGGCTGCTTGGTGAATATTCCACACTGCATCGGTAGTGTCCCCTTGGGACATTTACTACTAACACTTTGTTTCAAGACCCCCTTATCCCGTGTTATCCCATCCTCCATGTGGGCAAGGACTTGTAGCCAGGGAAATTCACTGAGGCTTAGATGATCAACTTAGCAATAAATGATGAAGGCTTTTGATAAAAAGATAAAAGGAATTTACCACTTTTATCTAAATTCCTAACCCACCCAGGTGAAACTGTTACATTTCACCTGGAATTTTTCATGATACAAAAATGCCTTGGTGCTGAAGCAGTAAGGGTGAGAAATAGCAGATGGAACTGTGGTCCCTCCCCAATGCTGTGTGCAGCTTTGCCTGTAAGCGGCTTCTAAAAGGTGTAGTGCCCAGTCCTAGTCACGTGGCCAGCTCTATCGCATGCTCTCTCTGCAGAATAACAGGAGTTTTCTGATACTTGCGCCTTCATTAGCAATTCCCATGCTCTGCAACCTCAGACACTTCCATTGTTGTACCAGAGCTGTGGCTTTTTAAAGGTGGATAGATTTCAAAACTGAACGTCAGTGAGATTCCTAAGGTTAGTGTTTGCACAACAGAATTAATGTCCTTTCTGGTATGCAGCTCAGTGTTTCTAGGAGGAATGCAGATTATTATCCTTGAGTTTGTTCAGTGATTCATCCGTTCATTCTGCAGATACTGAATGATCACTCCCTGTTTGCTAGATGCCACACTGGGAGGCAGGGCCCAGGCAGGTGACAAGGCAGCCAGAACTTTCTCACCACCTATTTGCAGAGATGAGAGTAGGTATTGCAGATGTGGTATAGCCACCAGAGCGCTAAGGGGTCTGTCCTTGGCTTGGACCACACTGTGAACCTGCTGTTGATCTGGACTCTGTTTCAACATGAGCTGCTTTTCAGTTGGAAGATCAAATTTCTGTCTTCTCAACATGTAGTTTTTTTTTTTTTTACAAACTAGATTAAATTGATTGTATGCCGAAGTGTAGGTTTACCCTAGAACTTACAGCATGATGAGATTTTAATTAGTTAGAACTTTAACATTGACCCATTTTTTCTACAACCAAAAGAAAAAAAGAGGCATGTGCAAGAAGCCACCTCCCCCCCACCAAAATATTCCCTAAAGCACATTAATAATTTTCTCAGAAAAAGACCTGGAGTGTTAATTAGCTAACACTGGGACTAGCACACAATGGACTCATCAACTCGTCTGGGAGGAGAGTTGCAACATTTCCATAAATAAGTCTCAGTTTTAAAAAAGCAAATGAAATAGAAATGAACAAAAACTCAAGGCTGTTTTTGAAATTAGGAGATTTTCCTTTTTGATTTTAAAGCAAGAATATTTATAATTCAGAACTCATAATCTCTTTTCAGGTACTTTTGATACTTCACATTGCTTCTTTTGAACATAATTAATGAGCCAGAAGGAGAGGCAGGAGGCTCTGGGGCCTCTTTCTAATTTATTTATTTTTTTGGAAAGGTAGATTTACAGAGAGGAACGGAGACAGAAAGATCTTGCATCCACTGGTTTACTCCCCAAGTGGTTGCAACAGCTGGAGCTGAGCCAATCCAAGGCCAGGAGCCAGGAGCTTCTTCCAGGTCTCCCACACGGGTGCAGAGTTCCAAGGGTTTGGGTTGTCTTTGGCTGCCCTCCTAGGCCACAAGCAGGAACTGGAGCAGCTGGGACATGAACTGGCACCCATATGGGATCCCAGCGCTTGCAAGGGGAGAATTAGCCAGTTGAGCCATTATGCCAGGCCCAAGAGGCTCTGTCTCTTCCAGGCCTATGATGAGTAGAGGAGCAACAAGGTCAGGGACACATTAGTAGATCAGAGTAAATCAGTGCCTTATTTCATGGAAATGTTTACTGTGCTTCTGTGACCCTTGTTGAGCATTTGAAGATGCAGTCATCATAAAACAGAATGTTGCATGGCAGAATTGTTTTTTGACTTTTGGCATGAACTCATTTGAGCCCTAAGTAAAGTAGTGATGGGGGTGTTTTTTGACTCAGTGGGTGAGACACAACTTAGAATGCCCACATCCTATATTGGAATGCCAGGGATGAGTGCCAGTTCTGTTTCTGGTTTCAACTTCCTGCTGAGGCAGCCAGTAATGACTCAAGCAGTGAAGCCGCTGCCACCCACCTGGGGAGTTCCTGCACCTGCCTTGGCCTGGTCCAGCTACCACTGGTAGGTGCATTTGGGGAGTGAACCAACAGATGAACTTGTCTCTTTCTCTGTGTCTTTCTCTCTCTCTCTTTCTCTCTTTTCTCTCTCTCCCCCACTTTGTCTTTGAAATAAAATGAGAATAAATAAAAATTTATGCAAATATGATGGTGCCACTTGCTTTATTGGAGCTATATATCTGGCTCCTCAGACTAGCATGTTGTTTGCTGAGCTTATATTGCATATCATAACTGAAGTATTTCCAAGTCTCATTAAAAACTTTATAGATATTTTAATGTCTGACTAACCATTTGTCATATGAAGGTGCCACACTTTACCCATTATAGTGATTTTCTTATTTAGAATGCTTACATTTTTGTTCTGTCAACTTGATGAGCACATGTCTCCCAAGGTGACATTCCTAGAATGGTTCAGCAGGTACCAAAGACATTAATGTAAAGCAGAGAATGTTCAATGGGTTGGCATTGTAAGGGCAGCATGACTTTCATGTAAAAATGTTGTTGCTCCTGTTAGTAATTACACTGAACATGAAGGTGAATGTGCAGAGTCGTGGTTAAACACAGGTGCTGACCCTTATCTGGGTTCTAACTACAGCTTTGCCTTTTATTCAGTGGACAAGTAATTCCAACTTTTCATGTCCTTGCTTCCTTTTCATATTTTGTGGTAATAGAAATTATTACTGGCCTCCGTCCTCTGTTGTGGTACCAGGTGTACTCTGCAGGTTCCAATGGACTGCCATATCCTCCTTGTGCACCTGGATATGCTGTCCACTGCTCTGTCTAAGCCTCTGAAGAAGCTCAGCTTTGACACTTACACTCCAAGGCAGACCATGGAAACTGCACTTCTCTTTTTGATTGGGGTTCTGAGTTCAGTGGTTTCATTGGAGAGATCCCCAAAGAAATTGTCTGAGGTGATCCCATACCAGATTCTTGTGTGTGCTTGTCAGTACAGGGCCTGGCACAGTCTGTCAGCCCAATCAGCTGGTGGTTGCAATTGCTGGGTCAATCAACTAACCCAGCCATGTGCTGGCAGTGAAAATCTTGGCAAATGAAGACTCTAAGATGGACTGTGTCAATCACTGGATTCTGCAGTGATTTCATCGTGCTGGGAATGGCAAGATTGGCAATAATTATTAACTGTTGAATTATCAAAACCACTTGACCAGGACCCTCAGAGCAGAACCCTCAGAGCATCCCCCAATTAACTATGTAAAGATTGTCAAAAATAAAGAAAAAAAAGAAATTATTACTGGACCTGGCACAATGGCTCAATTGGCTAGTCTTCCCCTTCAACCACTGGGATGCCATTTGGGTACTGGTTCAAATCACAACTGATCCACTTTCAATTCAGTTCCCTGTGCATGACCTGGGAAAGCAGCAGAGGATGGACCAAAGCATTAGGGACCTGCACCCGCTTGGGAGAACTGGAAGAAGTTCCTGGCTCCTGGCTTTGGATCAGCTTAGCTGCATCTGTTGTGCCCATTTGGGGAGTTAACTAGCATAAGAAAGATCTTTGTCTCCGTTTCTGTCTGTAAATCTGCCTTTCAAGTAAAAATAAATTAATCTTAAAAAATAAAGAAACTAAGAAAGGAGGGAGGAAGGGAAGAGATCTTGCCACTTGAGTTGTGCTGAGATTTGCATGGATGCGTCAGTGGAGACTTCTCCGAGCCAGGCTTGAACCGAGAGCATATGCTCGCTGAATGTCTGCAACACTAACAGCATCCTGCTGGCTGGTGTCTAATCACATGTCAGAGAACATTGCTTTGTTTCTCTTCTTGTGACATCATAGATACCAAAGTATCTCAAATTGCTACAGTGAAAGTCACGCCACACCCACAAGTACACACTTGGAATGTCCTCCCTGTAAGATTCCTGGGATCCTTTGTTTCTAGCTCTATACATCAATCACACCGTGTGTCCCGGTCCTTATCTCAAATAGGCAATTCATAGGAGTCAAGTCTTTCTTTTTTTTTTCTTTTTTTGTGTTAATTTTTTTCTTTCTTGTAATTGTATTTTTGACAATCTTTACATAGTTAATTAGGGTAAAAAGGTTCAAGGGCTATAGCAAAGTGGGTAAGACTATTATTTCCAGATTGTTTCCTTCATGTTTAAAGGGGGATATTGAGGGGAGTCAAGTCTTTCATAGATGATTTAGGGATATATGATTTTAATTTTCAAGTATAACATTTAATAGAAGACTAAATAAATGGAGAAATGACTAAAATGAGGAGGCAAAGCATCCTGTGAGCTGGTGGATGCCCCAACTCCAGCAGAAAGAGAATGTTGGCCTCTGTTACCACCGCCTTGGCTGTCCTGCTGCTGTCACGTGTGAGGGGAGTGACAGGTGCACCTCCCTGGGCCTGTTCTCTGTTTATTATGGTAAGGCTTTGACCCATCTGAGCTTGGCTGAACTTCATGAAACCATGGAGATTCTTAACCGGACAAGGACCGTCTAAATGACCTACAGGGCCCACTCCTGCTGGACTCATAGCTGGTTATGGGCCGTCATGTCTTGACAAGTCCATGAAAGCAGAAGAAAAGCATATAAAGGGAGATGTTGCCTCATGCAGGTTTCTTCCTGGTGTTCCTCTAGCAGGCCTGCTCAGCTTCAGCCCTGCTAGTGTGGTGAATAAGACCACTAAGCTTGAGCACTGTGGCAGCTGGGTCTCTGCCTACAAGAACCTAATGGCACATGCCCTCACCCCCATCATGACAACCAAAACCAAAAGTGTCTGCAGACAGAATGGCCCCTGGAAGGGACCCATTGCTTCTGAGGCCATAGTGTAGTACCACGCCCACTTGTTTGCCTTACCTTGTCTATTACCATGTTCCTCTTAGGCAATCTCTAAGACAGAAATCGCCAATGCTGAGCCAGGATGGATACCCACACCAAACTATACAGACAGTTAGAAAAAAAAAACAGATTTGTTTATTTGAAAGGGGGAGTTACAAAGAGAAATACAAAGATATTGCATCCATGGGCTCACTCCCAAATGGGGAGAAAGAGGTAGGTGTAAGCTAAGCCAAAGTCAGGAGCCGGAGCTTCATCTCTGTCTCCCACGTGGGAAGCAGGAACGCAAGGACTTGGGCCATTTTCTGCTGCTTTCCCAGGTGCATTAGTAGGAAGCTGGGCTGGCAGTGTAACAATGGGGATTTGAGCCATACACACATGAGAAGCTAGCATTTGAGCAGCAGCTCAACCCACTGTGCCATACCACTAGCTCCTATAGAGACTGTTAAATGGACACCGAGAGAAAAATGAAATTGTCCTTTCCATCTACATGGTAAGGCTGAAAGTAGTAAAATGTCATGTTGGGTCTAATTATGTATTTGTTGAAAACATAATTCCTGCTGAATTAAAGGAAGTAATCTCTGCTTTTTTTCCTTAAAGCTAATCAATTTGAACTAAAATTAATTGTATCACATGAACAGCAGGTTTTGAACTTTTATGTTATTTTCATTTTTCCTCTAGCTGTTGTATCTGTAGTGAAAAATACAGTCCTCAAGACAGATCTTCAAGAAGATACCATTAGTCATTCTTAAACTGGCACATTCCCTCAGAAACATGCCTACAGTAATTCACAGTTCTAGTAGTCTCTGTAACTGAGTTACATTTTTTTCTTAATAATTTTCCTTTTTCATAAACTGGTGCTGTGTTCACATTCTGTGCAGAAACAGATCCTTGCGTTGCTTTGGTATACAGATGTTGGATTTATATTTGACAGTTGATGGCTAATGGTAATAATGTCTGTGTTGTCTTTACAGAAACTACATCAGCACCGAATACACTTAGACAAAGTGGCAGAATGGAATAAGCTGCATATTCCCTTTGGATATTATTTTAGATTATTTTACCTTTATGAGCATTGGTGAATGAAAATTTAGAACCCCTAAATTATTAGGGAACCAAACATGTTGTCTCTTTTAAGACCATGAAATACTTGCCAAAATCTGTTTTTTAAAACTGACAGAGAATTAAGTCTAAATGTGATACTATAAATTAATTTGAATCCTATTGCTGTTTGGTTCTGTCATTAATATTTCATGTTTATGCTTATGAGAAGCAATTAGATGTAAAACAAGTCCCTTTGTGAAAGATATAATAGCATTTATTTATTTGTCCTCATTGATTTATTTGTCCTCATATTATTCTGCTGTTCTTTAAAATATTTTTTAAAAGTAATCGACATTTTTTAAAAGAATTATTTATTTGAAAGGCACAATTAAAGAAGGAGAGAGAGAACTCCTCCATTCACTGGTTCACTTTCCAGTTGGCTGAAGTGACCAACACTGGCCCCAGGGCAAAGCCAGAAGCCATGATCTTTATCTGGATTTCCCATGTGGGTGACAAGGGCCCAAGGACTTGGGTCAACTTTGGCTGCTTTTCCAGGTACCTTAACAGGAGCTGGATTGAGTGGAGCAGCCAGGACTCAAATTCACACATATATAGGATGCTGATGTCTTAGGCAGCAACTTTACCTGCTTTAGTCATACTACTGACTCTATTTTGTTACTCTTGAATCATCACTAAGAGAGTAGATCTCAAATATTTGTGCCACACAAGAGAAATAAGTTTATGAGGTAATTAATGCATTTGTTCATTAACTCTATGTAGCCATTCTACTATAGATATATACAGTTCATGGCAGAATTGAATTAAAATTGATTTAGGCACCAAAAACCTGAAGGCTATACATAGCTTTTTCATGTGCTAATTTTGCAAACCTTGTAGGCATAAATTTCAGAAAAAAAATTTTTCACTACAAGTAAACTTTTAGTTCCATTTTCTCTAAACTTTTTCAAATACCCTCATATTTTAAAACAAGGTGATATGCATAAGTATGTGCAGTTTTCATTTATCAACACAAAAAGTACCTTGGCAAATACATTCATGGAATATAGACATATTTTTGTAAGTTTGTAAATTTTCAAATTTAGAAACCATTTTCCTCTTTCGATTTTCTTGGTATTAACAAATGTTTCACAGAGAAATAACCATCAACAGTTAATTAACAACCACCAGATTTGGGCAAATTTGACAATAAAGTCAAAAGCTGACTATTTTCAGTGTTCACTTTGTTTCAAGGCAAATCTGACTTCTCCAAGTTATATTCCCATATTTTTGTGTGCTATTTTTATGTTAATTTTAAACTGTTGTAAGTTACACATTTATGTATACGTTATATAATCCTCATAGTGGCATGAATGTATTGAATGTTTCTGATCATCCTCACGTTGCATTTTCCCTTTTTGTGTTATCCCAACCTGTTAGACAGTCAGTACATTGGGAATAGTCATGGTGAAAAGTATTTATAATCAGATACCAAACTTTACTAGATTTTACGGTCAAAATGAAGATGCATTGAGTGGAAGGTTCTAAGGTTGATGGAGATGTGATTGAGGCCATGTGTATCAGATGCCAGGGAAGCGGGGATAGTCTGCAGTGCTAAGTAACACAGGGGGCAGTCTGCAGTGCTGTGTAACAGGAACACAGAGTTGGGAAAGATTGCTGGGTCTGAGGTTTGTTAGAAAATTTCCATGCACCATGCACTCAGTGTCAGCCTGAAAGGACAGTGGGATTGGCTTTGGTATTAGACAGCTGGTGGGTGGCCAGGAATAAACAGGTGACGTTCCTGGGGGAAGTCCTAGAGACAAGAAACAGCTTGCAGGGCAGCAAATACATTAAGCTTTTGTCTTTAGTTCTACTACATCATGTTTTGCATACTCTTTTAGGAAAAGGTTATTGGTTGTAGTCATAATCTTTATGACCTAAAATAGGAAGGCGGCAGGACTTCGAAGTCCTGAGAAGTACTTTCTGAGAAGTCCCAAGTATTTGATAGTTAGGGAGAGGGGGATATGTACTGCCTTTGCATCCAGAGATGTAAGAAAACTGAAAAGTGGCCAGTATTGTAGCATAACAAATTGAGTCTCTTCCTGAAGTGCTGGCATCCTATGTGGGCACCTGTTCAAGTCCCAGCTACTCCGCTGACAACCCAGCACCCGTCAGCTAATGGCCTGGGAAAGCAGCAGAGGATGGCCCAGGGGCTCAGGTCCCTGTACCCATGTGGAAGATCCAGAGGAAGCTCCAACTCCTGCTTTCAGCCTGACCTTGCTCCAGCCACTGTGACCATCGGGAAGAAAATCAGCAGTGGAAGATTCTGTCTGTCTGTAACTCTGCCTTTTAAATAAATAAAACTACATTTTTTAAAAAATTGAAAGGTTCTGGTTTTCCTACTTCTTAACCAAAAATGTATTAGGCTGAACTTGCCTTGCAAGAGGATCAGAATAGAAACCTTTGGCACACTTGCTGGTGCTGGATGTTTCTCATCACGTTTTTGACACAAACACTGTTCATTTCAGTGACTTGCAGACTTTCTTTGCCTCTTGCCTCTTTCCAGCTGTGCTCTTCGCTCTGCTCACCAGTTCAGTTATACTTCTATTGTCTTTTCTTATATATAGTGATGGTTCCAAGAAGAGGTCAGAGTGCTTGCAAGGGATCTGGGTCATTGATGGTGTGAAATTTCCCCATTAGGCTTGGGGGCAATGTTACAGCCTAGAGAATAAAGTCACCACCTAAGATGTCGTCATCTAATGTGGGCGCTGGCTGTTCCATTTCCAGTCCAACTTCCCTGCAAATGCACCTGGGAAAAAATTTGGGGGTGTGGGAAGAATGGCACAAGTACTTGGGCTCCTACACCCGTGTGGGAGACTCCTGGCTTCAGTCTGGCCCAGGCCTGGTTGTTACAGCCATGCGGGGGGTAAACCTGCAGCTGGAAATCTTTTCTTTCTTCTCTGCAACTCTGACTTTCCAACAGAAAAAAATAAGTTAAGAAAATAAAAATAAAATAGCCTATTTCTCTGTGTGCTCTTCTCTAACTCTTTGTTCTTCAATTGTCTTATCCAGATCCCCAAGTCCAGGAGCGAGGGATCCATACTGGGCCACAGACTGCCACAAGCGGAGCCCTCAGACAGCGTTCCTCACGTCAGCCTGTGGCTGAGCCGCAGGAAACCCAGCTTGGAAGCCATGTACTCCACAGAGGATGCCTGCAATGCCAAGTGGCTGCCCAGGTTGGTTTGTTTCCTTTATCTACATGATACATATTGCATTAACCACTCTGATGTTAGAGGCCTACATGTTTCGCTTTGTGTGCGTGCATCTGCCCCCGGAGCCAAGATACAGATAAGCAAAAGCATGTAAAAACTCAATTTTTTTTTAGAGCTTTCTGAGTCAGATTTCCTGTCACAAAACAAAAATCAGTGTTTTGTTTCTGGGTAGAAGAAAAGTTGTTTCACTAACAGGATTGAGCTGGGCTCATAGTTAAAGGTGAAAACCAGATGGGGACTCCCTAGAAAATTAAAAATAGAGCTCGCTTATGAGCCAGCAATCCCACTTCTGGGAACATATCCTGCCTTCCCATGTCAAAGTTACCCCATTCACAGTAGCAAAGATATAAAATCATCCTAGATGTCCTTCAGCTGATGACTGGCTGAAGATAATGCTGTTTATATACGTGATGGAGTGGTACTCAGCCATGAAAAGAAGAAATCCTGTCATTTCCAGCAAGATAGATGGAACTAAAGATTATTGTGTTAAGTAAGATAAGCCAAGCATAAAAATACAAATATCATGTTTCCTCTGACTCATGAATGTATATGCTGTAAAGCGTCTGAAGTTTATGTGAATGGCGTATTATATGATATATGGTCAGAAAATGCTGCTCCATTGTACATGATAACAGACCCTTCTTTCTCCACTCTGTGATCATTGTCAGGAATCATACTAGTTCATATGCATAGTCTTTGATATCTACCTATACAGTAAATTTATTTTTGGAAACTTTTTATAGTAAAAGCTTCAGTGGAAAACAGAGGGGCAACTTGAAGTGTCCGTCAGAACTGTAACAGGTACCAACTTTGACAGACTCCTTTTGACCGCTGCTTTGTAAGCATTGGGTTACACACTATACCCGGCAGCAACCTTCTCCAGTATACTACATATAAAAGGTACACCTTTCACAAGTCAAGTGGCATCTGAATCTTATTTATTCCTAGCATTAAGACTTTCTCTTTGAAACATTTTTTTTCTTTTATCAAACTGGTTCTTAGAACCAGTTGTCAGATAAAAAATAACCTATTACAAGTACTGCAGAACTCCACAAATGTAAAGATATTGAAGATATTAAAGAGATCATAATAATTAAGGAGTACTTTGGATTACCTTGAAGGAGAAGTTGAGGGGCTAGTGTTGTGCCATTCTGGCATTGTGGGTTAAGCTATTGTCTATAATGCCAACATTCCAAATGCACACCAGTTCAGATCTGAGATGCTCCACTTCTAGTCCAGCTCCCTGTAAATGGCCTGAGAAAAGCGGCAGAAGATAGCCCAAGTACCTGGGCTCCTGCATCTGTGTTGGAGATCCTTTGAAGCTCCTAGCTCCTGACTTTGGCCTGGCCTAGCTCTAGCCATTGTAGTTCTTTGGGGAATGAGCTAAGGGATTTCAGATCTTTCTTTCTATAATTTTATCTTTCAAATAAATAATTTTTTATTTTTAAAAAGTAGATCTGGGTAGAATTTTTGCTGGACCTTGAAAGACAAAGGTAATTTTAATAGGAAGAGAAAGAAGATGCTATTGTAAACAGGCCTAGTTAGAAAACATGATGGACATTTTTAAAATGATAAACCAGAATTCACTGGCAATGAGGCTGGAGAAGTAGCACGGTGCCAGGTCATCATGGGCCCTGAATGCCAGGCAGTATTTTCGCCTTTTGTTTTTCATTCGTTGAACAAACACTGGCAGTTACACTCTGATTCCAGGATTCCAGAATTACAGAAAGAAGAGGACATACAGAGAGATCTTTCATCCATTGCTTCTTTCCCCAAGTCTCCACCAGCCAGTTTGGCCAGGACAAAGCACCTGGTCCATTCTCCACTGCTTTCCCAGGTTCATTATCATTAACAAGGAGCTGGATGGGAAGTGGAGCAGCCAGATCTTGAGCCAGCACCCATATGGGATGCTGTTGTCACACGACAGAGGTTTAATGTGCTATGCCTTGATGTTGGCTCCATCCATGGGCCAAGAGATGCTGAGAGAGCAAAATAATGAGCCTCCATGGTTTTGAACTTGGCATTGTAATGAGCAAGGCTATAGAGGCACATTTGAAAACAGCCTGTGAGGCAGATGGTTGCAGGACGTTAAGAAAGTGCAATAGGCTATTGTGATGAATGGAGTGATCTGAGGGCCCCCTTCACTGGAGCAGCTGGGGGAGGCAGGGCCCAGACTGAGGAGGAGGAAAGAGTCTGAAAATCAAGACAACGCAAAGATGTGGGGCAGGAGAAGCTCAGCTTCACTTTTCAGGTGTAGGAAGCCACCACAGACATGGGCGGGGTGGACAGGCTGGTGGGTACCTTCTATCAGCACGTAGGATAAGCAGGAGGAGGGGGGATTTGAGGTGGTCACGGGGTTGGGTGCACCAGCAGAACTCTTTCAGATTGAAACCTGTAGCCTTCCCTGTAGACATGCCTGTGTTACCCTAGGAGAGACTGAAGAAAAGTAAAATAAAGCTTGGGTATTTACAGACAGACATCCTAAGTGCAAGTTGTGTGCCAGGCACTGTGAAATGGTACAGTGGTAAAACCATAGATAAGAATTAGGATCTGCTCTAAAGATACGTAAAATACACATCCCAGGGTGCCATGAGAACAGGGGTAGGGCAGAGAAGGTCAGAGAAGGTTCAAAAGAAATACTTTCAAACTAAGGCTAGCAAGTTAAATAGAAGTTTACAGGGCATGAAGGAGAGGAAAGATGGAAGAAAAAACTCCCATGTGAGCACAGCTTGGAAAAGGAGGTCTGGAGTTTTGAACATGGCATGAGGGAGCAGTCAGGGAAAGTTAGGCGGCCAAATGCAGTCATCAAATCATGGAAACTGTGTCCTGTGTTAAGGAGATTGACTGAACATGGGCCTGGTGCGATAGTTCGTGGCTAAAATCCTTGCTGTACATGCACCAGTATCCTATATGGGATTCAAACTCATGCCCTCTGACATGGAATACAAGTGTCTGAACTGCCTTGCTAAGTGGCCCTCCTAGCTTTTTAAAGTCATCTGATTTTAAAACTGGGACGAAAAAACAGCTAGGTGACAAGAGCTAGCATAAATAGTTATCTTCCAAGTTATAGGAATTACATCAAAAATGCGTCACAGATATAAAAACTTATGATCAAGGTGTAAGTCACTTTTATTGAACCAATCAGACAATGGAAAAAAGTGACCTGCTTCTACAAGTAACAAATAAAAAGCTTTCTATTTAGAGAATACATTTGTGTTTTTGAGATGCAAATCCAGAAGTGAGATTGTGGAGGGAATACCCATTTGACCATTGCTGTAGTTGTTGCTCCTCTGATCAACATGGTGCAGTCAAAACAATACATGTTTGTAGCTTTCCTACATGCTTCCCGTGTTTTTACAACACAACCTGCTAACCCAAAGGGTTCACCTAGGACCACAGCAGCCAGGTTAAGATCTGCCTCCCACCATGACCCCAAACCTTGTTCAAATTTCTGTTTCTACCTATGAATCTATAATATACAAAAAAAGTTTCACTTATTATTTTTGTGCTTGCTTCCTTGTAGGGTGAATTATGAGACAAATTACCAAAAATAATTGTCAAAAGTAAAATAAGATTAAATAAAAAATTTCTTGTATTTGAAAGGCAGAGTGACAGATGAGAGAGAGAGAGAGAGAGAATCTTCCATTCAGCCGGCCACAGAAGCCAGGGCTGGGCCAGGCCAAATCTGGGAGACTGTAACTCCATCAGAGTCTCCTACATGGGTGGTACAGGCAGAAATACTTGGGCCATTTTTCACTGCTTTTTCAGGCACGTTAGTGGGGAACTGAACTGGACGCAGAATGGGGGTTGGGGAGGAGACTAGAATTGGCATTCCTGCTTGAGATGACAGCGTTTTAAGCTGCAGATTAACTTGCTACACCAAAATGCCTCCCCCTGCCCTAATAAATTTCAAATCCTTCCTGTATCATTGAAGTCACAGAATAAGTATTATGCCATTTTTCACTTCAAAAGTGAGCTTTAGAACCTATTTTCATTTGCAGATGCTTGCTAAAACAAGCTATTAGCGAACTGTATCTCTATTAAAAATAAGTATGCATATGTGCAAAGTAAACCCACTCTTAGCACCTTCGCTCAGTCTTTTCCAGTCTACAACAGTAGTGAGTTGCACCAGGCTTACACACGGAGGCTAGCAGTGTGCTTCGAGTACTTGGTGCTGTCCCTACGCCTAGATGACATTGCCTTATTTTCCAGGAATCATGAAGTTGCATTTAAGCTTGGCTTTTCCTTGCACTGAGTTTCTTTAGTTTCTCCTTGAAAAAAACAGTTTAACAAAACATAAGTTTGTTTCACCTGTGGTCTGGCTCGTCTGGTTAATTTCCCACACAGGAAAAACAAGACTGTGGTGTCTGCAGTTATTAAAACAGGCGTAACGCATTCATGCGTAAGACTGCGGCTTAGCAGAGTGACGCTATCAGTTAACAATTTAGATAAGACCCAGAAAGGGCCTTCGCTACCAATATTTCCTGAATGATGAAGCAGCCAATGATTTTACAACAGTGGGGTAAAGGTTAATTTCTAGGGACTTTGAGAAGTGATTTTGACTACCAATCTGTTTTGTTTCCTCCAGATAGTGTCACTTATACCCTTTTTCTCCTTAGTTTCAAATATTAAATCTGGGTCTTCTTGAAATGTAATGGGAATAGGAATCATCATCAGTAATTCTTTCTCTGCTTTTCAGACAGTAACAGTAAAAAGAAAACCTAAGAGGAGTAACATTTTAAAACATAACACTTTGAGAGCACAGACAGGAACTAGGTATTGTTTATTGTTTGTTCTTCTGATTTCTGTTTTCTGACATCACTTAAAAATAATGCATTGTTTCTGAATTCCTGTAAGTATTTAACATTGGCCCTGAGGAGGTAGCCATATAAGTAGCATTCATTTTTCTAATTTTTATGGAAGCTGTCTCAATGAGAGTGGCTTCAAGAGAAAATGTTTAGGAATATATCTCCCTTGAGTGTGTTAGAGCTCAGTATATTGATCTATTCTGTGCTGAATTCTGAGCCAAAGATGAAAGTGCTCAATGACATGTTCATTTCACTCAGTGAAAGTGTCAGCTAATCCGTGTCACTTAAAAATGACAGCTGCAGTTCCCCAAACACCACCAAGAATTGTTTCTTCATTTAAAAAAAACATGCTCATGCTACTAAAATTTGCAGGGTGTAATGTTAGTGTGCCTCTCTGATGTAAAGGAGTGGGTGCGGAGCCTGCTCCCATTGGAAGTGTGCCTGTGACAGAGGCTCTGGCAGGATGAGGGTGGGCGGTTGGATCCCCTGAAGCCGAGTCTGTTCACAGTCCTTACTACCTAAGATGTCTTTAACGTGTCCCTTTTAAAGATAATAGGGAAAAGTAATCACAGAAATTCAACTGCAAATACTGATGATGACTTTAAAAGTATTTCCGCAAAAGAATATAATATTCTTATCATTAAAATGTCCAGAGGAAAACATCTGGCCTATGTGGGTTTGAGATGTTAAGTGCTGTGAAGTTTCAGGAATTGCCTGAATTGCCAGAATCCTCTGTTTCAATAAGTGGAATTGATGATCATTTTCTTCATGTTTCTAGTGCTAAAATATATTTTTACTTTTAATAGTTTTAGAACTTAAATGGAAAACAGGTTAGTGTTTTAAATATTTTAAATATTAAGTGTTTTTTTCTAATAATGTTTTTATTACAGTTTTATTTATGGGTTGCATCTTTAAAAGCCTAAGGAAAATCTACATTGATTCTATGAACTAAGGATGAAGACTGAGAAAACCATGTATGATTCCACTTACATGACATGTCTAGAAATAAAAATCCATAGGAAAAGAAAAGGAAATAGATTCATGAGTATCTGGGTATAAAGTAGGGTAACAGGTATTCACTATAAATAACAGAGGCATCGTAGGAGGGATAAAAATGTTATGAAATTGATTCATCATGATGATTACACAACTTGGTGAATGTGCTAAAGAGTCATTGAATTGTAGATTTGAATATAGGTGGATTTCATGCTGTTTATAATGTATCTCAATAAAATTGCTTAAAAATACAAAAGCCAAATGCAAGTGGAGGTGAGGATTAGAAGATGAATGAGTCAGTCGCCTGCACATCCTCACAGCAGCACCATGGTTGAAAGTCAGTGTGTTCTGCCGAGAGAGCTGCACTTGCCAGGTTTCAGGAGAATTTGTTCCTTCTAAATTTTCTTTGAATGGAACAGAGCCTGGTGGCAGGCCAGAAAGGTCAGGGCCTCCTGAAAGGTGATTCATTAAGAGGACGAGAAAGGACAGAAAAAAAAGCTCTTTGTTTTGTTAGCCTGGAAGAGTTCCAGTCTGTAGCTTACTGTGCTATAACTGAAAGTTGTTGAAGTAATCAGTATTTCAGGGAGACATGGTAACAGAGTACAAGCTTCAGTGGCCTGAGAGCGTCACACACACATGTGCATGTGCACACACACGTACAGCACCAGGCTCCATTTGTTCATTGGCAGGGAAGTCAGTCTGGATGCTGCCGTGGTGAGGTGAGCATTATGACTTTGGAAAGACACCATTAGGTGTGAATATGGACAGAAAGAAAGTTCCCGGTCTCCTTGGGAGGTGAGTGTCCCATAGACACATTGATAATGAGTGGAAGTTGTGTGCTTGACTCTCCACAAAGAGACTAAGAAATTCAGAGCTTTTATTTTTCTGTCACGAGAATAAATATCTCCCTCCATGCCAATTACATACCTAAAATAACATGACGAGGAATATGGAGTTGGAGAAAACATCGTTGTGAATGCTGGAGGTGTGCTCTTAATTTGATAATAAGGGAGGGGAACAGCGGTAACAGTTTTCAATGTGTATGAAAAACAAATCTTTCCTGGAAGAAAATGCTCGGATAGGAGAGTTGTTTTGGTCTAACAGTGTTTCTCTGAGCTGGTTTTAACTAATTAGTGCATTCTTGGAGAATCTAAAACATTGCAGACAAGGCTGGAGTTTCCTGCTGCACAGCTCTTGTTCTGCTTGCGTTTCCAGGGGTCCCTACTCTAAGATTGCTGACTGTTCTTTCTCAGCGAGTTCTGTGACTCTTCATAGGGAATCTGCAGGTAGTTTCCCGCTTATTCATGAAAAAAACTTGAATGAATTGAGATGCTGATTTGGTGCAGGAAAAAAAAGATTTTTAAAGTTATACATAGCTTTTTCATAATACATATATTCCAAGAGTTTTGAAAAGGCCCTCCTATTTCATACATTCCTGTCACTTTTCAAGAACACACCTGTGGTCGTGGTCAGTGTTTGGGGGTGTTTCATGGATTCCTCAGATGTTCCCCTAGGCCTTCGTTCTCCCACAGCCTCCTTCCCTTAATAGCACCACAGTTGTCTGCCAAGACTCCTTTCTTGGCCACTGGTTCACCCTCTGCTCTCGGCACTCACCCCCACCCACCCTGTCTACCTAACTCCCACCCCAGACCAAGCTAGCAGCCCAGAGTGATCATTTTCAAGTCAGTGTCTCTCTCTCCTGGAACTCCATCCCTGCCCCCACCCCCCAGGCCTGCCAGTCTTCTATTCAGCATTTCCCCTATACTCATGATGACCCCCACAGCTCATTTCCTCTTCTTTCCCTCTCAACCTCCATGCGCACCTCACATCACCTTAACCATCAGTCCTAATGCCTTTTGTGTTGTCAGTTGCCAGATACCGTCCGGGTTTCATTTTCTCGTCATGTTTTGCCTCTCATGATCTCAGCCGTAATTTGGGCCTCTGTCACCATGTGGTCGGGTAATTACTGTGTTCTCCCTGCACCACTAACCTGCTGGGTTCATTTTTCCCAGGTCTGTATCTTCAGCTCCTAAGTCCCTAATGACTATGGGATCTGCGTGTCCTGTCCCGGGTTCTGGGATGAGCTTTGCGTGTGCGTCACCCCAATCATCTTGACATGTCTACCCAGCCCTCAGCTTGCCCCTTTACCCTGACATCCGTCCCTGCCCAGCCACGGCCAGAACACTCTAGAACAGTGTCACTGCTCTTATGGACCCACATGAGCCCCCACACCCTGACCCAGGACCACCTCTGTAGACCTGCTCAAGCTGTTGGGTGGCTTGCTGAGACCAGCCCACGGAGGGTCCCTGTCCCCTCATCACCTTCCCAAATACTTCTCCCCCAGCTGTGTGCCTGCCTTTCTCTCACATCCGCTGCAGTCATTTAACCCCCATGTCCCTGAACCACCTTGAGTCCTGAGTCAGATTTTACATTGATATCTGCTCTGAGAGTGGTCAGAACCCTGTGAGGAACTTTTTTTTTTTAAAACTAGATGATGGCTTTTCTTGGGTAACTGTAGTTAGAAACTCAGGCCTGAGAAGTGGCCTTGAATGATGAAGCCGAGATTCTTAGATTATTCTTTTTACGAGTTATTTGGAGGTAAGTGAGTTGGGCAAGGTCACAGGTGGAGTTGGTGGGCTGGGATTGCACACAGGGCTGCTGATGCATTGCCTGCCAGTCTTCTGCGCAGAGCTGCTTTACTCTGTCACATATCTGCTGTCTGTCCTGACTTGGATTCCCCAAGGAGAGGGGCTGTGACTCTTGCTTCCTTGCTGTCCAAGGCAGTGCCTCATGTGCACAGACTCAGTTGCTGCTGCTAGTTAGGACTGTCATGATGTCATCTGAGGAGACGGAAAAAAAAAAAAAAAAAAACTAGAGGAGCAGGCACAATGGCTTGATTGATCTTCCACCTGCAAGTACCAGCATCTATCCAGTGGGAACCAGTTCCTGTCCTTGCAGCCCCACTTCCAGTCCTGCTCCCTGCTTGTGGCCTGGGAAAGCAGTGTGGAGGATGATCCTGTACCCACATGGGAGAAGCCAAAGAAGCTCTTGGCTCTTGGCTTTGGATCAGCTAATCGCCAGCTGTTGCAGCCATTTTGGGAGTGAATCAGCAGATGAAAGATCTTTCCTTCTCTGTCACATTCTCTCTGCAAATCTGTTTCCAATAAAAAATAAGTAAATCATTAAAAATAAAATTTACAGAAAAATACAGATGATGAAATGGCTATGGATTTCAGAAATGTTCTTGTACCAAAATTAGCCTTAAAAACACTTTTTTATTTATGTATTTAAAAGGCAGAGTGGAAGAGAGAGGTCTTCCATCTGCTGATTCAGTCTAGTGGCCACAGCAGCAGGCCTGAGCCAAGACTTGTGGGTAGCAGTGGGCAAAGGACCTGTGCCAGCTTCCTCTGCTTTCTTAGGACATTAGCAGGGAACTGTATTGGAAGTGGAGCAGCTGGAACTTCATTTGCCACTGTGTTCTCTTATCTTTCAACCCCAGTGTCCATGACCCAGTTGGAACACACAACATTGTTGCCTAGTTTGGATTTGAGTTCGTCTGTCAGACAACACCACCTCCCTGTCTTCATTTGGCTGATCGGAACCTCTCAGAGAAAAAGTCAACTCTATAAATATATAAGTTTCTCTGTATCTTGTATCCCATATAAAGGAATCAAAGAAAGGAACCATGTACCAGTGTACAGTGCAGGTGCCAGCACAGCAGACCCCTGTCACTGGCCCCACCAATCTTGGTGTCATCTTGTTGCATTTCTGTCGGTTCTGTGCTGCTTATTTAGGCAAGAGAGCAGCAGTGTCATGGTCTCTATGTGCAGCTTCATACACTTATGGCAGAAGTGTGTGTCCCATTACATTTGCCAAACAGAGAATACTTGGTGCTTCTGTAACATGTTGCAATAGTAGCTTTCCTATGGATCAAGCCTTCAGTGATGCTCTTGGTGAATCAGTATGCCACAACATGCACTGGTACACACCGGTATGCACTGGTGTGCCCAGTGTCCTTGAAGATGTCTAACCCCTTCGCTTGTGCAATTTAGTATGACTTGCCTCATTTCTGAAGTCTAGCCAGTAAAAAGAAGGCAGCCCTAACTCCCTTGTGTTTGTACTTCATAAAGGGCACACTCGATGACTTCCTGAATGTGTGTTTGTTCCGAATGGCGTTTCCCTCAGCTGTTGGAGCCAAGTTCCAGGATCATTCGGTGACTGGCACGGCTGAAAGGCAGCAAGGAGGCTTAGCTACAAGATTCATAGCCATATCATGTACAATATAATTTGAAAAATTACAGATGTCAGAATTGCTGTGCTGCCTGTGTGGGGTCCTCTGCAGCCACTCCCAGAGGAGTGAGATCAAGAACAACTTGGGAACACCACAAAGGGCTTTGACACATGTTTCCTCCAGGCAGCTACTGAGGTGTGCTTGCTCTCTGGTCTTCAGAACAGAGTTACAGAAAAGTAGATTGGAAAGGGCCCCAAGGTCCTAGGTGGGCTTGGAAAACGAAACCTAACTCTCCCTCCTCAGATAGGTTTCTAGTCATTTCTTGACTGCCCTAACTCCCAGGATAAATGTCCCAACATCTTTTTGGCCAAACTATTTCACATAAGCTAAGTATCTATTAAAATA
Source organism: Ochotona princeps (assembly GCF_030435755.1). Lineage (NCBI taxonomy): Eukaryota > Metazoa > Chordata > Mammalia > Lagomorpha > Ochotonidae > Ochotona > Ochotona princeps. The sequence continues at coordinate 56,613,967 of NC_080838.1, forward strand.
TTTTCTTGTGTTTAACTTAAGTCCCCCTTTTAAGTGGAAGGCTCTGATAGTTTTCTCAATGTTTGCATTATTAAAGAACACATAGGGACGGGTGTTTGGCCAGGCAATGAAGGTACTGGTTGAGATAGTGTGCACTGCATAAGGGGCGATTGGGTTTGAGTCCTGACTCTGGTTCCAGATTCCAACTTCCTGCCTGTGCAGATGCCAGAGCCCTTGCTGATGGTTCAGATAGCTGAGCTGCTTCCATCCACTTGGGAGACGTGGACCGACTTCTAGGCTCCTGACTTGGCCAAGCCCAGCCCCACCATCGCAGACATTTGGAGAGTGAACCAGTCAATGGAAGCTTACTCACTCTCCAACCCTCTCCCTCTTATAAAGTAAACATTTTTAAAAGGTTTCTGAAACAAATGTTTCTTTACCCGTTGATCAAAATCTGCTCACAATAAAATTGCTACGATTACTCAGATTTTTGACACTCCACTAGTATCCAAACTTCAACTTAATTTTTTTTTTCAAATTCCATTTAAACTATGAGTAGTTAATGGAAGAGTTTGGCAAGTAATGGTAACAAAAATTTTTGCATCTTCATATCATCCCCAGTGGCATAGACTAAAATAATTAAAAGTTTATTTTAGTGCAGAAAATTTTGACAGCTGTGCAGTTTCTCATATTCATCTTCACAAACTTCTTAAAGATCCCTAATATTTATCAATTTCAAAATGTTCAATGGTGTATATACACGTACTGCTATGATGTTAGCTGGGTTTATTTTAGTAACCTAGGTTCAACAAACTCCAACAGGTCCATTCTAGTTACTGTACATTCCGTGCTGGGTCCCAAGGCTCCAGAGAGAACTAAGGTGTGATCTCTATATTTAGGCATTTACTAGCTCTTAAATGAAACAAATATATACATAGTTAACAACAGGATACAGCAGAAGGAGGCTACAAGTGGCATAATAAAGTCATGTGAATGCAAGGAACACCTCTCTCAGTGAAGAAAGTTCAAGGCCTTAAGAAATCTGCCTCAGCCTGTCCTCCTGCCTTACTCTTCCATACCCCTTGCTCTAATACCCATGTGCCAATGCAACATCGGTCTTTCAAATGTGTCTCTGCAGCTTTCCATGTCGGGGTAGCTAATAACGCCCCACTTTAACAGTGATCTGTGCATATTTGATTTTCTCTGTGAAATGCCCAGTGACACTTAACATTTCACAGTTACCATGTGTTTTGTGGCTGTCTTCTTTCACTCAACAGTATGTTTTGAGGGTCTGCTAGTGTTGTCTGGTATATATCCATACCTCATTCCTTTTTTAATCAAAATACTCTGCCGTTGTTCTCATCCATCACAATGTACATACTCATGGCAGACATTTGGGTTCATTTCAGTTTCAGGCGATTGTGAATAAAGCTGGTATTAGCACTGTACTAGCCTCTGTGTGGGCATACATTTTCAGTTCTCTTGGATTCCACTGTGAGTAGTTTCTGGATCATGTTGTAACTATGCACTTCACTTATTTCCTTTATCAGTGCTGTAGTACTTGAGACATATTTTCTCCCTTTTAAAGGGATCTATTTATTTGCTTAAAGACAGGTAAGAGAGAGGGAGAGATTGGGAAATCTGTCTGTGTTTCACTCCCTAAATGGCTGCCATAGCTGACGGTGAGCGAAGGAAAAAGCTAACAGTCAGAAGCTTCGTCTGGGTTTCTCATGTGGGTGGAAGGGGAACCAAGCACTTGTACCATATCGTGCTATTTCCCAGGCTGTTTGGCAGGGTCCTGGATTGAGAGTAGAACTGCTTGGACATGAACCCAGTGCCCTTAGGGGATGTTGGTGTCACAGGCAGCATCTTAACCTGCTATAGCTCATGTTGCATTTTTTGAGGAACGACAAACGTGTATTTCATTTTGCACTCCTACTCGCAATGTGTGATAGTTCCAATTTCTGCACGTCTTCCCACACACTTAGCATTGTCTGTGTCTTTGGCTGCAGCCATCACTCAGGTGTGGTTTGGACTGTTCCTCCCTGATGACTGGTAGTGTGGAGCATCCTTTCATGTATTAAATAACATTTGCTCATTTTAAAAGAATGATTTGTCTTTTTTATTGTTACATTGGATGACTTCTTTCTTCTGATATAAAAGACCATTATCATGTGTATGATCTGTAGCTGTTTACTTATATTTTGTAGGTTTTCTTTTCATTGTGTTGATAGTGCCCTTTAAAGAACAAGAGGCTTTGGGTTTGGTGAATTCTAGTTGATCTACTTTTTCATTTCATTGTCTATGGTTTTGATGTTGTATCTCGGAGGCTATTGCCTATTCTAAAATCACAGAATTTATACTTTCTTCTAAAAATGCTGTTATTTTAGTTCTTAGCATTCTGTCTTTCATCCATTTGAGGTAATTCAGTGTAGGGTTTGAGTTCAGCCCCATTCTTTTGCATGAACATCACCAGCACCATTTGCTTTAAAGATTTCCCTTTCCATTGATAGCTTTTATTTTAGTCCTTTTGCCAAAAAAATTTTTTTCTTTAATTTTGAAACTTTAAAAAAAAAAAAAGAAGCCTGATTTAGTATCTTACCTCTTACCTTCTCTTGCCTCCTTTGTTTTCTGAGAGTGTGAACTTGAATTTAGTAGAGATAGAGGCATGATTTAGGTCTAAAAATTATTGCAGCACAGCCCAACAACTTTATCTTATTTTACAGCAACTATCAGAAAAACCTGCCCTAGCGTCGTGCCTCCCAAAGGTGTGAGCAGGTCACATCTGCACCCTGACCCTCCTCCATCTCTTCTGTTACAATAGGTGACCTGGACTTGGATCTTTCTGGGGTCAACCCTTGGACTTCTGTGAATTCCATTCCCTCCTACTCGCCCATGGACTCTGCCCAATAATCACCTCCCTTCTCTGTAATATTGGTTTCCCCTTTTTTGCTTGGCTGTTCCCATCAGCAGGGGTATGTATGGTGGGAAGACTGCCTCTTCCTGGAAACCATAGCCCTCTTCTGTGGGGCAGATCCCTGGGGCAAAATTCTATGCGCTTGTTGTCTTCATGTCCTTTCCTACTGCTCCTTCTTCAACCCTCACACCCAGATCCATCCTTATTAAGAACAACAGCCTTCATTTTGCCATATCCCCAGGCCAGCAGCTATTCTCGTGTTGTTCTGTCTTTCAACAGCATTTGAACCAACCCCTTCTGGAAGTGTTTGCCTGACTTTTGCAATTTCACACTCTCCTGGTTTTCTTTATCTTGCTGCACACCATCTCCTTGTCTGATTGGCAGAAACTTGCTTCTTTACCAGACCTGTCAAGTTTGGAGTAGCTACAAGCTCAGCCCTTTGATCTCTTAACCCATGTACATTTCTGACTGCTTTTGTTTAATTGTTTACCTTTAAAAAATCATATTTGCTCATAGGGCTTCCAAAAATGATACCTCTAGTTCCAGTTCTGCCATTGTGCTCTAGTTCACTCTGTCTGATAGACAGAACCCTCCTCCAGGTGGAGTCCCTTATTGCAGAATAGTTAGGGATTTCAGGATGGCAGCAGCTGAGCATGAATCAAGCCAAAGTCCCCCACCCCCTTAGCAGGCCCTGTGAGGCTTCCCACTTGCTGAGCCTGTGAAGCCAGCCCTGCAGAGGGAATCCTGAACTACATAATGAGTACCTTACACTCAAGTCTGTAAAAAGCAGAGTTACTGATTTATACTTGTAATAATGGTTCTTTCCTTCCTTCTTTTTTTTTTTTCTCTATTTCTCTTTCACTCTTTCTTTTTTTTTCCACTAAGGATATTGGAAAGGCAGATTTTGCAGAGTGAAAGATCTTCTATCCATTGGTTTATTCCCCAAGTGGCCAAAAGGCCGGAGCTGAGCTAATCTGAAGCCAGGAATCAGAAGCTTCTTCCAGGTCTCCCACATAGGTCAGGGTCCCAAGGCTTTGGGCCGTCCTCTACTGCTTTCCCAGGCCACAAGCAGGGAGCTGGATGGGAAATGGATGGACACACACACCAGCACTCGTATGGGATCCTGGTACATGCAAGGCTAGGATTTAACTGCTGGGCTATTGTGCCATGCCTGGTAACACAGTTTTTTAATTGTCTGTTCTTTCCATGAGACTGTAAGTTCCACGGGAGGGAGCTTCATCTTTGTTCACTTCTCTATACCTAACACATCCCTTTTTTAAATGACTTGTACACATGGACTTCAAAATAGTGCACAGAAAATTGAATTCAAAGTTGTATTTAGTTTGGTGCAGAATTTTGAAGTCTTCATAATTATGCTTTCTCCATAATGTTCCCAAAGACCCAGTGTATGTTGTATTTTTATATCTAGGCACTGGAATAACTGACAAATTTTTAAATAAGCAGTATTAGAACTATTGGTGGTACCAGACCAGATAAAGCATTTAACTTTAAACATGAAACAGCGAAGTTACTGAAAGAAAATAGGAGTATATATTTTTTACATAGGAATACCAGAAATCAGCTTATAAATGAAGAACAAAAAAAATTAACAATGTGACTTTTTAGAGATAACTGACAAAAATAAAAGCCTAGAAGCAAAATAGATTACATAATAGTAAAAACATCTGTATCGAAAATATGCAGCACATTTAATATTCTTCATGTAAAAGCAATAAAGCAATGACAGAAATGTGAAAATAATAGGAACAGAAAATTCACCAACATAGAAAGAAGTATAAAATGAAATAATGTACAGTCTCACTACTAGTTGAAGGCGTTTTAATCTGCCTCCAAGGGGCTGTGCCTTGCAAGGCATCTCAAGCTAGAGGAAGGCACGCACTCATTTGCTGCAGGCAGAGGTGCAGCTCCTGCAGGAGGATTTGTCACTCACACAGGCGGCTTTAATTGTGCCTCTTCTTTCTGCACACCAGTTTTCCTGGGAAGTTACTGTAGTGAACGCTTTTTCAGTGAGCAGAAAGATAAACCTAAGATCTTCTGTTTCCAGTCTTTCAGCACTTCTTGCTCATCTTTAATGTTCAGTAGTGCACAGTTATTAAATAAATTGTAACAAGTGTTACTGCACAACAGTTTTTGTTTATGATCATTTAGTATATCCTTTTAAAAATGATTGGTTATGAGACAGAGTTAGGGCTCCCAACCTTTGCTTCACTTCGTGAGTATTTACAATAGTCAGGTCTGAGCAAGGCCAAAGCTGAGTGTCCAGAACTCGGGCCAGTCACACAAGCCATTGCCACTGCCTCTCGGCATGTGCATTAATGGAAAGCCTGTATCACAAGCCGAGCCAAGACTTGATCCCAGACACTCCAGTGAGAGATGTGGGCCTCAGAAGTCTGCCATGATATTTTCTTAAGCATTACTTTAACACAGAAGAGTTTTTATTTGTATCAGTTATATCTATTGATACTTACTGTAAAATGAACTAAGACTGAAAAAAAGTGTACTTATCAATGTTTAAAAATGACAATGACAATTACTTTAACACAAATGACCATTTTTATAATATACAACTCGGTTTTCCAAGATGAAAGAAATATATATCAGGATAAGCTCCCACAGGTTTACACTTCTGTGAAACACTTAGCAGCCAGCCTAATAGAAGACAGTTGGACACTCGTGTCTGTCTCTCTCGGGCTATTGCTGTATCAGTCATTAATCATGTGGCCTTTGAAAAGCCCCATTGGATATTCATAAATAGGTGACATCTTGGTATTTCTTAATAGCAACTTTTTACCTTGTGCAGTTCCCCAAAAGAGTCTCCAGGAGCTAGAATGGCATGGAACTAAAATTTAAGGAGCTCTACAGAGCAGAATAGCCACTGAAAAGATGTTACCATCTAAGTAGGTTTAAGGATTACAGCTCAGTGGTACTAAGTGCAATCACACTGTTCCATCTTGCTTATATAAGCATTTTTAAGTGGAGAAATGCAGAGTTGGACTTTGGCACGATAAAGAAAACACTGCTTATCATGTCCACATCATTCCATATTGTAGTACTTGGGTACTTGAGTACTGGCTCCACTCCTGCTAATGCCCACTCTGGGAAGCAGAAGCAATGCCTCAAGTAGTTAGGTTCCCTCCACCCGTGTGGAGACATGGGTAGAGTTTCTGGCTTCCAGCTTTGGCCTGGCCCAGTCCTGGCTGTTACAGGTGCTTGGTGAGTAAACTCTAAAAGAAAAAAAAAAGGTGTGTGTATCTGTTAAACAAAAATAAATAAAATGTTTAAGTTAACCAAGATTCACTTTAACAATTGGAAGAGGGCCCAGCACCATTGGGCAAGTAGCTGAAGTCCTCACCTTGCATGTGCCAGGATCCCATATGGGTACCAGTTCTTATCCTGGCTGCTCCACTTACCATCCAGCTCCCTGCTTGTGGCCTGGGAAAGCAGTAGAGATGACCCAAACTCTTGGGATCCTGCACCTGTGTAGGAGACCTGGAAGAAGCTTCTGTCTCCTGGCTTCAGCTCTGGCCATTGCAGCCATTTGGGGAGTGAACCAGCAGACAGATCTTTCTCTCTGTCTAGTTTCTGTACATCTGCCTTTCCATTAAAAATAAATAAATATTTTTTAAAAAATTGGAAGAATGCATAATCATATTCAACACTGGTTATGAAAGGAATGAGATTGTTTTGCTTTTATCTTCTCTTTTTGCAAAAGCCTCTAATCAATTTAAATCTAATTCAGTCAATTCGACTGACCCCTCCAAATAGAATCTAATCAATAAAAATAGCCCAACTTTGAATTAATTTTAATTTAGTTACAAACATGTTTATAATTTATGATATTGGAATTTTTAAAGTCAGGAATAACTAGTGCTTCAAAGAGGAAGTGGTAATTGCTAGACTTCGGAGACACCACGTGGAGAGTCCGGACTGCATCTGGACTTGCAGTTGTGACTCCAGTTCCTCAGGAGGGTTAAATTGCAGGACAGGGATTTGGGAGGCATGTGAGAAGCTGGTTTTGGTTAGGCTGGGTGGGGATGGGAGAGTGTTCCAGGTCAGGACAAAGCACTGAAGGGGAAGCAGGGAGTGGGAGAGCAGGACTCAGTCAATGGCTGAAGGAGCTTGGTGAGTCTGGCCCCCCATAGTACGTGTATAGAAAAGATGATGGGGGGGGGTGTGCCAGGAGCAGGGAGGTACAGGCCAGGAAGGCCCTGCAGAGCAGGCACAATATTTGGTTTTTATTTAGTAGTTTATGAAGAGCCATCAAAACCTTCAGCCATGGGCAAAGCAGTTTGGGAAGGTCATTGGGAAGGTGCAGGCTGGATTTTAGAGATTCAAAGCTGTAATACAGAGGTAAACCATTGAAATGTCAGAGGTGGTTAGGAATAGGAAAGGATGTGGACAGCAGTAAGTGATGGTAAGTAAATGGAGAGGGTAGGAAGAGACTCCTGCCAGCATCTCATTTAAGCTTTCCTTACTGGCAAAGTGTACATGCCCTTACCATTTGCTCTGACCAATTTCAGTACTATTTTTTGTTTCATTTAAAGTAATTTGAAGTCCAACTTGCTGCTGTTTTCAAAGATACTTATAACTGTTAGAAAAAATGTTTCACTAGGCTGTTTTCCAGATCCTACAAACTGCTTTGATTTATGCTTTAAAATTGTCTAATTACAGGAGTATTTTGGAAGGTGATTGTGGGATAAGAGCTTATTTTCAATGTATTTGCTTGTGTTTAAACAATTTTAAGAATTATATGTATTGGAAAGTCAGATATGCAGAGAGGAGGTGAGATTAGAGAGGAAGCTCTTCTATCCACGGATTCACTCCCCAAGTGCCCTCAACAACTGCAGCTGAGCCAATCTGAAGCCAGGAACCCAGGGCCTCTTCCAGGTCTCCCATGTAGGTGCAGAGTCTCAAGGCCTTGGACTGTCCTCCACTGCTATCCCGGGCCACTAGCTGAGAGCTGGATGGGAAGCAGGGCCACCAGGATTAGAACCGGTGCCCAAATGGAATCCCAGCACTGCAAGGCGAGGACTTTAGCCACTAGGCCATCGCACTGGGCCCATCTATTTAAAACGCTTATCATCTATTTGATACTTGAGTTATAAAACATATTGATTTGATATTCATAATGAAATACTTTCTACATTGTATTTTTCTTATTTAAATTAATAATATCCAGAAGTTTGATTTGGCAGGTCCAGAGTTTTATTAGCATTATTTATAAGTTTTTTTTAAGTTTTTTTTATTGTAAAGTCAGAAATACAGAGAGGAGGCGAGACAGAGACGAAGATCTTCCGTCCACTGATTCACTCCCCAAGTGGCCACAATGGCCAGTGCTGTGTCGATTTGAACTCAGGAGCCAGGAACTTCCTGCATGTGGATGCAGAGTCCCAGGGCTTTGGACCGACCTCTGTTGTTTTTCCAGGCCACAAACAGGGAGCTGGATGGGAAGTGGCACGACTGGGGCATGAACTGGCACCCATATTTGATCCCAGCACATGCAAGGCAAGGACTTCAGGCTAGCGCTAGGCTGCGGCACTGGGCCCTATTTATAAGTCTTATTTGCTAAATTATCTGAAGTTTTTTTTTTCCAGTCCATATATTTCTTTTTTTTTTTTTTTTTAAAGATTTATTCATTTTATTACAGCCAGATATACACAGAGGAGGAGAGACAGAGAGGAAGATCTTCCGTCCGATGATTCACTCCCCAAGTGAGCCGCAACGGGCCGGTGCGCGCCGATCCGATGCCAGGAACCTGGAATCTCTTCCGGGTCTCCCACTCGGGTGCAGTGTCCCAAAGCATTGGGCCGTCCTCAACTGCCCTCCCAGGCCACAAGCAGGGAGCTGGATGGGAAGTGGAGCTGCCGGGATTAGAACCGGCGCCCATATGGGATCCCGGGGCTCTCAAGGCGAGGACTTTAGCCGCTAGACCACGCCGCCGGGCCCTATTTCTTTTTTTTTTAAAGATTTATTTTTATTACAAAGTCAGATATACAGAGAGGAAGATCTTCCGTCTGATGATTCACTCCCTAAGTAAGCCGCAACGGGCCAGTGCACACCGATCCAAAGCCGGGAACCAGGAACCTCTTCCAGGTCTCCCACGCGGGTGCAGTGTCCCAATGCATTGGGCCGTCCTCGACTGCTTTCCCAGGCCACAAGCAGGGAGCTGGATGGGAAGTGGAGCTGCCGGGATTAGAACTGGCACCCATATGGGATCCCGGGGCTTTCAAGGCGAGGACTTTAGCCGCTAGGCCACGCCGCCAGGCCCCAGTCCATATATTTCTTCACCAAAACACAATGAGAAAAAGGACTTGTGTGTGCCATTATGTATTCCAGTAATGCTCCGTAGATAAATAGTATTGGGAAAGAACACTAGCATATATCCACAATTACTTAATGCAATTTAAAAATGTAACGCAGCTTTCTGAGAAGTTAAGTCTAAGAAATATTTTTTAAGTGTGCTAGAGTTTTTAGTAATTTAAGAACTAAATCTCATGTATCTGGGTTTTGTTTTTTAATGTGATCCCTTCATGGTGATACAAATACTTACTGCTTTCCTTTATTTTCCTTCTAAATAGAGTTTCACTATCCTCTTATCAGATTGGTTCAAACTAAAACTTTCCACCTTACGTGCTGCAGTAAATCGATTTTGCCAGTCAGTATATTGGGATTGAGAAACCCGATGCTCGTCTTCAGTATGTCATGGCTGAAGAATATGAAGTTTAGGTTATGTTTCATGGATCCGGAGTCAGCCAAACAGTTACCTTATCCCGCTGAAGGGTTTTGACATCTCTCTAAGGAGGCCTGCTGCAGCCCACTTCCCCTGCTGTCAGGAAGTCCCATTTAGCAAGGTGACAGGGTCACTGGGACTATCTCAGGCAGCTGATCTCAGGTGTGGCAGCAGCTGTTGTGTGAGAGCTGACTGGTTTTGTGAAAACAGAAACACTATTATCTGGCCTCCCATGGGAGAGTTAGAGAAAACCGTGCCCAGGGAGCCCCATTCCAGGAAAAAAGTGCTCGAAGCACCGACTTCTTGGCAGAGATGGCTAACTGAGACTCCATCTGGCAAACTGGATTTTGCCCCTGTCCCAGAAAGTTGGGGAACAATTATGTAAGGTGTCTCAAAAAATTTCTTGTTTTCACTATATTTTATGGGGAAATCGAAGACCCTCCATCCTTAGGGGAAATTCGGTTTTTTATTTTTTTATTCAAGAAGAAAAATAACCCTTTATGAATCGTGAGTTATAGCTACTGGTCTCGCAGTTTGGAATCATGTGTCTGTCTTTGTGACGGATGTTTAGGATCCTCGTTTTCCTGTCTGGGCCACGTTGGAGCCAATAAGTCGGGAAGAAAGAATGGAGCTCCCCTGGTGGCGGTTTCCTGTCTGCCCTTGACTTGACAGCACCTTAGGGCTGCATGATCTCAGTCAGTGAACCCTGGGAGCCAACCAAGAGTTCCTCTCACTTCATCAGGTAGAGTTTATTGAAATAAGCCATGCACAATTTTAAAAGCAAGATGCAAAGTTAGTTTTAAGGAGGTGTGTCCTTGGAAAAATGATTATGTGACTTTGTATTCCTGTAGGATATTTTTTTCTACATTTTTTAATAGAGACTAGAGAATTAATAAAAGAGGACGCACATTTTAACTGCATTGATTTTTATTATTTTTCTTTTGCTCTTGTGTAAAGTAAGCATATTTATTTCATTGTTATCAAAGAAAGTAGTTTTCTTAACTAGAAAGTCCTTGTACCTATTAATGTGAGCATTATTTGGTTCTTGAAACATTTTGTAAGATTTTTTTTAAAAGATTTGTTTTATTTTTATTGGAAAGTCAGACATATAGAAAGGAGGAGAGACAGAGAGGAAGATCTTCCATCTGATGATTCACTTCTCAAGCAGCCACAACAGCCAGAGATCTGCTCCGATCTGAATCCAGGAACCTGGAGCCTCTTCTGGGTCTCCCACACGGGTGCAGGGTCCCAAGGCTTTGACGTCCTCCACTGCTACTTTCCCAGGCCACAAGCAGAAAGCTGGATAGGAAGCAGGGCTGCTGGCTTAGAACCGGCGGCCATATAAGATCCCAGCATGTGCAAGGTGAGGACTTTAGCCACTAGGCTACCACACCAGGCCCGAGATTTTATAGTTGTTGTTTAAGGACTATTTTTGTTTCTTTTCACGTAAAAGCAACTCACATATCATCTGCTCCTAGCATAATTAATCTTAGAATACAACTTATAGCTTGATTTACCATCTTTCTTCTTTTCACCTACCTCTTCGTCAGCACCCTATTGTTACTGCTTCCTTCCCCCACAGCAAGAGCAGTGTCTTCTGTCACTGCGATCTTAACACACATGTGTATGCATGCATGCATGTATGTACAAATGCATTAATGGTGTTGGATCACAGTAGTGGAAGAAATTTGTTATGGTCCAATGCATTCTGTACGCAGATTGCCCTTGTAAGACTGTATATAATTTTTTATAATTTTTATTTGAAAGATTTTACAGAGAGAGAAGGAGAGATAGAGAAAGAAGGTCTTCATCCACTGGTTCATTCCCTAAATGGCAACAATGGCCATTGCTATGCAGACCTGAAGCCAGGATCCAGGAGCTTCTTCTGGGTGTCCCATGTGAGTGCAGGGCCCCAGGAATTGGGCTATTCTCTGCTGCTTTCCCAGACCATAAATAGAGTGCTGGATCAGACGTGCAGCAGCGGGGACATGAACTGGATGGAGGATTAGCATGCTGCGTCACCACACTGGCCTCAAAATAGTATATATGCTTTAATATGTACAAATTCTTCTTGTGGCTGATCATTGTTGTGTTTCTGTGGGTAGTTATACGTTAGTATCTGGAAAGGCTATTGGGTGGTGAAGATGCATCAGACCTTGGGCATTCAAATGCTGGATTCATGCCAGCCACCTAGCTAAGTGGTCATGTTGATTAGCTTCTTCATTTTTTTGTCTGTTTCACATGGATACAGTATAAAGTGTGTGGTAAGTGTTTATTGCCTTACCATATCACTCTCCTGGTTCCTGCCTTTAATGTTAATATTCAAAGGTACTGTCCTGAGGATAAGCCAGACAAGTCCAGCAACATTAGAATATGTAAATTATGCAAGGATCCATGTAAAAATTGGAGTTAAAGGAATAATTTTTGTGCAAAAAAGTTATACAGAGTTTATGCAAAGTTCTGCCAAATTATACATTTCTCATAAACTTTTTGAAGATCCCAAATAGGCACCAAGTTCAGGGTTTTTTTGCCCCAAAATAAACTTGTCCTTTAATTCCATTTTCCATGAAATTGTTGAGATATTATTGTAACTGCCCTAGAAATCCTGGCTTCACGATTTTCAGAAGGTCATATCAAATTTAGTGATTGTATTTGTTAATATTATGTAGATGTCTTATGCATAGTGCTAGTGTGTTTTTATAGTGCATATATATATACATATATGTATACATATAAATACATATATATATGGAAGATCTCTTGCCTGAGAGTTACCTTATCAATATGTAAGAAGTACATTATTGGGCCCAGCGGCGTGGCCTAGCGGCTAAAGTCCTCGCCTTGAAAGCCCTGGGATCCCATATGGGCGCCGGTTCTAATCCCAGCAGCTCCACTTCCCATCCAGCTCCCTGCTTGTGGCCTGGGAAAGCAGTCGAGGACGGCCCAAAGCTTTGGGACCCTGCACCAGCGTGGGAGACCCGGAAGAAGTTCCTGGTCCCGGCATCGGATTGGCGTGTACCAGCCCGTTGCGGCTCACTTGGGGAGTGAAACATTGGATGGAAGATCTTCCTCTCTGTCTCTCCTCCTCTCTGTATATCCGACTTTCCAATAACAATAAAATCTTTAAAAAAAAAAAGAAGTACATTATTGTCATAAGGTATTGTCTTAGAAAATAAAGCACTTTGATTTAAAAGCATTACTACAAATAAGTTAATGTGATCAAGAAATATTCTGGGTTCCTTGGCTGTTTTAATTGCTGTTGAAAGTAAAACAAATGCAGCCAGTTAATTTTTGGAGCAACTATTGCTCTTGATAGCACAAGGGCAAACACAAATATTAACAAACATTTAGAAGCTGCTGATGAGATTATGAAAGGAAGTTTGAAACTTGAAAATTGTGTAAGTATCGGTAAGGAACCAGACAATTTAGCAAAAGGGGGTAATGTTGAAGGCTTAAAAGATTTCAGAAGTTTTGGGCAGACTCTTGGCATCTGTGTGCTCACCAGTGATTGATAATTATTGATTAAGACAGTTATTGATGCCCTTTTGTGAACCTACATGATGCATCTAGTTTAACTTCAGTGTGATCCTACAGTGAAAATACTAAGAAGTAGATGGAAATATTTTGTAATAAGTTCAAATCAAGTCAAGAGACTTGGAATTTCAAAACCTCTAGAAAGCAGTGATGTAGTGTAGCAGGCAAAACTGTAGCCTGTAGCTCCAGCATCCCTTATAGGCACCAGTTTTAGTCCTGGCTGCTCTATTTGCAATCCAGGTCCCTGCTAATGTGCCTAGGGAAGCACGTTAGGACCCCTGCACATATGTGGGAGACCCAGAGGAAGTTCCTCACTCCTGGTCAACTTGTGGAGGGAACCAGTAAATGGAAGATTGCTCGCTTGCTCTCTCTCTCTCCCTCTCTCCCTTTCTCCCTCTCTCCCTCTCTCCCTCTCTGCTTCCCTCCCTGTACTCAGCTCCACCCCCTCCAACTCTTCAAGTCAAGAAAAATAAAAGAATCTCTAGAAGAATTAAAGGATAAACAATATCTGTGGAAGGAGTGCAACATCAAAATAGTTACTACCCTAGAGAGTTTTCATTCTAAATGCAAATAATATCCAAATTCAGATAAAAATAAAACTATATATAATAAAATATAAATGGCATAATAGATGCAAATGGTAAAATAATTTAAAAGGGGATGAGAGATATCCTCCCAATGACCCAGACCTCAGGTATGAGCAGAATTTTGCCCAGATGCAGTGAAATGCAACAATATTCCAAAGACAAGAACAGGAACTAATACAGAGTAGAAAAATTCAGAACATATTTGAAAACAGTGACCCAGATTTTTAGACACCTCACTTGGGACTTATATTAGACTCGATGGAGAATCCTAATAACTACCTCCAAAGGACTGGAATTTATCTGAGAGGTTGTTGGGAGCTAATGGAATTTTGAGTAAAGGGGTGATCAGGTCACAATCACGGTAGGACATTTGCCCTAGTAGAGAATGTTTGCATTGGACTTTGGGTGAATGGAAGCAAGAACATTTGGAAGGTCATCACAATAGGATAGGTGACTTAGGCAAATGAATTAAAAAGCCAGGATTGGCCAATAAGCAGATTTGCTTAAAGGGAGATGAGGAGAATGAAAATGGCTCATGATTTGAATCTGTTTCATAAAGGGAATGATTGCATCACTGACGTAAAGGATCAGGAGGAAAAGATTGGAAATCTGATACAGTAGGGTTGGGGATGCTAATACTAGTAATTATTGAGCAATGGCACTTTGCCAGATACTATCTTAAGTATGTCACGTGCGTGATTGCATCCATTGCTCAAAGCAGCCTTGGGGCTTCAAAAGTTTTTCCAGGTATGTCCTGCTCAAAGTGAGAGACTCAGAAACCAGACCCCAGCAGTGGCCTCCCAGAGCGCTAGTCAGTGAATGCCCACATTGAACAGGGTTGGCGTGGAAGCAAGGGTGAAAGACAAAGAAGAGCAGAGGAAGGAAGGGGGAGCATGGTGACTAGGGAAGCTTCTAGAATCCTGGGACGTCACCGAGAACCAGGCACTGAGAAAACCGAAGGCAGCTATCTAAAACATTCAGAGTAGGAAGAGGACCTAAGAAAAGGCATTTAGAGATAATGACCAAAAGAACATTGGTGACCTGCCAAGTTGTTTCAGAAGTCACGAAGCCCACAGTCTTCTATCTTGAAATGGAGTGAGCAAGCAATTTCTCCGGAAGCCAAAGCTGCACAGGTGGCTTTGAGGGAAATTCGTTTGCAGGAAGGGAGTGAGGAGAGAAGCACACAGACTGAGGACCAGTCTGTTGTGGAAGACTTGTTCACTCGGAGGGATGCCTACTCAGGAACTGTTGGGAACACCAGAAAGCAGCAAGTGACAGACTTCATCCAGAAGAGAGGAAATTTCTCTGGTCCAGGCCACAGCGGAGCGCCTTGAAGCCTGTGAGTGAGCACCCTGTCCCCTAGACATGGCAGAAGCTGAGAAAATCTGGGCATGGGATATGGGAGGTGCAGGTGTAAGCGGGACATGGAATATCCAAGACACCCACTTTCCCAGTCTGTGAAGAAGTAAGATCATCAGTGACCAAGTGAGATCAGGTATGTGACAATGGAGATGCTCAGCTGTGGCTGCGGGAGTAAGTTCATGTACCAGACTTGCCACACTGAGCATTGGTTCATGCAGAGGTAAAATATGAATTTGTAGTATAGTTGGTTGCCCTGTGACTTGCTTTTGCAATATTCAGTTATCTGGCAAGAGACAGCCCAGCTGGCAGCATTTTATAGAGGGTGAAGACATGGAGGATCACAGTGATTGCGCGTTAGAAGTAATCCACTGCAGGTGAGAGCCAAGGCCGCGCCTCTTTGGGTAACCTGCATGGCAGTTGATTTGGGTGCAGGTCAGTCCTGCCCACATTGCAGAGCAGCTGGAGCTACATAGCTCAGAGAAGAGGTAGAGAGGCAGGGAGAGGAAAAGCTGGGCAGTTCTGAGAGATGCACAGAAAGGGCTCCGTGTGGAGGAAGTGTAGCTGCAAATACAGTGGGACTGTTAGCATCTGAGAAGGTAGAATTGGCAGATGTCATGGAGTGTTACTACCCTGACAGTTGAGAACTGAAAGAGGATATTTAGAGGTAGGCAGGATCACGGTGCACAGGTGAGCCAGGAGCAGGCTAGAGAGAAAGGAGAAGCAAGCCCAGGACTAATTCCTAAAGGCTCATCAAATAATCCCAACAACCATGGAAAAAAACACTTGAAAAAGCATGTAATCATTGAGTTCTATCATTAATGGCTTAAAAACCTGTTAAACATTCTGTATAATGTGGCATGTTAGAAGACTGTTAATAAGACTTGATTTACCAGCAAATAACTGTGAAGTCGGATACTGACTATAAGGTCTCATTCCATTTAATGTGTTTTAATGTGTTGAATAGATATTATAGTTCAACTTAAATGTGCTTTAAAAATGCTGGATCCTTTACTGTTGAAGTTTTGGTCTTTGAGTAGACAAATAGTATGGATATGTTCATAAAATCCGGAAGACAGACTACTCTGTCCTTTGAATCTTAACTGTTCCTCCTTTTAACAAAGATTTGTTTATTAAGCAAAGCGGGGGATAGAGAGGGAGAGACAAAGAGATCTTCCATTTTCTGGTTCAATCTTCAAATGGCCATAAAGGTTAGGGCTGTGCCAGGCCAAAACCAGTAGCCAGGAGAGCCATCCATGTAAACCACGTGGTTGGTGGGGACCCACGCACTTGAGCCATCTTCACAGGCACATTTTCTGGGAGCTGATTCAAAAGTAACACTGCTGGTGCTTGAAATGACACTCCAATAGGGGATGCCAGCATCACAACCAGCAGCTGACACCACTGTGCCACAACTCTGTCCTGATTCTTACCCACTACTAAACATATTTATGTCTTATGAGATACTGAGACTACTTCAAAAAGTTCATGGAAAATGCAATTAAAACGTAAGGTTATTTTGGTGGAAAATATTTTGGAATCCATGCATAATCTTTTCATCACATACATTTTTCACAAACTTATGCCTAAGTGCTGACATAGAATGGACTCAGCAATGCAGAGCAAAGAGTTATGGAATGGGGAAGAGAAATTGTAAACCTTTTGCATATTGTGTCTCTAACTTGCCATGGGAATTTGAACAAATGCTTAATTGTCTAGTACCAAATTAACTCAGCAATAAAACACATACTATAATATATAATCAGGATTTTCACCCCAACCATATTAAGCAAAGGATAAAGACATATTGAAAAATTTTAAAGTGTGTGAAAGCTAAATTATTGTTAGTAGAGAATCAAATTATATTTGCAAATCTAGACTCAAGACAGGAATATGGACCATCTCAGTACTACATTTTGAACTTCACTCTTGCTGATTTAAAAGGCTGCTTTTAGTTCTTGATAGCCTATCACAGTCTGGCCCTGGTTCAGGATGATTAAGCTATTTCGTGGACGTGATAGACAGTTTAGTCCGTGGAAATGTTTTCATCAGCAGATTTAGCACGGGAATGTAGACATCTTCCTAGAAGCTCTTGCATTCTGGCTCTCCCATTAGGAGAGGTCTGTACAGAAAGCTAACAAACATTGGGGTGGGGAAGATATGCTTTGGAGCTGCAAGCCCTCACTGTACCTGAAGGCCCTGAGCTCTGTGGTCTCTCTCCTACCCAAAGTGATTCTCTGAGCAGTGCTGGAATTCCCTGATTAAGAACTCTCCTGTTGAGAGAATCAGCTGTGAATGTGATTCTAGGTGATTCTCACCATGAATGAGACCTGTGGATTAGTAATCCTGTTCCTAGGGGGAAAAAAATCATTCTAGACAAAGGGACCATTAACAAGCATTCAGGAGCTTCAGAAAAAAATGACTTTGTGTTATTCATGAAAAACAAAAAACAAAACAAACAAAAAAACTACTCCCTAAATGCACTTGATGTATGCTGTGCATAACCACAGCACATGTGATTTCATTGAGAATTTTTAAATGGAGGAACGAGGAAAAGTGACCTCCCTGTGCCTGGACACCCTGAGCCCTTAGGAACTTGGGCTGAGTCCTCAGGCATGGTGCTCCCCAGAAACGGAGCCCTGTGCCCTGGGTGATGTCACAGTAGCAATTAGTCACTAGCACTGCAGTGTAAACAAACATCAGCAGGAAATAGAATGGGTAGGGCCAGGGTCAGGGAGCAAACCTTCCTTCTAGAAAGGTCTCCCGCCTTCCAAGGCTAGTGTCACCTAGCTTTGCTTTCTGTCACCCAGCTTTTGTAAAGGAGAGAGGCAACAGGGCCAAACCCTTCTCTTCTCCCACAGAAAGCTTTGGTCTCAGAGACAGTGTCTGTCTGAGATGAATGGGTTTCCTTGCTGGCAGCCTCAGCTGTTGGGAGAAGTAGAGGACTAGCTCTACTAGCTCTAGTAGTTATTGGTTGTCTGACAAGCTTCTCTGGGGAAGTGCTCAGTGGAAAGTTTCAAGTTACCAGAACTAGGCAAGTCCACTGAGGAGCAGGAGTGGCAGGAGGAGAAGGAGGGCGAGAAGGAGGGCGAGAAGGAGGAGGAGGAGGCAGGGGAGGAGGAGGAGGAGGCAGGGGAGGAGCGCGTTTAGCTCCCGCAGCAGCTGCCCCTCTGATTGGCCAGGCAGCTTCAGCTGCTTCCCTGGAACAAAAGGTCAAAGTGGACTGCAGCGTAAATGGAGAGAGGCAGCCGATAAAGCAGCATTGCCTGGGGAAGTTAGGAAGCTGGGAACTTCATCGCACTGCACACTGCAGAGCTAGCCTGCCCCCCTCCCAGCCGAGAGGTGCAGCCCGGCGCCCAAGCCCACTCAGCCATTGGGAGAAGATACGGTTTCTGCACAGGCAGCCCAGCTGGCGGGGAAGAGACAGCTGTGAGCGTCCCCTGCAGAATTCCCTGCAAGAATGGCTTGCGAAATCATGCCTCTGCAAAGGTAGCATTCTTTCCTCTTTATTTGTTTTGCTCTGTTCTGTTCAAAGATTTCCCGGGCTGCGGAAAGCCCCCTCACTTGGCCAGCACTTGGTACCGTGCTGCGCACTGGGGAGAGTCCCTTCCTGTCCTTAATGTTTTTCTGAGACAGAGAACCCATTTCGATTGTGCATTGCTCCTGGGCTGTCATTTCTGCCCTGTTTCTCATCTTGTATGATTGTATTCAGGCATCTCCTCCCTTGAACTGGACTGCATATAGGAAAATACCTCTGAAGTCTAAAGGGAAATATAGCCTGAGGAATAAATTACAGTTGAAAATAAAACTCACTCAGCTCTCACATTGGTTTCCCCCAAGGCTATTTTAAAGGGTGCTGGTAGGTTGAAGACCTTTCTAAAATGCTTTTTAAGCTTCCTATCTTTGAGAGTTTGCAACTAGGCAGGCATTTTCTAGACTTAAATGCGTTACAATAAATGGACTGGTTACACAAATGACACTGCAAAAACAAAAACCTGCTGTGTAAGAGTGATTGAGCGTCAGCTTGGGGTTTGCTTATTAATGATTATAATATAGATGGTCGGGTGTGGTGAGAGAGTTACAGGAAGACAGAGAAAGATCACTTTCAACAAAGAAACTTGTTCTAAGTAAATCAGATGTACTGGAATGTTCTAGTCACTCCCTGATATCTGGCTTCTCCACCTTCACAACAGGGAAACTGAGGCCCAAGGAAAGCTTCAGAGTTGCCCAAGGACATTTTTTACCTAATTTTGAAAGCTAGCTTTGCAGTTCCCATGATCATATTTCAATTTCAATTGTGTTTGCCTGCAGTGCTTTTGAGTCCATTGGAATGTTTCATTTTAGAAAATTATCGAGGGTTTTACTCCTCAAAATGTTGTAGGAAATGGTAAATGTGGTTTGTTTATGGACTGAAAAAAAATTAGACGGAAGCAGACTTCATCTTTGAAAACAATGATACGAACATGTCAGTAAACATTGATGTTTGAATAATGACAATCAGGCTGGAAGAAAATTTTGGTTGGTGGCATGGTCCCTCCAGATGGTTATTTGCTCTGTATCATTTTTCTCTCACTGCGGACTAAGGAGTACGCTACAAGGGGAACTTCATAGGGCTCTCCAGATGCTTCCTCTCCTGAAAGCGAGTAATCTAAGAGGGGCAAAAAGTACTTTCTGAGGAGAGCTGGACTATTTCTGTATGAACCTGGAGAGGAGGTCCTCATACTCAAAGCTCACCCATGTTGATGCATACCTTTTGCATTCCTGATTTAGGGTCCAGCTTTGCAAGTTGGATGCTTCTTTTTTCTTACAGTGGCGTCAGTTCTTAAAGATCTTAAGCAAGTTGTACTCCAGACAAGAAAGAATACTAACTTCCGACTGGACTCTGGAGTAGTTACTAGCTAATAATGACTCATGGGGAAAATAGGACTTTATACAGCTAGCATGTTGTTTAGGAAGTTTAGTTGATGCAAGCTTTTTTTAAGAAATCAGCATAATTTCTCAGGGATTGTTTTGCATTGTTTATCAGAGTTAATGAACACATTAGGAATAAATCCAAGAATAAACGGAATTTGCCTTCTGGAATGCAGAATCTCTGCTTTACTTTTTCTCCCCCTTTGCATTCCTTGAAGTCAGCACAGTGCACGTTTCACTGCTGTGGTGTTTCCCTAGCCTTTCAGGTTGAAGGGGATTTATTCCCCAGTAGTCTGCACTTCCAGCTGCTGCCTGGTGTCAGTGTGCTCTGCTTGGGAACTGGAGCATTTACGCAGAAAACCTTCCTGCGCCTACCTGGGATTGTTGCTGCACATCCCTACTCTGTAACTGACCAGTGATTGCCACAGCTCCCCCACTGGTCACCTGTGCCCCATTCTCATCCTGCCTGAAGCAAGAAAGGGTGTCCAGTGTGTGGGACTCACAGTGCTGGTACCAGATTCCATTCTGTTGAAGAGCACCAAGGGGCTAGCAGGGGAATTGAAAGTGGAAGAGTAAATGGATAGCTTTAAATCCCACACAAGGAAATTCCTGCTAACTTAGTTGTGTTGCTGGCATAGGTCCTTCTAGAAGCAGAGTGTGACCTCTACAACTTTTGTTTCAGATCATGTCTCTCCTGCTACCTGTCCTTCCTAAACTTGAGTGAATCAAATCTGGGGAAGACTATGCATTTTCTACACTCAGTAAAAGCGAATCTTCTCTTTTTAACTTTTAAATCTTTATTGGAAAGGCAAAGAAGGAAAGACAAAGATACTTTGTCACTGGTCAGATGGCCATGATGGCTGGAGCTGAGCCAATCCAAATCCAGGGGCCGGGAGCTTGCTTCTGGTCTCCCATGTGTATGCAAGGTCCCAACCAAGGCTTTGACTGCTTTCCCAGGCCATAAGCAGGGAGCTGAATGGAAAGTGAAACAGCCAGGACACAAACCAGCACCTGTATGGGAGCCTGGTGCTTATAAGGTGAGGGTTTAACCACTACACCAATATCCCAAGGTCCCCCTGTAGAAGCAGATCTTGTACAGATGGGCCATGCTTGGGCACACCCTAATCTAAATTTGAGTTAATGATTGCCACCTATATGCAGCTATAGACAGCTGGTATGTATATAGGAATCTGACACCATGCTACTCAAAATCCCCAAACAGAATAGTTAATAACATGACCATATGTGGGTGTCTTACCTTCATGATTGAGGCATACTGCCATTTACTAGATTGTCAGTTTTACCTTTTAAGATGAAACAGGCTGTCATTGTTGCCTAATATTTTCTTTGACCAAGTGCTGTACTCCAGTGATCTGAGGTGATAAGGACACAAACTTGGCAGAAAGGTCATATGCTAGAGAGGAGACAGACACATTTGCAGACAATGAGAGCACCACGTGGTGAATTCAGTCAGGCACAGTGTGATTAGCATAATAATAGAGGTCGCCTGGATGGGTAATATTACCCTGTGTTTTATTTATCTTCCCTCAGTATGTGATCTCACCAGAGGACTTGTCTGTACAGTAAGGTTCCTTGTGACTCCGTAAGTTGCTCTTTTAGCCTTTCTCAGTGAATTTCGAAAATAGGCAGAAGATACTTTGTTGCTGCTAATTGGTTAACTGAAATGAGAACAGCAGATGAGTTGAAAAGTTAAAGTGAACTAAAACTTTTGGGTCCCCTGTGCTGAATTTTGCTATTTACTACTGAATGCAATTTGCGGAGTTTCCAGGGTGTTGTAGTTGGCAGTTTACAAACATATGATCATTAAGAAAAATTGGGTAAAGGTTGAAAGTTTAAAATATGACCTTCTGAAAAGTGCTCGTGTTTTAAAGTTTGCTTCAAATAGCTTAAATTAAAAATAGGATCTTATTAAATGTTTATTAAGGTGGTTAAGTTGTCGCTGGTAATTTTTTTTAATACTGAAGTATTTACAAATGCCTCTTATGGTTAGTGGTAAAACCCAGCTCATTATATTGTCTATTACAAATATTCTTGCCATCTGGCAAAGTCCTCTGGATGTAATAAAATGATGACTGAAATAATTTAGCTATATTTAATTTAGAATTGAAATGATCAGATGATTACATTTATCTTCTGTCACCAGAGAGATAGTATGTTTTACCAGATTCCAGGTTTCCTCCTAGCTCCAGCTCTTAGCACAGACCATTTTCTGTGATTTTCTCTCCGTGATAATATGGAGCTGGAGGTAGGACTCTATAGATGGAAAGACTTTAGCAGGCTAAGATACAAAGTCTTAATGATAAGTCTTACCTCTATGACAAAACTCCCAACTTTCCCAGCAATATTTTACTTTGCCAGATTAACTTAGCAACAACTCCTAACTTAATTTCTAATCACAAAGGATAAGGAGGGAAGGTGTGTTGTGAATACTGATGATTAATGTGTTTGATGCATTGGCACTAGTTTTTACCTGTTGGCATGCTATTCTTTCCTGGGTTTATTTGCCACCATGGGAAGCTGAGGTTTTTAATGTCTGTGTAATTCTTTTTTTTTTATTAATCCATCAAACACATTGTGATATTCAGTGTGTATATTACTGAATGTTAATTTTATGATAATGAAGTGCATCATTCCAAATGGTAGTAGGTCTTCAAAACAGCTTCAAGCACCATGATCAGCATGTTTTAGTGAGCTGATATCTCAGAATTTCCCTGCAGCATCTTATCAGCAGAAGGCATCTGGTCTTTCTAAGTATGGGTCTTTAGACCATCCATTTTTGCAAACACAGGAACACTGATACCATGGAGGTGGTGTGGGACTTTACCAGAGAACCGCCCCCACCCCCGTCTGGGGATGTTGGCCAGTTTAGGAGTCCTCTCTGTGGTGTTAGGGAGCCCCCTGCTGCTTGTGCCGATGACACCTTTCAGTAACTCACCTGCAAGCACATGCACTCACAGTGACTACTCCTGGGTGGATGATGTTTTCAGAACCTGCCCTGCCCAGCTCATCCTCCTCCAGTCACACACAGGGAGGTGTCAACACTTGCCTCCCTTCAGATCTGGGCTAACCGGTGTGGAGTAATGGCTGAATATGTTCTTGACAGTCAACATGTTAGAAATTTGGTAGTTAACAAGAAGTCCCTGGGAACTAAGAGAGTCTCCATGATGTCTGTTCTCCCATGATGGCTGCATGATTGCTGGAGACCAAATCTTTACTAGTTACTCCAAATGACGAAAACAATGAGTGCACCTGAGGAGATCTTTCATTGTAAGGCGCTCTTCCTGTTAGGTTTGGGGCACTAACCTGTGACAAAGCACTGGAAAGATATCAAGCTTGCTTTCAGCAAACATCCAGATGTTGTGAAAACTAGCAAGCTGCATTATTTAGAGTAGGTCATTTTTTCTCATTCAGATAAGATGCTACCCCCAAAGATACTTCTTTTATGAAGGAATTTTAAGAGTTAAACAATGGTATTGTTTAGGGCAAATGATTAAATTGCTCAGGTGTAGAGTAATTTCCTGTTGCCAGTCTGTTTGCCTTCTGGCATTTGCAGTATAATTTCAATTACACAAGTGTCAGAGTACTTAAAAGCACGCTGAGTTGATCCATTCTGTTGCATTGGGAGTTACTGAGAATTACACCTACACACCTAGTGAAATTCCTTCAGGTTCTCAAAGCTTTGCATTCTGCCTTTTCCCCATGAAATTGCCAAAGAAATTGTGCTGTGTAAAACCTTTTAATGCACTAGTTCTTTTCTTCCAGAAGAATCAAAAAAATTAACAGATTTGTATCGATATATTTCACATTCCATGCAGTTCACTCAGTGAAGCCTACATTTCAGTAGCTGTTAGTATAGGCATGGAACTGTACAAACACCAGTTTTAGAACATTTTACTCACCCAAAACGAAATCCTACACCATTTATTTGTCAATCCTGAGCCTTCCAACCCATCACTTGGTGACAGCCAATATATTTTCTGTCTTTATAGATTTGCCCATTCCACACTTTTTGTGTAAATGGAGTCATAGAACCATATTATTGTAACCTTTGGTGACTGACTTCTTTCCATTAATATAACCAGTTGTACAGTTTACCCATGTTGTAGCAGTTATCAAAACTTCATTTCTTTTTATGACCAAATAATATTCTGATATATACATTTTACAAATGTTATTTGCCTATTCCTGAGTTGATGAATATCCTGTGGCTATTATAATTCTTCTATAAATGTATGCAGGATTAACTTAAGAATTATGAAAATATATACCATATTGTAAAGCCAAATGGATCCATGAAGATTATCTTTGTCCTCTCTTCCATTTTCCAGACAATTCAAGTCAAGTCCAGGGAAAGAGAATGATTTGCCTAGTCATATCCATGGAAACAGACAACACTGTATGCAGAGAGCTAAATAATAACTATTTGTATATAAAAGTGATGATTAATAATAATTTTCTGCCTTTGGAAGCATCTGTTGTTATCCAAAAGAAAAAGCAAGCTAACCAGAGAAGAAGCTGAATTCCTGCGTTTGTTCCCGCTAGTGGGAAGCTCTAGTATACACGCACTGCTCTGGAAGCTCATAATGAGTGCACAGGCCAGCGTGGATTCCTGTGTTAGACCATAGTAGGTACTCAAAGCACTTGAACTGAAAACTGTAGAGAAACCCTTAATGGGAACATATCAAAAAACTGTTCTCCACATAATTTCTAAAATTTTCCATTTTAGTTTTTGAAAGTATTCTAATGGTGCCAAAATTGCAAATAATTACTTAATTAATGATCACTTAGTTCTTAAACGTGGCATAAATAAGGAAGACCATTTGGAAGATTAATTCTGTTGGTGTTGTATACTACTTAATATTTAACTTCAGAAGGAGGAAATAGTTTTACATTTATTTGCTAAAAGTATCATCACTATGAAGGCAGTTAAGGAATATAGTTTTATTTTATATATGTGTTACAACATGAATAGTTCTTCTTTCATGTCTTCTTTCTGTGACAGCAGACAAAAAGTCTTATAACTGTCTGGATTTTAAGTCTATTTTGTAACTATCTGGAACTAGTTCTACACTGTTGTGTTTTAGTATGTTTAAGACTTACTCATAAAAGGTAAGTTTACCTTTGGTTACTGAAAAAAGTACTGGACTTGTATTATTCCTGGTAGAACTAGCAACTACTTTGTATTTAGAAAACTGTTTAAGTACAGCTATTGAGAAATAGTTTATAGATTAGAGGATAAACACACGTATCTTCCTGGAAAATGTTAGCAGCAAGGTTACATTCAGTCATTAGTTCATTTTCATAAACATGCCCCAACTGGATTGCTACTACAGATTTTTAAATTTCTGGATTATAATGAATATTTTCAGGTGGCACAATAGCATACACCAAAGGAAATTGTGACAATTTTGGGTGTTTTGCCGAGAATGAGAGTTGAATTTTGTTTTGGCCAAGGACACAATAGTGCATTTTAAAGATTCTAGAAGATTCTCCCTTGATCCATACCTTTTTCATATATATAGAGCTTCACCTATTAAATGAGTGAAAGTAGCAGAAGAGTTCTTAAAAAGTGTAAGGCAGTAGGTAGCATCAAAATTCACAGCAAAATGACGCTGCGAAGAAAGGCAAGTTCACTATCGAGGTTTAAATGCTGCTGACACTAAACTTAGAAACTGAATGCCAGCCAGTGCAGAGTATGTCATCGCAGCGTTGTGCTTTCCTAAGCTCCTCAACCTAATTCCAGCCGCCCGCCCGTGTCCCTGGTACCATCCAGGGCTGCTACCTGGCAGGCACTGCTGCTTCCCCAGGGCCCAGTCCTGCCACTGCCACACCTTCCAAGGCACCTTTTTCGAAAGATTTTTAAATTGTCTTTCTTTGAAAGAAATAGACTCACAGAACTTTTGTTTGCTAATCCATTCCGCACAGATGTCCACAATGTCCTGCACTCAATTAGGAGCCAGGGACCAGGAAATGCAGTCCAGGTCTCCCTTGTGGAGAACAGGAACCCAGTGACTTGAGATATTAGCACCGCCTCTCCGGGTGTGCCTCATCCAGAAAATGGAGGCAGGAGCAGGAACCGGGCACAGACCCAGGATCCCTGATGTGTAATGTGGACATCTTAACCTCCCGGCTACACACCTACTTCCCGATCAGGCGTTCTGGATTTCAGACAGATAGATGCTGTCCAAACACATTCTCTGCTGCTCGTTTAAGAAGTTCTTCTCTTGTCTGTTATTTTTCTCCCAGTGATGTGAGTGGCTCTCAGAATTCACTTCTATGGTTTATGAAACCCAACCTCATGCACTGCACTGTTCCCTGGTGCTTCCATGCATTGGGGCTGGCCTCTGGTTGCAAGCAATTCTTAAAAGAATTTAACAAAAATGATTTACTTCTTCACTTCTCTGCTAGTGACCCCAGGTTCCTCTGATTTTGTTTCAGCGGCTGAAAATTAGAAAATAACTTTTCATCAGCTAATACCAATGCCCAGAAAAAATATCACGATATTTTATATTCTAAATGATTACCTCCCTTATAAGGCAGTCATTTTTTATGTCTGATAATGATCAACCTCACTTTGTGAACAAATTCTCAAAGCCAGGTGAAAGCTTCCAGCTGCCTTGAAACTCATTTGGGAACCAAATCAACAATTTCTTTTAAGTCCCAAACAATCTTTGGGCTTGCCGGGAGGTGAAATAATTTTCTTTGGCTGCTCTCTCGCCAGAACAAACAGATGCAGTATGTGGCAAGGCCAGAGTCAAGAGTCAACCATGACCTTGCCAGATCATACCCCTGTCTGGGTTCTCTGGATACCACACAGGGTCCAGTGTTTACCTACAGCCAAAAATGCAGGACTCTCCCACCTCTTAATAATTGTAGAGTTGAATAAATGGGGGATTTTTTTTTCTTTAGGCAAGGGATAGTTGTAGCACAATTAACTTTTGAATAGAAGGGAACAATATAACGTGAAATAATCAATACAGACACATCTGAGGCTTTCTCCAGTAGACCCAAATACTTTTAAAAAGTATAATCTGTGTGTTTTCAGAATATTTAGTCAAACAGTAGTGTAAGCAAGCAATGAATTATTGATGGCATTTTACTAAGCATGTGTTGTTTTTCCAGGTTCTTTGTCAGGCACCGGTGGTGCCGAGGTACACAAATCCTGGAGGGGAGACAAGTGTTGGGTGTTCAGCCTCTATGAGAGCTACAAATGGTATCTTGGGGTGGAAGAAGTACTAACTCCCTCTCCAGGATGCTGGGGCTGGCTTCCCAGAATAGATGACAGTTAAGACCAGAGTGAGGTGCTTACCAAGCAGAGAGAGATGGCAGAAACATTTAAGATAAAGGGAACAGCATGTCCCAGCAGTTACAAAAATGTAGTAAGATGCAGTGGGTATTTTATTCAGTAGCTACAAGGACGCTGGGGATGCCCATAGCCTGTGTCAAGTGCGTGCCTAAGTTTGAATCCTGGCTCACTTCCAATTCCTGCTTCCTGCTAATGCACACTCAGGGAGGTAGCAGGTGATGGGGCACATACTTGGGTTGGTGCCACCCACATGGGAGATCTGGAGAGGGTTCTTGGCTTTGGCTGGGTCAGCCACCTGTGTTGCAAACATTTGGAAGAATGAACCAGTGGAAAACATTCTCATTCTCTCTCTCTCTCTCTCTCTCTCTCTCTCTCTCTCTCTCTCTCTCTCTCTCCCCCTCCCTCCCTCCCTCCCTCTCTCCCTCCCTCCCTCCCTCCCTCCCTCCCTCCTTCCCTCCCTCTCCGCCTCTCTAACTCCCTCCCTCTTTCCCTCTCTGCCTTTCAAATAAAAAAATTAAAAACAGCTTAAAACATTTTACTTAAACTTTCAAACAAGCTTCAGAGAAGGCTACATAAGTGTATCATTGGACCAAGCGTGGGAAGCACCCTATGTACCAGCATTAGGTGTTTACATTTTATGCTGAATGCAGCAGAATAGCTGAAGAGGCTAACAGTGAACTTGTGTGGACAGCAGGGAAATAGAACACTGCCCCATGTGAAGATCAAGGCAGTGGCAAAGGAGAAGAAAGAGCAGATTCAAGAAAAAAAAATTATAATGATTCCATCAAGTTAGTAATTTACCAGATCTGGGGTGAAGTGATGCCCTTTTTTACAGAACAGTTGGCTTGTTAAGGTGACATAAATGTTAGAACAAGAATGAGCACTCTGTTCCATGGCACCTCCCCACATCCCAGGCCAAGACCATTCAGAAGTGCAGTGTCAGTCAACAGGCAGGGAGTCATGCCTCCTGTTCTACCCTGTAACTCTAGAGAGATGAAAGAAATGCAGGAGACAGTAACACATCTGCCCACACCCTAGTTCTGTGTCTTCGACCCTCACTCTCACGTGATTTTACAGGCTTTGCGAGATGTTAATCAGGCAGACATCCAGAGCCAAACCAGCTGGGTGGGTGCGATGGAAACAGTTCATTCAGGCCCAAAGGCCAGGCTCATAGTGTGAGCAGGAGCTCAGGCAGGCTGTATCCTCGTCAGAAAGGTCTCCCTAGGGCCCCCTCTAGCCCCCAGCCCATGGCACCTCCAGGAAAATAATGCTAACAATTTTTTTTGAAATATTCTGTCAGCTGCCTGTGGCCTTCCAAGATGATAGCGTCATGACCTTTTTGGGCACATCCGGACACTCACTCTGCTTTTCTTTGCCATCTCGATGCCACCAAGGCTGTGTGTACTGGCTCAGAGTTGATTGTGGCCACATGGCAAAGAAGAAAAGACTGTTTTCCCTCCCTCCTGCAAGAACACACTTCTGTCCAACAGCACTCATTGAGCATCATTATATATCACTCAAGGGTGCCGTGTATCTTGCCTCATGTTTTATGACATTGTTTTTCCACTGTGGTCATAAAACCTAGTTAGTGGGTTCTGGCCAGCCTTTTAGAAAGTTTTACATAAATAAAATATGACAACAGAAAACATCCAAACAAAATAAGGACAATTTCTTGAAATTTGTGTCCATTTTATGTCTCCTATTGTGGTAAGAACTATGTTCCTGAGTCATTGTTGACAATTTAAACGAGAAACCTCGTTTGTGGACTGCTTAGCAGGACGCTTTATTTGAAGGAGAGTTCAAGTGGATTTCTGAAGCCGGCCAGGAAACCAGTCCCCTGTGTACAGGAAATTCTGGTCCCGACATCCGTACTGATGAACTTCCAGCATTAAGCTTTTCATAAAGTTGTTGACACCTTTATTAGGCAGGTTCTTGTTTCTAAATTTGGGGTGAAAGAAGACTGTCAGTTTGGAAGCCTTCCATCTGCCAGGGCTATGATATCAAACTGCCTCACACTTCAGACAACAGGCACATGTTATATAGTTCTGGAGGCTTCCCTGTGTGAAGGTGCTGGGAACCAAGGTATTCCAGTGCTCCAGGTCAGCTTGGCCTAGAACAACAAAAGTGTACTCTTGACACCATGTTCCTGCCCTGTGTCTGTCTGCCTTTATGCAAGGTTACCAGTCAGACTGTGAGTAGGTCCTTTCTCATTGCCCCCATTTTGATTGGTCACCTCTTGGGAACCCTGTGCACGAATCAGGCCATGTGCTGAGGCACAGAGGACTTGGGCTTCAGTGTAGCTGTTGGAGCAACATTTCAAGATTTATTTATTTGAAAAACAGAGTGGCGGAAAAAGGGGGAGACAGAGACAGAGAGAATGAAAATGAGAGATCTTCTGAGACCAGGAATCAGGAACCACATTCAGGTCTCCTAAGTGAGTGGCCGAGGCCCAAGTACTTGAAACATCTTCCGGTGCTTTCCCCAGTCTCATTAGCAGGCTGCTGGATCTGAAACAGAGCAGCCAAGACTCGAACCAGCACACATGTGTGACGCTCAGGTGTGAGCTTAACCCACTTAACCCCATATTTCAAAACTTAATAATGTATTTTGAGTTTTTACTAAAAACTCAAAAGAAAAAGATAGATTGATTTTCCTATCTTACTGGAAAAAAAACATTCTGATTTTTTGGAAATGTCTTTGTTTTGCCTCTTTGCATTGCCCCCACCATAATACGTCTTGGTTTTGGCTCAAAATTCACATCCTGAGAACATTAACAGCTTCCACGGCCCCTGCGTCTATCCTTTGGCCAGGGAATCTGTTTGCTGTCCAACTGCAGTAGCTGTTTTGTATTTCTCCTGGCTAGGTGTTGCATTCTTGGTCACAAAGTGCACATGGTAAAACTGTAAACAAAGTTTCTTAAGTTTACAAAAAAAGTTATGTTCTCAAAGTCATAGCTACAGACAGCACCACACTGAGCATAAGCGTTTACATTTGTTTTCCTAAAAATAATAGGGATTTCCGCACCCCCCCCCATGTTTCTGGTCTTGTGTCATGTTCCAAGCCAAAAACCACAGCCCAGCTCCCGTCTCAAAAAACCTGCACCTGGCTGGTGCTTGTTGTGTGAAACTTTTCTGCTTTGAAAGGAAGGAAAAAGAAAAATGTGTGCACTTCACTTTTGTCTTCATTCTCCAAAAAAAAGTCTTCCTCTTAGCACATTCTGCAGCACGTGAGGAAAAGGCTAAGTTCCAGAAGAAACATTTACTTCATCCTTTTCTTGCCCTTGCCCCTCACTTCCTCTTTCTGTGATGTTGCTTGTGGTTTGGGTCAGCTCTCACAGCTGATTTTGTTCAGTTTTCTCAATGAATGGAACCAGCCTCGGGATTGACTTATTTTTCTAAGCTTTCAGACCAGAAGAACATTTGCAAACTCTTTCTTCCCATTTTCCAGTCACTTGAGAATGTATTTAAACTGTGCAGCTAAATATGCAAATTATGTTCATTGTGTAGGGGCCAGCCACACTAACCAGTTAGCAAGTTGAACTAATTGGGATGTCGGGAGGACAGTTGACAACGAAGTTGAAAGCCGTGCCCTGGTGGTGTGAGCCAGCCTGAAGGTCCATTCTGAAGATCTCATTCTGGGAACTCTCCCAGCAGCCTTTGGGGTTCTTTCTTTAGACATCGGAAACGCCATGCTTTTCATGAATTCACTTAGCTTGCTGTGTCATTACATTGGTATTCACTGCGAACTGTGGCTCCAGCTTAGAAATTAGTGCAGCCCATGACAAGACTGTAACTCTAGGTGTCATTCATGTCTATGAATTTATCACCATAGAGGATTATTAAAAAAAAAAACTAAGATGGAACTCACTAAAATCCTAGTGACTTACTGGCATGAGCAGTTGTAGCTGTGTTGATGTCAACTATTATCTGAGACTCTTCGGGAAGTGTTCTTCCCAGGAAATAGTTTTGAGAGAATATAGTACAAGGTAGCTGAGAGTATCCTCTACGTGATTGGGTGACATAAATGAAGTAATTGCCCAAATCTCAATGTATGTTTCAGTGTTTCAAAAAATAAAATGCAAGCTAGTCAATTGCTTAACCTTAGCTGTTATTCAAAGTCAGCAAATAGCAAATGGTTAAGACATGAGGTTGATACTGGTAACCATGGAAGCAATCCAGTGAATCCCAGGATGTCATAGTTTGTCATTGGCTTGACTTCACGCAGCACGTATGCTTGTTCTTAAAAGTGAAGAAAAAGCAGAATTAGTTTCCAGTTACAAACTTAAACAAAATTATGACAAATTTTGCTTAGTTTAGAACTTATACAAAATCACTTACTGTCACTGGACTGAGATTTGCACACAGAAAAAAAGAGTAGGTCTAAATGAACTGAAATAAAAGTTCATTATTCTGCAAGCTCTTCAGAAATTGTGAGCCTTTCAGATATGCATTATGATTTCCAAGTCTTGTGGATAAGTTTATTTCTTGATCCTATTTGGATGAAATGTCCTTACTTTTTTTCCTTCAAATTGCCTTCAAATTAAGTGCATTAAATCACTTCTTTAGAAATTACTTGATTGAATCTTTTGAAATCAATGTTTTAGTTGTGTCAGTATTTTAGCATTTATCAAGATTGTTATTAAATTGCAGGCAAGAATACTTATGTGAAAGGAAAAAAAGAAATAAGCCAACTAATTATCAAAATTTGTTTACCCTCATTTTCTTTTCAAAACTACATTGTACGTCTTGGATACTGGGCCTGTACAGCCACCCTGTTGGATGCTGATTATTGACTAAAAGTAATAGTAAGTCCGCTTATTTTTTTTTTTCAGTTTTAGTGCGTACAAATCCTTTTTTAGAACACTGAAACCAAATCAAGATGCAGGGTCCTATCCAAGGTAAAAGTTTTTCATTTTGCTGTTCACCGACAAAGTTTACTTTGTCCAGAAAGCAACTACGAAAAATATTAGCTTATTAGTAAAACATTGTATTCCCATCAAGATGTTCTGGCCATGCCATCAAGGACAGTTTGATGATCCCTTTAAAAGTGCTGTCAGGCACAGGACATTCTGAATGGACTTTGATTAAGTGATATAGAGGTGCTAGGCTCAAATGCACAATGAAGAGCTTATCAGGAGTGTCAGATCTTGTCGTGAGCTGATGAAACACAGAGCAACCCTGGTATGCACATTCTTTATGCACCTAGTCATCTCACTCTATTTTGACCAGTTAGCATAGAAGGACTAACATGCACATTATTAGCTGTGTTACATACCCACTCTGGGCCCACTTTCTCTGTTGGAATAAAAGAGAGCAGGGCCAAGTTAACAAGGAGAATTTCTGTAAGGATCTAGACAGGAGAACACACTTGAAGCCAGTGGTAGTACTTGCCCTTTATCCAAATTGAGGTGTAAAGGTAGGTTTGAAGGCAGAATTGCCCACACATACAACCATTAGCCAGAACACGTGTGTGTATCATCTCTCCAAATCACTTCTTAATAAAACCAAGCATGCTCCTCATTGACTGTGCATCAGAAAGCATTATAGGGCCCGGTGCAGTAGCCTAGCAGCTAGTCCTCACCTTGAATGCACTGGGATCCTATATGGGCACAGGTTCTAATCCCGGAGGCCCCACTTCCCATCCAGCTCCCTGCTTGTGGCCTGCCAAAGCAGTTAAGTCCAGCCCTTGGGAACTTGCACATATGTGGGAGACCCAGAAGAGGCTCCAGGCTCCTGGCTTCAGATCAGTTCAGCTCTGACCCTTGCAGCCTCCTGGGAAGTAAATCAATAGACTTTGCAATAAAAATAAATAAATCTTTTTTTAAAAAAAAGAAGATGGCATTATAGTTTTTCCCTCCAGTTGGTTGCAAGTTGGAGTTAAGGGGTGGAGGGCAGGAGTACAGTGCCTGTTTTATAATACACGGAGGTAGTTTTCCCCCCATAACAGAACATTGTTGCAGCTTTTCCATGGCAGCATTTTTGGCATGAGAGTGGTTGATTTAATTAGGACAGTTTTTTTTAAAAAGTTTATTTTATTTTCATTGGAAATGAGAGGAGGAAAGAGAGAGAGGAAGATCTTCCATCCAGTGATTCACTCCCCAAGTGGCTGCAGTGGCTGGAGCTGCACCAATTCGAAGATACATGCCCGGAGCCTCTTCTTTGTTTTCCTTGTGGGTGTAGGGTCTGCCTTCCCAGGCCACAAGCAGGGAGCTGTATGGGAAGTGGGGCTGCCAGGATTAGAACCGGTGCCAAAATGGGATCCCAGAACGTACAGAGGACATTAACCTCTAGGCTACTGCACTGGGCCCAGTTGGGACAGTTTTCAAGACTTCTATTCCTTAGTTAAGAAACAGCCCCTAATATTGTTATGGTTTATTGTTAAGTGTTTCCTAGGAATATCTTGAAATGAAACATACAAACTGCTTGTGTCACCTTATGACAAGACATCTAGACATCTCCAACTATAGACACATCAAAGTCTACAACTAACTATTCAGTCACGCCAAAGCCCACCCACAGTCCAGCCCAGAACAAAATTGCCATAGGGAAGGGTAATCATAAACAGTAAAATATTTGGCAGCATGGGCATTAGGACAGCTGAGCAAATGGAAAGCACATACCATGTTCCTACTAGCGTGTAAAGACCTTGTCAACTTACAGTGCAAATTTTTGTTTGCCTGTGTGTATGTGCACACATATGTGTTATACACTGTAATTCTTTAACATGTTGCTTGGATGTAATTCTTTAAGATGTAGGTTAAGCTGCTGTGTGAGACACACATTCCATATAGAGTTTCTGGTTCGAGACCCAGCTGTTCACTTCCAATCCAGCTTCCTGCTAAAGCGCATCTTGTGAAGTAGCAAATGATTGCCTATGTGCTTGCGCCCCTGCCACCCACATGGGAGTTCCAGATGGAGTAGAGGACTACTGGCTTTATCCTAGTCCATCCCTGGCTTTTGCAAACATTGGGGAATGAAAGAGCAGATAGAAAGATGGAAGATCCAACTTTCCTCTCCTCTCCTCTCTCTCCTCCTCTCCTGTTTTCCCCTCCCCTCTTCTCTCTTCCTTTTCCCTCTCATCTCCTTCCCTTTCTTCTCCTCCCTTCCCCTGTCCTCCCCTCCTCTCGTCACCTCTTCTCTCTTATCCCACCCTCCCCTCCTTTCCCCTCTTCCCTCTCCCCTTTATGCTTTGTCTTTCAAATAGATGAAAATATTTTTTAAAAAATTTATAGCATATATTTTACCCTTTAATTTTAAGATTTCTATGATGTTGAATGAAATTGCACTATGTGAGTACTTTGTGTCCCTTGGTGTTTTCTACACTCTCTTAGTAGAGAAACCACATAATAGTGAGTTTACTGGTGTTCCCACTGCTGGGGAGCTGTTCCTGGGCCCTCACGTTGAAGAGCAGTTTGCTGGCCGTCATGTTGATGAGCTGCAGTTAGCTTTGTTGAGACCTTTGAGTACATAATCATTGTGAGGGTTTCTGGGTAATACAGGAATACGTGAGTTGGGGTGGCAGAGTGAGGCTGTGAAAAGCGTCCTGTGCAAAGTGTGGTGTGGATTATCTTTGCCTTAGCAGAACCATGAGAGGTTGATGGTCTCCCTGCGACATGTGGTTAACTTTGGCCTGCTGCATGGAAGAATGTGTCTCTCAAATGTCATTCCATCGTAAGATTAATGCTAATGTGGCATATTAATGTATCACAGGATACATTAATGGAACTGCAATGGAACTGATATTAAGAGAAACTATAGTAATTCATAGTTTGGTTTTTGTTTATTTAGTTCACAGGAAAATGAAAGACCCTTGGTACCTTTCTTTTTGAGGTGTTTGATTTTTTTTTCCATCTGCTATAGGCAATGAAGGAGGGTTGAAACTTCTGTGGATTTATTTGTCCACTTTAATCCTTTTCAATAGAATAGAAAGTTGCTGTGTCTATCCAATGTGTTCCTGCTTTCTCCTCTTTGATTCATGAAATAAGCTTTTAAAATGTTAAAGATAGCTGAAAAGGCTAAAATTGGATGTTTTGTTTTAAATTCAGAAATGTCAAGGCACCCATTTTCATTTTAGCAATTTTCCTGGTGATTAAACTATGCCATAAATTAAAGTTTCTGTTTTTGGCATGTACAAGAGTACTTTCAAAAGTTTATGGACAACGTATATATATTTTAAAACTATCCATGGGATTTCAGTGTTTTTTGTCATTAATATAAACACATTTTCAGTACCTTTCCCCATGAAGTTTTTGAAATGTCATTGTGTGCAGGCAGCAAGGTAAATGCAAGGGGCCCTCACTGAGGGAGACTTGAGCTATACTAATGCATTTTTTGTGTAGCAATAGTGTAGGAGACCACATATCCAGCAGGTTCATGGAGTCTAGGGTTGCTATCTGAGGTTTAGAAAACTACCCTAACAACTATTAAAACAGACAGAAATCAAAACACATGTTAGACAAGATCTCTCCTCTCCGGTGTCTGAGCACTTGCTGTACTGATAGGAACTGAGCCAACCGTCTGTCTAAGGTGTAGCATGAAACCCAGTATTCCTTATTGCTGGGTTTCTTTGCCTCCTGCCTACTTACTTCAAGGGCTCAGAAAATAGTTTTGAAAATCAGACAACCCTGTAAATGAAAGATGTTGGACACTTTACAAGTTTTCCTTTGATTTTTAAGTCTACTTTGGAAAATAAACGTCAGGATGTCTGATGCATAATTTGTTTACTTATTTTTGAATCTGATTTGTGGCAGTCAAACCAGAGATGGATCTAGTTTACAATTCGACCACCAGTAGTTGAGAAATATATCCTGGGATGCCAGGCCTGGCCGAGAAACTTCTTTTCAGTGACTTGCGGCCCATTGCATAATCACTTTGTGGCAAGAGAGGCAACACTTGAGGTTTCAATCTGAGACAATTTTTGTTTTTTCAACTCTGGTTTCCTGCTAGCCAGGTCAGCACTGCTGGTTCATTGTTCATCTCAGCTGTGCAATTTCTGTGAACAGATGAGGCTATTGTTACTAAGGACATGCATTCTGTGATATGCATTATGTGAATACAGAATAAATACAAATGATTACTATGTATTAGTGGAAATTAAATTTTGCACAATGTGAGAGACTCTAATCAAGAGCACTATATCAAGCACATTTACAAGAACTGCTTCTCTGTCTTATTTTACTCACTCTGGATAACATCAGTGTACATTTTACATAGTTTCTAATTTTATTTGTTTTAGTAACTATTTTAATCAACATTGTGGCATCATGAACAACATCACTGCCTATGATGCCAGCATCTCATGTGGGTACCTGTTTGTATCCTATCTGCTCTACTTCTGATCCAGTTCCCCTGCTAATGACCTGGGAAAAGCAGCAGCAGATGGCCCAAGTACCTGAACCACTCTCCCCACCTGGAGACCCAGAAGAAGCTCCTAGGTTCTGACATGAGTCTGGCCTGGCATTGAGGTCATCTGAGGAGTGAACTAGTGGGTAGAAGGTCTCTCTCCCTCTCTAAATCTTTCCCTTTCCCTCTTTCTTACTCTCTCCCTATAACTCTGATATTATAAATAAATACATAAATTAGCAAATAAATAAGTAAATAAATATTTTTAACAAAATAGATGAGGGATGCCCCATGTCAGGGACCTGGGATGGGTGGGAAGCTGGGTGGGGCCTCTCCCTTTATCTCCCCCTTTACCCCAGATACAGAAAATAATAGTAATAGTAATAATAGTAATAATGTGGAAACAGTGGTCTTACCCACTTTCCTGTAGCCCTTGACCTTTTGTGCCCTAATAAATTATGTAAAGATTACCAAAATAAAAGACACACACACACACAATGGGCCAGTAGTCTTAAGTGTTCAAAGACACGTAATTGTGTGTGGTAGTGTAAAACTGTAATAACCTGAACTATGATATTTGAACATTAATATAGTCTTTAACAAGAAATCCTGTTCCTACAGAATGAAAGTAAAAAATGCAGAAAATTAATCACATAGGTAACTGAAGGCTTGATAGAAGCTATTTGACCTTTCTAGTATTGAGTCACAAAAACTAACGACATTAGGAAAAAGGAATGACTTGCATGCCTGCCTACCTTTACAGCAGAGGCCAAGTTATCAAAAGGTGTTGTCTTCATGGGATAGAAATTAAAACCCAGGACTGTTTCAAAAGAGCGAGCATAATTTGACCTCAAGTTAAAATTATAAAAGTAGCTCCTTTGTTCTGAATAACATATGATAGTCTTAGAAGTGATGTAAGAATTAGTTTAGTGCAAGTTAATTTAACTGCTTCTATTATACACCTGACATGAACCACAGGGAATCTCCTGATAAAACATGAACTTTTCTTTTTTCAATTATTTGCATGGATGGTCTGATACAGACTTTCTTTGAGTTTCTGTTAGCAAATGGTTTTTAAGTAGAAGAAATAAAATACAGTTGTGAATTGTTAATTTGTTCCTAGATTTTCCAGGCTAAAATCATAACGTTTCAACTGAAAAGTAAAGTCACTGAGTTATTTGCTACCTCCAGTAAAAGTAAATCCATACTTAAATGTTTCAGGTATACCTAAATATATTTCTGTAGCTTCCATGTTTTCCATTCCTTTCTCTCCATAACATCTTTTGATACAGTGTTCAAAAAAGGAGGCTATTGTAAGACTCATGAATTTCAGGATGTTTTATAAACATGACAAGAAACTGTATAGATCCGCTTACATTTAAAATAATACAGACTGTCTTTGAAAAGCACAAGTCATTGATGATCCAAAGTGCCATTTTCCCTGACCAAGAATATCGGACTATTACAAATCACATAGTGATGATCTTAGATCTTCCATTCAAGGAGTACTGAGGATGGGGTGAGTAGCAGTACAGTGATGAGGCCTCTGTGAAATGCCTGCATCCCATGTCAGAGTGCTAAGTGAGTCCCAGCTCTGCTTGCTGCTTCCTACCAGTGCACACCCTGAGAGGCAGAAAGTGAGGGCAGGGAGTTCATACCACCCATGACAGAGAGCCATACCGAGTTCCTTCACGGGTGGGTGACTTTTTTTCTGCCAAGGGCTGTCACCTGGGGGCCACACAAAATCGTCAACTTAGGAAGGAGCTTTTTATTTATTTATTGAGCTTCCAGTCCTACCTATGATTGCCTTGATGGAGCCAGAACAAATGGTTTTTTTGAGCCTTATATGGTCCATTAGCTGGACTTTCCCTGCCCCTGACCCAGCAGCCCTAAAACAACAGGCCTGACTATTGAAAGCATTTGGGAAATGGACTGGCAGATTAAAAAATGTGTGTGTATGTGCATTTCAAATAAGTATGCTTTTTAAGAATTTCACTGAGAATGTAAGAGAAGACACAGCTGCATAGGTAGATGCCATTCAGAAACAATCCCACCCCAAGCAGCTGGACAGAAGAGATAGGGACGGGCAGGCTGCTCAGTGGCGGGGCATTCAGTTAGGTGGCCAATTCTGAAAGGCACTGCAACAGCAGAACTCTGAGTCTGGGATTAGACAGTGTTTAGGTGGGCAGACAGGAGAGATGGAAGCTGGGAGCAATGCATTCCTTCAGTCTCTAAGGAAGCAGATGATCCATCCAAGCCCCCGTGGACTGCAGATCACAGTGGGCCCGAGCCAGTGGCATGGAGGCCGCTGGAGTCCACCAGTGGACTGTTTATGACAAGACAAAGCCAGTGGCTGGAATAAAAAGCTGGACAGGGAGAGTGTGTGAAGGTGCTGGAATCCTGCTGGGCCCACAGGTGGGAGGGCAGGAACAGGAGCAGGGACCAGCAAGGCCATGGCAATCACTGCCTTCCGTTGCTGCTCCAGTTCTGTCATTTGATCGTCTTTCTGAACCCCTGTGACTGAACCCCTTGTTGGGCTACAGTACACAGTTGCCTTTAGGCCCTTCTATCTTAGGGCTGTTATAAATAGACCACGCACTCAAACGGTTTTACTCTAACCCTGGTGATCACAGCTCTGTCTTCTCTGGTTTCAAAACGTACCCCCCCCCCCCCCACCTGGCTGAGCCCATCACAGAGCTGTTTGTTCTTTTTCTTGCAAAGGAAGGAAATGGTAGCTACAAATCTCCACCTGCCATCATCCCACTGGGCAAGTTCACTGCAGTTACAGTAACTCAGACAGTAGGTGTCATTGTTCCCCCAGAGGCTCAGCAGGTGTAACCCATCCTGCTGAAAGGAGAGAAATGAAAGGTGCTGAGGACCTGCCAAGTCCTCAGCAAGGAAACAGCAAAATAAGCAAGGTAGAGAACACTCTTGGCAAAGGTGCCTGCAGCCCGGATTTTCTTCATATCCTACGCTGAGATCCAAAAGCAAAAGGAGCCCCTTGCTCAGCTGCTGAGATAGAGCCACAAAGCCCCTTGTGGTCAGCAGGTCTAATGCTTTCTCCCTACCATGCTCAACCTGGTAGGCACCCCCCTCCTCTTGCTGGGCATCCGGTCAGGCCTAGCTAGCATCTGTTGCCGCCTCTGCTTCTGGTTGTCTGGATGTTCACGTCTTCTCACCAGGACCAGGGATCTCCACTCTCTTGCTCCTCTTCTCTTCCTGCCCCCACATCACCTGTACTACCTAATGCTCCGAAGGTCCGGTGCTCATCCCATCCCAGCAGACCTCTATCCTGGAATTCCTGTACCTTCATAAATTCCTGGGATTGTGCATATACAGCTTGTATGTTTTCCTGTGCTTTAACTAAATGCTGAATGTCTGTTTAAGGGCGATATACTTGAAAACCACCTCACCCAGCTTTATGAAGTTTATTCCTTTGTATTCCTAACATCTGTCTTGCAGCACAGGCCCTGAACCTGTGTGTTGTCCTGTTATCATTTGGTACTCCATCGAAAGCCTAGAATTAATGCCTTTTTAAATTCCAGCCCAAGCTTTAAAATGGTGCAACTAAATTACTCCCTGAGCAGGCCTGGAATTGCTTAGGGTCATTTTCAGTATTTTGTCCATTTCCACATGTTTTTAAAAGATTTTTTTATTTTTATTAGGAAAGGCAGATTTACAAAAAGAAGAAGAGGCAGAGAAAGATCTTCCATCTACTGATTCACTGCCCACATGACCATGCTGGCCAGAGCTGAGCTGATCCAAAGCCAGATTCTTTCTGGTCTCCCATGTGAATGTAAGGTCCCAAGGGATTGGACCATCCTATGCTGCTTTCCCAGAGCGCAAGCAAGCAGCTGGAAGGGAAGAGGAGCAGCTGGGATACAAACTGGTAGCCATATGAGATACCATGGGGTTGGAGGTAGAGGATTAACCAGTTGAGCCATTGCAGCAGCCCCACCTCATTTTCCTGAAGGAGCACCAGAGATATTTCTAAGCTCATTGCTTGGGATACGAACTCTTTCTTCAGTATTTTGTAAATTTTGGACACTAGAACCCAGGACCCTTAATTTTGTGAAAGTCTCTGTAGAGTTTATGTTGATAGAAAATAAAAACAGCCTTAGATAAATTCAAATGAAATATTATATAACATCTGGAAATTGTAGTATACCATACCCTTCATGATATGTATAAAACTGCTTTACAAAGCATCTTTAGGTGGCTTTTGGGAACATCTTTTAAAACAACTTGTGCAGGGTCCGGCACAATAGCCTAGCAGCTGAAGTCCTCACTCATCTTGCACGTGCCGGGATCTTATATGGATGCTGGTTCTAATCCCGGCGGCCCTGCCTTCCATCCAGTTCCCTGTTTGTGGTCTGGGAAAACAGTTGAGGACAGCCCAAAGCTTTGGGACCCTAAATCCATTTGGGAGACCTGGAGGAGGCTCCAGGCTCCAGCCTCCTGGCTTCGGATTGGCTCAGCTCCAGCCATTGCAGCTGCTTGGAGAGTAAATAATCACACAGAAGGTCTTTGTCTCTGTCTTCTTCTCTATGTATCTGACTTTGCAATCAAAATAAATAGATCGCTAAAAAAAAGTTATGCTAGCATTTGTAATTTGCAATTTTTCTACTTAATTGGAGGCTCTCTGCTTATTTATTCTAAATAATAATTTCGAGCTAAGAATTCTTCCTTATCAGTGGGCTGTTTGGAAGGGTACACCTTTCCGTTTTGTCTTGAGCTCCTAGCTCTTGGTACTTTGTTTCTCAGGTTGCCTGCTTCTTGATGGGCTCCCTTTTGAAGGACGTCTCCTTGAAACAGGTAGCCAATCAGTTTTGGCTGAGAAAAATGACTGCCAGCTTCCGTTTTCAGTTCCAAGAAAGATGTAAAGTCAAAAACCAGAAGTATCTTGTAACAGGAAAGAAAAAGCCTGTTTGAGCAGTCACATCACCAGTGGGGATGGGCTGAGACATGGTTCATCCTCCAGACTTTATGATCGAGCTCCCACCCAAACAGTGCACATGGCTTTAGAGAAGGAAAGGGGAAAGTGAAGTTTATATTACTTCCATTCTCTACTACACTGTCCAGAAAAGCCAAGGACATTCCTCCAGCTGAGCACGTTGACTTTCTGAATCATCCAGAACTGAGCCTCTCTGCCCTCATCAGCAGCTTCATCTCACTCTCCATTCAGAGACTAGAATATTCAGCGTACAAAGCAACTGGACACAGGCGCTTTCCCTGGGGTGCTCACATGACTCACACAAACGTTTGAGAAAGGGGAAGCAGCAGGAAGAGTATTGGATTTAGTTTGAACTTTCAGTTATACACTGTGCAGAAATCAGCTATAGCTTGGTTATAAATTGGATCATGAAGCAGTTCACCTAAGATCCAGATTGATCAAGGACATGCATAGTGGCTCTTCAAGTCTAAATCCTAAAGGTGGTGGCTGCCCCTTGCCAAGGGGACAAAGGCATAAACAAAGAACACACTGCCCACCCAGGTTGTTACAATGGCTCCTTCTGGATTGATGCTTTCCCTTAACAGTCACTGGGCACAGAGAGATTATTTGGGATCAGTGAAAAAAAAATGACAAACCAAGACAAACGAGGACTGAACATAAAAACAGATTCCAGAGAACTGGTTTGGTTTTCGCTGTGATTCAGAGGAAAACTTCAGAACTGACATTGTTGATCTTCTTTTTAAAATGCACAAGGACACAACCAACCTCTTTGGAACATTAGTAGGAAGCCGTAAGGGGAGAGTAAGCTTAGAATAGAAAGACTGGAAACACAGAAGGACGTGTGTGTGAGATGCTTTGTCACAGTTGTTGGAATGATGTGGGAAAAAGCACAGGGTAAAAATTGTTGAAAATAAAGAAAGTGCCTGATGGGAGAGAGACCTGAGAAGCCCTAGAAACATCTTTTTAATTCATCAGTGATGTGGCAATAAACATTAGTAAAGAGGCAAAGAAAGCAGTGAGATTCTGTGTTTCTTCTGTTGCATGGAAGCTCAGACAATAGAAACAGATACCAAGAGTTTTTGTTTTGATTTTAATAATTAGAGAAGTATGGGAAGCAAACACGTGTGGAATTGTACCTAGGATTTCTGTTTTCCAAGTCTAAGGTGAGAAGATTGACAGAAACTGAAGGAAAAGGGAACACCCCGAAAAAGGCAAAGCCTAAAGCAAAAACACAAACGTATCTCCTGTGACAGTAAATGTCAGTGGATTAGAAGCATTTGGTAAAGCTAACAATACTTTAAAAATGGCTAGTGAATGATACTGTGTTCAAAAACAGCATAGCTAGGTTACTAGTAAAATACATACACACTTGATAATTATGAAAAAATAGATGGCTGTATCAGACTAACTGTATTTCAAGGACCGAATAGACATGAAGTCGAATCTATATTGAAGATGCAATTAGTATATGTCAAATGGTATTAAATCATATAAATGTAAATTATATCAACAAAGAAACACACTTAAGACATTTATAGTATAGGACCTACACAGACAACTCTATGTAACAAAGTTTGTAGAATGCATAGCACTGAGAAATTCAATACAGTTAATAAGAATTAAAAGAAGTGAGTACATATACACGTGCACTAAACCTTGGATCCTACAAATAGGGCTGAAGCATGCTGCTGTTACTTCACAAGAAAATATTACTCATCTCTGAAAGTCCTTCGAGGGTGAGATTTTTAAAACTCAATAATATTAGTAACAAAAATTATTCTAGTTTACCTATAAAAACTCTCCTGAGAGGCCAGAGGAAAGGACAAGCTCAACGAGGAAGTAAGAAACTCAAGTAAAGGCTACTTGGAAATGCTGAACAGGAGTGTGCTTGACCCATTGGATATGATGCCCACGTGAGTGGGGAGGGCCCAGGTAGCATAGTTAAAGCTCAGGCTGCCCAACTTCCAATTGAACACTTGAAAAACAGATACAATGCTAATCATTAGAACTGAGGTTTGTGTAAGGCGTAGAGTTTTTTAGAAGATTGGAGAACATTTTATATGGGATTTATTTAGCTGAACTCTTTCAGTAATCATCAAAGTGAGCAAATTTCATGTATTTCACGATGCACATATAGGAGCATACTGATTCTTTCTACCCTGCCTCCTTTCTGCCCAAATTGCCCACCCACCATCGTCCTCCTCATACTCCTTTTTTTTTTCCAATTTTTAAAATGGCATGTTTTCACTTCACAATCATAGGCTTAACACTCAATTATATAAAAACATCAACACATAGCAAGTAGGAAAAAAACTTGTATTCCTCAGGAATATGTACAAAGGCTACAAATAGGAATCAGCTCTCTGCCCAGCTCTGTAGATGGAATCAAGGCTGTGTAATTTGAGTAAGACACCAGACCTCTCTGAATCTCAATTTGATCAGCCATTAAAGAAAAAACCATTTTTGAGTTGAAAGATAAATATTTTCCTTCTTCTGAGTCACCGCCATATAGTCTGATTTCAATTTATTTTTTGATATCACACAGAGCATATAATTTAAGACCAAAATATGAGGGTTTTTTTGTACCCAAAACGGCTAAATGCCACCACAAGAGAATGTTGCAACATTTATCAAAGTTTAAATATCTTTAACTCC
The DNA here is from genome assembly GCF_030435755.1 of Ochotona princeps. Classification (NCBI taxonomy): domain Eukaryota; kingdom Metazoa; phylum Chordata; class Mammalia; order Lagomorpha; family Ochotonidae; genus Ochotona; species Ochotona princeps. Next base: position 56,658,282 of record NC_080838.1, read on the forward strand.
ACCAAAAGACCACAGTGGCTGGCTCTGGATCAGACTGAAGCCAGAAGCCTTATCCATCTATTTGGCAGGAGCCCAGGCACTTGGGCCGTCCTCTGCAGCTTTTCCCAGGCCATTTGTGAGGAAATGTATCAGAAGTGAAGCAGCTGGAATAGAAACCAGCCCAAATCTGGGTTTAAGAAAAGGAGATATTTTTCAAAAGTAAAGGGAGATAAAGACTGAAGGTGTTTAAGTATATCATCAAGTGTATTTCCACATAGGCTTAGAATTTTAAATGACCATACCAATAGAATAGCCAATTCCAGATATCACCAACAGTAAGTTTGGCTAATGATGTTGACTGCAATGCCAGGCTTTGCACGTGAGCTCATTTCCATTCTACTGCTTGCTTTACCAACCTGAGGAAACAGACATTTCCACATCCATGCGCACAATGAGAAAGTGGGAAGTTCTTTAGCAAGTCTGCTGAGGGCCCTGAAGTGTTCTTGTTAGGAGTCTGCATTGTGTGAGAGGCAAGCACCATCAGATGGAAGGAGACCTGTTATTGCTTACCTTCTTCACTGTGTTACAGCTCTTATAGTGACTTCTAATCTGTGTCTTAGCGTTTGTTCAGGCAACTGCAGCTGCAGAAGCAATCCGTATTACTGTCATTAAATGGTTTTAGAAATCTTATTCTCAGTGAGTTGTTAAGCACATACCACAGAAATATGGAGGAGGATTCCTGACCAGAACTGTTATTGGTGTCTAATGAAGTGTAAATTTGATACTATGCAGTAAATCTGATTATACAATTATAACCCTTTGTGATGTTTTCAATGTTAGTGCAATAAACTGGAATTTGAGATTGTTTCATAAACTTTTAAAACTAAAAGAAATCCACAGACATGAACAGCCAAACCTTCCATTTTCTGGATGAAGAAACTCACCCAAAGCAGCCAAGTTAACCAGCAGCTTGCCTCTGGTTCCAGCTTATTCCTTGTAGAGCCCAGATCAGGACTCTTCTGATTCCCAGCAGAACATATTTTCTGCTCATTGCACATTTGTTCTAGAAATTATATTGAAAGAATGGACAATTACAAACAAGTTACATGTATTGGAAATTCCAAAAGACTATTTAAAAACAAAGATACAGACTTATCATAAATCTGATCTAAATTTAATAGACCAACAAAAATATAATTGTTTAATTACTTCATGCTATTACTGATTTGTTTATTTTTCTTCCCCAGAAAGATTGGCCTAATAAAACAGTTAGGGTCTTGATTCTTTATGGTTTAAGGGAGATATTGATGTATTGACTGTTATTCACTGAAGATAACATGTATTTTTTTCTATATCATGGCTTCATTGCTTAGATTGAAATGTTTAAAATGGCCATTGTATTATTTAAGTAATCATAAAGTTTTGAAGAATTTTAGTAGCAAGGATTTAGAGCTTGTACTATCCTAAATATCTTTCTCACACCAGCAGCATCAGAATAACCAGGGAGTTTCCTAGAAATTCTGAACCCCACCTGACCCTACCTTTGTTCTAAGACCTGCTAAGACACAGAGTGTGTGTTACAGGAACCTTACGCCTGTGCACACTGTAGTTGAGAAGCCATTGTTCGGAGACATGGACATCTCAAAGTGTGGCCCTATTTGTGCCCATTTCCCTGCCTTTTCCTCACTTTCATTCTTTGCCTTTCCTGCTTCCCAAAATGAGACATAAAAATATTAGCATCTTTTGCCATTGGCCAGAGGGAGGGCAGGTGAAGTGCGTAGACAGGAAGAGAGGAATTCTGCATCCTTGTAGCCTGGAGCATGGACCAACAGGCTGATGGTGTGTCTTTGAATGCTGTTTTGCATCTGACAGGCCCACATTCTTCATCCTTTTATAGGATTGCCCTGGCCCCCCACTTGAGTCACCATTAACAGCAGTCCTTGCTCCCAGAGCCAAGGTTGTGTAACTGTTGAGACGTGGAGCCAGGGAGCTAATCATACAGTGTTGTGTTCCCTGAGGGTGAGCCACAGACCACCACAATTCGGCACGACCTGTTCCAGTTCAGGACAGAGAGCAGCAGAGGGCTGGGTGTGGGTTATGAAGCCCAGACTGCTCTCAGTAACAGGCGCTGTGAAGCCAAGCAGATGGATGTGATCAAAGACTAAGTAAGAAACCCCAATCCAGGCTTCCACATTACTCCAGTAACTTTTTCTCTGAGTGATGGGCTAGAGTTATGATGAAGAGTTTAGACTTTTAGATTAAAACTCTCTGGGTTCAAATCCCAGCTCCTATGTTTCTTGGGTCCACATGATTTATGCTAATATCTTCAACTGGACAGTAAAGGAAGGAATTTGTGTAAACAGGTACTTAGCACAGTGCCCTGAGTCACGGTTAGCACTCAGTGTCAGGCTATTTTACTTTATTTAATCTTTTCATTCTCTACAGTAGCATGTTTTTATGTGTTTTTTCTGGGATCTGATTGTCTTGGTCACTGTGTGTGGCCATGAAAAAGAGATACAGCTTTCACTAAATAAGATGATCTGGGGTCAGAGAATTAAGTGTGTGTGATCAGCTCTGTGGTAACAGGATTGTGGTAAGAGTGGAGCACCAGAAGAAGGGGATATGATGAGAAACAATGAGAAGTATCATAGTGTCCTTGGAAGCACTTGCAGATTGCGCTGAAAGAAATGGGATCTGAACTTTCCATAGACAAAAACCTGGCAGGTGCTTCCAAAATAACACATTCCTGGGCTGGAATTTATATCCTGTAATTAGGATGTTTGGAGTGACTGAAAGATGGAGATCAGTAGTGGTACCTTCTCCAAAGAAGAAGGGAAAATGGAGAAAACTGTTGGGCAAAATACTAGTTTGACATGGCTGGTTTTTTTTTTTCCTTTTCAAAATTTCAATATTTAACCTCTTTGTTTAAACATAGACACGTTTAAATCTGGAGTCAAAATCCCACCTGGCAATAGGGGGCAGAATGTGAGGTATGAGTGATACAGATACAATTAATACAGCTGCTGTAATACAGCTGCTGATCCCAACCCTCCTTAAAATTGTTATATAGAAGGGAGAGTGTTCTGAATGGTATGGAACAGTCAACATTTTGTGATTGTATCATTTGTTTCACGTTGGCCCCTTTCTCATGTTTTCAGAAGACTCAGCTTTGAGAAAATAGGAAAACAGCAAGTTTATAAACACTCAGCCAATTGGTTTGCAAATTGGGTGTTGAGATAAGAACTTACAGAACTTGAACTAGTTTCCATCTTGAGCAACTTGAAACAGAACGGTAGCTTAAAACAGAAGGCTTGGGGGCAGCGGGGTAGAGTGAGTTTGGGCTGGGAAGAGAGGGAAATTGGTAGAGCATGTAGCAAGAGGGCAGTCAGCAGCAAAATGGGAAGATCCTTTACCAGGACTTAGGCAGTAGGGCAAGATCCAAGAGATGATTTTCTAAGATGAGTTGTTCAGCTGTCTACCATGGATAGCTCTAAAAGGGGGGGAACCACTGTTCAGCAATACGGAACCAAGGCCACCTCTGTAAGCCCATATGTGGGGATGGTTAAGCCCACGTCGGGATCGCTAACAACCTGGCTAATTCTCCCAACTTGGGGTTTCAGGCCCGTGTTTGACTCACCATGGCTGATCCTTGGTCTAACTTGACTTTCTTCTCTTTGTTTCTTTTCCACAGTGCTCACGTATCCCAAGTCAGCAACGTTTCATCAACTGGAGAGTAAGTTATTTGGGTTGGGTTGTCACATTTTTACTGCTTTGTTAAATGCCCTCTTCTGATTATTAAACATGAAAAGAATGATTATAACATTTTTGGAAGAGCAGCATACACAGCAGCCAGTGGTTTTTAAACTATCTGTGTCCAGAGGATGGGACTGAATCAGACATAGTCCTTTGAGAGCTTTCTCTGTGAATGTGTGACCTGAGAGAACTTCCTTATCCAAAACTATGAGCTTATTGTTTACTTGATTAAAAGTAATGTCAGAGCCAATGTTTGCAAAGTGGTCTCTGCTTTGAAAGATTCCTTGCAGCGGAGACTATAATTAAGGTGTTGAAGTATTAACTGTGCCTTTACTTCTTTGTCCAGTTCTCTAAACCTGCATTTGCTGAGTAGCTGCAGTGTGCCAAACAATGCACTGGATGTTTCCTGTCAAATAAAGCACTGGGCTCTACCTGTGGGAGTTAAAAAGTATAAGAGGGGTGCAAATTGGTGATGGCCAAATTGTTATTATGGCCATTTCATGTCTTTGTAACCATTAGCCTTCCACTTGCATGTGAACTTTAACTAGTCAAATTCACTGTCTGCCACTTCCCGCTTTTCCTGAACTTCATTCTCATTGCACTCAGCTGCATCATCTTCTGTTCCAAGAACGGGCCACGCTTCCCCCTGCCTCAGTCCCTTTGTGTTGGCTGTTGCTTACCTGGCCAGCACTTTCTTCTCACTCAACTCTGTTGACATGGCGTTTTGTCTGGGAATTTACCCCTAATAGCCCACATTCCCTCTTCAGCCCATTACTTGCTGTTTTAGGGAATTTTGCAATATCCAGCGTTTCCTTATTGTGTTTGCTTAGTATCTGTTTTGTCCTGCAATGTGTAAGCTCCATAAACATGGCCCTTGGTCAGTTAGGGTCATTGCTGTCTTACCTCCACCTAAGAGGATACCTGGCATGCTCTAGCTACTAAATAAACATTGTCAGGTGACTACATGAATAGCTCCTTGCTCAAAGACTTTGCCTTCACACCTGCTTCTTCCTTTCATGTTGAGACATGCTCAGGTCTTTTTGGAGTATGTCACTTGGCAGGACTTGGGTATAGGAGATGGAGAGGAGGGTGGGAATGAATAGAAAGAGAGAAGTGTAAGAAGCAAGAATTGGAATGAGTTTGGGATCTCAACAATGGATTTTGAATCTTTCTTCCTTGTTGGATGAGGAAGCTGTTGGGCACAGAACTTTACCTTTATCTTTGCCAGTTTCTAAGGAGCTCCCAGAGCTATGCCAAGACTAACATATTCTTGCTTTATTGTGTCTCCTAAAAGCCTGTCCTTCTAATCAGCTTGTATTTTAGGAGACTGCAGGTTAGTCTACAATACATGTAGCCGTTAGCTCACATCCCTTCGTAGCACTGTTAGGTAATCCTGAATCATTTAGAGCACAGGATGGTAAAATGCAACTTTTGATGCCCCACTCAATTGGACTATACCTGCTCACTGATGTTAAATGTATTTGACAGAATTTTAATAAAATAATTATGAATCTGTTCTAAAACTGCATGTGGAAAACACAAACTACTGTAAGTTCTTAAAACCCATTTTTTTGAGGAGAATGCTACTTCCCAATCTGTACACTTAAAAAAAATATCTGTAGGGCCCGCCACAATAGCCTAGTGGCTAAATTCTTGCCTTGTATGCACTGGAATCCCATGTGGGTACCGGTTCGTGTCCTGGCTGATCCACTTCCCTGGGAAAGCAATAGAGGATGGCCCAAGTCATTAGGACTCTGCACCCACGTGGGAGACCCAAGAAAGTGCCCGACTCCTGGCTTTGTATCAGTTCAGCTCTGTCTGTTGCAGCTGCCTGGGGAATGAGCCAACAGTTGGAAGATCTTTCTGCCTCTCCTTCTCTCTGTAGATCTGATTTTCCAATAAAAATAAAATAAGTTTTTTTAAAAAGTGTGTAATTCTTTTACAAGTGAAAAAATCATAGTTTAACAAGAGTACAAGTTGAGAATTTAGTCAACTGGCATATTCAGAAGTAAATAGGGTGGTAATAAAGAAGGGTTTAGACACATTGAAAGATTTTGCAGTTTTAAAAAATGCCACCAAGGCCCGGCACAGTAACTTAGTGGCTAAATTTCTCACCTTGCATGTGCCAGGATCCCACTTGGGCACCAGTTTGTGTCCCAGCTGCTCCACTTCCCATCCAGCTCCCTGCTTGTGGCCTGCGAAAGCAGTGGAGGACGGCCCACAGCCTTGGGACCCTGCTGCTACATGGGAAACCCAGATGGAGAGATTCTTTCTCTGTCTCTCCTTCTGCTGTAAACCTGACTTTCCTGTAAAAATGAATAAATCTTTAATATTTATGAATGCCACCATTTTATCTCATGAAGCATTCTTTCGAGCTCTTTGTGCTTTCTTGCATTTCTTCAGACTGAACAGAGTAAGTATATCCTTCCAACTTCGGTACTGTACTTTGGGGAGTGTTTGTATGATCACTGCTTCTATTGTGTATGCCACAATTTAATTGAATAAAAGTTAAGAAAGATTGCGCAATGTTGTTTTTGAGTTGTAATTGTTCTCGTGAGTTATTTTTTTTCCCCAAATGGATGATTGCCTGTATAATTTTATCTTAAAGGAATTTTAAATAGATCATAGGTATCATACAATTATTTGTTCCAGTTTGCCTTGCAAATCAGACTGCTGCCTTCCTGTGCAGGATCCATATGAGACCGAGAGGAAATCCGCCTTTGTGTGAATAGTCATATTATAATTCTATGAGGAAAAAAAATCTCTCCTCATTCTGCCCTGTATTAAGTGACCTTTATTTCCTGAATGCCTCATAATTGTTGTTAGTCATGCTCTGAGCATTTTACTAATCTTGGACTCACAGGGGTGAGAAGTGCAGTAATCAAACCAGTGGAATCTGTTGTTTGTTTTTCTTTTTAACCAATAGTGGAAATATTTTTATACTCAAACTCATGTCTTTAGGCATGAGTGTCTAAAAAAAATTTGAAAGAATTTGAAAATTATGGGCATGTATTTCTAATTCTTTATTTTATGACACAGTTTAATAGGCTTTGGGGTTTCCCCACCTCTTCCCCTCCCCTCATCCTTCTCCTCCTCAGTGTTTCACAAGGTGTCTTCCCGGTGCCCTCAGAAGTCCATCATACTGCCATTGAGGTGTCTCCCAACAATGTAGGGACTTATCTGTCCTTTCACTGTGAGTCCATCCTTGTAGTGCAAGTACAGGGATATACTTCTCTCTTTCTGCCTATGAACATATTTATTCCCGCTGCACTTCCATTATACCTCCCCTTAGTTGTAGTCCCCCTCTGATTGAGAGGGAAAAAAGAAGGAAAAAAGTAAAATGAAATAGTGAGCCGTCATTTCCATGGTGGTGTTGAACTCGTAGCAGGGTTATCGATGTGACGGCAGGTTGGTACTAAAGAGTGTCCAGTATCTTCCTGTAGAAATGAATGCCAGCGTATGACCCATGTGGTTCAAATGGGAGGTATTTTTTTAAAAAATCAATTGCTTTAAAAAAAAATTTTAATTACTCTTTTTTTTTTTTAACCAGACTCTTGGAGAGAACCATTCGATCAGCTGTGGAACAGCATCTTTTCGATGTTAATAGTTCTGGAGGTCAGAGTTCAGAGGACTCAGAATCAGGGACCTCATCTTCATCTTCCAACACATCCGCCAGACAGCGGAGACGCCAGTCTAAGGAACAGGATGAAGCTCGACACGGCCGAGAGAAGTGAGTGTTCTTTTAAAAATCTGCACGTTAGTTATTGTGTCATCCTCATATCAACATCTCTGTTTTTCAGGACGTGGGTTAAAACTTTGGGAATTTATTCTGGTTGTTTGAAACTTAGCTAACATTAGGAAACTCACTGTGGATAAACAGTCCACTTTCATCCTGATGTAGCAACCCACCCCCAGTGCAGGACTGTGTCAGGTTTGTCGGGTTTGAGGGAGGAGAAGGGTGTCTGTGAAGGGGTTTCCTTTTCCTTGGCAGACCACGTGAACTTGAATGTTGGACTTAATAGGAGTCAGCAAAGTTTCCCATTCTATTGACCTAATTAAATTTTGGCATGTCACTATAGTACTGTAAAGCTTGGTTATATATTAATATAGGAAAGATTGAGATAAATATAATCAAAAGAGGAAAAACATAGGTTCCTTTTTGTAGTAATGATGAATTTGAAGGCACTTACATGCAAGGAGAGTGTTACAAAGAGCTCTGTCCTTCCTTAAAGGGTTCGGTAAAATACAAATGAACAGTGAGCATTCAAGTTATTTAGTAACTATGATTTAAATTGCCAGAGAAAATGAACTTACAGAAAAAAGACAGTATTTGTATTATTGTCTCTGAAAGTCTCAACTTAATTTTGATTCACTGAGGCATGCAGTCCCTGTATAGTTATTGCTATGAACTTATTAAATGTCAAAGTCTAAAATAGACCCTTGTTCCCTCATTCTTTTTCACTTGTCCTCATACTTCACTTCAAAAGCTTTATGGGGAAAGAAATATAGGATTTTTTTTCTGCTGAAAGGAAAGCACAGAATACATAGTATGATTCAATGTTCCATATCATGGAAATGTCTAATGTCTAAAGGCTATCCTAACAAGTATAATTATAGAAATAAACAGTAGCAATGATGGAACCCACTGATTTCACAAGAGACATGCGCAGTGCTTTAAAAAAGGAGTGCTTTGGAGGAATAGTTGTAATGTTCCATTTATAACATAGGCATGCTATGATACTGAAGATATTTATTTTTAAAATTAATTACTCTGGGGTTTATAGAAAGCATTAAGAGGTTAGAGAATTCATTTGTGTATGCCCATTTTATCTGCTGCCTCATTTTGAATGCATGGCATTTGGCAGCACTCTGCATATTTAACCTATCCTCTGTGTGTCACCACATTCACTCTCCATTGCTTTGTTTGAACAGAGGGATAGATAGCCAGGGAAGGTGGGTGTGGTCATGAGCCTGAGAGTGAGAATACAGCATGATGAAATGAAGTCCCAAAAATGCATAAGCTAACCCTCTTGAAATTTTTAAAATAGAGTTTTTCAAGAGCAGGGATACGTCTAGCATAAATTATCTTGATTGTTTTGACAGCAAAACCAGAACAAAAAGAGATGGAGGCTGGTAGAGACTGAAGAATCATCTAAATACTACTATACACATGCCACTCTAGTCTTTTTCTTCGTTATTCTTTTCTGCTGTTCCCTTTACTGCTCATTCTGATCTCTCATCCTGATGAAATGACAACTAGGGGAGGAAGCAAATCTTGGGGTATTTTATGTACATATGCTGTTAGGATACTTTTCTATTTAGTGGAGTAACTTCATTGTCTCACCTTGCTCATTTTCCTTGAGATAGTCTAGGCCTTCAGAAATCCATCAGCTGCTCCTTGTTTTCCTCCTAGTCCTGAGACACTCCCTGCCCTGTCTCCCAATCCTGACCTGAAAAGCTAGGTCACAGCCATGTCTTCCACACCAAGCCCATGCTGATTCAAGTGTTTGCAAGAGCAAGGGCTTGATCTCTCCAGGCTCCAGGTCTATTACTTATATCTGGTTTGGCTGGATCACTGCTCAGTTGTCCTTTCCCTGACCCCTGTCTCCTCACCTTGGTGTCGGTACTCTTCTCTTCACTCACCTTCCAGCTCTGTTCTATCCCTGCGACCTCCTTGTGTTTTGATACTTTCCCAGCTTGGCTGATTCTACCAGCATCTTCCCTCTGGGCTCAGATGTCTCTTCAATGTTCTTTCTATCAGTGATTTTGAAATACCACTATCAAAGCCCGCTCTAATAGCTCCCCAGGAGATCCTCTAAGGATCGTAACTTGTAAATAGACCAAGAATGTTTGTTAGGGGCCGACACCATGGCCTAGCAGCTAAAGTCCTCATCTTGAATGTGCCGGAATCCCATATGGGCTCTGGTTCTAATCCCGGCAGCCCTGCTTCCCATTTAGCTCCCTGATTGTAGCTGGGAAAGCAGTCAAGGACTGCCCAAAACCTTGGGATCCTGTACCCATGTGGGAGACCTGGAGGAAGTTCCTGGCTCCTGGCTTCAGATCGGCACAGCACTGGCCATTGCAGATGCTTGGGGAGTGAATCATCAGATGGAAGATCTTCCTCTCTGTCTCTCCTCCTCTCTGTGTATCTGATTTTGCAATAAAAATAATCAATCTTAAAAAAAAAGAAGAACATTTGTTAGGGACTGTAGAAAATGAGTTGTTCACAGTACCTGCTTCTGCAGAGTTGATTCATTTACCTAAGAGTTTCCTTGGGCTTTGCTGAAAAAAATGACTAGACTTACATACAAGGGTGTTGATTTTCTGGAATACATGAAGCATTACAGAAGTTGATTTGGGTTATTATTTTGCCTCTAACAACTTAGAGTTGCAACAAATTTAGCTAGCATTGTGATGTATTAAGTTAAGCCAATACCTGGACACTCCTGTCCAACTCCTGCTAGTGCACCTGGGAAGATAAAAGAAGATGGCCCAAGTACTTGACCTAGCAAATCCCCAACCATTGATACTGTTTGGGGAGTGATACAGTGGATGGAACATCTCTCTTTTTTCAGTCTCTTCACTTCCTCTCTCTCTCTCTCTCTTTCTCTCTTTCTCTCTTTCTCTCTTTCTCTCTCTCTCTCTTTCTCTCCTCCCCCCGCCCTGAAGTCCATGATGGCCATTTCAAGATGAGATCATAGAGTCAGTAAATTTAACTGAAATCATCAGGACAGAATTTTAAAATAACCAATACTAAATATAGACTAAGACTATAAATACTTCAGTTAATCTTGGTACAGATCATGTGTTATTTGTCCAAATTTTGGAGGAAATACAACTACTCATTATTGTTTGCTACAACAAAAATGTGAAAGTTCCAAGAATATGCTTCTTATATTAAAGGTTTACTTCAGTTCACTTTTTAAAATAACTACCTGCTGGTGTATGGACAAGTTGTACAGTGTTGCTGAGTGATGTATGCACATTTGTTGTGATCTTCACTTCTGAATATGTTTGAAAAAAACACAAATATTTTTAAAAGGAAAGCAGCCTCCAAGTGAAAATACTTTGTCTTTTAGAAGATAATAAATTAGAAAATTGATCTCAATGTTCCTTTGTGACAACTAAGATACATTAGGTTAAACCACCACCGCCAAGGACAAAAACATATGTTAGGAGGATGATTAATACTGGTTCAGTATTATCAGAACCCCAGATTTCTGCAGAGGAATCTCAAGGCAGTTCAAATGAGAGGCCTGAGACAAGTGTTTGGTCGTAAGACACCGCTCAGCTCACATCACTGTGTCTGGTTTCCATAGCTGAGCCTTGCTTCTGACTCCAAGGTCCTGCTCCTGCAGATTCTGGGAGGCGGGGATGAGGATGGCTCAGAGTTCCTGCCACCCAGCAGGAAAACCTGGACTGAGTGCCCTGCTGCAAGCAGCAGCCTTGGACTAGCCTTCACTTTCATGCACATTCGAGGAGTAACTCAGAGGTGGAAAACTTCTCTGCCTCCCAAATATGCCATATCTGTGTCTTTTATATATTATATGTGTACAAGTTTTTACTTACAGCTGTTCTAGAGACTGGGAATCCAAGAGGAGGTGCCAGCATGGTGTTTGCGGAAGGATTCCGTCTCTGCTTGGCTTGCACATGACTGTCTTCTCACAATGCCCTTGTATGGCTTCTGCGCTATGCACCTGTCTTTCTGGTCTCTCTCTCTCTCTCCTTATGAGATAGCGCTCATGTTGCGTTAGGTGCTGAGCGTTATGACCCAATGTAACCTTAATTACCCCCTTCAAAGTTCTATTCTAAATACAGTCACATTGAGGAAGCCAAAAATGGAGGAAAAACGTGAGGAATAATAGGAAGACAGAATTTAAGGAGTGAAACCAATTATTTTGAGTTCAAGAACAAACTCTGGTAGCTGCTCCCAGCAGGCCGCAGCGCATGGGGGAGCAGGCTTGAGGAGCGTGTACTGGCAGCATGCGCTCAGGTGTTGGTCCCCGGCCCAGCAGCCTCCACCTGCCTTCTGGTATTTTATACCTGGGATAATGCTTAAACATGTGCATACTTCTTTTATATGATTTTTACCAAATGTATGTCTTTCTCCACACTGAAAAGTTGCAGATAATAAGATGAAATTGAATATTGCATTAAAAATTACCAAAGATTAGTATAACTTTGGAAATATTATGATAGTATTTAAGTCCTAATTTGTATTTCCATTATAGCCTGCCTGCAGACATGAATATAAATTACAGGATAAATATTTAATGTTGGCCTTCATTTTTGGAAAGGGTTGAGTTCATAGTAAAAAAAAAAAAGATATCTATTTTTATTCTTTGAGCCCAGTTAATTCAAGACATAGCTTTGAGATATATTAACCCAGTGCTGCCACGTGGGAGAGTAAAATGTCCTTCAGTAGTTTTTTTTTTTTTTAACCAGGGTTTGATGTTATGTTAAAGGTTTGATTTGTTATATGATATAGTTTAAAAAACAGTTTGCTAAGTAATTTATTTTTCAAAAACTTGTAATAAAAATGTATAAAATCTTTAAAACCATTGAGAGCATTAACAATTAAAATATGTAACTATGATTTTTATATATACTTCTAAAATTAAGTCATAAATGATTTCTATGTAATACACTTAATTCTCAGAATACCCTTGTCCTGGTAAGTGACAAATCCAAATTTAATTAGAATGCTTTGTATTCCATGGTTTTATTACTTCCGTATAGTTTCTACCAAAACTGTCTGATTCAGTATGATTCAAAGAGTAATGCATTTGTGCTCTAGTTACACTGTCTTTAGCATCGGGGGAAATCAATATTCTCCTCTAGAGAAGACACTGTATTCTCTCTTCAAATATTTCTCCTTATATTGCATTAATTTGTAATATTGCTACACACACACACACATACCACATCTGTGAGTAATGCAGATTTTCACTGTAAATTTGCACTGTTCTCCCTGCTTGAATATAAATTACTTTGGGTAAAATAGAAAAGGTGTTCGTGAGTGGGAACACAGCCCTTGCCACTATGCCTCTAGGAATTGTTTCCTTTGTAATGTGATTTGTTTGGCACCAAGCAGCCTCAGGGGTGGCACTGCACTCAGGTTGGATCAAAGAGGCAAACTGGAATCGCTGAACATTCTTTGGACTTTCCATATAAATGATGTGACCCAGGTGGCAGTATCATTAAATGTCCCTTTCACCTTTTGGAAATAAAATTAAACACTATTTTTCCTTCAATTCAAGGGGGCTCATCAACAAAGAAAATATTCCTTCTGGATTCAACAACCTCGATGACTGTATTTTGAACACTCAGGAAGTAGAAAAACTACACGAAAGCACTTCGGGTTACACTGGAGAAAGAAGCAAACCCAAACGACAGAAATCCAGTACTAAACTTTCCCAGCTCAATGAAAATCAAGATGGTCCCGTGGTAAGTGAACATTGCTGTAAAATATTTACTTGTAGCCACTGAGGAATGAGACTCACTTTATTAGCTTTTTTTTTTTTTTTAATTTGGCCTGTGATCTGCCAAGGAAATTGAATGCAAGTAAACTGCCTGTCTAAGATTTGGAACAATTGCTTGAAAAGAATGTGTGTTTCCGTTGAAACTCCTCTTCGACGTCACGTTAGCCCATTCATACATTTTTTTCTCCATCAGGGATAGCATCTCAGGTTTGCTGGGTGCTAACAACAAAAGTAGAAAAGTACCTGGATTTCTTAGAGTGTGCTTGACCAAACTGTGGACAAGATCTTTATTGACAAAGGCTTGGAAGGGCGGTCCTAATTCCAGGCTCGCCTTTTTTTTTATGTGCAAAGATCTGCCTCCAGGCCAGTCACCACCTTGCAGGATTGCGTTCTGTGGTAGCATAAGTGAGCTCAGTGAACCCTGTCTTTGTCACAATGAATAATTTCAAACCCTGCCAACACAACTTAGAACAGCTTCCCCATCTGCAAGATGATCTTTTCTGTCATATTCCGTGAATCTTGAAATCCAAGGCTTTGAATATAACTACAAAGCAAAGAGCCCAGGAACAGAACGATGTCGGCCTTTAGATGACCTCTTGAAGAAGCAGCTTGCTAGTTAGCTTCCCACTTGTTTTAGCCTTCTAATTTTAGTTTATCCAATTCTTTCAAACCCATCTCTGTCTCATTCACGGTCTTTAGATTCTGACCAAATATTTGATTCTGTAGCAAAAAAAAAGAAAAAGAAAGGAAAGAGAGAAAGAAAGGGAGGGAGGGAAAAACAGAGAGAGAAAAGAAAGGAAAAAAAAGGAAAGGAGAGGAGAGGAGAGTGGGGGAGGGGATGGGAGGGAGAGAGAAAGAGATGGAAGGAAGGAGAGAGACAAAGAAAAATTTGCAAGAAATATACATCATTACATGCCTTCTGTGCGCCAGCCAATGTTTTAGCCCTGGAGTATACGTTTGTGGAGCCTGTCTTCTATTGAAACAGACTATAATGAAGTTTCATAGGTAAAATAGGGTATATATTACACGTTGGTGATTACTAAGAGGAATTTTAACGCAGGGGATGGAGCCGAGTTGCACATGGGCAGGAGGTGCAGTTTTAATTGCAGGCCTCCCTGAAATTTTGACATTATGTGAAGACCTAGAGGAACTAGTGAAGAAAACCATACAGACAGAATTGTAAGCACAGTCATTTATCTGAAACAAAACTGGACTTGGCTATGGCTTATTTCTAAGGACTCTAAATACCATGGGTTAGTGAGAATCTTATGGAAGAGTGGAAAGGTCTCAGGACAAGAACAACTGGAGCTACTTGACCAACGTGACTACCATGTTGAGAATGGACAGTAAGTGGGCAAGGCCAAAAGCTGGAAGACCAGTTGGAGAACCATTGTGATAATCAAGGTTGGGAATGATGATGTTGGTTTGAAATAAAGTGATGCCAGAGCCAGCACACCTGGGCTTGAGGGGGGTGCTGTTCCCTTCACTCGAGGCATGAGTGACTCCTGGAATTGTGTGTTGCATGAGACAGGAGGTGGGAGCTAAGAAGCAAATGGATTCTGAATGTATTTTGACAATAGAATTGGTAAAAAAAAAAATCTCTCATTAGAAGTGGGTTATGAAATTATAGAAGTGTCAGGGATATTTAGCGTCAGAAGCTGGAAGACTGCTCTTGCCAATATACTGAGGTGAAAAAGAAGCTTTGGAAATGTTATCCTAGGTTCCAATTTGGACTTGTTAAAGATTGAGCTGCTTGTTAGATAGCAAAAGGGAAATATCAGAGAAGCAGTTGGGTTTGTGGGTCCACAATTCAGGGAGGATGTCCGGGATAACCATACAATTGTGGGTATCGTTGGCCCCGCAGATGACCTACATGGCAGTTGACAACAGAGGTAGCAAGTGAGGATAGAGTGTGGACCCTGTAGCTCGACAGTATTAGAGGATAGGGAGATGAGAGCAGACAAACAGCCAGAAAAATGAAAGAGGAAGTTTGAGATCTTGGAAGTCTGATAAGTTTCAAAGGGGAAGACGGGCAGATAATAAATAGAAGACTGGAAGTTTGATCATTGACGTCCACAAACCATGGCTCACTGCTGATCATATTGAGAGCAGTGTTGGTAGATGAAACAAAAGCCCGTCTCCAGGAAAGGATGGGAGGAGAGTGAGTGAAGGCCATGGGGTAGTGACCTCACAGCGATGCTGCTCACCTACAGCACAGCTGAAGAGGGGAAAAAGATGCAGACCTAAGGTAACATCTTTCAGATTTGATGTCTTTGAAGAGGAAATGGTCTGGAAAGTGTAACCTTGGTCCTTTTGCTTCTTGAGGATAACGGTGAGCAAGAGACTCAGTTCAGATCGTGAGCATTCCACAGCATGTGCACTTACCAAAACACTGCATTTTTTTAAATTTGCTTTTTTTTTTAATAATTGAAAAGTAACCAGGGGTAGTGAGGTGGCCGTCAGAGCATTAGATTGCTCTGTTTCATCTCTGATTTTTGGTTTTTACCATGATTCCAGCATCTAGTGTATACCAGTGTCATCCACCTTTCCAAGAAGTAAACTGTCTCGGTGCTTTTCAAGTAGAGCCAAGCTAGCCAGCTTGTTTTTGAACAACTCCCCTCCACCGATCTACAGGCCTCCAAAGCTCTGCCCATTTTGTGCTGTCACCTATGCATATACAGAGGGGTTTTCTCCAATTCCAGAACTTAACCTCAAGGTGAAAAGCAATCCTTGGAGATTCTGCCTTTTACTTGCGTGTTCCCAGCTATCCCACACGTGCATACAGACATAACTGCATGCATGCAGTCATATACATTCCATTGCTGCTTCTCTTTTGGCTGCTTTCCAATCTCCCTCCAAAAACTTTCTCAACACAGTTTAACAGTCTGACTTGAAAGCCGTGACCCTTCCATGCCTCTTAGCACTTCTCCCACTCTGTCTTGGGGACGTACGTTTAGATTTGGACAAGACCTATGTATGCATTTGCAAAACTGTAATGCTGGAGAGTTAGGAGTAACTTAAGGTTTCAAAACTAGGAAACCAGATGAGTTGACCTTTCTATGTTAATTCAATAAAATGCTGTACCATGAAAAAAATGTTAGTTATGAAGACTATGATAAAATATTTGACAAGTTTTATTTTGAATGTCTGGCATGTGCTACCCATTGTAATCATCTCAATAACCCATAGGTGGGTACTATTAGATTACTAGAAGTTAATCTAAGACAACCCAAAGATGTGAAGCTAGGGTTTCACTCTCCTGCCTCTCAATATTAAGTCAGTTCCAGGGACAGGCACTTGACCTAGCAGTAGAGATCACTCTGACTCCCATTGAAGCGCCTGGGTTTAGTTCCCAGCTCCAGTTCCTGATTCCAGCTTCCTGATAATGCAGACAGGTGGTGATGTCTTAGATACTCAGGCCTCTGCCACCCGTGTACAAGATCTGGACTAAGCTCTTGGCTTTTGGCTCTAGGCCCAGTTCCAGTCCATCCCTAGGCATAGCAGGTGTTTAGAGACTGAGCCAGTGGATGAGAGTTCTCTGTCCACTATTTCCATACCTCTCAAATGTAAGAAACAGTAGGTTTTAAACCTACCTACCTACCTACCTACCTTTCTTTCTTTCTTTCTTTCTTTCTTTCTTTCTTTCTTTCTATCTTTCTATCTTTCTATCTTTCTATCTTTCTATCTAGTGTTAACCATATATATATATATGCATGTCAACCACCCAAGATTGAAAACATTAAGAAAGGTTCTCATCTGTACTGAGAATGTACAGAACTTTCCTTTCCTGTATTTATTCTCTAACCACCACCAGATAACAGGTATTTGCATAGAATTTAAATTGAATTGTGTAGTAATAGTGATTGGAAGTGATGTAGAATACACGGGGGATATAAGTAGGTTTTATATAAATACTATGCTATCTTGCATAAGGAATCTGAGCACCTGTGGATTTTGATCTCTGTAAGGGGTCCTGGGTCCAATCCTTGATGAATGTTGGGGACAACTGCATGTTTTAATTAAGATTGTGGTAGCATTAGGGGCGGTTTGTTATGTCTTCCTCTGCTTCCAACGATTTAATTATGCTGAGTCCATAGTCAACATTAGATACAGCCAAATAAAGAACCAAATTGAGTAACTCTTACTGACAAGTTCTGCTTAGTGTCAGATACATCCTCTGACATGTTAGCCAAAGTCCAAGGAAAGAGGTTGGGTCTTCAGTAATACCTGAACTTCAATTCCCACTTTATCACTTGATAGCACTACTAAGTGGGAATATTGCTTAGCCTCAGTTACTTCCTTTGTACAAAGGGAATATTAAGTCTTATTATGGGTTTTGGGAACTTAATTGCTGAAAACAGGTAAAGCTGAGTGCTGAGGCCCATCTGCAGTGGTGTTGAGTCTCTTCCATTGACTTTGCCAACAGATGTTTAGAACAGTGTGCACTAGGCTTCAGTCCTTCTGTTTGTCCTTGCTGACCAACCCTTACAGTCCCAATTCTGCCCCTGCTTCAGTGCCTTCCGCATGTCCCTGCTGGCCTTCTACGCCCCTGCACTGGCACGTTTGGTTGGTCCTTGGCCTCCTTAAGTCCTTGTGGTTTTCTCAGAACATTTCCTGCTGGCCTCTGGGATGGTGACCTCTCCTTGTCCTCTCACCACAATGACTATTTTCTTCTTTGCTGTATCCTTCACTGGCTAATCTTCATAAATCATGCTTGGGATGGAAACGTGATTCTTGTTTTTATCTCCTGTGTCTTTCCCATCAGAACTCTGAGAACGTCTGCATTGCCATGGTTTCAGTTGTCACACACACATACACACAAACCCACGCACCCATCCATCTACCCCTCCCTCCCTAACAAGCAGCTTGCTGGTCAACATTTGATTGCCACTCTCTGAAGTTCTTCCCAGGGGTTGAGTAGTTTAAACTCATACGTTTGCTGTCTTTTTCACCGAAGTGCTCCATCTGATTCAGTCACACCATCTCCTCAGTCGTTTTGTGAATCTTTTCCTTAATCCCAAATGTAGTTGGTCCTACTTTAAAGTGTGTTGTGTGTCCCCTTATCCTTTTGTATTGCCACTAAGTGACTGAGACCAGTACTCCAACTTGTCTGGCATACAGAGGCAGTCCCGTAGCCTGAGTCAACAGCTCCATCCTCTCCTACAGACCTCTGCACTGCACCTGTTCCTACAGCAGTTCCCACCATTGTTTGCAGTAGAATGCAGCTCAGCAGGGACCCCTGTCATAATCCACCTCAAAGTGATTTTCTACATACCATGAAATATAATGTAACAAAGCCTAACAGTGCCACCACCCTCTTAAAATTATTCATCCCTTGAATCACACAGCATGGAACAATGCAACGTGCATCTTTTAGGTACTAAGCACACAATCATGAGCAAAATAGTCATATTTACTCTGTTGTTGAAAATTTCCATTCTTGTAGTTGGCAGTGAAGAAGTTCAGTGTGCAGTCAGGTGGTGGGGCCTGCCAGGAAGAGGAATAAAGCCAGGGAAACAGGATAGGAAGTTAAGCACTGATTCTGTCCACAGGGTCTCGGGGTGCAGTGTACTGAGCCCAGTTCTGGCACTGGAGCCTTAGGGAGGTGAAGGAGTGAGCTTTTGGGCTGTATGGGGAGAGAACCTCTAGAAGGGGGGAGTGGCAGGCTTGGCTTCCTGAGGCCAGGCAGGAGGCTGCTGAGGTTGTAACAGAGTTGAAAGAGGAGCATTGCAGGAGATGACGTCACAGGCATAGCAGGGATCCTGATGGGCCAAGGATTCGAAGCCATTTTTAGGATTTGACGTTTACCTTGAGAAAAAAAACAAAAGATATGAGGAACTGTTAGAAGAACAAGTAACAAATGATATACAAGGATTTAAGTGAAATAACCAACATAACCCAGGCAAGAGACCTTGTTGAGTTAGACCATGAGGAGAGATGGGGTAGTAAGAAATGGTCAGATTCTAGGTGTAAGTTGAAGTGAAACCAAAAGGATTTTGTAGTGAATCAGATGCGAAATGTGAAGGAGTGGGATACATGATGATGCCAAGACTTCTGGAGTAGCTGGAAGCTGCAGCTGCCATGACTAAACTGGGTTTGGAGGTGATGAATTTTGATATTTTAAACTGAAGATGCTTTTCTTAAAGAAGTAGGTAGTGAGATCAACTAATGTGGAGTTTAAGGGTGAGGTGACTGATGTAAACTTTACAGGTGATAGTTAAAGCCTTCAGACTAGAAGAACTGACACCTGCACACTGAAGAGCAAAACCAGCAGGGATGCAAGGACAGAGTCCTGAGGCAACCCCTAGGTGCAGCAGGTGAGAGATTACCAACAGGAGCCTGAGAGGACACATCCAGTGATTTCCAGTGCAACATGAGGGCCATCGTTATGGTAGATTTAAGAGAAAGTCAGAAAAGAGAAATTAGAATACTGGGTGAGCATTTCACACAGCCCACAGCTGCCTTGATAGGAGCTGTTATGATGGAAAGAAGTGAGAAGCCTGGTTAGATGCGTTCAGGGAAGCATAGGAGGAGATTCATTGGTTACTGATAATATGATGAAGAAAAATGAAACAGCCAGCACTGTCATACCATGTCTGTTTAAGATAAGCTAAGAAAGAAATGGTGATGCAGGAGAGGTTGGTCTGTGGCAGGAAGAGTATTCTAGAGTGATGGGAGGCGGGTCCCCCTGGACAACAGGTGGAATTGTTTGATGATAAATCGCTAACACCCATCTGATAAGAAACTTGAAGTTGCTCCCCACTTCCACCTCCATGTAACACCAAAGGTCTGTGCTTGCGTTGTAGCCATAATCCTTTCCTCTAATAAAAGTGAATGTTCTCAGGGCTGGCCTTATGGCACAGTGAGTTAAACCACAGCCTACAATGCCAGCATCCCATATGGGCACAAGTCTGAGTCCCAACAGCTGCACTCCTAATCCAGGTCCCTGCTAACAGCCTGGGAAAAAAACAGCTAAAGATGGCCCACATGCTTGGGTTCCTCCCATTCGTATGGGAGACCCGAATGAGTCCTGACTTAGGTGTGGCCCAGTCCTAGCTGCAATATTGCAGGCATTTCTATAGTGAACCAGTGAGTAAATTTCTCAATCTCTGTCTTTCAAAAAACGTAGAAATAGATAAATATACATTTAAACTTTTTTTTGTAGAAGAAAAAATGGAGAAGTAGCCAAAGTACAAAAACCATAGCAGCAAAGACAGCTGTCTGTCTGTCATCCTAGCCCCAAGGCCCAGCATGGCCAGTGCTTGCCAAAACTGTTTTTAAAAAATTGAATGAAGTCAGCAGGGCGCACCACCACCAGGAGGGAAAAAAAATTAATATGGATCTTCACCAAGTAACTTAGGGTAACTGGTGCATCACAGAGACCCAAACTTCAACATCTCACACAGTGGAAGTAATTTCTCTCGTGGCAGTCAGCAACAGACCAGTGCCAGGGAGAGGAGGAAGAGATGCTCTCTTTGCAGTATTTAGGGACCCCGGCTGACCGTATCTCTGCCATCTTCAGCATGGGGTATCCAGAGCGCACTCACTGTTGCGGGCTGTCTCTGTTCCTGCTCATGGAAAGATGGGTTGAGCCTATAGGGGAGTATCTGGCGGGGGATTTTGTTAGGCAGGCCTGGGAGCCACAGAGATCACTCTCCCTTTGGGACAGAAGTCTGATTAGAAACTGGGAAATGCATTGTGGCTGCTGCGTTGCTATAGAGTAAATGTAGAAGGGGCTTGGGTGGATGTGGCAAGTGCTTCTGTGCTTTTAATGTATGGTATCAGCAGTGCTTTTGGATTATGGATTTCCTTAGACAGTTTTAAGTAACAAACCAGAAACTGTAGAAAGGAATTCAAATCTGTCATTCCTTGTTAATAAGACCTAACCAGATACTCTGTTTCTTACAGCTCAAGGTTCAAGTGAGGAATGTGTTTTGATTAGCAGCATTCCTGCAACCTTCAGATTAGACTGTTTGTATATTGAGAGAAGGGTAGTGTGTGTGTGTGTGTGTGTGTGTGTGTGTGTGTGTGTATGTCTCCCCTATAAAGACTTGACCCCAAGTAACAGTCTCAGAAGACCAATTTTTTCTTCTCTAAGTATTTTCAAGTGCTTTGCTCACTGGTCAAATATGATTTAAACTTAAGCTTTTAGTGCTAACATGGAGTGAAGTGGGGGAAAATTACAAATCAAACTTAGCTTTATAAAAGTATTTGCTCTTTTGGATATGGACTTATTTTTATAATTATGGAGCATGGGTTTCAAAATTTGGTTCTTTCTAAAACCCAGAAATTATTCACATAAATGATGTCCTGGTGAATCTATGTCTTAAAAGTCCTGTTGGGGCCAGTGCTGTGGTATGGTAGGCTAAGCCTACACCTACCTGCAGTGCCAGCATCCTATATGGGTGCCAGTTGGTGTCCTGGCTGCTACACTTCCTATCCAGCTCCCTACTATGGCCTGGGAAAGCAGAGTGGGGTGGCTTAAATCCCTGGAACACTGAACCCATGGCAGGGAGAGCCAGAAGCAGCTCCTGGTTCCTGGCGTTGGACCAGCTTAGCTGTGGCCTTTGTGAGCCTTTAGGGAGTAAACCAGCAGCTGGAAGACCTCTCACTCTGTCTCTCCTTCTCTTTGTAAGAATCTGCATCTCCAATAAAAATAAATAAAGCTTAAAAAAAGGGAAGACACTGCATTGTTGGGTCAGTATTGGCCCTGGCAGTAAGGATGCTAGCTAGAAGGCCTGCTTCCCACATGGAGGTCCCTTGGTTCAGCTGCCTGCTAGAGCCTGCTAGAGCCAGCTCTTGGGAACAGCAGTGATGGCACAAGTGTGGGGGTGTTTCTGTCACTGCGTAGGAGACCCTGGCTGAGTTCCCAGACTCTGGCTTAACCCCCTCTCCTCAGCCACTCTCGGGAGTGGACTTGGGTCGGGGGCGGTTCTGTGGCTCTCTTTCTCTCAAATAAACAATTTAAAAATTGCAGTGCGCAAGCAATCTCATGAAGTCATACCTAAAGCCATAATCTGGTTTTGTGTATTTTCTTCTTAAATTATATATTACCTTTACAAGATTTTGAACTTATAAATGTAATTAAAAATGAATGCAGTAAAATATTTCCATAAGAATTATATTCCTGTAACTTAAAAAGTGCAAACATGGGGACTTTAAACTCTTAAAAACGTTAAAAAGATATTAAGTCAGTATTTTTTCCTAAATACAAGTCCTGTTAGTGACTGCAGCATGTTTGAAAGGCAGAAAAGCATGCTCTGCATCCAGTAAGAGCTGTCTGCATTTCAGCATGGCTTGTCTGTAGATTACATTTCCCCCGCCCCGTCTCCACGAAGAACAGGGTTGACCTATTTTTTTCCTAATCTCTCCTCTCAAACCCTTGACAAAGGTTGGAAAGCATTCTGCACCCATGGAAATGTATAGCCTTATCACTATATTCATATGTCTTCACCACCCTCCTCCATTTTGTTCCACAGCAAGCAAGGTATTTGCCAGTTGCCGTTGAGATGTTCCCTGTTTCCGACAGGCCGAGGTGCAGCTCAGATCCATTAGCTGAAGAACACTGTGTACTGGCATGCCTTCGGTGAAAACAGACCAGCGGTATCCTACAGCATGCCAGGTGGAATTGTGGAGAGACTTTAATAGGGATATGGAAGAGCTTTGAAAGTCATTTTTTTTGTGTTGCATCTATAAAAAGCCCACTCCCTGGGGAGCGCTTACAAACATGAATCAAAGATTTTAAAAAAGGGAGGGAGTTGACAAAGCTAATATTTGTTTTAATGCTGGAGGTCAGCTAAACTTTGTCACATCTCAGGAGTGCTTTTTGCCAAGATTCCCATTGTGTGATATAACCAGCTTGTTCTCCAAAGCTATATTGATTCCATCTGCTGAGGAGGAACAAAATCCAACATCTTTGAACAGAAATATCTCTATAGTTCTGTCATCCTATTATAGTTTATTTTCTGTTCTCTTTTTTGGATATCCCTTAGCTTTAATTTCAGAATGTTTGTCTCTTCCAAAATGATCATCAGCGTATAATTGTAAATGTACCATTGTTACTGCTACCTTTTTGAAATGTTCTGAATATAAAAGATTATGCTTTCCCTGGGAATTCCATGTTTCAGAGCCTTAAGAAAGCCTGGTACAAAGACATGCTGCAGATTCTGGTCATCTATTGAAGGTACCGGAGGGAGGAAGGCTGTTGGTCAGGAGATCGCATTCAGAGAATAAGAGCGATTATGCTTTGGTTTTAAGAGGAGCCATTCTCAAGAGGGCTTGTCATCCAGACTTTGGAGGAGGAAATAGAATTGAATATTGTTATATATGTGTGTGTGTTTCTATTTTATTTATTATATGCATTTATATTTATTTTATTTCTTATATATATATTTATATGTTATTTCTTAGATCCATTCTAAAATGATCTAGGCATTGGGATGCAGCAGATTAAGCTGCCCCTTGGGATACCCATATTCCATATTATAGTGCCTGGCATCAAGTCCTACCTTTGCTTCCAATCCTGCTTCCTGCTGGTGTGCATCCCAGGATGCAGCAGGTGAAGGCACAAGTGCTTGGGTCTCTGCCACCACGTGAGAGAACTGGGCTGGACTGCTGCCTGCTGGCATTAGCCTAGTCCAGCATCAGCTGTTGCAAGAATTTGGGTTTTGAACCATTGGACTGAAAAGCTAGCGCACGCTCTCTCTCGCGCGCTCTCGCTCGCTCTCTCTCTCGCTCTCTCTCTCTCTCTCTCTCTCTCTGTCTCTCTCTCTCTCTCATTGTGCTGCTCTGCCTTTCAAACAAATAAAAATAAATACCAGTTTTCTAGGGCCCAGCACAGTAGCCTAGCAGCTAAAGTCCTCGCCTTGAACATGCCAGGATCCTATATGGACGCCGGTTCTAATCCCAGCCCCTGCTTCCTATCCAGCTCCCTGCTTGTGGCCTGGGAAAGCAGTCAAGGACGGCCCAAAGCCTTGGGCCTCTGAACTCATGTGGGAGGCCTGAAAGAGGTTCCAGGCTCCTGGCTTCAGATTGGCTTAGTTCTGGCCATTGCAGCCACTTGGGGATTGAATCAACGGATGGAAGATCTTCCTCTCTGTATATCTGACTTTGCAATAAAAGTTTATAAATCTTTAAAAAAAAACAAATATCTAAACATATATATTCATATTCAGTAACTCCATGACAGAAATAAACCCTGTCCTTCAAGTTTCTTGGGCACCTGCTTAACTTACAGGCAAATAGCAGTAACATATTCTCTTTAGAGATTTCATGGCTTTAGAAACAATAACAACAACATCAACATCAGCAACTGATGTTCATTAAATATGTCAGGCACGGTTCTGAGGCTCTGTAAGTTGTTCTTAACTGTCATGATACTCCTGTGTGAGGTGTTACTGCCATCTCCATTTTCAAAATGGGAAGATTGAGGCACAAGGAGAGGCTTTCAGTTTGGCAGACAGCAGAGCTAGGACTCTGACCCGGGCGTGCCAACACCAGAGCCACCATCCCGCCTCGATGTTACTCCATCTTCCTTGGTTTCTGTTCTTCAGTGGAGCCTGGATGTCAAACTGAGAATTCCAGACAGGTTGGCCAAACCAACATAAAGGGAGGATAGTCCATTCACATACCAAATTGAAGATTAGTTTTCTACTCCAATTACAACTTAGGAAACATTTCAAAAAAATTGCTCATTTCATGTAATTATAGTGACTTTAATCAGTTTCATGGTTTAATATAAAGCTAAACACATGTAGCTTTAATATCTATCTACCTTGATGACACAGGATGAGTATATTACACTTGATGTTCTTTTGATATTCCTCTATGAGTGTCTATTTCAAGGCAGCTGTATTTTTTAGTTTAGTGAATTGAGATGTGTTTTTGTTTACTTATTTGTTCGTTGTTCATGGGGTGGTTCACTTATTCTGTTCTAAGCCACTTGGATTATATTTAGAAAGCATCAGCCATGTTCACAGAGGCAGTGAAAACGCAACAGACATGCCTGCTGTTAAGCATTATGCCCACTTGGTCAGCCTGAAATAAACATCATTCAAAGAAGTTTCCTGTTTCTGTTTTGCCCAGCTTAGCTAATAGAAAGATAAATATTAAAAACCACAGAGCAAATGATTTCTAAAATAACACTATTGCTTTGTGAGGATGTTTCACAGCTTAAGCGTAAGTTACGTGTACCCCAAATCATGTGAAATATATACTTAAAAGACGTAAGAAAACAAACAGTCGCTATTACATCTATTTCTGATTAAATTCAAGGTCAGATTGCTCAGGCCTAATTCTAAGCCATCCTGACTCTGGGTTTTGCTATGTTTAGCAAGAAAATGTGGATAATAGCTAAGAAAGACGTTAGAGGGCACCGTGACCATTTCTCTCAATTCCTTTGTAGGACAAAGCGCAATGTACAGTTTCATGTAAGCAGAGTGTCATGTTTATAATGTTACTGGTTTTTAACAAGAACCAAAGTGTCGTGGTGAGAATTAGCTTGCAGCTGCATATTACATGATTTTCCTGACTTAAAGAGAGGGGAATCTGCCATTGCCTGTTTCCCATCAGTCAACACTTATTTCTCTGCAGCATATGGAAAGCCTCAGTTCTGCACACGCTCACGTGAGGACAGACCCGGACTATGGGGAACCCGTGCCTGACGAGAGGTAATTGTACAGTTTTTCTCTTCATATTAACTTCAAGGGATAGGAAAGAGATGGGTTTTTTGTTTTGTTTTGTTTTAGTTTGGTTTTTTTTTTTTTTTTTAATTATTTAATGCAATGTAGTTATAAGAACTGAAACAAAAATCACAAAATTTAAGAGCTGTATATTTGCCAACAG